>NC_092637.1:29852347-31052347 GCF_039555335.1 Amphiura filiformis
CTCCCAAAATATCGCAACGGAAGTCCACGCTTGGCAAAGAACCCTTGGTAAAAGCTTCAGATACAAACTCTACAGTGGGTCGTAATGATAAGTCGCCAAAGTACAAGCGATTTACAGAAAACATCAGAATGTCAAGTTCACCAAGTCAGACGCCAGTGTTGGAAACGAAAAACTTGAAGAAATCTCCCGCCAAATCTGCTCAAAGAAATAGTGATAAGTCGCCGATTTTACAGTCCTACTTCTATGATTACGATTCTCTTTCTGAAGACGAGGAAGTTGTCCAATTGTGTAAAGAAAAACTAACATCTTCCATATCACCATCACCGACAACTTTAACATATCTAATGCAACCTTCGCCGACCACAGGACCATCCATTCGTAGATGCAGCTCATTATCACCCGCGCTACTGAGTTCTTCTCATCGTGATGTTGAATCACCTCCAAAAAGGTACGCTAAAACTCCGTCTCCAAGACTAATGAACTCAAAGCCAGCAGCTTCGCAGAGGATTTGCAAAAATACCACGAATACAGATGATGCTATAAGACATGATAGAATTAACTACTTACAAACTAGTGAATGCAACGTGTCAAAAGGTGCTAAACGAGACAGATCGCCAACGCTGACTCCCAAATTAAATAAGAAAAGAAAGTCAATAACTGGTTTGTATTAAGACATCGCTGTAAACCTAAACCCAGCAAATAAAGCGTTTTAAATGGGTTATTTGGGTTATGGTTTTGGTAAACAGGTTTTAGTAACATTAAATGTCGAGCTTGATCAAGTTCATGAAAACGTTTAAAACGTTTTGTATGAAAACACACTATACAACAATATTTTTAAAATGTTCTCAAAATGTTGTTATAAAATATAAATGTATTTTGCAAACACTTCGTCAACACTTATATATATATCATCATGGCGGAATATTTTACAGTAAGTTTTCAAAAAATGTTTAATGTTATGAAAATGTTTCATACCTTTCTTTATATAATCGGACATTTAAATGTTTTCTGACAATCATTTCTAATCTTTGTCAAATAATGTGGAAAACTGACGTCTTGTGTTTTATGGAAAGGTAAATCAGAGACTCGAAATAAATCATCAACAATGAGAATTTTTCATTTTAGGAAGAATAATTTAGTGCGCAATCGTTATCAGGTTATTTAGAGGGCTTAGAGCCAGAACCACCTATGTCCATTTGTGTTCTCAATTACATGTTACTTATTTCGGTAATAAATAGACGGTTAATTCTGCCCTCCATAAGAAAATGTAAGTGTCTTTGGGGTATACCAAAGTCACTTGCATTTATTATGGAGGGTATAATTAACCGCGTCCATTTGTTGCCGAAATGAGTAACATGTAATTGAGAAAGCAAATGGACATAGGTGGTTCTGGCTCTAAGCCCTCGATTTGTAGTGACTGTAGTCTGCAAGTGATTAGACAAAAGAATATGCGCTTTATATTCCACCACATGGGAAGAGGAAACCGGGACGGCCGCGCACACTGTACTTACAGTATGTCCAGCACCTCCTGGGAGATACTGAAGGAATGCTGCAGCCAAACAAAATTGTTTCGCTTGCCCAAGATCGCATTAGTTGGAGAAAGCTTGTAGTCGCCTGCTCCGCAGCCGACTGATGATGATGAAACAGTAATAACATGAATAATAGGGGGAAAATGTTGATATATTTTGAGTCAATTTTGGAGTTCTCTCTCCAGCTCCGTATACGTATACTTCTTTCATGTATATAGAGCATCCCATAATTGAATACAGTTTCCCATATTTTTACTTTATTTTTTGGTTAATTTTCCGTACAAAAAAGTACATGCTTGGAATTTGTTATATATTTTTTCTTCAGTTCAACAATTTTGAAATGCTTTTACGATGACAACTGTTAATGCTCTTAAGGGTACATGCCCATGAGTTTCATTCAGGGGCGTGTTTGTAAAACGGCACAGCGCATTAGTAAAAAGAATTTAAAAAACTAAAATTTTCACCGGGGTTCGAACCACTGCCAATTTCACTGAATGCTAAAGATGCCTATGCTGTGCCACGGTGACTGTGGTTAACATTCGGCGATTTTCAAAGATATACATATCAACACGTTTCTAGTGTATTGAAAATCATTTTGATTTTGATTTTGGTAGGAATACGGTTATAGAAAGACATATGACTCTACTTGTCTGTTTGTTTTTCATTTAATACAAATTAATTTTGATGAATTGAACTGGTACAACTCTTAGCACTCGTGATAAACGACGATTAATTTAGTAATAATAAAATGAAAACGCTGGGTCATTCACGACGTCATTTGTAATTTATGTCAAAACCTGGGAGGACCACACACATCCGTGCTGCATGTATACGTGCTCAATCGATACTCAATGATCCAGACAATAGCGTTTGAATATACCGCCCTGCTTGACACATCTTGTCACTTGCGGGAAGATATACTATAGGCCTACCCTAATAGCTTACAATAGATACCCCACCGTAAATAGCTCTGTTCGTTATCTCGCTGTGCTAGTTTATACACGCAGCGTACGGACTTTTGAACCATATTTTGTTCAAAAATGATAGGAAGGGACTGTTTTCAGCTAAAATGTTGGTTATCAGCAGATGCTTAATGATACCGGGAAGTGTTGCAGAAAGGTAAGCGTACTCTATATTTATTCAAAATATGGATATCAATAAATTTAAATTTGAAATCCAAAAAGTAAATGTCAGGTCAAAATTCTCACCTTAGAATTATTGTGAAATAAAATCAAACCAAATTTAGGCTCCGCAAACAACGTCCAATTATTCCCATTGGTGTTTGCTACACATGCATATAATAAATTATGATTTGGGGCTAATTTGAGAAGAGTTAATGCCTCGAGTTTCAAAATACACCGAGTGATGTTTTTTGATCAAAAACATCGACAATTCAAGACTCTGTAAAAACAAATCAAGAATTTTCTGGGATAATTGCAACTAAGTGCAATGAAAGTTATGATCAAGCTACCAGATGCATCATTAATTTCCTGACTATGATATTTAGTTGTGGGAAAAGATTACTTTAATGTTTTGGCGGGATTATTTCCCGCCAAAAATTTCAACCAAAAAGAGCATGTAACCAACATTTTAGCTGAAAACAGTCCCTTCCTATCATTTTTGAACAAAATATGGTTCAAAAGTCCGTACGCTGCGTGTATAAACTAGCACAGCGAGATAACGAACAGAGCTATTTACGGTGGGGTATCTATTGTAAGCTATTAGGGTAGGCCTATAGTATATCTTCCCGCAAGTGACAACAGTTAGCAGCCTGCACAACCGATTCTTTAGAAATGCTTAGTCGCGCTGAAAGTCGATCGATACATGTTAAAATCAGGACAATTCAGAGATACACCTTTTTGCTATGAAATTAATTTTCTCGGTCAAATATAAAGCAATATTTTTTCTTCTTCAGTAATGTCAGTTAAAAACTTGGTGCTTGGATATACATTTTTTTACAAATCCTGGTGTTAAAATTAAGCATCAAATTGTGTCTTTTAGTGTGATATTTTGATTTTTATAGGCCTTCAGTTCGCACGCGAGCTTTTTACGGAATTCATTTTTAGCGTCTCAAACTAATATAGTTTGCTAAAGAAAGATATTTCCCACCTCTGTAAAGCACATCGTGTGGGTCTATATATTATAGTTTTGTTAGAATTTCCGTTTTTATTTTACCCTTTTTCCCTTTATACTCCGAAAATGTCTAACTCAGTACTTTTATCTCGAGAGCAACCAACAGAAATAGTCGATATTTCCTTTGTTGTTTATCCAGGTCAATTTTCCATTGAAAGCAAATTGCCCGACCAGCGATTTGGTAGCCCAAATCCCCAATTGAGTGTTCTGGTTAAACATGATCAGTAGGAGCGCTATAGGCCTGGGAATTTCTTTGCTATATTGAAGTTCTAGCAACACTGTAGCCATGCCGGTATTCCTATTAAACCCAGGGATATCGATCCACAATGCTAGTATTAGCCTTAGATTTCACTCGTTGATTTTGAAAAATGGTCAGCCGGCAGTTAAAATAGTGAAATGAAAACGCAAATTCTGACAAAACTATGATATATCGCTCACGGTGATGTGCGTTAGAAAGTTGGGAAAAATCCTTCATTAGCGAACTATCTTACTTTGAAAAGCTAAAAGGTTGATCAAAAAAAGGCTCGCGGACAGAGTTTAAGCCTATCAAAATCGAAAATCTTACACTAAATGACTAAATTTCACGCCTAAGTTTAACACTAGAATTTGAAAAAAAAATACAGTATCAAGCACTACAAGTTTTCCTGACATTTACTGAAAAAATGAAAATTATTGCTTTTCATTTGGCCGAAAAAATTAATTTTACATCGAAAAGGTGTAACTAAAAATTTAGCTCATTTCAACACCAAATTCGATCGTTTGTATTGCCTCATTAAATGACTGAGTGAGCCTTGCCAAACAAAAGAATCGGTTGTGCAGGCTGCTAACTGACAAGATATGTGTCAAGCAGGGCGGTATATTCAAACGCTATTGTCTGGATCATTGAGTATCGATTGAGCACGTATACATGCAGCACGGATGTGTGTGGTCCTCCCCAGGTTTTGACATAAATTACAAATGACGTCGTGAATGACCCAGCGTTTTCATTTTATTATTACTAAATTAATCGTCGTTTATCACGAGTGCTAAGAGTTGTACCAGTTCAATTCATCAAAATTAATTTGTATTAAATGAAAAACAAACATACAAGTAGAGTCATATGTCTTTCTATGACCGTATTCCTACCAAAATCAAAATCAAAATGATTTTCAATACACTAGAAACGTGTTGATATGTATATCTTTGAAAATCGCCGAATGTTAACCACAGTCACCGTGGCACAGCATAGGCATATTTAGCATTCAGTGAAATTGGCAGAGGTTCGAACCCCGGTGAAAATTTTAGTATTTTTATTCTTTTTACTAATGCGCTGTGTTGTTTTACAAACACGCCCCTGAATTAAACTCATGGGCATGTACCCTTAAGTGCTTTAAGATGGGTGTTGACATTTAAGTCGTTTGATAAATGTTTGACATCCGTGGAGTATAGATGAGTTGACTTCTGATGTCAATGCCTGGCAGTATTCGCACGCATCATCACAATTTCCATTGTTTTTTGCCTGGCAGTATGCGCGCGCATCACATTTTGTTTACTGGGGCTCGTGTTTTTAAAACTCCCGCCACATCACAATAAGACTATTGAACAGTGTAGTGGTTGCATGGGGCTCACTCAAGCATAAACATATACCGGTCCTTGCCTTTGTTGATGCCTATGCTGTGCCACGGTGACTGTGGTTAACATTCGGCGATTTTCAAAGATATACATATCAACACGTTTCTAGTGTATTGAAAATCATTTTGATTTTGATTTTGGTAGGAATACGGTCATAGAAAGACATATGACTCTACTTGTCTGTTTGTTTTTCATTTAATACAAATTAATTTTGATGAATTGAACTGGTACAACTCTTAGCACTCGTGATAAACGACGATTAATTTAGTAATAATAAAATGAAAACGCTGGGTCATTCACGACGTCATTTGTAATTTATGTCAAAACCTGGGAGGACCACACACATCCGTGCTGCATGTATACGTGCTCAATCGATACTCAATGATCCAGACAATAGCGTTTGAATATACCGCCCTGCTTGACACATCTTGTCACTTGCGGGAAGATATACTATAGGCCTACCCTAATAGCTTACAATAGATACCCCACCGTAAATAGCTCTGTTCGTTATCTCGCTTGCTAGTTTATACACGCAGCGTACGGACTTTTGAACCATATTTTGTTCAAAAATGATAGGAAGGCTCTGTTTTCAGCTAAAATGTTGGTTATCAGCAGATGCTTAATGATACCGGGAAGTGTTGCAGAAAGGTAAGCGTACTCTATATTTATTCAAAATATGGATATCAATAAATTTAAATTTGAAATCCAAAAAGTAAATGTCAGGTCAAAATTCTCACCTTAGAATTATTGTGAAATAAAATCAAACCAAATTTAGGCTCCGCAAACAACGTCCAATTATTCCCATTGGTGTTTGCTACACATGCATATAATAAATTATGATTTGGGGCTAATTTGAGAAGAGTTAATGCCTCGAGTTTCAAAATACACCGAGTGATGTTTTTGATCAAAACATCGACAATTCAAGACTCTGTAAAAACAAATCAAGAATTTTCTGGGATAATTGCAACTAAGTGCAATGAAAGTTATGATCTAAGCTACCAGATGCATCATTAATTTCCTGACTATGATATTTAGTTGTGGGAAAAGATTACTTTAATGTTTTGGCGGGATTATTTCCCGCCAAAAATTTCAACCAAAAAGAGCATGTAACCAACATTTTAGCTGAAAACAGTCCCTTCCTATCATTTTTGAACAAAATATGGTTCAAAAGTCCGTACGCTGCGTGTATAAACTAGCACAGCGAGATAACGAACAGAGCTATTTACGGTGGGGTATCTATTGTAAGCTATTAGGGTAGGCCTATAGTATATCTTCCCGCAAGTGACAACAGTTAGCAGCCTGCACAACCGATTCTTTAGAAATGCTTAGTCGCGCTGAAAGTCGATCGATACATGTTAAAATCAGGACAATTCAGAGATACACCTTTTTGCTATGAAATTAATTTTCTCGGTCAAATATAAAGCAATATTTTTTTCTTCTTCAGTAATGTCAGTTAAAAACTTGGTGCTTGGATAGACATTTTTTTTTTTATCCTGTGTTAATATTAATCATCAAATTGTGTCTTTTAGTGTGATATTTTTGATTTTTATAGGCCTTCAGTTCGCACGCGAGCTTTTTACGGAATTCATTTTTAGCGTCTCAAACTAATATAGTTTGCTAAAGAAAGATATTTCCCACCTCTGTAAAGCACATCGTGTGGGTCTATATATTATAGTTTTGTTAGAATTTCCGTTTTTATTTTACCCTTTTCCCTTTATACTCCGAAAATGTCTAACTCAGTACTTTTATCTCGAGAGCAACCAACAGAAATAGTCGATATTTCCTTTGTTGTTTATCCAGGTCAATTTTCCATTGAAAGCAAATTGCCCGACCAGCGATTTGGTAGCCCAAATCCCCAATTGAGTGTTCTGGTTAAACATGATCAGTAGGAGCGCTATAGGCCTGGGAATTTCTTTGCTATATTGAAGTTCTAGCAACACTGTAGCCATGCCGGTATTCCTATTAAACCCAGGGATATCGATCCACAATGCTAGTATTAGCCTTAGATTTCACTCGTTGATTTTGAAAATGGTCAGCCGGCAGTTAAAATAGTGAAATGAAAACGCAAATTCTGACAAAACTATGATATATCGCTCACGGTGATGTGCGTTAGAAAGTTGGGAAAAATCCTTCATTAGCGAACTATCTTACTTTGAAAAGCTAAAAGGTTGATCAAAAAAAGGCTCGCGGACAGAGTTTAAGCCTATCAAAATCGAAAATCTTACACTAAATGACTAAATTTCACGCCTAAGTTTAACACTAGGATTTGAAAAAAAATACAGTATCAAGCACTACAAGTTTTCCTGACATTTACTGAAAAAATGAAAATTATTGCTTTTCATTTGGCCGAAAAAATTAATTTTACATCGAAAAGGTGTAACTAAAAATTTAGCTCATTTCAACACCAAATTCGATCGTTTGTATTGCCTCATTAAATGACTGAGTGAGCCTTGCCAAACAAAAGAATCGGTTGTGCAGGCTGCTAACTGACAAGATATGTGTCAAGCAGGGCGGTATATTCAAACGCTATTGTCTGGATCATTGAGTATCGATTGAGCACGTATACATGCAGCACGGATGTGTGTGGTCCTCCCCAGGTTTTGACATAAATTACAAATGACGTCGTGAATGACCCAGCGTTTTCATTTTATTATTACTAAATTAATCGTCGTTTATCACGAGTGCTAAGAGTTGTACCAGTTCAATTCATCAAAATTAATTTGTATTAAATGAAAACAAACATACAAGTAGAGTCATATGTCTTTCTATGACCGTATTCCTACCAAAATCAAAATCAAAATGATTTTCAATACACTAGAAACGTGTTGATATGTATATCTTTGAAAATCGCCGAATGTTAACCACAGTCACCGTGGCACAGCATAGGCATATTTAGCATTCAGTGAAATTGGCAGAGGTTCGAACCCCGGTGAAAATTTTAGTATTTTTTATTCTTTTTACTAATGCGCTGTGCCGTTTTACAAACACGCCCCTGAATTAAACTCATGGGCATGTACCCTTAAGTGCTTTAAGATGGGTGTTGACATTTAAGTCGTTTGATAAATGTTTGACATCCGTGGAGTATAGATGAGTTGACTTCTGATGTCAATGCCTGGCAGTATTCGCACGCATCATCACAATTTCCATTGTTTTTTGCCTGGCAGTATGCGCGCGCATCACATTTTGTTTACTGGGGCTCGTGTTTTTAAAACTCCCGCCACATCACAATAAGACTATTGAACAGTGTAGTGGTTGCATGGGGCTCACTCAAGCATAAACATATACCGGTCCTTGCCTTTGTTGATAAACATTGAGGTCAACTCATCTATGGGGAAAAAGTTGTACATCTGACTCAAAATTGCTCAAAAATAGATTCAAACTTTCGGTATACAACTTCTTCTAGCATGTTTTGGGTACTGAAATTCTGTGCCAGAATTATACGTATTTGTCGGGTATAATTTTCATTTAAACATGGATTCATTAATGCCTGCGTGCTAACAAAAGGCTTCAGCATAAAAAAGTCCAAAATATCAAGAGCTATTTTCAGAATCTCCGAACCAATAACAGGCTCATTTGTACTAATTTTTATGCTGATTCCAAATATGGTCATGATAATTATCAAATCTGAAATTGTTTAATTTTAATTAATTTGTCTTCTACATTTGACACCCGCATGAATAGAGTTAACATAAAGAGTCACTTTATTAAAGCCATAATATACGATTTTTGGTAAAATTTGCCAAATATTATAAAATAGTATTTTTTCTGGAAATTGTAAGCCAAAATAATGAGGTAAAATAAAAGACAGGACACTTGTTATTGTGGCCGCTTAACTGTTGGATTCAATGTCTTAACTACGACATAATTTAAATTGCTTCGATGTCCCATAAGCCCAATGAATTTGGTTAATTGCAGTTCCGTTTAAATTTGGAAATGTGTAAACATTACCGATGTGTCAAACAATTACAAAATTCATTTTTAAACATCGTACATTATTGCTTTAAGCCAGAATATTCTTGCATAATTATCATTTTTATGAGATGTTATTATAAAATTTATAAAATTTTAAGACTTTCGCGCAGCAGATGTTTTAATTTGTTTAAGCTTTATTTGTTTGTTTGTATATTTGTTTTCTTCTTTTGTAAGTACTGTATTGTGACAAGACAATTCTATGATTAAACTTGGTATTGAAGGGTATATATATATGATGTATTGTTGGTCGATGCAGCAAAAAAAATGTAGTTCACAATATCTTGCGAATGGTATAGTGAGCTATAGCAAAAATTGCATTGCTCAATTCATAGCGAGCGTGTAGAAGAATTCAAATACCACAGATATACTTTTGTAGGTCCTGTGGTTCTTGAGTTATGTTGTAAAGAGGGCTGAAACAACAACACTTTTGTAAAACGTACATAACTCATTAACAACAATAAATTAAGCAAGTTTTCAAAGTATATGATTTGTAGAATGAACTTTTGCAAAACAACACAGTGTTATTTTTCAATAATATATTGATTCAGATAATGCAAATCGATTTTTTTTTTGGCTGCTTCGACCAACAATACCTCGTATAACCTTAAGCCAGAATATTCTTGCATAATTATTATATTTATGACATATTATTATAAATTTTATATAATTTTTGGACTTTCGCGCAGCAGGTATTTTAATTTGTTTAAGCCTTATTTGTTTGTTTGTATAATTTATGTTTCTTCTCTTGTAAGTACTGTATTGTGACAAGATAATTCTATGATTAAACTTGGTATTTAAATGGCATATGTCATTTGCATATTTGATATATCAATCTGACATATCATTAATCGATTTATTGGTTCGATTTATTGGTTTAACTGGACATACTTCTATCCATGGTTCAAATTAAAGCTTCAGCAAGAATGACATGTTTTTGATAATATTAAAACTGAGTTTAACGAAAAGCGTATAAATTTACTTTATCGGTTATCGAAATTATATGCCTTTTGATTTGAAAACTGAGTTTTTGAGGTGAAAAACCAATGAAAAACTATACTCTTAAAAAACTTTTAAGTGTGTAAATTTTTCGTCAATAAAGAAGTTTTGTATATAATCTTAATTTATCAACGAAAACCCGAATTTATCAAATACTTGCCATGATAATTTATTATAACTGTCTTCATTTCCACTTTTAATGCACACATAAGTGCTTCTCATGATGTTATTAGATTTAGCTGTGTAAAAAGCCATCAAAAATTGACATTAATGTTATCAAAACAGCATTCAAGAGTACCATTATACACGTATGACATATTATTCCATTTTAACTCCATGTCTAGTGCGTCTCATTTATCACTTTATGTTACTAGTACTAGATTTAGCCTAGCCGTGTTGTAAAAAAATAAAATGTTATAATGTTATCAAAACATCATTCTAACTTAAGTACCATTATATATGACATTTTAACTGCATTCTAGGCAGCAATTGATATTTTTAAAAATCTTAAAAGATGAAAGTATAATCATGAAAGTATATGAATGTATAATAAGATGTTTTAAAAGATGAATGAATAGTCAGTCGCTGAGAGTGAGAGATTTATATTTTGGTACCAAAATCCATTTTGTAAAGTGCTTTTTGGTATAATTATAAACAAATCGGTCGTCGCTATGCTATATAGAGTGTTAATTCAGTGCATTCTAACAAGCTATAAACACTTTATTCTATTTTTAAACACGACTGCATGAGACATTTTAAAAATCGGTCAATTGACTCTTTTATGGAATGGATTTCTGTTCTCAAAGGCCTCTTTAGACTGGTTCTATTTTGGAAATATTATTTGCATATTATTTCAAGCATCAAGCGGCAAGTTCGCGTAAAAGTTTGCGACCGAATTGTTTTGGTTAATTCGGGTATGCTGAATTCAAATAATTTTATCTGCCATGCTATATTGGAACCCCGTGACCCTATTTACAGTATGTCCAGCACCTCCTGGGATACTGAAGGGATGCTGCAGCCAAACAAAATTGTTTCGCTTGCCCAAGAAAGATCGCAATAGTTGGAGAAAGCTTGTAGTCGCCTGCTACGCAACCGACTGATGATGATGATAATGACCCTAAAAATGACCCAGCCCCCGACATGTTCATATAGGGGGCAAAAATTAAAATTAAAAATGCTAAAAATTTATTCGCCTGGGTCTAAGAATAACAAAAATGTAACATATTTGCGCGTAGGAAGTTATGAGGCTCAGCAGGTCCAAGGTCAATACAGGGGTGAAAAATTAAAGTTGCTCCGATTTTCGTAAAAACGGATGCAAACTTTCCTCAGGAAAAGAAGAGTTTTTACTGCCTGCGATGTCAAGTTCAGAAGATAGCTGATAAATAAATGCAAATTAAATTGAATGGAATCCTACATTGGTCATTGGGTGAGAACATAATCTTTTTTGTAAATGGAACCTTTGGGTGAGAACCGGAACAGCGCCACACTACCTCGAAAATCGAATTTCTAGTTCTAAATGGCTTCAAATTTCTTTGTTTTGTTTTTTTTCAAAATAAGTAACAAAATCAGTGATAAATGAAATTTGCTGTTCAAATTGTATTTTTAAGGATCTTTGGGTGACAGATCAAATGGAAAATAAGGGGCCTTCGGGTGACAGAACAAGAGTTCGTAAAAAATATGGGGTCTTTGGGTGACAGCGATGCTGAAAAAGGGGGTCTTAACAGCCCTACATACGCGTCACCTCCAAAGTTGGAGTGCCCCCCCCCGGGTGACACATGTAGGCCTACCCAAAATCTGAATTCTGATGGTTTTTACGATCATCCGGATGAGCAAATCACAGATAACCAAAACTGCTGGTCGCATGACGGCATGAGCGCCACCCTAAAATTAAAAATAAAACTCTTTTCACGACCAACGATAATAATAAGTGGCGTGCTCTTCATGCCAAAATTTACACAGATCTCGTTATTAAATAGAGGGCGAAAATCAACGTTACTGTACGATGATGCGCCGGATTATTCTGTTAGGTACTGCTCAAGTTTTCTACAAATTCTGGTCTTGTCGGCTGTTTAGGGGCGGAAATTTTCTTCGGAATGTACTGGGGGTCATAGAATATATATTACATTCTTAAATAAGTGGGGTCATAATTCTTATCCCAAATATAGGGGGGGTTATAAAATATTAAGGACTGGTGACTCAAAATAAACCTTCAATTACATCTTTGCGCGCTCCGCACCTTCATTCGCGCCTTCGTTTCAACAATGGATTAAGTAGTGTGGGCGGAATTGAAGGGGGTCTTAAAAAAAATCAGCCTGAGATGGGTGGGGGCGGCGGGTCATAAGGGGTCATAAACACGTTTTAGCTCACGATGGGGAGGTGTTGATTCCGGCCACCGACATATTCGTGCCCCCCCCCCCCCCCCCCAAGAATATGACGTAAAATTAAAGGTGACGATTCCCCTCCCAGTTTTTGGATAAAATAATTTATTTTTTTTAAAGGTCGTAATAAGCAATCCGACAAACTCCTCATAATTATTTTGAGAATCTCATAATACCATTATTAAGGGGCCGTTCAATATTAAACCCAGCTAGTGGGAGTAGCAGTTTTAATTTTTGGAGTCTTGAGAGGGACTTCAACCATGAGTGGGACATTAAGTTTTATAATGAGAAAAGGGGAAACCAAGGGGTAGGCCTAATCCGAAAACTTTGAGCGCTCGCAATGGAGGAAATCGAAATTTGTCGTTATTTATTAATTAATTAATTAATTAATTAATTAATTAATTAATTGATTAATTAATTAATGAATTTATTTATTTATTTATTTATTTATTTATTTATTTATTTATTTATTTATTTATTTATTTATTTATTTATTTATTTATTTATTTATTTATTTATTTATTTATTTATTTATTTATTTATTTATTTATTTATTTATTTATTTTCAAATCGCCTACTTCCCTTGAGTAAATATTGAACGGTCCCTAACTGATTCAGCCTGGAAATGCATATTTTGAGCTCTATAGCCGAATCCAATTTCACGCATTTCTACTCCTCAATGGCAGCCATAGCCGCGACGGGGACCCAGCTATCTCAACTAAAATGTGAAATGATGCGGCCTTGAAGGGTATTTTAAACTGCATTCTATCACCCGTGTTACACGTAGACAAAAGAATGATGACAGTTTACAACACAAAAGAATCTAACATCGAATTTTAAGCGGGTTTAATCCACCCAATTGGGCACTCACAACACCTGTTTGGTGCATGCGGGGATCCAAATATGGCCGACCAAATCCTGACCATGACTTGGCTCGTTGGATTCGTCTATAGGCCGGTTGGCATATTATTACTATCGATCTACGAGAAAAAATATTGTATTAGGCCTAGGGCCTACTTTTGTAATTAAAACTGTCAATCAACGTATTTACCTAGACAAAAATTTCTATCTTTGTGTTCCAATATCTGTGATCTACACTGAGCATTACTCTTTAATGCCCTATTTATTTTTTATTCTTTAACTTGCGTTATACTTGCTTGTATACGTCACAGTAGTGTACAATAAAGTTACAAAATTGGATTTTTATTAATTTAATGGCAGGGCTAAATGAGTGCATGAAACATTATGGTGATATTATATAAATACTTTTAAGTATACGTTTTGGAGCATTTTAAGCACTTATGACGCATTTTCATTTTTTTTTGCAAGATTTTAAAGATAGTCAGACATTTAAATAAAATAGTTTTCCCACAAACATTAAAAAATGTCCTTTATAGGCCTATCCTATTTGTAATTAGTTGATATTAAACAATGTTCCTTTAAAGGAGGGTAACCCTATCGGTTTAGGATATGGATTCTCTTCAAACTTACATACAATGTCAAATATTGTCCCCTTTATCAATCTATGTGAGAAAACGGGAACAATTTCAGCATAAATGTGAATAATAAGCATATTAGCAAGCCAATACACTGGTATGCGTGAATTGCATTCTGGTCAGGCATCCCGAAACAACGGCCGAGCGCATGTCCCGGTGGAAACAGGAAGTGTTCGCCTTGGCACTGAAAACCGGTTCGCCCTGTACACTTTTTATACCCTCTATTTATACTGATTAATCTTAAAAAACATTACATATCACTGCGCTCATTATCATTCTTGACAAGATAGCCCATGCTGTATTTACTTCGCTTAATTATTTTTTTATTTTTAGCTATATGATGCACATTTTCACATATTTATGATTTTTCTTTGTTTTATTTTTTAACTATTTTTTAATAGGGGGGAGGTGCTCTCATAATTTTTTTCATATTCCTCGTATCATGCTTGACAATATAGGTCATGTTTCCTTATTTATTTCGCCTCTTATGTATTTCTTTATTCTTGTTTTTTGTTTTATATCATTATAGCGCCATCTATAGTTTGACATTAGGGGCCTATTTGATGTATTTTTGCGGACGAATTGGTACTGGGGTAAAGTCTTCCGAATCTATTCCGATTTCATTCTATGACTACCCAAAACTCCCGTGTCGTGTAAAATGCGAACAACTGGTAGCCTGTAAAACCGATGTGTTTCATGATTTCTCCGGAAATACATCGACTTGGAGCGTCAAATTTCAGGATAGTAATGAGAAAAATAGTATCTATTATGTGATACCAAAACCTCATCAACAATGAAAAAAATCGGGGATGATGCTGTCGATCGGGTTACGGACCTTTAAATAAAAGCCGTAGCCCGAACCTTTTACTATATTTTGATAATGCTATCTTACGAGCAGCGAAAGAGTCGTTTAGTTCGTGGTTATGATCACTTATTATTAATTCAGTCAGACGCTGTCATTGTTTGTGGCCTATATTATGAATAAAGCAGTTGAGTTCACAGGCAAATTGACGTGTATAGTGGCCCAGATACTATATATAGGGTTCAACATTATGAACGAGACCCAGTTTCTTACTAAGATAATACTAACAACACCTTGGACGATAATCATGTTCAGCTGGAAATGCGATTTTTTTTGTGACTCGTTCTAGGCCTATATCAAAAATGTGGTCAAAATTAATGCTACTTCTTGAGATAAGATTAAAGATTATATTTATTATGACGTTGTTTTCGCACCTTGTAAACTTAGGATGATAATGTTAAAAGGGTTCTGTTTTGGGTGTGTTTCAACTTGTAACTGGACCATGAGTACTATTATGAATGACTATAGAGGTTGTGCATATGACGTATCATGTATACCGTAAATATGGCGGACTACTCAAATGTATTCATTGAATACATTTGAGTAGTCCGCCATATTTACGATTTCAACAAAAGCATGATTGCAATCTACCGCGACAGTTCGTCTCACACACATAACAAATGCACTGCAATCAAATAGGTTAATGATAACATTTGATTGAATGGGCCACGATTACGGTGAAGCACACCGGTTCAAATCATTTGTTTGGGACCAATCGATAAAAGCATACATGGCCTCTATTATGTGCACACGAATAATAACTTTCAGCTGAACCATGGCTCACCAAATCACTACATACACATGTGCACCTGGTTTAATGAAAATCAACTTTGTGGACCATGCTTTACCAATCACTATACATACATGGGCACCCAGGTAATGAAAATCAACGTTGCTCTTGGCGCTTGCTTGGTACATGTAAATCTGAACTAACGCTTATCATAAAATGGGCGCAAAAAGGAACTTATAATTTTTCACAAGGTTATATCTTAAAATCCTTTCCATAAAAATGAACCAAAATTACACACAGGATTACTTTAATACTCTACTCTAAACGAATATCAGTAACCAAGCAGTTGTCCAACTGACATAAACAGCAAAATGAACTGACACGGAAGAGCTTCCTGGACCATATTCACAGGCGAATAATTGGCACCCAGTAAAATAAATCTGTGAGAACGCGTACAAGATCGTTACACGGGTGATAATTTCCAAAGAGTAAGTGGAATATTGTGGAACGGGCTGCTTCTGCTTTTCACACACTTTCTTCAAGAAGTAGGTCTTTTTCCACACTATTCCACTTGGAACTCACAGATTTCTTGTGTTGGGTGACAATTATTGGGCTGTGAATGTGGTCCAGGAAGCTGTTCCGTGTCAGTGCATTTTGCTGTCGTGCTCCGTTATTGAAGAATGTTTTTAATAGATCACCGACAACATTATTGTATTGGGAATATTTTCCTCAATTTATTATTCTTGATGAAATTTGTTAAGGAAGAGATGAGGAACAAACATATTAAGTGGAGTCTCTGTGAATTTTTTCTTCAAAAGAGAGCTGATTTTAAGATTTACAGAAAAAAGTGGACCTTTTGTTAATTGTTCCTTCAGACATGTCAAAAGAAAGCTAGTTACAAGAAAAAAATTGACATTTTGTGAATTATTTCTTCAAAAGAAAGCTGATTTTAAGATTTACAGAAAAAAGTGGACCTTTTGTGAAATTTTAATTCAAAAGAAAGCTAATTTCAACTTTAAGGTTTACAGAAAAAGGTGGGCCTCTTTTATTTTCCTCCAAAAAGGCTTGTTTTTTTTAACGTGGTTTGTTTTACAGATAAAAAAACATCCTTCTTTGGATTGGCAATTTAGTGGGTGCGTCGCGTCCCTGGCAATGGGCCTGCCAACAGCAGGTCGTGTTGGGAATAATATTATCTCAATTTATCATTCATGGTGAGATTTGTTAACATTAATGCTCTGCGTGCTAGCCATGCGCTTCAATGGAAAAGGTTCAAGTTTTGAAACATTTTCTCAAAATATCAAAAGCTATCTTAAGAACTACTGAATCAATTCTAGGCTTGTTTGTACTATTTTAATGCATTTTTCATGCTGATTTCAAATATGGTCATGAAAATTTACAATTCTAAAATTTTTGAAAAATTCAAATAAAATTGGAAACTTGTCGTCTGCAGTCGACACCCGCGTAGAGAGAGTTAACATTAAGGAGAAAATAAGACACGTACTGAGAATCAGTCAGTTGTAATGACTATTCGCTCAGCTTTCAAAGATTTCCAACACAAAATCCATTAGATATACAACATAGATGTTTTATATTTATTCATATCAATTTTGTTATATAAAAATAATGTTACAAGAGGTTTCCATTCAAACCCCTATTCATATTTTGAGAAACTTTCATTTTTGTAATCAGGTGATACGCCTAGTACGCGAGCTTTCAGCAATTATGACAAAAAGGATTTTGATATTTGTAAATTAGTTTCTCTGCGCTATTTTATTGTTAAAATGCATCTTTGTGACATATTCGTAGGATGTGAAACTCTTTCCATAAAACTACACCAGTTATTGTATTCACTATTCATTTTGATGAGAATAAATTAATGATCAAAACCGATTTCAGCAGACTGATATCTACCAAAAAAACATTGTAATGTTTTGATGTTTTGCAAAAGTTCATTCTAAAAATCATATACTTTGAAACGTGCTTGATTTATTGTAGTTAATGAGTTATGTATGTTTTACAAAAGTGTTGCTGTTTCAGCCCTCCTTACAACATAACTCAAGAACCACAGGACCTACAAAAGTATATCTGCGTGCGATATTTACATTCTTCTACACGCTCGCTATGAAATAATCAATGCAATTGTTGCTCACTACCATTCGCAAGATGCTGTGAACTACCAAATCGAAACAGTTTAAAATAGTGGTTAACCTTAATACTCTACTAACATAGGCTTCAACATAAAAAGTTTAAGTTTTTAGATATTTTCTCAAATATCAAGAGCTATCTTAAAAGGGCATTTCGTGATCCACAGCCTCATCCCCCCACTTTTCTAAAAAAAAGTTGAGATTTTTATATCACTGGAATACATAATGTTTATGTACAAAATATTTCTTGCAGATTAATTCGTTTAGCAAAGAGCAAAGATATCGCGAAATTTGAATTTCGTTCTGGTGCACCAGAACGAAATTACAACGTATTGTCTATGGAGCAGTGTAATACACATAATCATGCATAACTCTCAAACGCAAAATCGGAATCAACTGAAATTTTGGGAATATGCTTTTTTCGTGGATATTTACCGAAAAAAGACATAAAAACAGGATTCGAAGATCACGAAATACTCCTTTAAGAACCACTGAACCAATACTTGGCGTGTATGTACTTATTTTAATGCATTTTTCATGCTGACATGTCAGTAATACATCAAATCAGATACAGCGATATTAGAGGTCAATATATTTTCTCAAACAAGTTGAGATTTTGATACCACTGGATACCTCTGGCTACATACTATTAATATGCAAACAATTTCTTGCCGATTAATTCGTTTAGCAAAAATATCGTCAAATTTGTATCTACGTTCTGGTAAACAAAATGAAATTACAACACGAAATCGGAATCAATTCAAATTTTAGGAATAAGCTTTTACGTGGTTATCTACTGAAAATATATGCTAGGATCACAAATTACTCCTTTAAATCAGACCACGTTGGACTAGCGTCTAATAACATGACAAAATGTGTACGTCATAAATCCACCAACCAATGAGAATATATTTGTATTATTATATAGCGGTACGCGGAGCTGATCTCGTCAAATGAATTAGACCAAAGTATAATTATTTTGAGATAACTATAAATTATATTTAATTTCGTAATCCTCCTCTTCTTCTTATCGGTTCCACATAAGCTGGATATTTTTTGCCGCCAGAGCTTGACTCTCTCTCTGACTTGAACTCTCAGCAATAACATTAGCATTGCATTCGTGCTCAAGTATTGACGTTTACGGTGATATTACACACTATTATCATAATTGCAGTGGAGACAACTTTGAACACGATGGCAGCGTTACAGGTTACTCCAATTTATAATATTGAAAACAACAACAGTACTTTTGAGGATTTCCTGCTTTTGGTTTGCGAGATACGGACTCATTACATTTCCCGTATGTTGATATTTGCAATTTTCGGGCTATTTGGTGTCATTGGAAACTCCATACTGTTGGCTACTATCGTCTGCAATAAATGTCTGCAAAATAGAGCCAATATATTGATCTCTAATCTCGCCATATCTGATTTGATGTACATATTATTGACATGCCCTGTCCGGATAGCCAATGAAATTTATCCATGCTGGCTTCTTGGCATAACAGCTTGTAGCATACGGAATTATCTCCCAGTTGTCTGTCAGTCTGTTTGCGTGTATTCGCTCGTTGCATTAAGTCGGGAACGCTACTGTGCTATAGTAAGTGGTATACATTCGCGCACATTGTATAAAATCAAAGTTACATTTTCGTGGATTGTTGCCACATGGATTTTTGGCATAATTTTTGCTTCTCCGATTTTGTCTCAAAAATTCTCTTATGTCTATATGGGTATCCATTGCGTGGATTCTGAACACGGTAGTCGATCGGCAAAAATTTATGAAATATGCCAATTGCTTGTGTTTTTTATAATACCGATTATCATAACATCATTTCATTATACTTTAATGGCAAAAACACTTATAAAAAGCACCAAGGAATTCAAGAAGAAGAGTGTTTCATTAATAAGACAAACTAAATCTCGCAAGAAGCTCGCGTACCTATCCATTATCATATCGCTTTTCTTCGTAGTCTTTTGGTTGCCTAGTCACGTGTACACCATTATGTACCATTTCATGCCAGCGGATTTATACCAGTGGGAAGCAGTTGTTAAATTCAGGCATTTTCATTACTACATGTCATTAGCAAACTCTAGCATAAACCCTTGGCTGATATTTATTTTGAGCTCATCGCATCGGAACTGTTTGAGTCGCTGCTTGGGGTGCAAGAAAATAACGAACGAACGTACAGATATAGTTCGAGTATTAAGAAATACCGTATCCTCACGGGTTTAATGCATGGGGATCACCAAGAGCTGTGGAGCAGGACAACGGCGCACAGTGACATCGCCTCGATGTCTTCATAGTAGAAATCGCCATGGTAGGGTGAATCCACAGCCACCCATGACCATTTTATTCGGACCTTATGAGATGCATATTATTAGCGAAGTGACCTGACTAAGGCTACTGAATAGACGGGGTAATTGATTTCTCGCTCTGTGAGCAAGCTTGTATACGACATTGCGGTCAATGGTTATACTCTCTCCACTTGAGTGAGTGCCGTTATAGCCTGCTGCGCGCTGTAGTCCATATAGGACCAAGGCAATATAAAATTGCGAGTTTTGGGCAATTTTTAGTTCAAAGCGCACGGCCAATTTTCAAAGCGCACGCTAACGACTATAATATCTGTTCAACACGTATTTTCAAGTGTATGAGACCACATCTGGTTTCTTGAGAAAAATTCATTTACGGGAGATATTCATCATTTTTTAACCCAGTATCCGAAGA
The DNA here is from genome assembly GCF_039555335.1 of Amphiura filiformis. NCBI lineage: Eukaryota > Metazoa > Echinodermata > Ophiuroidea > Amphilepidida > Amphiuridae > Amphiura > Amphiura filiformis. The sequence continues at coordinate 29,872,923 of NC_092637.1, forward strand.
TTTTCGTCTGATATCAAAATCGTGCATAGCAATTCACGTGTATGGATCCCGTGTATTCATTTTAATGTCTCTGCTGCACCAAATAATTATTAGCCAGGCGATGTCGGTGTGCGGCGCATCCAGACAGAAACCGAATTGAGGGGCTCAATATAAAAACGACCTATCCCACATTTGGGTTATTTTGAGAAAATAGGACGTTTGTGTGCGAATTTTCACTACAATTTCACATCTTAAAACACTGATTTAACAAAGTTACCAAGTTACATTCATGATGATTCATGTTTGTAATAATGACCTTTGGTGACCTTTACATTTTTCAGCAGCGCCCTCTATTTTTACCAAAATGTGGGATAGGTCCTTTTTATATTGAGCCCCTCAATTGATAGAGTTGGAAAATTTTATAGACCAGAACAAAATATGTGATTATAACCCCATGAAGACGTATCACCCACCACGTGATCATTTATTTAATTTTCTTACAATTTAGTTCAATTTTAGACATAGACAATAACATCAACTATCACAATATATTTCCAGCTCTTTTTAACATATATTTTCGGTTCTTTTCTAACTTATTCATCCTTTTCTGTATACTTTTTGTGATATTGTTTTTATTATATAAACTGTATATTTGTGTGTAAACTGAGGGCGCTATTTATATATATATTTAATTTAATTTAGCTAAATAATATAATTTATTCCTAAAATTTTATGATAAAAAGGTTTTTGAAAATTTGGTTACTCGTTGCTATTTGTTACTGCTTTTCTGATGTTTTAATGCTTATATACCAGTGTCTACCCCATGTAAAGATGAAAATACGATTTAAAATAAATATATATATCAGTATTCACCTTTTGATGACGTAGTTTTACATGCTATTAAACAAACGTGTCACAGATTTGTGTTCCTCATGAACAAAACTCTATTTCTAATTCTCATATAAAGTAGTATAAAGAGAATACCATAAAATGTAAAACAGTGACAGAGTGATTTAAAAGAGAGCTCGCAAAAGTTGAAAATTGTTTCTTTAATAAGATTATTTTTATTATTTAATTTATTTCAATTTAATTTAAGACATGTTCTGAACTAGTCAGACCGGAGACGTTTTTGTCTCACACTATGGACCACAATGGCCTCATTTCAGTGACATAGTTCAATAACCTCAATTAAACAATCATAGCACAAAATTTGCATAGTATGAAGTTTTTGTACCCAAATTTTCAAAGGTCATTCAATAAATGTACAAATGTATTGGCGTTAAGGAACTGTGGCCCTAATAGACGAGCATGTTGTGGATCTTAGTGTTAGGTCAGACCAAAATCGGATTTTTTTTTAAATGTATGGTTATTAACATTTCTAAACTTGCCTGCTCTTATAATGAGCTACAATCCAGGAAAAAAAGGTTGGAACACTTTACCTGTTTTTTTTGTATATCTCTTTCCCCGCTACCCCAGTTCAATGTTGGACCAAGCCATGTTTTCAACAGGTCCGTGAGACCCTCCAACATTGAAAGATGGGAAGTGGGGAAGGTGAGATATAGGGATGAATCTGTACTTCACATGTATTGCATGCATGTTTCAGTCGCCTCTCCGATTTTGATAGGGCACGCATTTCCATTGTTTAGTGCAAGTGTGCCAACTATTTTTTCCTGGATTGTAGCTTCTTCATATCAATGTAAAAGTAACAGAAGAAGCATAATAACAAGAGACACGATCAATTCAATTCTCTGATAAATCAGTAAGAGCATGATACACAAAGTGGGTTCCCTAATCTTTAAAAGATAAATATACAATGCTACTGGGCTAGCTTTTACCTGCAGGTACCTGGTAATCATTTCCAAATTCAGGTTAGTGGTTGAAGTTCCGTAGGGAGAGCATCTGGTGTGTTTGTATTAGATTCAACATACGTAACACAATACTGTAATATATTACTGGATATTATTCTACAAAATTAACCCACGTCCCACTGAGTCGTTTTTGAAACACAAACTACTATTCCCCATTCCAGAAAAAACAGCACTATTTTTTTGAGATTATAAACAAAAATATCATTTTCTGCCAAATGAAACACAGCTCAATCCTAATTATGCATTTAGTACTAACTGGCGATTAAAATTAAATTTCACTATTTGGTCAGATTTATGGGTCAAATTAAGGGTCAAAACGTGTATTTTTATGGTGTTTTTCACATGCTGTGACAATCAAGTCTAAAGACGTGTATGAATTCTAATTTCTATTATTTCAATCATTTAATTAAAGTAACAAAAAAAGGTAAAAATTAGCCAAAATTTCGAATGTTTTTGATTTTTGTGGCTCGATTGTCAGAAAACATGCCGAAAATGCATATTTTTGTTTTGTTTTTTCAAGAAACTAGTGAACTTTATCTCTACTTAGTACAAAATGAAAAATTAGTTTTGAGCTATGTTTCATTTGGCAGAACATGATAATATGTTTTTATTCCCAAAATTAGTGCAGTATTTTTCTGGAATGGGGAGTAAGGAGTGAGTATTGTTACAACCCCCTATATTTTCCTATATTAAACGGCATACATGTATTACTACCGTTTTCTTGGCTATTTGTATAGCTATGGGTCTCTTCTAATTCTATCTAGTGATACCAAGTACAAACAACATTCCACACGAAATGTTGCTTAGACGTCATATTTTGAGTGCGCCCTCACACATTACGGCTATGTACAAAATAGGCAAAACCAATTTTCTGCTCAAAATTCCACGAACTTGCGATTTACACTAGATTTGCTTCAGAACATAACTGAAAATGATTCAACCTAACTACCGAATCGTCAATATTTCTTAGAATAAATTTGTCAGAGCAAAATATAAATTATGGATTTCATTTGTCCTCACTTCTCCTTTTATGGTCGAATTTGATGCTCGGTCGTACATACTTTAAGGTGGTGGGTTAACATCCCAGCAAACACAAAAACGTTTTTAAAACGTTTTAAATAAGTTATATTTTGGGTTTTGGTTTAGGTAAAACGTTTTTTCTCTCTCTCTCTCTCAGTGTCAGGTGGCGCTGTGTAGCGCTGCTGTGGTCTTCACAAGAGTACGCCATCTCACTCGATCTGATGCCAAGTGCGTTGCACCTTGCATTCCTTGGTTAGAAACCAGCTTCACATCATTAGTCCAAGATGTTGGTGGACGTCCTCTTCCTCGTTTGCCTTCCATAGCCCCTTGCAAAATCTGTTTTTCTACACCTCCATGTTTCCTGACAATATGGCCAAAGTACTTCAGCTTTCTCTCCATTATGCCGCTTCTGATGGTTAGACGTTTTCGAGGATCCAGGAATTTGTTCTCCTGTCTTTCCATGTCACTCGTAGAAGCCTCCTGTAACACCACATCTCAAAAGCATCTACTCTTTTCCTATCATTCTTGGTCATAGCTCAAGACTCGCATCCATAAGTGGCAATGGAAAACACAGTTGCACGAAGTAGGCGTACCTTGAGGTCAATGGATAGGCCTCTGCTTTTCCATATGCTTGACATGCCCTGCACAGTTGTCCTTGCAATAGCCAGTCTTCTCTTAATTTCAGTTGTGCTGTCACCACTGTTGTTAATCATTGAACTCAGATATTCAAATTGCTTCACCTCCTCAATCTGCTGTCCATCTATCACAAACTCATCACTTTTCCGCTCTCTGTCTACAACCATTATTTTGTCTTCTTTGTGTTCAGGAGAAGGTGTTTTTCTTCGCTGGCCTCTTTGATGCGCTTCAAAAGATCAATCAGCTCTACTCTGCTGCTACAAATAAGAGTGGTATCATCGGCGTACCTCAGGTTAGTAATTCTTGTACCGCCAAACTTCACTCCACCTTCAAACCCCTCCAAAGCTGTTCTCATTATGTCTTCAGAGTAGATGTTAAATAGGTTTGGTGATAGCACACAGCCCTGTCGTAAGCCTCTTCCAATCTTGAGCCAATCTGCGTACCCACTACTTATTTTGACTGCCGATTCTTGGTCTTCATATAAGCAGCTGATCAGATCCACAAGATGACTTGGGAAACCCATCTTTTTCATAGTTTCCCACATTTGAGGGTGGCTAACACAGTCAAAAGCTTTACTGTAATCTATGAAGCACATGTAAAGAGGAAGTCTATGCTATCTGCATTTCTCAATCACATTCCTGATATTGACAATTTGGTCCCTAGTACCCCTTCCTTCACGAAATCCTGCCTGCTCATCAGATATTTCTTGCTCCATTTTGTTCTTCATTCTCTTGATGATGATCTTCAGAAGCACTTTACTTGCATGACAAATCAGGCTGATGGTCCGGTGATTGGCACACTCTTTCAAATTTCCCTTCTTTGGCAGTGGAATAAATACTGCCCTGCACCAGTCTCTCGGCCATTTCTTCTTTTTCCAGTAGATACCACATAGACGCCACATTAGGTCTATCCCTTCTTTCCCAGTTGCCTTCCACAACTCAGAAGCTACATTTAATAAAACGTTTTAATAACATTAAAATTACGGGTTATATAAATGTCATGAAATCGTTTTAAAACGTTTTGTATGAAAACACACTTCAACAATATTTTTAAAATGTTTTCGAAATGTCATTGTAAACTATTTTGCAAACATTTTTGGCCAAATATTTTGTCAACACTTAAACAACATTATGTTAAAATATTTGCACCCAGCAAACACAGAAATATTCTTAAAATGTTTTTTACAAAACGTTTTAATAACATTTAAATGTCGGGTTATATAAAGGTCGTGAAAACATTTAAAAAACGTTATTATAAATATTTTGGGCAAACATTTTTTGCAAAATATTATTTCAACCCCAAAATAACATTCTGTTTAGAATGATTTGTACCAAGTTTTCAAAAATGTTTTTGGAATGTTATTAAAACGTTTTCATACCCTATAACCCGACATTTAAATGTTTTCTGTAAAACATCTGTGTTTGCTGTGCAGTAAATTACCAACAAATGTTATTTAATGTTATGAAAACGTTTTATACCATTAATACCATTAACGTTTTCTGACATCCTTTTATAACCTTTTGCGAATGATGTCGAAAACGTTTTGTGTTTGCTGGGAATATAGTTATCACAAAAATGAGCGCAAAGAATGGATCTACGATTAGTTTAAGTCATATGTGTGCAAACTAGCCGGGAGTATGCACTTTCAGTTTCCCACGTGTTTGAATGGGAATTGGATTGCGTACTTTCCCAATGTTTGGTGAGCATATTTTTCCAATATTTTGAGACGTTGACGTCGAATGTTCTATTCTATATTGTTTGTCAATAACGTCTATTGCAAATAGTATGTTTAAAGTTGTAATTTTGTGTTTTTAATCGCAAAGATCGGATATTTTTATTCCCGATTCGAATTCTGAACCCTTCGCAAGGGTGCAGAATTTGGCAGAACTTTGACGATAATTTTGCTTTTTTGGACACTAAAATGCATTCGATCGATAATTTTGTTTCAACCGAGTCTTAAATTAGCAAGCACAATAAGGTGGATACCAATTTTATATACATTGATGAAATTATAAAGATTTTTTTTCTTCAAATTTCTGACCTGCGCAAATCGTTAAGTGTGTATTTCCCATTGACATCCAAAATGGCGTAAGCCAGTCCTTAATATACATAGGCACGGCGTATTATATAGGACTGGCAAGCGAGTGTAGGTGCAAACGTAAACGTTTTAGTGTGTCGGAGCAGGGAGGTATATAAGGATAATTTACTGTGGGCAATTTAATTTATTTTTTGCCCACAAATCAGGGAAAATAATTTACTGGGTGGGCCGCTGTAATTAATGGCATTTTCTCGATAATTTTAACAGTACAGGGTCCGGTTATAACCTGTTTTTGCCAGCAAAGTAGCAACAACTGGCAATTTTGACAATTTTGCCTGTTTAAAAGACTGACTGGAAGGTGTCATAAAGTCAAACTCTACAAAACTCGAAAAGCTCATAAACAGTAAAGTACAGCTTCTTTTAATTAATCATTATTACTGCCCATTTATCATAAATACACATCTGTTTTTTGTCATTTTGGAGCTCTGACAGCTTAATAACTAATGAACACGGACACTATCAGCATGATAGGCTGGTTATTTAAGCTGGATGAGATGAAACAAACGGCTCATATAAATGTAAGCAATTGAAGATTGATTTTCACTATCAAGAAATCAGAGCCGCAACATGACAAAGGTTTACTGTATTTTTGTGATGAATTCGAAACACAAAACCTGCCATGCCTGCAATTAAAATTGTAAATTAAAAAAAGCCTACAATGCCTAGAAAGGTGAGAAGTTCATTCACTTAAGGGGGTACGACACCCCTGTCCAATTTTGTACTTATTTTTGCATTTTTCTCAAAAAATTATAGCGCATTGGTGACAAGTAAGATATGTATATTATAGGGGCAAGGACTACAACTATTGCACTGGAAATTTTATTTCGGCACAGACAGCAATTGTGGAGTTGCAGTCAAAAATGAGGGAAAACCAGTATTTGATCAATAAATCAATAACTACTTGCCTTGAGTTGCTGAATTTTCAGAGCAATAGTTGTAGTCCTTGCCCCTACAACATGCATATCTTAATTGTCACCAATGCGCTATAATTTTTGAGAAAAATGCAAAAATAGGCACAAAATTGACCAGGGTGTAGTACCCCCTTAAATTTCTATCCTCTGAATTTGTTCAATACTTCTTCATTATTTTTTTCTTCTGTATTCTTCTCTTCCCTTTCTGGAGTTGCCCTTCCCATTCCCGCTTCAGGCTTCACTTTCTTATGATTTTATCCATGTTCTTTTCTTACTTTTCTCTTACCTTTCTCCTTTTAGCCCTACCATAACCAATACTTCCATGCCCAAACATTTGTTGGGTGGGCAGCGGTAATTAATGGCATTCAGATGATTAATGGCATCCAGACGATTTTCTCAAATGTAAACTGGTTTTTGATATGTAGATTGGCGTAGAATTTGGCTTTGGTGTAAAAAGTCCACGAACTTTACCCTTATGCCGAGATATTAACATATTCATGTATAAATTGTATACCGTATTATATTTCACTTTGGACATTTAGAAATGTTATACTAATTATCACTCACCATTACTCCTAGCATGCCTAGGTAGAAAACAAAAGGTAGTAAAATTAGAATGGGGCATGAGCGCAAGAAGACCGTAAGTCCATATTTGGGATATGATCGTTTAAACCTTTTTAAATAAGATAATTTGGAAACCGAAAAGCCATAATATTGATACTTCTCAGGTACATGGGTATAGGCAAGAAGAATCATTTTGTATATCAACCAAATAAATATCTGTAATATTGATCGATATTCATCGATTTATCATTTATGGACTTATGGTCTTCTTGCGCTCGGATTGAAACTGAATACAGATGTTGGAAATATTTAACCATATTGGTAATCTATGTGCAAAGACGAGCAATTTGACACCTTGTTTGTTGAATTTGAAGGCTGTTTTAAAATTTGACCTCAGTTGACCTTTATCCGGAAGTGACCCTCTAACTCATTAACTGAGCTCAAAATGTATGATAAACTATATGTTTTCGTAATCGTTGTCATGAGACGAGTAATTTGACATGTCTATTGACGACATTGGAAAATTTTTCATTTTTTACCCCTCTTGACCCTCACGTGTCACCTAAGGGGAGGGGACCAAATGTCAAAAAAAAATTGTCAAATTGTCTCCATCCAATAACTTCAAAACCACCTGTAACTCAATTTCGTCAAAAGTGGACTTGCAGTCTTCTTGCGCTCAGGTCTTCATTTGGTATTATATTGAAATAATGTTTTGAATATTACTGTGTAACGTTTAATAATCGTTGCTACGTTTGTCGAAATGGGAAAAACGCTCGGCAAACCGTGCAGTACGTGTCTTTATGTTATAGTTGTAATGTGCTTGTGTTTGTTTCTCGTAAATTATTAATAAATGGGAAGTGATTGTCTAGTTATATTTGTACGTGTTTGTGTGGTGGTTGTGGAGGGAAGAGGTACTACTTAATGGTATTTTTAATTGACAAACAAAAAAGTCTTTGGTAATAATGATGCGTTTATGGTATGCATAATAGAGTAAACAGGGCGCATTAGTTATGAAGTGATATGCCCATAGTATTTATATAAATTTGACTAGATGCTTTTTATTTGCGCTGTTCGTAGCGGATAATTTATATCGAAGGTTCAGAACCAGGAAGCCGTAACTCACTATGATCATCTCTCACAAAATGAGCATAAAGTTGCCTCCTTGCTTTGGTCTTCAAAAATCAATATTTCCTTTACAATGTCTTTTGTTTTCTATTGAATTTTGTCATAATTAATGAACAGTATCTTCTATAGTGCACTGGTAACTTTATGTTCATTTTATTGGAGTAAGTGATTGTGAGTTAAGGCTTTCTGGCTCACAACCCTCGATATACATGTACATGCAGTATACATCTGTCAAAGACAACTGGGCATGTTCGCTCTTGCAGCTTATCAATACGCATTTATAAATACGCACGTGACCAAAGTGTGACCAAATCCTCGTGGCACTGACTACTATACAGAAGAGGATGGGAACTATTTAGATAAATCTCATCAAAGTTTAATGATAAATAATTAAATAACAAAAGTATTACATATTAAGGGATTCGGAATGATGGATATGTAAATGATATGTTATTAAAAAACAAGTATTTGAAGAAGGGAAAAAAATATTGACGGAAACGTTTTCGATAATATCACAAAGTTGAACAAAATAGACATCTCTCCTGCAAAATCTGGTGTTGTTTACCACTATTGCATTCATATGCACTTGAAGACCGCCCGCTGTGCAGAAGGTCACTACCAGACTTCCTGTCTACAAAATAAGCTGTTATGGCAGCACGGAGGTGGATACGTGCGTATTTATAAATACGTATGTATTAATATAGTGGATGTATACTGGCTGTGTCTGCTGTCTAGGGAAATATATTTATGCTAGATTTACCTATTCCTTTTTAAAGCCATAGCAATTTTAACATAATGCCATAATTCACTCAACCCCATTGAGTCCATCATAATGACTCCGCGTTGAACTGTCAAAATAGTCAGTGGCGTTTCATTCACTTAACCTTGTCATTTCGGACAGAAAACTTTCGTGACCGTTATATAATGTTATTTCAGTATTTTGAGCAAGAATAACAAAATATTAATGAAAATATTGAAAGATGAGAGTTTTCATATTGGGAAGCAATCTACAAGATCGGTAAAAGGAACGGATTCTGACTTGACATTTTAATGGAGGCGTCAATAGCGCATTGCGTTACATAGAAAACGTTCTAGTATGAGTATTACTTGTCTGAAAGAGTAGTCTTAGCGACAGATCTTATTATAACATGATACGAGAAGCATCAAAAAACATCATGGGAAGAAATATACACAGGACACCAATCTAGTTCTCCAAGATAATATGACGCAGGTGAAAAATCAAAACCTCGACGTTCGGAAAATTGCAAATGATTCATTTTCAATGATTTTTTTTGAGAAACGAACCAAACATGTACCATAGCCCTATTGAACCACATTTTATGTCACAAACTACGAAGGGGGAGGGGTGTACCGCTAATTTCTATATCAAACATCGTTATATTGTTATATGTGATACCAATGTATAGCTATGGATGTATCCTCTACCAGCGATACCAAAATATGTAAAATCATTCCAAAATAATGTCGCTTTGACGTTATAATATGAGCTCCTATCACAAAACTAGGAAATTGGGGGTAATATACAAAAGTATAGGCAAAATTGATTTTTGGTTAAAAATTCTATATAAACATGTAATTCACACCGGATTTTGATATATGAAACGAAATGTCTATTTCAACCTAATGGGTTAAAAGTTGTATACAATATTTGGAATAATAATTTTACGAGCGCAAAATGAAAATCATAGATTTTACTATGGAAGCCTTTGGTGGGCCTCATCTCCTATGGTCACTTTGAATGATGGACCCTATTTTACCACCGGGTAAAGTGCTATTAAATAGGGCAACAATTATATCAATAAAATCAAAGATACTGATAAATTAAGCGCAAAGGATGAATCTACGATTAACTGAAGTCGTTTGGGCGTAAACACGCACGGCTTTTGTGTTTTATTCCAGATGATCATAGATCCACCCTTAACCCATAATCATATTAAATCAGGCATTATTTTGACTAAATACCTCGTACTTTTTAATCTAGTGGCATTTTTCAAACTATTTATATACTTTATTTTGATAACCAGGAATGGTAGGTCTCCGGATAAGAAAGAAAACAGAATATAAAAAAAAAATTCTGACTACCTACCTTTAAACACATTATGATTGCATCAAAGCACTGGTGATTGAATGCGTTCATTTGGAGCGTTCATCTGTAAAATGTTTATCTCTACCCTTCCTGAGATCCCATGTGGAAAGAAGATTATCAAAGATTTTATGTTCAAACTAATTCATTGTATAATTTGCTTCTACTCAAGTTAGGTAGTGACCCGTGGGGGGGTTCCTGGTAAGGTATACACGCGGATTTGTCACGGTTAAATTTTGGGTACCTTTTCAGCGATTTGGGTATCAATGGATGGGTTTTCATTGGAAACCAAGGCGCATTTTGTGAAAAGTGCCCCTAAAAGTGGCCAATTATGGCAACTTTGGGTGCTTTTGTGTGTTGTTTTTTGAAAAATTGTATATTAAAGGAAATCTGTACCATAAACTAATCAATGGCTAATATAGTTATATACCCCTAAATTAAACATACCAGACGGTCTATATGAATTTCGGAATATTCCTAACAAAGAAAAAATCCTTCGTTTCTGCGATTCATGGAAGCCGCCATGATAGCTGCTTGCGAATCCTTTCTGCCACAAGCGGTAGTGTAACCTTTCACACAGACCCTCGGCTACCTTCGGCGAGCGTGTGTTGCTTTATGGTATTCGCGACCCCCACAGCGAATTTTGTTTTTTTAGTGCTGTTTTAAACTTTTCGTTCTCAAAAGACATTGTTGATCATAAATATTACTTAAAATACATTTTTTTATGTTCTTCTGTAGTTTTATGGGTAAAAATGGTCGCGTTTTCTTTTGAACGAATGTTGAATCTGAACTTTGGTAGTATTCGCTTCGTGTCACCAAAGAGGGACGAGGCTTGTGGCACGGAGTTCGCTGGTTTCAAAATCGGGGTACCGTTACAGCGTAATAAAAATGCATCGGGTATCAATATGGCAGCCACCATGGATTGCAAACTGACGGCTGATTGTCGTAAGGAATTAAGAATTTCTCCTTTATTTGGACGTATATAAGCGTGAAACTTTTACTGTTTGTCGTTTTTATTATTACTGCTACTACTATATAGCCATTGATTAGTTTATGGTACAGATTTCCTTTAACAGGTACGGGTAGTAAAAACAGCAAAAAGTAGGTATAAAGAAAGTCAGGATCCGAAAGTGTGCGTGACACATTCCCGGCCCAGGGCCCCCTGGGGACGGTTGACATATGTGCGTATTTCCCTGGCCGCACTATCGAGTCGCGCTTGTAAAGTTAATTGCGCAGAACGTATTCGCACACGTACAAGGGTATACCACAAAAAAATGCACAACGTCATCATCCCTATATCTTCGTGTCAAAAATTGTCGTGATAGTACGGCGAATCATCTCGTTTTTCAAAGGCTATACGCATGGCGATTTTGTTCGAGATAGCTCGAGCGACTCAGGCTAAGCATACCATTTACACGATATGAGATACCACAGAGTTTCTATTCTACACGTTTTTACGATTTGCACCTGCTCAGTACCCCATGATGTTGCCATTACAAGAAAATTCGATTTGTTGTCAGGTAAAACCCAGGTTTTGTTTTCAATACACTATCTGGAAATTCAATACACTAATAGGCGAGTGCTATTGTCGTTATGGTTACATACCACTAATAGGCCTGGGCGATACATGGAAATACGACGAGTAACTATTTGTCTGAAAAGACTGCATTAAAATCGCTGAAATTGATCAAGTTATATTGCCCAAAAAGTACCTTTTAGGGTTTGATGCTTCAAAGTGGTGGTATATTTTCCCTCATTATATGACATTTTTGTTGTAATAGTACCAAAATTCATACGCACGGCTTCGGTTTTTAGTAAATATTCCCCCTACCATATTGTAACTTTCAGCTTCGATGGCGCACTGTCATTTTAAGGTGTTTACGGTTCAGTGCGTTAAAACAAGAAAAGTCTCAGGTCAACCTATGTTGAGTTTTTGATCATTTGGCATCTAAATCATATAGTTTTTGATATTAGTGACATTTAACTGTGAGAGTTCTGAATATGAGAAAATTCCACCCAAAATTAGCCATTTTCCCATTGAAACCCGTGTAATACATAATTAGTGTCATTTAACATTATACGCATAGTTTACTGCATTTTATACATTACGATTTTTAAATCGTACATTAAAATTGTGATATATTCAACTGTTTAAGAATTAAAATCATATAAAGCTCAAATCCACGTGCTCTATAGAATACTAAATTAAAGTCTATAATTATATGCACTATGTCGAGAGCTATCGAGTTACTATGCAACTTTGTTTTATCTGCGTCAATAATAGAATATTGATTTTTATTGAATTGAATACATCTCTACATTTTGAGTTTGTACTTCAGCACTGAGCGATCTAGCGATCGATTCCTAGCCAATCAGATAGGACTCCTTTTCTTGCGTTCGGTGAAATACCAATCACCCGTCGCTCACCAACGGAGTACTAAGTTGCAGGGAAAAATCTTTATAATACAGGGTGTCGACACTGTGCACTGACGTCACTACCGAACTTGAAACGAACCAATTGATAACTGCAAAACCAGATGATTAACAATGATTATAGGCCAACTTCATTATAAACTATCATGCCTATTTCATAAACATTGCAAATAAATTGCAATCTACTGTGTCAACTGAAAATGTGTGATTTGTAACCTAAAAAAGTTTTTAAACATTGCTTTCAAATTGCTTGCACTTTTTCAAAATGCAAAAATATAACATGAGGATCTTTTAGTTTTTGGAAATAACAGGTACTCTCTTTAATTAAAGACCCATTCAGTGAACCCAGCGTAATTGTAGAAAATTAAAACTTGTTTATAAATTGCCTACAAGTGAATGATAAGTCATTCAAATTGTCATTTGGTATTTTTGAAATTGTCATTAGGTATTTTTGAAATGATAGAGAAACTACAGATTCGTGTAAAATGTCTTCTATTGTCTTCAATACAAACGTTTAGTTTAACCACTAGCGGGCTATGTTAGTACAGCTACGACACGTACAAAGGTGCCAAAAATCTGTTTTTTATGATTCTTACGATTCTCCCGATGAGAAAATCACTGAATGTGCCTTTAATTAAAACTAAATTTAAAGCCATTGGCCTAATATGCGATGCCTGTCAAATGGTTTAATGTTGTTATTCCTCAATCAAAAAGATAAGGCACTGTTAGTAATATAACTGTCAGTGAGGTTTTCTATCACATCTAATGAGGTACACTGAAACATGATCACTTACTATCTTAACCGTTTACCGTATGGCTCTATGCATGGGAGAGTTATTATCGGAATTACGATAATAAATCAAACTTGCAACACGCACAACGTTAGTCATTTTTTTTATCGTGGTTATCATAATTAGTTTTATTATAACATATTTTAATATGTATGTAAAGAAAATATTTAATTGGTTCTCGTTTGACAAACTAAACGCAAGTAAAGTAAAACAACCTTAGGTCTAAAAAACAAATAATTGGGTTCTAGATTGGTACAGTCGTCTTGGGCTATAATGCTGCACTTACTCTTGCTCTCCTAACCCTAACCCACCAGGGGCTTTTTGGCGACGGGAAGGGAAAGAAGGAAGGAATAAAGAGAAAAACAAAGAAAGAAGTTGTTTGCTCTGGATGGGATTCGAACCCGAGACCCCTCGCATGCCAAGCACTGGGTCGGCGACACTTTGCCACGGGCCTTGGGCTTCGCTGGCCAGCAAAATCGTGCCTATACAGGGTGTCCCAGAAAAAATTACCGAGCGAATAAAATTGACCGTAAGTCGAGAAATAAACATCAGAATCAAACAATTTAAAATGTAGCATATAGGCTATTTTTGTGTGCATTGCATACAAACATTTTATTAGATTCGGTTGACTGGTTGCGAAGAAACGGACGATTACATAATGCGTGCATCAATGCAGTTCATTCCAAGTTTGATCAACATGCGCTTTTTTCATACTCGCTCACCGCTTCCTAAAGTTTGTATATCTCATCAAATTTAGTCCACATTATCTATTTTATAATCCGACGGTGTTATATCATTCATGCTTTCACTGAAGATGAATAACAGTTTGTCCGAGAAAACTTTGACTTCTGCAATTGGAAGCTTTCCAACTTTAATTCTTTATGCTGTGCAAATTATGTTATATTTTAACTTTCCAAAGAACATTTGAGCCAAGAATGACATTATGATCAAGTGCTTACAGCTTTACGTGTGATATTTGATACCATGCAACATTAATGTTTAAGTTTTAAAAGATTTAAACTTTGCATTATAATTTCTTGGAAATATTCCAATTTTTTTAAAGCCAGCTGGAATTCTTTATATGCAACATTTATATCAACATTAACGAAAACGTAATTACACATTAAGTACCGAACATCATTTTACATGCAAGCTTTCATTTTCAAATCGTGCAGGTTTTCAAATTTGAACAAAACCTAATTAAATGTTTTACAAGAAACAGATTGTTTAAAAGAACGAAAAGGATTTCACCGAACAAAATATGAAGCCCGTTATCAGTTAACCACTACACTAGTGCGCATTGTGTTGAATGGTCTTTCTTTCAAACTTGGACTGAAGTGAATTGACGCATGCCTTATGTATTCGCTCATTTCTTCGCAATCAGTCAATCGATTCCAATCGACGTCTCAGATGCAGAATAAGATGGGCTACACGCAGATGTTTAGATTATTAGTTTCTGATGTCTATTTCTCGACTTACGTCCATATTTATTGGCCTGGTAATTTTTTCTGGGACACCCTGTATATCACTTAGGGCGATTGCGTCATCACACAACCAAAGAAAGAAGTTGTTTGCTCTGGGTGGGATTCGAACCCGAGACCCCTCGCATGCCAGGCACTGGGTCAGCGACACTTTGCCACGGGCCGGGTCTTGTGCTTCGCTGGCCAGAAAAACCGTGACTATCACTTAGGGCGATCGCGTCATCACACCACGTGGGATACACGCACGAACAGCGCATATCAAGTAGTATTTTGTAGTACTTAGGCGTGTTAGGATTAAGGAAACACATGTAACAGACGTGTGTCTGAACCCCGGGGTCTGAACACGACTAATTATGAGATGATTCAAGTCCTTCTTGCTTGTAACGCAAGCCTCAGTGGCAATTGAGATAAGATTAAGAATTTCATTTCTCTCCACCCTAAGGCTGACGATAAAGTTGGGAGTAGCCTTCCATGACCTCTGCGACTCTATGTCTAAAATGACTCCATATTGGGAGTCATCTGACTCCCTTGAAAAGTCATAATTTGTTGACTCCACTGAAGAGATAACGGTGATGACTACCCTTGGGGTACACCACACAAGTTATATTTTAAATCCCGAACTTTAAAAAGCTTGAACTTTAAAAATTGAATAACAAAATTATTGTCTAGAAAGCAAAATGGCGTAATATTATCGTAAGAACAACTTGCTGTTTCTGAGAATATTTTACATGATTGGTCATACGATTAAGAATATTACAAATAATCTCATCATTTTCTTTCTGCCATAACTAAATAGCTTCATAAAATAATAGATTTTGAAAGTGCATATGACTCGATTTTTATTGTCATTTTTGAGCCTAGCTACAGCTTGATGAAAGTACACACCTGATGCACGAGTATGTCAATTTAACGGTATTATGCTTTATAAAATGTTATTCAGAAAAGAAATTGGTTGGAATTATTTAGAAGGGTAGGTTTCATTTAAAATATGGGTCCATTTAATTGACTTGTCATTATTTTTGCTTGGTTACAGCTCAATGAAAGTACACACCTGTTTCACTAATGTCACGTTAACGGTATTATGTTTGAAACATGTTAATCAGAATGAAAAAAAACAACAACAAAAACGAAGGAGCTGCAAAATTGCATAAAATGCACAAATTTGCGTCTAATTTCATATAATTACAATTTAGAAGGATGTGTTTTCATTTAAAACGTCAATCCATTTTACTGACGTTGCTGCACGATGAAAGTACACAGTAATTTGGTTTAAAAAAATTAATCAGAATACAAAGAAGGACATTCCTCGTATTCAGAATGCAATTCGATATGTCTTATCCGATCCCTTAAGGATACATACTCTTGAATTCCATCCAACTTGTCCATGTTTCACATTTTTGCATATTTATGAAGTACATACATGTATTCAACACTTCAGATATTCAATTTGCAAATTTTGTAACTAAAAAGTGCTTTTAAAAATGATTGTAATATACCCATTTTTACCCTACATAATATGTTGTTTACAGTTGCTAGGTGAGGCAATTGGGATTGCCAGACCCAGCCATATACATTTCTAAGACAGCTGAGCATAAAAATCCCTCTCATTCACAATATGTAATATCACTAGGTAGAGAAAATCCATAAAAATCAATATATTCAGACAATGACATAACACCAGCCCTGTTTCAGCATTATTGAACACCATCCCACAATTCACCTGCTTTTGACACCTCTTGATCTAAATAGCAGTGTATTATAATACATGTTAGTTTGTCACACATCAGCACACATGTATTGACTGCATTGATTTGTGGGAAGTGCTTTGACTTGAAAGATTAGGCTCTTCACCAACCTTCAAAAGAATTCATTACTGTACTGTTGTATGCATGGCTAGTTGTCAATAGTGTGACTTGTAAATGAGGCTTTTGTGTGGGTCAAATACTTGAGGTCAATTCTGGGCACCATTTTGAAAACAATGTGCTTTTTATATGACTGGAGACATTTGAGATTTTGTCTATTTAACCTGTTCTTGAACCTGGATTTGGATATAATATAAAGGATGTATACATTTTGCTTGGGATATAAATGGTGAGTACAATTGAGATGGTAAACTAAGAACTGATTTGACACATAATGGTAAAACAGGTACCTGAATCACAAAAATGATTGAAACGGAAGCTTTTGAAAAAGTGTGTGATTTTGCAGAATGGTGGCAAGAAATGTCACTATTTTTCATCACTGCTGTAGTTTGGACATACAAACTTTGTACCTCTTAAGTAGGATTCAGTGATATATTGCAGCTAGTTTAAAATAAAAAATATGGGTCAAGAAAGAAAATAGAAGAACTTTAATGAATAAGCTTATGACCAAATGTGGAGCACTGAAAATTTACGTTTTCTAGAACTTGTAAATTATATTTCGGAGGTTCATATACCAAAGTTTGATAGCAAGAATGTAATTGTGGAATGTTTGACATATGCCTACAATTTGGTAGAGAAATCGGTGTGAAGTATGGTATGATATCAACGATCCCAAAATAAAATAGCGAGTGGTGAGAGCGGGGACCCAAGTCATAGGCTTCCGTGTTTGTCGTGTTATGAAGCGAATCAAAGTATCCATATAGAACAAGTAGAGTCCGACATGTAATAAAATCTATTTGGGGGTAACAATTTGACCTAGTATAGACAAGAAGTGAATAAATCTTTCGACGCGAATTTGTGTGTGGAGAATGTCGTCCAAAAATTATCTTGCGAAAAGGCGTTTTAGGCAAGATCGTGTCGTCTTACGGCATAATGCGGTATGAATTGTTTGTTTTGGACGGGCAACAGAAGTTCGTGCAACGTCATTTTTCGCCATTGCTATTTCGTTGCGTTAAAGGAAATCTGTACCATAAACTAATCAATGGCTAATATAGTTATATACCCCTAAATTAAACATACCAGACGGTCTATATGAATTTCGGAATATTCCTAACAAAGGCACTTTTAATCCTTCGTTTCTGCGATTCAAGGAAGCCGCCATGATAGCTGCTTGCGAATCCTTTCTGCCACAAGCGGTAGTGTAACCTTTCACACAGACCCACTGGGCTTCGGCTACCTTCGGCGAACGTGTGTTGCTGTGTGGCATTCGCGACCCCCACAGCGAATTTTGGTTTTCAGTGCTTTTCGTTCTCAAAAGACATTGTTGATCATAAATATTACTTAAAATACATTATGTTCTTCTGTAGTTTTATGGGTAAAGATTGTCGCGTTTTCTTTTGAACGAATGTTGAATCTGAACTTTGGTAGTATTCGCTTCGTGTCACCAAAGTTCACGAGGGACGAGGCTTGTGGCACGGATTTCGCTGGTTTCAAAATCGGGGTATCGTTACAACGTAATAAAAATACATCGGGTATCAATATGGCAGCCACCATGGATTGCAAACTGACCGCTGATCGTCGTAAGGAATTAAGAATTTCTCCTTTATTTTGACATATATAAGCTTGGGACTTTTACTGTTTGTCGTTTTTATTATTACTGCAACTATATAGCCATTGATTGGTTTATGGTACAGATTTCCTTTAAACAGCTGTCGAAGTGTTTTGCTTATGGATACTATTCAGTAAACACCAAAATATTTTTAAAACATGATAATCCCATGTGATTTTGGTTTTAGTTAAAATATTTTGATAACCTATCAATGTCGGTTTATATAAAAATCATGAAAACTCTTTTGTAAAACGTGTTATACTGAAAAAAAATAATCAACAACATTTTAAACCAAAATTCGAAATGCTATAGTAAACAGCACGAATGAGCCGTAAATGACCTAAATTGTATTCTGAGTTACAGTGTAAAATGTGCATGAATTGATGAAGGTCCTATTCATCGGTACCTCAAGTTGGCGAGACATCTATCTCATTTTATAATCAAACACCAATTAATAATCCTATTGTTGTAACTCATGTGTGACTTCTAACAAAAGGCGCTGGTTCCCGTAGTATTCCTCATTCAAACCAATTTAATGCACGACCTCGGAGTTACCTACTTTGGCGGGCTATTTTGAAACAGTGATGGTTGCACATGCAGGTACTTCTTTTGAAAGTCCGAAACAAGGTATAGCAGTCGCTGATAGGATATGCAGCTTATAGACGAATCCAACGAGCTAAGTCATGGTCAGGATTTGGTCGGCCATTTTTGGGTCCCCGCAGCACCTAACTGGTGTTGTGACTGCCCAATTGGGTGGATTAAAGCCGCTTAAAAATCGATATTAGATTCTTTTGTGTTGTAAACTGTCATCTTTGTCTGACGTGTAACACAGGCAGACCCAATACCCCCCCAAAAAAAAAAAATCCTGCGTATGGCCCTGAACACAGGTGATAGGAGGCAGTTTAAAATACCCTCCAAGGCCGCATCATTTCACATTTTAGGTGAAATGGAGCCAACGGGGACCCAGATAATGGCTGCCATTGAGGTGTAGGAATGCGTGAAATTGGATTCGTCTATAGAACACGGATAACCTCTATAGCCCACACAAACTCAAATATCGATAATCTGGACTGAATGCTTAGAGCAATAGATACAGCCAGTCGTATTTGCATATCAATACCGAGGAAAGTGGGTTCGATGAGAGAAGATGAGAATCTATACGCTGGCGAATTGACGTCATAATTGGATTAACTACCATAGCAACAGATGAATACAATTTTTGAATAGATCGCTCTGCACTACAGCAGGTTGCACTCATCACCTGTCTTCAATCATATATACAATAGATTGAATACAATACCGCTCTTTCAAAGAGACTAATCTTACAGGTGCAAGTGATTAGCATTTCTTTGACATCTATGGTTCAATGCATCGGTACCGCATGAACGTTGTAGTGCGGGGCGATATAGGCAAAATTGTATTCATCTATTGCTATGGTAGTTAATCCGATTAGCTACGTCACTTCGCTAGCGTATTCTCATCTTCTCTGGTTCGATGCACCCAAGGTGAATCAATGAGTGCTTCCTATTTGTCTCAACATAGCGCCACCACGAACTTGTTCCAATTGCGTTTAGATCACGGTTGTCTGATGGGATCATTTATTAGTTTTTCAAACAAAACATCATGTATAACCAAATTTTAGGCTTAAACAGCTAAAAGTGATATCGTGCTAATGTATACAGATGCTTTTGAGTCGTTCTCCACTTTAATTTCCCCTCTTTTACAAAATTATTCACTTTTATAGTATTTTTTAAAGCTTTTTCGGATATAAAATGTATGTATTAATGCCAAAATTGCTGGCGCTATTTAGTTACTGGAAATTACCCTTTCAAGCTTTTAATACATTTAATTCCTTTTATTGTTTGATAAAATGTGTTTATAAAATGTCCTTGTTACTTGTTTCACCTACTCCAACTGTTTTAATGGCGGTATTAATCACCTAACCCTTGCAAATAAAGAAATATGATTTAGGATAAATAGCGCCATCTATAGTTTGTATTTAGTTAATAATGAAGCCAATTTTATATACATCAAACAGCCGTGAGATGTAGTCTCGGGTCAAACTGTATGCGGCTATCACGAACATACTAGGAACGACGAGCGTTAGGACCGACACAAACTGGCTGTGTAGGAGACTAGTTTGGATGTGAACGGCACTATAACGTTCTACCGCACAATGTCGTAATACGTAATTTTATATACATCAAACAGCCGTGAGATGTAGTCTCGGGTCAAACTGTATGCGGCTATCACGAACATACTAGGAACGACGAGCGTTAGGACCGACACAAACTGGCTGTGTAGGAGACTAGTTTGGATGTGAACGGCACTATAACGTTCTACCGCACAATGTCGTAATACGTAAGTTCGTAACCCGTGTGGCGTTAGCCGTGAACGCCTCTTCGCAATATCTCTATTGTGTTTCACGAATAATCATGAATGATTGCTGAAACATCGAATTATATATGTGACCCCTCGGCACAACTGAGCCCGGATGTCGCCAGTGCCACTATTGAGATATGCTCCATCGAACTTAACAATAAACAATGGGAAACAAAGGATTTATTGACTGTTTTATTGATTTTTCACTACTTAAATGTCAAGTACTATAGACATGATATATATCATTTTAAAGCTAATTTCAAGCAAAATATTTTGGTTGAATATCTCAAAAATGATGATTGGCGACTTCAGGGCTCAGTTGTGCCGAGGGGTCACATTATAAGATTAAATGGAAAACCCTTGTCATACATCTAATTTAATCATAATCTAAATCTAAAACAGTTCTGCACCTAATGGATGTTGTGTTGAAAATCTCTGAAAGCTGTACGAAAGTAGTCTATTTTGTACATCATTGCAACTGACGGATTCTCGGTACGCTTCTTATTTCCTCCTAATGTTAACCAATCTCATCGTCACGAATGATATATTGAGATAAAATATTCCCAACACGACAAGTTGTCAGTGGTCATTATTCAATCATATAATACATCTATTTAAAACATCCTTCAATAACATAGTACATAGTTATGATACGCGATACTCCAGATTTATAGCACGCAAGCGTGACTATAGCGTTGATTTTCATTACCCGGGTGTGAGGTGATTGTAGTCATGGTCTAGTTGGAACAAACTCAACATGAACCTTTTAACTTTTACGGACTTTTCAGCGCGGGGGAGGCAACTTTCAAAGGGGTCAATTAAAAGTGTGCTAAAAAGCACAGAGAAGGGCATAACAATCTTAAATATTAGAGCGGCCAGCACCCCACAGCAGAGGAAGAGGAAGAGGAAAAGACGTCTCAAAGTGGGAACTGCTCCCTCTGTCCCTCGGGATTCGCCACTTCACGGACTACTTCTTTTCATTGATTTTGATTTTGTCTATCTTTTGTTTGTTTGTATGTCTATTTCTTTGTTTTCTGTTTGATTGTTAGGACTTCCCTTTAATAGTACACACTGTAATGGATTTGTAATTGGCTCGCCTGTCCGTCAATTTACAATTTACCGAAATCTCTGCAATGTAAATTTGATTGCAAAATGCTGTTTTATGAATGATACTACAGTCTAAATAATGGTCTGGCCGGCTTCTTTCAAACGTTATGCATATTGTTTTAAATAAATAGATAATAAAGTTTTAGTTTGTAAGACTTTATGAAGTGACCAAGGCTTACACCGTAAATAACATTCCGTTGAGACAATTACTTGAGGTTGAAGATGATTTTTGTCCTATATCTTAATGAGTTACGTAATCCACACATTTATATTATGTTTGGAAATCAAATGCCATATGGTGCCGCATAAACATCTCCCAAGTTTCCAAATTATATTGAGTTGCCTCATATTAAACTCCAATTTACCCTCATATATCTTGAACCACAACCTTGTCATTTTGCGTAAGACATACGTAAGTAGGCCTTATAAATTTAAATTACCTTAAAAGTGCCGACTGTTCCAATTCCAATAATGTTACAACCATAACCATAAGTGGGTAAGTGCAATAGCTGCCATGTGTAACTGTCATATATTGTATACAATATACTGTGTGTGAATTGCCGAATGTTCACAGGGCAGCAATTACCCACTTCTCTATAAAGATGTTATGAATAAAGTAATAAATATAAGTTCTCTGAAAGGTCCTCCTTCAGCTTTGCATTCTTGCTCTAATAGATGATATATATTTATAAGTTATTTAAAAATATGGGCTTTTATTGCTGGCAATAATATTTTTGACATCATCATGAACATGACAGAAAACATTATCCAGACTCTATAATGATGATATATGATTTGTTCGTTTGAAACATCTGTCCTACGAAACCGTTTAATAAATAGGGCAATTTTGGCGTCATGGCATCTATACTGCAAAGCGTTCTAGAACAAGAGAACTAGCACCGTGCTTTCCATTGATCATGTTGATTAGGATATTAAAATGCAACTTATGATTTCGATCCTTCCTTGGATTTCCGATCACCGTTTCTTTTAATAAATTCTCAACCGATTTCAACAAATGAAGTCTTAAATCAGAGCTAAAGGGTCAAGGTTGTTTGATGTAATATAAAACTGTGAACGATGATGGCGATATTTATCATAAATCTTGTTTGCATATTTACAAGGGGTAGATACTTGTATAGTGGTATTAGAACACGGTGCGTAGCAAGCGGTTGGACGAAGTCCATGGGCCCCGAGGGTTCAGGGGCCTGAGCAAACTTGAAAATGCTATAAATGCTGATAAAGGTGCCCGCACTGCTCCTTGTCCATGGGCCTCCCGAGGCTCTTGCTACGCCCCTTTTAGAACATCAGAAAAAATAATAACAAATGCCAAGGAAATTTTCAAAAAACCTCCTATAATGAAATGTAAGGAAAAGGGCCTAAGTTATATTATTTGGCTAATATTAAATTTAAAGTATATCTAGCGCCCTCAATTTGCACACAAATGTAAGTTTATAAAATAAAATTTATCACAAAATAGCAGAAAAATATAAATAATATAATATAGGATCGAAAAGCTGTGGTATTGTCCAGGTCTAGAATTGAACATTATATAATGGGTTTTTTTTCTCAGAAAAATTAATAAGTGATCACATCAAACAACCATAGGGTACAGCTATTGGCTGCGGAACATAACCAATACCTGAATTAATTTGATGTATGTTGTCAGTTCACTGACTGATATAACATCTGTTTCCTATTGTTGGCACATTGTTTATATCTAGAAGAGCGATAAAGGCATAAAATTCCAACTAAGAAAAATCTGTCTGTAACAGTCTAGAAATATTACAATATCCAATTATTTTTCTGATTTTGATTTAGTTTTGGAACTGTAGAAGCATGAATAACCATAGACGACAATGCCGTGAAGTGTTGTTATTCTTTTAGGAACGCTTTTTTTACCACGTTCTCCAAACCTCGTCATCCTGGGGAATATTCCTGGGTGAAGGTATACGGGGATGTGCCTGGGTTTTGGGGGTACCACTTCAGCGATTTCGGTATATCGATGGGTGGGTTTTCAATGGGGACCAAAAAAGCGCCCAACTAGGGCACATTTGGGTGCATTTTGGGTGTTGTTTTTTTTTAACTTGGTATACTGATGGGTAGCAAAAACAGCAAAAAGTAGGTAGAGAAAGTCAGCACCCGAAAGTCTGCGTGGCACATTCCCCGTACACAACATTTTAAATAATAATAATAATAATAATTTATTCTTATATAGCGCATTACATCAAAGACCACAAGGCGCTTTACAATTAAAAACATAAGTACGTAAAAAACAATATTCCCATTGAAATATATTTAAATATATATTATATATACATCATTAAGAAATAATAAAAATGAAATAGGCACAAGATGAACATTGCACAAAAGGGATTGCACGGTAAAAAATACACGCAAAGTGAGCAACGAAACAAGTAAGTGAAATGTTTAAAGTGACGGTATAAGCAATAAATAAGTTTAACCAAATAACAATTTTGTATAAACAATGGCAATTATAATGCAAACAAATATCAAACAGAAGATGAAATTAGAATCATAAAACACAATTTTTTAAAAGCTAGGCTGTACACTAACTACATAGATAACACGTGAGTCTCTGTTCGTCATACGAAGGAGGGAATGGTTATGCCAATCCCCCTAGGGCTTATCAATTATCCGGCATACTGGGACGCCTGCGTTTACACCCAAATGACTTAAGCTAATCGTAGATCCATTCTTTGCGCTCATTTTAGTGATAACTATATGGTAACCCAGCAAACACAAAAATGTTTTTAAAACGTTTTAAACAAGTGATATTTTGGGTTTTGGTTTAGCTAAAAAAGTTTTAATAACATTAAAAGTCGGGTTTTATATAAAGGTCGTGAAAACGTTTTGTACGAAAACACACTTACAACAACACTATTAAAATGTTTTCAAAATGTTATTGTAAACTATTTTTTGCAAACATTTTTTGCCAAATATTTTGTCAACACTTAAATAACATTATGTTAAAATATTTGCAGTAGGTTATCAAAATGTGTTTTTAAAATGTTATGAAAATGGTTTACACCCTTACATACCCTCTATATAACCCGATAACCCAACATAAGTTACTAAACGTTTTCTGACAACCTTTTATAACCTTTTGTGAATGATGTCAAAAACGTTTTGTGTTTGCTGGGAACCCACCACCTTACAGTATGTAAGACCGAGCATCAAAATCGACCATAAGAAGGAGAACACAGTTGTTTAATGGCAGGTAAATCTGTAGTCATTTTTAAGTAAAGGTGAACAATGATGGCGCTGTTTATCTTAAATTTGTTTCCATTTTTACAAGGGGTAGACACATTTATAACGGTTTATAACGGAATATCATAAAAAAGATTAACAAGTTTGCCCCCCCCCCAAAAAAAAAGAAATAACTCATATTATTCAGCTGATGTAAAATTAAAATATATGCAAATAGCGCCCTCAATTGGCACACAAATATAGAGTTTAAAGAATAAAAATTACCTCAAAAATTAGTTTGATATAGAAACCAAAATCTATGTTTTAAAAAAAAGCTAAAAATGTGTATATTACTACAAGTGTCATAGCTGTCGGTATTGTCCAGGTATAGAAAAGAACATTGAATAATATTTTGTTAGAAAAGTTAATAAATGATCACATCAAACAACCGTGAGAAGGGAGGGCAACATTAGGTTTCTACATGGAAACCCATGATTTTTTATTTTCTCTTGCAAATGTATCCGAAGAAATATGGACCTTTAGTTTATACACTTGATAATAATCATTTTCTTTTTATGTTTACAAGCAAATCCGGTGAAAATCGCATGTTCGATTTTTAGCATACAATTGGTTTTGGTTTTTTGTACATAGCCATTATTGTTCAGTTTGTGAGGGCGCACTCACATTATGACGTCAGAGCAACATTCCGTGGGGAATGTTATTTGTACTTATTTTGGTATGACTGGATAGAATTAGAAGAGACCAGTAGCTATATAATAGTAGCAAAGAAAATAATTATGCCATTTAACCATAGGAAAATATAGGGGGTTATTGTAACGATCCCCTCTCCTTCGTAGTGCGTGTTACAAAAATGAGTCAGTAGGACGCGGGTTAATTTTGTAGAATTATACCCGGTAATAAATTATACGGTATTGTATTACATTAGCCAAATGTTTTGATACAAAAACATCAGATGCTGGTCCCAAGGAACTTTAACCACTAACATGAATATAAAAATAAATAGGTACCTGGTAAAAGCTCTCACAGTGGCACTGAATTCATCTTGTAAAAATTACGGACCCAATTTGATTATCTTGCTCTTATCTGAAACTTAAATTGATCGTGTCTCTTGTTATACCGTAGAATTCCGTCTAGAAGCATATATGCCTCTAAACCAGGTTTTTTTTTAACGAAAGATATGAAAGGCCAATACCCTTCTCAAAAACATTGCAATAGATTGGTCTTACAAATATACATGTTTGTACAGCCGCCTTTATCAGTAATATAGTTGTTCAAACTCCAAATAACGTTTTTGTTGAGAGTGTCTGCCTCTTGTCTCTTGTGTAAAAAAAACCTCGTTTAGAGGCATATATATGCTTGTAGGCGGAATTTTACGGTATATGCCTCTTCAACTTAAGCATGTTCCCGATAGATTTAGATCATTATTATCAGAGCAAGCAAGTAAAAAATGTTAATAACTACATTTTTAAAATGTCCAACAAATAAAAGCAAATAAAATAAAATAATAAAATCTTATTAAAGTAACACTTTTCCGAGTTCTCTTTCAAATCACACTGTTATTCTTTTACATTTTATGATATTCTCTTTAAACTACTCTATACTATGGAAATCAGAGTAGCACTTCAAGTCCGTGTTAGTCAAGAATTGCCTCGTATTATACGTCGTTTTCCTGATGTAAATCATTGTAAATATAGCTTATATAATCATGCATAACAATGGTAAGTTAGTAAAAAATAATCACAGGATATACAGATTACAAAGTCATATTTTATTCTAGTCTAAGATATTTTATAATTCTATCAATTCGATTTCTGTCTTGATGCAATGTCCTGCTCCACAGCTTTTAGTCGACCCACAAACCCGTAAGGATACGGTATTTCTTAATGCTCGAACTGTGTCTGTACCTTCGTTATGTATTTTCATGCACCCCAAGCAACGACTCAAACAGTTCCGATGCGATGAGCTCAAAATAAATATCAGCCAAGGGTTTA
Source organism: Amphiura filiformis (assembly GCF_039555335.1). Lineage (NCBI taxonomy): Eukaryota > Metazoa > Echinodermata > Ophiuroidea > Amphilepidida > Amphiuridae > Amphiura > Amphiura filiformis. The sequence continues at coordinate 29,900,112 of NC_092637.1, forward strand.
TGCTAGAGTTTGCTAATGACATGTAGTAATGAAAATGCCTGAATTTGACAACTGCTGCCCACTGGTATAAATCCGATGGCATGAAATGGTACATTATGGTGTACACGTGACTAGGCAACCAAAAGACCCCGAAGAAAAGCGATATGATAATGGCTAGGTACGCGAGCTTCTTGCGAGATTTAGTTTGTCTTATTAATGAAACACTCTTCTTCTTGAATTCCTTGGTGCTTTTTATAAGTGCTTTTGCCATTAAAGTATAATGATACGATGTTATGATAATCGGCATTATGTAAAGCATAATCAATTGGCATATTTCATACATTTTTGCCGATCGACTACCGTGCTCAGAATCCACGCAATGAATACCCATATGGAGATAAGAAAATTTTTGAGACAAAATCGGAGAAGCAAACATGATGCCAAAAATCCATGTAGCAATAATCCACGAAAATGTAACTTTGAGTTTATATAATGTGCGCGATTGTATACAACTTACTATAGCACAGTAGCGTTCCCGACTTAATGCAACGAGTGAATACACACAAACAGACTGACAGACAACTGGGAGATAATTCCGTATGGCACAAGCTATTGTACCAAGAAGCCAACATGGATGAATTTCATTGGCTATCCGGACAGGACACGTCAATAATATGTACATCAAATCAGATACAGCGAGATTGGAGATCAATATATTGGCTCTATTTTGCAGACATTTATTGCAGACGATAGTAGCCAACAGTATGGAGTTTCCAATGACACCAAATAGCCCGAAAATTGCAAATATCGTCATACGGGATATGTAATGAGTCCGTACCTCGCAAACCGAAAGCAGAAAGTCCTCAAAACTACTGTCATTGCTGTTTTCAATGTTATTATTTGGAGTAACCTGTGACGCTGCCATCGTGTCCAAAATTGTCAATACCTTCTGTACTGCAATAGTTAAAATAGCAGATATCACAATAAACGTGACAAATGAATTATAAACGAAATCTCACGCCGATAAATCTTTCAGTATAATATGCGATGATTAATTCCATATCATCGTGTAATTCCATACAATCACGTAAATGATTGTATTATATATAATCTTATCGGGTTATAGAATATAGTGGCGAGTTGTTTTTATGAGTAGGATTCCAATAAGGAACAATTCGCTGATGTAAATCCGTGCATGTCACTTACACCATGAATTCGATCTAATGGAGTTCACTAAAACACACAGACATAAAATGAGTTCTTGGGCAAGTTACGCGCACAGGCTATATCTCATGTCAAAATTTCTTTCTCGCAAGTGGCTTGAACCACGTAATGAGTTACCATGGTTACCGATGAGATAATCATTACGATCAGAGATGTTGATGTTCCAGATCAAGGATCTCAGATGATTGATTCCGATATTATACGTCGATTTGCATTTTCTGTTTTCTGTACTAATTATTCTGGCTAGGACTAAATTTCCTTAAAAGACAATCATATGCAGTCCTGGTAGCTTAGTCGATAAGGCGTTCGACTATGGTGCGAGAGGTTACGGGTTCGAACCCTGGTGAATGTTTAGTACATTCTTGGGGAAAAATTGAGTTAGCTTGAAATTTCCATGGACAAGGAACTTACTGCTAAATGTCTCGTTGTAACCCGCTCGAAACTTCGGGGGTCTGATCCTGGTTGTGAAGGTCAATTATGGAATGTCTAGGGTGTGCGCTTTTGAAGCTGCAAGTCCCTGTAGTTTATTGTTATTATATTGGTTTATGGAATGATGTAGGGCCGTAGTGAAAAGTACAAAAAAGGCATATTAAAAAACAATCTTAAATGTCAGGGCGGTCAGCACCTGCAGCAAGGGGAAGAAGGGAGACAGACTTCTCACACCGGGGGACACTGCCACCTCTATATCCCTTGGACTACGCCGCTCCGCGGATTACTTCTTTTCAGTTATTTTGATGTTGTCTATCGTTTGTTTCTTTTTTTCTTTTCTGTTTAATTGTTAGAACTTCCCTTTAATAGTAGTGCATCTACACACTGTAATGGATTTGCCTTGGCATTTTTGGTGAAATAATTGGCTCGCCTGTCAGAAATTTACCGAAATATCTTGCAATGTAAAATTGATTGCAACGTACTGTTTTATGAATAACACTGCTGCAGTCTATATAATGGCTTTGCCGCCTTCTTACAAACTTCATGCATTTTTGTTGTAAATAAATAGATAATAACGTTTTAGTTATAAAACTTAACGAAGTGACAAAGCGATAGCTAGTGTGAGGGGGCTTACATCGTATTACACTCCGTTGAGACAACTTAAAATTGAAGATGTTTCTGTCCCATCTTTATGAGTTAAGTAAACTCCTCAACAAAAGTTTTGAAAGTTTTTTCAAGCGTCTATATCTCAGATTATTTGTGACATATTCATATCGTGTTGCATATTAATGAATAGCTACGTTATTTTCCTTTACAATGACACCACATTGGAATCAATCACCTTTTCCACGGCTGAGTACACATCTTGTGAATGTAGTGGGGTCTCAAACAGAATGTGCCAAATTGGCCATTATTCTGTGCTCAAACAACACTAGTCACGAATCTCAATAACGGGTGGAAAAACCATACGCAGCTACAACAGCCAGGCACCTCCTCCTCATGCTGATCACCAACCTGGTCACACGTTGCTGTGGAATCGCATTCCATTCTTCAACCAGGATTCGTCGCAGGTCAGTCAATGTGGTTACATTGGCTACTCTGGCACGCACAGCACGACCAAACTGGTCTCACAAGTGTTCAATCGGGCTGAGGTCTGGGTTTATGGCAGGCCATTCCATCCTCTCTACTCCCATATTCTGTAAGTAGTCGTTGACTTGCAGGAGCTAGGAGTAGGGTTGTCATCTTGTAGGATTGCGTTAAGGCCCAGAGTGTGGAGATATGGGATTGCAGCTTCATTGCTGCACATAATAATGGTCAAATTGGCACATTCGGTTTGAGACTCCACTACGTTCACAAGAGGTGTATGCGGGCGCGAAAAAGGTGGTTGTTTCAAATGTGGTGTCATTGTAAAGGGAAATGAAGTAGCTATCCATTGATATGCAACACGACATGAAGATGTCACAAATAATCTGAGATATAGATGCTTGAAAAAAACTTTCCAAACTTTTGTTGAGGAGTTTAGTTTGTTTGACTTTTGAATTATTGTGGCAGGGTGCAAAAACCTAGCACCAGGTCATCCAGGTCACATCTCTTTAAGACTTCTGGTGGGATGCCGTCTTCACCACAACTCTTTCCTTCTGCTATTGCTGTCTTTGCCTTTGTATATTCTTCCTGGCTAAAAGGCCCAGCCTCAATTGTGAGAACATCTGTGATGGGCTCTATTATATCATCTTCTCCCTCTATGTCTGGGGAGCTTCCTAGTAGGTCTTTGAAATGATGATACCAGTTGTTAACCCTTTCCATCTGAGTATCTCCTTTCAGCTGGCCCCTCATTGACGATTTTCTTCCTGTAATGTCATTAAGCAGTCGCCAACTCTGACTGTGTTTACAGTTGTCATGAGCCATTTCAACTTCTCTCAGCTTGATGTTAAGATCATCCTCTATTGCCTGGTTATAGGCTCCTGCTAGTTCAGACTTTGCCTGATTATAACTGAGCCTGTTGTCTTCGGTTGTGCATTCTTGATATGTCTCATAAGCCTTCTTGATTTTCTGTCTTGCTGTTGTTACTCTATGATCACTTGAGAAGCACGCCTTCCTGATTTTCCTTCTAACAGGGATGATCTTCTCTGTTGCTTCTGCAATGGCGCTTATGAATCTCTCATATCGATCGGTCGCATTTTCGTTGATGTCTTCTAGAGGCTGGAATCTGTTACGTACCTCAATTGTGTATTGCTGCTGTAACTTGTTGTTAGAACACAATACCCTCCAGTCATAGTGTTTCTTTCTTGACAAAGCCTTGCTCTTTCTTAAACTTAGTCTGATCCTTGCTGATACGATCCTATGATCAGATCCTATGCTGGAAAAGGTGCTATAAGCTTCAGCGTTCAGCAAGCTGTTCTTCCACTTTTTCCGAATCAGAACATAGTCCAGTTGATATTTGCTTCCCGTTGGGCTCATGTATGTCCACAGCTTTCCAATCCTCTTTCGGAAGTAGGTATTAGCAATTATGAGGTTTTTCTCAATTGCCAAGTCTACCATATACTTTCCATTTCTGTTGGTTGTGTCATGATAGGTAAAATTTGCATCTCCAGTTCCAACTCTACCATTGAAGTCTCCTACTATTACAAGGACATTGTGAGCTGGGATGGAATCACTTCTGCTGAAGTTGTAATTAGCGTCTGGCCAAGGATGTTCTCATATCTGACTGGTTCATTGTGGACAATGCGATGTTCCTGTATCCCCAGGATGTCTATGTTGTATGCCATTAAGCTGCACACTAGTTCTTCACTGCATCTTTGTTCTCTGATGGTCCTCACATTCATGGTGGAGATTGTGACAATTTTCCTGCAGTTCATAAGGTTACTCCTTTTGCTTCCACATATGTCAGCCTTGTCCCTTCCTTGCGGCTTTGAGGACAAGCCATCATTTGATTTCTCAGAATCCGTGTCAGCTCCAGGAGTTGGTGTTTTTGTAGGGACTTTAACCCTAGTGTAGTTTAGTTTTGCTGTCATAGTTTTTCTTTTGCTGCTTAATTCTGTGGTCGCAACTCCTACAGAATGGTTTAACATAGGAGTTTTCCTTCTCACAGTTGTCTTGTGGCCGCTGTATAATGATGAGAAATCATTTTAGCAACGCCCTTCACTCTTACCACTTCCGTCTCCAACCAGATATGGTAAGTTGTACAGGTCTCAGGACTCCCTGCTTGTGTTCACTGACCGTATCCATAGAATATTATGAAGCGCTCTTCTGTCGGAGACAAGAGATTGCATCTCAAAACCGCCTGAGGTAGTGAACTAGTGGCTTGGTTGATGGGCGCCAGGGCATGTCCACACGCCGGTGGGCCTGCACGCCGCATCTCTGGGGCCCAAAGCTGCTCCGAGATCCCTTACAGTTTCGCCTGGGGCCGTGGGGTACCCAGTTACCGTGTGTTGTCGCTGGGAGGCACTGTAAGAGTCTTGATGTAGGAGAGGCTATGTACTGGCAGGAGAAGACTTACGTACTTTGCTTCCCCTTTCGCCTTACGGCTAGCCAGCGGCAGAAGCTGAAAGCAGAAGAATTGCAAGCACTAAACTACATGCTACTACTAGTCTACCTCGCTAATGCACTAGACGCATCACAACACCCTGTGTCCAAAGGACACCAAAAATGATGGTAATGATAGTTTTCTTTTAATGTCTTCATCACAGTTCTTGTTCTCTTCAGCTAAAGGGGATATGCGCAAAACTTTAAGGTCCATCATATATATATACGATTGAAACATTTTGCTCTTACTATTTACAAAATCTGTTCTACCTATACGAGTAATATCCCAGCAAACACAAAAACTTTTTTAAACGTTTTAGATAAGTTATATTTTGGCTTTTGGTTTAGGTAAAAAACGTTTTAATAACATTAAAATGTCGGGTTATATAAAGGTCATGATAACGTTTAAAACGTTTTGTATGAAAACACACTGCAACAATATTTTGAAATGTTTTCAAAAAAATGTTATATTGTAAACTATTTTTGCAAACATTTTTTTTTATTATTTTGTCAATACTTAAATAACATTATGTTAAAATATTTGAACCCAGCAAACACAGAAATGTTTCTTTCAAAACTTTTTAATAACATTTAAATGTCGGGTTATATAAAGGTCATGAAAACGTTTTTAAAACGTTAATGAAAATATTTTGGGCAAACATTTTTCGCAAAATATTTTTTCAACCCCAAAATAAATAACATTCTGTTCAGAATGTTTTGTATCAAGTTTTAAAGAATATTTTTGGAATGTTATTAAAACGTTTTTATACCCTTTTTATATGACATTTAAACGTTTTCTGTAAAACATTTTTGTTTGCTGAGCAGTAGATTATCAAAAAATGTTTTTTAAGGTTATGAAAACGTTTTATACTCTTAATATATACCCTTTATATAACCCGACATTTAAACGTTTTCTGAAACCTTTTATAACCTTTTGCGAATGATGTCGAAAACGTTTTGTGTTTGCTGGGATCATAGTGTGGGATCATAGTGTAATAGTGTAACCGAGATATTTAGGTAAATCATGTACAGCTTCATTTTTTGTGACCTTGATGGTTGAATACTACAAACAAATGTGAGCTATGTTTATGTAATAACAAGGGGATATCACACAAAACGGATCGCAGTATTTGTTCTAATCAGCGAAGGGCGCCAAAAGGTTTATCTTCCATTCGCTAAATCATCTGTGATCGTTTTATAGGAGCTTAAAGACCTACTACTGTAGAACCGTTTTAGTTTATTTTTAGTAATTTACACAATATTGAATAAAAAACCTTATCCAACTGGTTTTTTACCCAGTGTAAAAACGGTTCTTCATTATAATGGTATGCAGCGGTTGGTTTAAAATAAGACAATATTTTGCTTTGGTACAAGAAAATATTTTGTGTACTGGGGACTTTACGATGAAGTAGGTTAGAAAAAGCATCATTCATGTGCATGGGAAGCCCCCCCCCCCCCTCCCCTCCAACCCCACTGATCAGGTTGTTCTTCTCATGTAAAAATAAGCGTAATCTCAGCAAAAGCAAATTGTTATGGAATCCCTGATGAAGTCAGAGCCACATCTGACGAAAGCTTAGCCAACCAGTACGGTACTGTACGTAGTTTTCACACATTGACCGGCTGCACCGGTAATGTGATATCCGACGGCGCACCCAAATAAAAATCAATAACGCAACACATAGTCATAGTGGCGTAGAGTGATTTTCAAAATTTACCGTTTCACTTTCACATAGTAGCGTATAGGTTTAGAACTAGTTATTATCCTATACGGTAATAGTTGTTCCTGGTTAACTATTATTAAAGATACAGTTTAATAGTTTGAACCTTAACTTCAGTTACAAATGGAACGGGCCACTGAGAGATAATTCCGTGGAGGAGTATCGACTACTAGTAGCATATACTTCACAAACGTTTTGATTGGAAACGTATTTTGTCCTTCACGTACGCCACTATGTTTTGCGACCGACGAATTGTTATGGAATCCCATCGTGAAAGCCTATCCACTTACTCATAAAATGGGTTCCTAGATGTTTCAAAATTATCTATTTATTCTCCAAAAACATTGGGTCTAAATCATGCTTTTTTATTGTTTTCTCCAAACATTTGCCAAAGTTGAGCATTTCTACATAAATATGACGTCCCGGTTAGATTCGTCAAAAGTTTTTCCATTCTAAATATTATGATGATCATAAACTAAGTCGGGGAAAAACTTTGACTATTGGTGACCGTGAATAGACGAATCCAACGAGCCAAGTGATGGTCAGAATTCAGAAGGCCATTACTGGGTCCCGTCTGCACCAAACTGGTGTTGATACTGCCCAATTGGGTGGATTAAATCCGCTTAAAAAAGCTTTAAAAATCGAGGTTGAATTGTATTGTGTTGTAAACTTTCATCATTCTTTTGTCTACGTGTAACACGGGTGATGGAATGCAGTTTAATATCCCCGCCAAGGCCACATCATTTCACATTTTAGGTGGAATATACCTAAGGGGTGACCCAGTAATGGCTGCCATTGATGTGTAGGAATGCGTGAAAATGGATTCGTCTATAGTCTGTAGTTTATCCTGATGATCACATGTGCTTATGTAATAAGGGAAACTACCCAGACAATAAAGCAATAGTTTATTTCAATAACAACATATCTGTCACGACTATTTATGGATTGGGAAAATCCCAGTTAATGTGTTGCAATGTAAAATGGTATACAGAAGACAGTGAAATTCCATGATTTGTTAACTGAAAGAAAACACTTTTGGTGGACAGTGTGTGAGCTATAGGATTACAGCTATACGTGTTGGTAAAGAACACCGTTAGAACACTGTTTAAAATTTTGCTGTTTAAAAGAATGTTGTTCAGAAAAGTAAACAGAGTTGTTCAAAATCAAAAATTGGAGCTTGATTGTTTTAAACAACAACAAATGAAAAGGCAAAATAATCAATTTAAACAGAGTTGTTTAAAAAATGCTAATTTACCGCCAAATCGGCATTTTAAACATCGAGTTGTTTAATATTATTTGCATAATCCAAGATGGCCGTTTTGACAAGCATGCATGTGTGAAGAGAAACGAAGGAATTTTATTGAACTTTATACAGCAAGTGTACAAGTTTTAGGCCTGTATCGCTCTCTATTTATGTAAATGTTTGCTGTGCACAAACTGGAAGCAATTTTGTGATCCACATGTGGTTAAAAAAATTGATACTATGCCTGTAAGCTTACTGTGTTGTAAGATACAGTATGCTTGTACAGGTAAGCTTATAGTTAACATCAGCAATATTATGCTCAGTTTTTTTACCACACAGATCACAAAATCACATTCAGTTTTAGCAGCAGCATGTATACATAGAATAGCGAACGATTTCAATGTAAAACGTGTACACATACAAGTAAAATGTTTGATAAAACGTAAACAACATTCAGTGAATAAAAACATATTTTAAACAACCTTCTTTAAACAACCGTTTACAATTTAAACACTGTTGTTTAATCTAGGCTTACACAACTAAGTTGTTTAATTATACCACTAAACAACAGTTGTTTAAATCTTGGTCAACATTTTAAACAACAAACTGTTTAATAATTAAACAATTTTGAGTTGTTTAATTTTTAAACAACTATTGAGCGATTCACCTGGTAACTTGTGGTTGTTTAAAATTTTAAACAACTTGTTTAATTTTATTTTAACAGTGAAGAGCACTTGCAAATCCGTCAATTAGTTTGCATAGTAAAAGTGCTGCTATTTCAGCGAGAACGAAGATTTGGAGAACGCCAGGGGGCGCATCTTTCCCAAATCAAAAGGAGACTTGCTGTATAATTGAAGACCGAATTAAAAAGACTAGTTTGCGTCTGACGTCAGGGCAAACACGCGGCGTGATTGGTTTCTGACCTGCACAGTATACAGCATTTTAGTCTGGTTGACAGGACGTTATAGGCAAAATGGTCTTTTTAATTCAGTCTTCAATTATAGTCTGCAGCCAAGTCTTTTTCAGAGGGGTGAAAAAGGGAGGCAATGCAACTTTCAGGGGGAAATTGGACGAAAATGGCCAAACTGGGCTTAGGCTTATATTTAGCTTTATATTTAAAAGTACAAAAATCTGCCTTAAAATCTTGAATATGGCGACGCCCACCTGGCCCGGCACCCGGGGGCGACTATAGCATCCAACAGGTAGTGGGTAAGAAGGGAGGCAATACTTCTCCGGGGAGCTGTCCCCTTGTGCTGCCCCTTGTGCTCTGGATATACCTCTGATCAGCGGGGTGCACCGCTCAATCACGCCGCCAGTCCGACACACCTTTAGTCCGACTACACAAATTCCCTGCACTTAGGAGTGCGTCAGGAGACCCAAATTCAGTGTTTCCCAAATTCAGATTCGGATTAGCGCAGTGTTTTTCAAATTCGTGTCACTCCGACACGCTGCTAGTCCGAATCTGAAAACACTTTTCCAGTCCAACATGCTTTATGTTTACCTCTGAACAGCGGGGTGCACCGCCCAGTCCGACAGGCCTCTAGTCCGACTACACAAGTTCCCTGCACTTAGGAGTGCGTTAGTCCGAAAATGAAAAATACTGTGCAAGTCCGGAAAAAAGCATGCGCTAATCCGAAAATGAAAACCACAGCAACAGTCCGACACGCTAGTGCTAGTCTAGTCCTAATCTGAAAACACTTTTTCAGTCCGACATGCCGCTAGTCCGAATCCAAAATACACTGCGCTAGTCCGAATCTGAAAAACACTGCGCTAGTCCGAATATCAGACTGGCGCAGTGTTTCCCAAATTCAGATTCGGATGAGCGCGGTTTTTTTCAAATTCGTGTCAGTCTGACACGCAAGAGCTGCTATTCCGAATCTGCAAACACTTTTCCAGTCCGGATCGAAATGCCGCTAGTCCGAATCTGAAATACACTGCGCTAGTCCGAATCTGGAAAACACTTCTTCAGTCCGACTAGTCCGAAACTGAAAACCATAGCGCTAGTCACACAGTCCGAAACTGAAAACCACAGCGCTAGTCCGAATCTGAAAAACACTGCGCTTGTCCGAATATCAGAATAGCGCAGTGTTTCCCAAATTCAGATTCGGATTAGTGCAGTGTTTTTCAAATTCGTGTCAGTCCGACACGCTGCTAGTCCGAATCTGAAAACACTTTTCATATGCCGCTTAGCATATGCCGCTAGTCCGAATCCGAAATACACTGCGCTAGTCCGAATCTGGAAAACACTTCTTCAGTCCGACTAGTCCGAAACTGAAAACCATAGCGCTAGTCCGAATCTGAAAATCCCAAATTCAGATTCGGATTATCGTGCTGTGTTTTTCAAATTCGGACTAGCGCAATGGTTTTCGGACTGTCGGACTGGTCCAGTGCATTTCAAATTCGGACTAGCGGAGTGTTGGACTAGCGGCGAGTCGGATATGCATATATAACATGTAGACCTACGCAGCTATAAAACTATAATTTCTACATGTCTCCTCAAACTCGTATTTGAATTGTCTTATTCTATAGAAAACGCATTAGCGGCGAGCGTATTTTTAGTACAGAATCAATCAGGTAATGGCGTGTGTAGCCTACCTATCGACGGCTGATCACATTTTCAGTGATTCATTAGTATAAACATTCATTGGGTCGGGAAGGAAAACGAGCAAGGTACACCAAATTGGGTCGATAGTCTGCAAAAAATCTTGGTTAGCTATGATGTTTGAAGATATGGCTTGTGGAAGAATTTTGACCTAATTTGCAGAGTTTTTTTCCAACAAATAATTAGTCATTTAATTAGTCATTCAATTAGTAATCAATTAGTAATGCACATAAATGACTAATTAAATTGTGATAAATTGTGAAGTCATAAATTCGTCATTAGTCATGCAATTTGTTATTCTTTACAAATTGAATGTTATAAGTCAAAAAAATATGTTGAAATGATGTAAATTAATGTGAAATGATATTACTGTTCTTTTAGCATTATAAATACATAATTTCAGTACTCTTGAATAAAAGAATTACATGTATATCTTGTATGACTAATTTTTAATTAGTTAAATAAGACCCTTTTTTTGACTAACTTATGTTTTCAGTGTAGGTAGGGATTTTTATTTATTTTAACTTATTAGTTTTAAAGCTGTAAATTGCGTTTAAAACTTTGAACGTCTTGGAACTATTTATCTTCTTTATTTCACGGTAGGCCTAAAATAAATTAATATTTTCTTCTTCTTCTTCTTTTTTTTTTTTTTTTTTTTTGAAGTTTTTTATTCCCTGTTCTTGGAACTGGTGGAGGGAGAAAAAACATACACAATGGGCCACCAGTTCCCAACGATCATGAATCAAAACATAATATTATAGTCAAAATTTTTAAGAACAGGTACAAAGGACAATCACAAAAGAGACAAAGACGATGGACAAAGAGAACATTCACTCTTACAAACAAAACACAAGCACCAGTCTTGTGTCTAACAAGTGCACACATTACTTGGTTACACCCATCTTGATCCTGCCATAATCAGTTTAAAATAATTGAAGAAAAAGAACATCACATATCACTTACGCAATATTACTCGGATCCGTCGTTTTCTTGATAATGAAACATGCACCCATGTTGTTCGATCTCTTGTGCTGTCACGTCTAGACTATGGGAATGTACTATTAGCAGGAACTAATGCAACTTACATCATGAAATTACAATGCTTGCAGAACTGGAGTGCAAAATTAATTTTCTCTGCTTCTAAGTATGACCATGCCAGCCAGTATTTGCAAGAACTTCATTGGCTCCCTGTGAAGCAGAGAATTTTATATAAGATCATGCTCTATGTGTTCAAATGTCTGCATGGATATGGACCAAATTATCTCACTGAATCAATTTCACTGTACAACCAAACTCGTCTCGGCTTGCGTTCTGCAACAGACACTACACGTCTCTCTATACCAAAATTCAACCCTAAAGGCCTGCAATCAGCTTTCGACAAGAGTTTTTCTCTCACCGCACCTGCACTCTGGAACTCACTTCCATCTGAACTCCGTGCTGCTGTTTCTCTGCCAAGTTTCAAAAAAGGTCTCAAAACCTTCCTGTTCCCACAATAATCTGGTGGCTTTGTTTCAGTTTTGCTGTTTTATTTTGCCTTTCAAATATTTTGTGTTCCATCTTGGCGCCGTGGTCTTTATGAAATGGCGCCCTATAAATGCCTTGTATGTAATGTAATGTAATGTAAAAGAAAAGGACAACAATTTAAGATGCTTCAAGATCCGCAATGGTCCATTTTTTGAAATGGAGCCGCAGTTTACCTTTACTTTCAGCAATTTTATACTCAATTTTCTGCTTCAATTTGACCATATTCAGAAAAGCATTGAAACTAAGGTTAGTCTGTTTAAATCTGCACTTATGAATGTAAAATTTAAGGCACAGAAAAAGGAAATTAATACACAGGTCATGTTCTGAGGTATCCCTGATACCAAACATTTTATCAAATTTGGAAAATGTAAAAGAATCCCCAGTGACACTGTTGATATAAAACATAGTTCATCCCACATGGGAGACACATTCTTGCATTCACAAAATAAATGCAAAATTGTTTCGGGCAATTCATTACAAAAGTAACAATTGGGTGAATCCACCCTACCAATTCTGTGAAGAAAATTATTTGTACAAATTGCCCTATGAAAAACTTTAAAATAAAAAGATCGTAACTGGGTTTCAATAGTAGGCCTACATTTAAAATTGCTACTATGCACACAGTTCCATTCAATTTCATCAAACACATCGAGGCAATCACCCCATTTGTTTTCAGCTTCAACAGTGGCTTGGTTCCTAAGAGTTGAGTAGGCATGTTTTGAAACCTTCTCTGCATCTAAAAGCGAAGCAGAAATAGTATCAAAAATGTTTTCATGAATGATTTTTTTTTTTTTTTTTGCTTTTTAACTTTAAAAAAAGTCAGGGTCTGGCCTTTTTTAGGGTCGGTCGGGTTTAATACGCCAATCAAACAATTTTTCAGGGTCTGGCCTTTTTTAGGGTCGGTCGGGTCAATCAAACAATTTTCAAGTCTAACTAAGAAAAAGATTTGTAACTCTGCCCTGACTATAGGCCTACCCAGCTTTTTTTTTTTTTTTTTTTTCTTTCGACCAACCCGGAAGTATTGCTTCAGTCAGGGACCCGGAAGTGACACTATCGCGACCCTCAGACTCTCGACTTCGCCGGCTGGAGGCCTGGAATTTGCAGATTTATACCAAAACTCAGCCTTTCGAATTATTTCGAGAAACCTGATGTTTTCATTTTAGTAAATCGATGGTTAACTGGATATTTAAGCTGCAATTAGCTGCAGTTTCAACTGACATAAACCTATAGAAGTGCTCGAAATGACGGTGTATAATTAAATTATGTGTCTCAATGCAAACCACGGTAAGCTTACCTATCGAATCCATGGGTTCCTACAGTCACTCATGGAAAACAGGGTACTGAAAAGCAGTACACCATGTCCATATGGGCCAAGGGATGGTTTGTTTACATGGCAATAATTCCTTCAGAATAGGCAATACAGATTCCAAACATATAAAACTTACCTCATCCCCAGGGGGGCCACTGGTCATTGACCAGGGGGTATCATGCGTGGCCAAAGATTCAAGTAAAATAAAAGGGTCTTTTTTCATGATCAGGCACTGTACTTACGTATCGTGAATAGGGTATCTAAAACAAGGAAATTTGAGAAAAAGGGTATACCTTGACCTTGTACAATAAATCATTGTTAGGTTGCTCGAGAAACACTAGCTACGAATTTGCTCACGGATGCCCTTGACCGTTAGTAAATATTTCGAACAATGTTTAGGGTCTTTTGAGACAAATGTATAATGTAATAAAGGTTAAAAATTATGAACTTTTGAATTTGTGTTTTCCCAGTTATCATGAAGGGTTTTAGAGTCAAAATATGACTGATTTACTTGCTTCTATTAATGGGGGCAAAAATATTGTCAATACTTATTTAGGGTATGAAATTGCACTTGTCATATTTGTTTAGGGGTGCATTTTCAGACCTCGTATAAATACTTGTTTAGGGTGCTATTTGAAACTTCGTGGCCACGCATGATACCCTCTTGTCAATGACCAGTGGCCCCCGGGACCTCATCATATCAGTTTTAGTTGCCCCTAACTCCATGAACTCCAAATGAAATTGACATGACAATTAATTCTATTTGCTCAATTTCATACCAAAATCAAGGAAAACGTGGTTTTGTTATTGCAAAATATCAAGTAAATCAGAAAGGTTATATCTGGTCATTTGCAGTAGGCCACTTCAGGTAATCAATATTGGCACTTGAAATTTGAATTGCGTGACTCAGTGACTTTCTGCTCATTGACAATTGTAAGAGTGAGAGTGTTGTAAACTCGATTGCATAACATTAAGATTGCCAACTGATATCCTTTGTATTTGAGTTGTCTGATGATGGTATTAGAACTGTCATGGATGTAAACATTAGTTCGCAACGCAAACTTAGAAAAACGGGCAAACAGACACATCATTTATCGGTATGACATTTTCGTTATTGGTGCTGCCCTATCTAAGTTTGCACTGAAGTGCCATCTCAGTTTTGGTGCGCCGACTTGGATCATGGGGGGGGGGTAGGAGCAACAAATTATTCATGACGATGCGTGAGATTTTACTCATTTCCAGCTTTTTGCGTGAGATTTATATGTACTACCTAGGCGTGAGATTATACATGTACTACCTTGGCGTGAGACCGTGAGAAAGTGACCCAATGCGTGAGACTCACGGCCAATGCGTGAGAGTTGACAGCCCTGGGCTACGGGACTATATCCATGGATTGAATCAATGGGTTCCTAGGGTACCCGGTACTGAAAACCAGTACAGCATGTTCATATGGGCCATAAGTTGGTTTGTATAACAGTAATTCAGAATAGTCAATACAGATTTCAAACAGATAAAATTTACCTCAAATCAGTTTTAGTTGCCAAATTGACATAACATTCAGTGACATTGAATTTTATTTGCCCAATTTCATACCAAAATCAAGGAAAACATGGTTTTGTTATTGCAAAATATCATGGAAATCACACAGGGTCATATTTGGTCACTACAGTACAATGTAGGCCACTTGAGGTAATCAATTATTGTAGGTATGCCAGGCAAACCTTAATTAACACATTTGCTAGTCAACCAAATTCGCCTAGAACTACATGTAGGCCCGGCAAAAAACACAATTTTTTGAAGTAAAAAACGAGATCCAAAATTTTGAAAAGCGAGAAAAGCGAGATTTTCCCCGAAAAATGGCACACGGTAAGAAGCTTTAAAAACGCCCGAAAATACGAAAATACAAAAAAAAAAAGTTTAGATTGTCATGAATGTAAGGCTAATGGAACTCGATTGTTAGTTTCCTATTGACCGCCCGCATCACTTTTTCAATTTGACAAAAACTTCCATTATTTTCATAAAAAAGTCAATTATCTGAAAATTGAAATGCAAATAATCAAAATTTGAAACTCTCAAAATGTCTGACATCCCCTGCTGATCATAATCAACAGTTTTTCTTAGTTGTAGGGGTAGAGGATATATGTACCGTAGCAAATAATGGAAATTTAAGGATTACCTCATCATATTTCTAGTGATTACAAAAATTGCAAATTTCTTTTCATTTTAATGAAAACAAATTCAAATCTTTTCTCAATCTGTTGCAAAATGTCTGTAAAGATGATCTAAGCATTAATACTGGTTTTGAGATAGTCTTTCATCAACAATATACTTTGGTACTGGTGGGTACCTAAATTTGGAGAAAGCTGTTCATGAAATCATTGATTTTGTTGACATAATGGATAATGAAAAGAAACCGAATAATGAATAATGAAATAGCGACCTCTTCCTTGTTTTCAAACATCCAATCGGAAACTAATAATCGAGTTCCATTGGCCTAAACATAGACTATGCCATAGTCGAATTTTATTAAAAATATGTTATTATTAGTCATGATGAACCCATTTCGTTGAACTCAAAATTATACTGATGTTTATTAGAATTAAAGTATTCAATAGTACATGTAAAATGGTCATAAAGAGTTAAAAATATCAGACGATTAGTGACAATAAAAGTAATTGAATGCAACATTATCTTGCATAATTATAACGGCTCGCTTTAATACTGAACAATTCTGATTTTGGAATCTACCAGTTTATTGATAGCGAACCCCGAAATTTTGACTATGAACTTTGAATTGTAAGCAGAACTTTACCCCCTGGACTTTGCTCTCTAAAAACACACTGTCAAGCATACTTGTTTATCAACCACAAGTGCACGCTAGATGTTTGATGAGAGATTAACTTTCAGCGTCAACACAAAAGCGCCGCAAATACCACAGACAGTTGTTTGCGGTGTAGTTAATGGTAATGGCGCGTGCCCAGACGATTTAAACCATAGCGAGGTATGGGCGACCAATCACAATTCACAAGGCAGATCCATTTAAAGATGCATTACATCATGGCCAATTTTAGTTAGGCCAGAAATTGGCCTAACTCTCCATAGAGTCCCGTGTTAAAAATCTTAACCGCAAGGCAATGTCAGTAGTCCACTTGGGAAGCTAACAAACAGAGGGAGTAGGGTGACTGATCAGATGTGAAAATCTATCAATTGTGCACACATTAATTAAATCAGAGTTTTAAGCTTAAATACAATATCCAGAGTATGCACAATGGGCAAGTGGACTACGGGGTAGTCTAGCCTAAACAAGACTCACTGAACTGCCGGCGTGAGTCGAAGAAAAAGTGACAAAAATTTGACCTTGAATTATGTTTTATAGCCAAAATATTCCAGTAATTCGATAAATATAATGATATTTGGCCTAAACTTGAACTCATTTGAAATGAAATGTCAGTTTTTATTGAGTAAAGCATGATTTTTCCACTCGTCCATGTGCTTGCAATGCTGCTGAATTCTGCACTTTGGCGAAGTTGGACGAACTTTTATGGCATAAAACAACATTTTTACAGTAAGTGCACTGCTTGGAAACTTTCTTAAAAAGCGAGATAGTTGGTTAATAGCGAGAATCACGGTGTGAAAAGCGAGATCACGTTTTTTGCCGGGCCTTACATGTACCTAGAACACAATACATATTTTACATAGAAATTTAAAAGAACAGGCTGGTCAAGGAAACCTACATAAATTTGTTTTCTATACTTCACTTGACCCAAATATATGATTTTTTATGGTGATAAGACAATTGCACATGGAATTTTAGAGGATTTTGATAGCAGTTCCATTAAAAAAGCTGCTATCATCATGAGACTAAGATATAGAAACACCCCCGAAATGCTGTTTTGGGGAATTTTGCTAGCAGAATCTTTTTGATGAAAGTCAATCTTTGACAAGATATAACTTTGCTACGGAAAGTGCTATGACGAAAAGGTTTTCAGTTTTGGTTTTCTTTACTCAAGGGCTTTAATTTGATATATAAAATGATGCAGTTTGATGGCAAATTTGAATTCACCTAGCATAGGGCCTACCTAATTATTGGTACTTGAATGGCGTGACTTTGCTCGAGAAGTCTAGCCAAGAATTTGCTCACCGATAGCTTCACATTCTAGGCTAGAGACCATTGCATTCAAAATCTAGTCGGATTCGCTGAAGCATAACACCGTGTTAAGGGGGTACTACACCCCTGGCCAATTTTGTACCTATTTTTGCATTTTTCTCAAAAAATATAGCGCATTTGCGACAGGTAAGATATGTATATTATAGGGGCAAAGATTACAACTACTGCACTGAAAATTCAGCAACTCAAGGCAAGTAGTTATTGATTTATTGATCAAATATTGGTTTTCCCTCATTTTGACTGTAGAGTGTGAGCGGAATCCGTCCCTCACGTGAGGGACGGAAATCAATAGATAAATAGATGCACTGAGAAGTTAAGGAGTATTTTCATTCAATTAAACTTGAATGGATATTTGACTCTTAATAAGGTGAATATCTATGCCAAATGAATTAAAGGTGTTACTTGGGGTTAGTTGGAACATTTTTCACAAAATCGTCTTTTTAACGCAAACCGATTACTTTCAAGAAACACTAACCATATCAGTATAAACATATACATAAATCCTACAAATACAGCCTTAAACTTTAATGGACCTGCTTATGATTATTCATATAATCCAATTTGAAAATTTGAAAAAAAGTGTTTCAACTAACCCCACCCCTGGGGTAAGTTGAAACGTAGGGTGGGGTTAGTTGAAACACGGCTTGCAAAAATTTCAAAATAATTATTAAAGTGTTGTTAGGGTTATACTTCCCTTGAAGGGCACCCTTTAACATACAATCAGTGTGAAAAAATGAATAAATAAATATGTGGGAGAGCGGGTCAATACTTTGGACACAAGGTGACGAGTGTCACCATGGACCAAAATATGAGAAGCCTAAAATATTATAAAATGTACTTTCTGTGTGCACTTTTTGCTTGTATTATTGCTTTTTAACCATATTAAAGCAATATTGAAGAAATGGTAAACATGTTACAAATTTTTAAAAAGTCAAATTTTTAACCATATTTTTCTATGCGATTTTCATGTGTCAACTAACCCCACCTCAAAAGTTTCAACTAACCCCGATGCCTATTTTTACATTTCAAAGTTCATTACACAAAATAAGAAATACAATAAAACTTTTATTTAACATTATTCTGGGACTTACTACTATAGTGCTTATTAGGGTGCATCAAACGCCCCTCATGTCAATGTTATTTTTTGCTTGAGTGATTAAAGTGTGCCACTTATCAAGTTAAATAAGTGCTCCAAATTTAAATTCAAATGGAGGTCGGGAAATGGGTCCTCCATGAGCTCAAAGTTTGAGCGTTATTTGTATGTATAACGGTAGAACTACAAATGAGGCAGCTATTTTGTTTTACGCACTTTTGGACATGTAAAATAAAGGCTGCCATATTGATTCTGCATTAAACAGTGTGTTTGTAACTAAAATGTGTCACCTTATACTTAACAAATCATAACAATCATGCTAGGATGATGTCACATGCCTTAAAATGAATAGCTGCCCCATGTATTTCAATACATAATAAATCATACATTTCTCTTATTTGCGTTAATTCACCTGTTACTATCAGAAAGTGGGCAATATAATAATCCCGGATAACAATCATGTTGTCATAATCTTTCAAGTCATAACTGTCACTTTTTAGAAGTTATTAGTATAGATAAGGTTCAGTTGCAGCTATACAGTTGACGCTTTCGTAGATTGGGTTTCTTTTTCCTATCTTGTTCAACCACCTGCAAAACATTCTGATAATGTTTCTCACTGTGGGCTGTAGCCAAGAAATCTGCACTAAGTTTCACACCGCGTTCTGCTGCGTCATTAACCACATTGATGGCTTTGACATTGCTTAGGGAAGACAGATATGCTGGGGACTCTGGCCATGTGTCTACAGCATCTGTTAAGAACTCGTCGCTAATCTATAAGATGTTCATAGTAAACCGCGAATCTCTGCCTGCAAAATCAGCTAAAGCTGTTGTCTGTGTGATGTTCTCATCAGAGAACTTTGGCTTGCCAAAGCCTGAACCATACCGATTAGTTGGTGTGACCATCACTTCATCAGGTTTAACTGCGAGAAGCCTACTAGCAAGAGCTTGCTTACATATACAAGAGTCTGCTTAAGTATTCCGATGTCAATGCTGATGTTGCAGCAAGTGCCCTAAAAGCCATGAAACGACATTTGTGGTACATCTCCCAAGAAATGATCCCACTGGCTCTCTTCAGTTAAAGGTGCCACCACAGGAGAAGCA
This sequence comes from Amphiura filiformis, assembly GCF_039555335.1. NCBI lineage: Eukaryota > Metazoa > Echinodermata > Ophiuroidea > Amphilepidida > Amphiuridae > Amphiura > Amphiura filiformis. The sequence continues at coordinate 29,920,024 of NC_092637.1, forward strand.
ACTGTATAGCTGCAACTGAACTTTATCTATACTAATAACTTCTAAAAGGAAAGTGACAGTTATGACTTGAAAGATTATGACAACATGATTATTATATTGCCCACTTTCTGATAGTAGCAGGTGAATTAACGCAAATAAGAGAAATGTGTGATTTATTATGTATTTAAATACATGGGGCAGCTATTCATTTTAAGGCATGTCTAACCTGTGACATCATCCTAGCATGATTGTTATGATTTGATAAGTATAAGGTGACACATTTTAGTTACAAACACTGTTTAATGCAGAATCAATATGGCAGCCTTTATTTTACATGTCAAAAAGTGCGTAAAACTAAATAGCTGCCTCATTTGTAGTTCTACCGTTATACTTACAAATAACGTTCACACTTTGAGGTCGCGGAGGACCCATTTCCCGACCTTCATTTGAATTTAAATTTGGAGCACTTATTTAACTTGGTAAGTGGCACACTTAAATCACTCAAGCAAAAAATAACATTGACATGAGGGGCGTTTGATGCACCCTAGTGCTTATGATACTCAAAAAGTAATCCCCTGAATCTTCAAACAGCATGGAGATAACGCATCTTTTCTGAGGGGCATAAAAATTAGTCAGTAAGTCAAAAAACAGATATTCCTTTCCCAAGCCAACACTGGTGGGGCATCAGTGCTGTTGCTAATTTGGGGGATTACCCTTACTAATACCTATTACTAGGTGCCAGTATTTTACCAAATTAATTTTTTGTGTCAGAAAAAAATACAATGTTTCAACTTACCCCGCGTTCCAACTAACCCCAATCTCCCTTACTTTTGTGGTAATGTCGCATTTTGGCTTGTGAGGGACGGAAATCAATAGATTTGATAAACCATGGCAATAGTTACATCTTTCTTTTTTTTTTTTTTACTTTAGGTCTAAATTACACTTGTAACATATAATATGTAATTTGAATGTTGCCTCTATCATATCAATACAAGAAACAGCTGAAATTTACTTTGAGTGGTTCTTTAAAACGGAACATAAACTTTACGTTAGGGACGGACATTTTCTGCGTGAGGGATGGACAAAATGTGACGCCATTTTGAAATTAGTTGATTTTTTTCAAATTGCCTCAAAATCTGTCCCTTGGCCTCTTACAGTATTATTTTAACTAATATAATATAATGTTGCTTTGATTATTTTTAGTGTGTGTAAATTACCATAGCAAGTGATTGTGAGGGACGGACAAGTTGGGTGTGAGGGACGGACATGCTTGTTTTCTTTCAATTTGGTAAAAAAAGCATGTCCGTCCCTCACACTTTTTGTAATTAAGCTTGCGTAACTCTGGAATGAAATGTTTCTAATTTTTGATAGATACAGTTGACTCATCGAAATAACTTTCATCCAAATTTCAACATTAACAGAATAAATGTCCGACCGAAAAACAATAGCAACGCACTCTAGCATCGAATGCATAACTTTTGTGTGCAAATTTGAAGCTAGAGTTCTCGAGCAAGCGTGACTCGGTGACTTTCTGCTCATTGTAAGACTGAAAGTGTTGTAAACTTGATTGCATAACATTAAGATTGCCAACTGATATCCTTTGTATTTGAGTTGTCAGTTGATGGTATTAGAACTGTCATGAAGGTAAACATTAAAAAAATGTCAACAAAACATGCTACTGCAGAACTCAATGCCGGGGTGTGTGTGTGTGTGTCTGAGGGCCGATGACACACATTCGATGGGTGTACTACGGGACGACAGGTAACCTATTGTTACACAGTAAGCAGTAATCCGTTGACCGCTATCCTGTCAATCAACATCTAATTGGGGGGTTAGGGTTAGGTTGACAAGAAAATACCAAAGTTACCTGGGCTGCATCCCGTAGCCGCTTGTCTGATGCATACAGGGTTCGAATTAAAAAAAAAACAGGTACCGGTACCGTAACAGTTTTTGGTTGTCCGCCAAATATTTCAGTTGTCCGTGATTTTTCAAACAAATTACCCGGTACGCTACAAAGTCAGACATTTCTTTCGATCTCCTCTTGTATCATCACTCGTCATGTTTTTGTTTTCACAAAATTAACGTATAGTAAATGCTGAAAATGTGCTAATTAAAGTGGATACAAAAAACAAAAAAAACACCAAAACCAAAATTTCATTCAAGTTTATATCATTTGATTTAGCTTAATAAATTATAGCCATCCCTGAAAACGAAAATGAGGGTGTCAATAGTGCGACGTGGTTCATATTGGTATATATATTTAATGATCCTAGAGAGCAAGGCTCCCACTGGACACAAATTCTTGCGTCCAGACGCACAATTGTATTGCTGGACGCATTGTTCAACAAATTTCATCAACCCGTTGCGTCCAGTTGGATGCAAGTTGATTCAGCCCAAAAATGAGTGATTTATAAGCTTAACAAATTGGTGTTTGCAATGATCCTATTTCGCAAATTAAAAATTAAAATTTCACTAGCATGTCATGTTAGCGAGTGATTGGCCACTCGCCTTTAAAGTATGGTACGGTAAGGCTAAAACATTGAACCTTAAGGGATCTGGAATGAGCGTTTTGAGCGTTTCGACAGTATTTTTTGTGGGACATGAGAGCACCTCAGACGTATCAAATTGCATTCTGAATACGAAGAATGCCTTTCTGATATCAAATAATTTTCATTTTATGAAATTCACGATATAATACAAATTTTATGACAAATTATTAAAATTTGATATTTTTCATATTTCAAATTTCACATTTTGAGATATAACAGTCCTCGAAGTAAATTTTATAAATTTAATGATATAGTCTTAATGTGTATGTAGCTGGGAGGAAAAGCTGACGATCAATTGAAAATTTTGACCTTTCATATTGAAGATATGGATTTTTTTCCCAAAAAGACCTAATTTTTTTGGTGTTTTGGGAAAAAATCCATATCTTCAATACTGAAAAGGTCAAAATGTTCAATTGATCGTCGGCATTTCATCCCATCTACATACACTTTAAGTGTAAATCATCAGATTTATAAAGTTTACTTTGAGTACTGTTAAATATAAAAAATATCAATTTTTAATGATTTGCCATAAAATGTGTATTACATTGCGAATTTCAAAATAATCAAAATTATTTGATATCAGAAGGACATTCTTCGTATTTAGAATGCGATTCGATATGTCTGATGTGCTCTAATGTCCCACAATAAATACTGTCCAAACGTTCATACCCCTTCCTTTAAATGAAATTCAAATGGAGCTGCCTAGTGTGTTCATTCAATTTGAAATTCATACTCCACTTGTGGAAGATTAAGATCTCCAAAATCTTCCACAGGGGGAGTAGGAATTTTAAATGGAAATGGCCATTTAAGACAAGAATACAGCTTGAATACTTTGCTTGATAATTGTGGTCTTAATTTTTTTCATTTCCTCCTCTTCATATCTAGGTCGTCATTGTGAGTGACAAAAATGAGAAACACTAGTTAGCAAATAACTTGATGAGACATGGAACCAGATGAAGGTGATGTTAGACTAGGCATAGCCGGACACCACCTACGACAACTAGGCCCACATGCTCATGCTCGAATCATGGAACGAGAGATGCTTTCCAAAAAGATGAGACCCTATGTGTCTGTTTTCCTCAGAGTGCCTTGTCTGTTTGTGATCGATATGATTTTCAATCAGACATTACATATGGGAGATTTTGGGGAGCAATTTCCATGGCTGACGATGATCATATTGTTTTATGGTAAGTATTTCATTTGAGGTGAAAACAGAGTCTACATGTAATGTACCTACAGTTTGTTCAGATTATACAAGGCGGAAAAAATCAAATTCATATAACACTGTGCATTGATATAGAATGGCATGCACGCAGTTGGGCGCAACGGTTATGCTAGTTGTGCATTGCGTAATGCGTGGCTGGTGCACGCTTATGTGAATTTACGCGAGCATGTGTTGGGACTTTATTGACGTTCGCAGAAAGCCGAATAATTTCCACCTTCTATAATCCTAACAAACTTTAGTCCCTGAGCTCAAAACTGACCCCGAATTTTTAATAGGAGACAACTAATTTTTGGACAATTTACCCATCTGGAAATTGAAATTAGGCTGTCTGCAAAAAATGAACTTTTACGGACCCGCATTCTCATTTAACAATTTTCTCTTAAACAGCCAACTGGCCTTGGACTAGACAGCCCCAAGATTGAGTTAAATTGGTATTTCAAAAAATAGAGAGCAATGAGAAAAGATATGATGAAAAATTGAAGAAAGAATAATTTTGGATTTGCCCCTGTGCCGTTGCTTTCCAAATTCCTTGTCATGGACTGAGCTCATGTAGTGTTGTGTTAAAACACTGGGAACCATCACAATTTGTTTGTTTGTTACTGTGAGGCTTGTTTACTCCAGTGATATGTTAAAGACGTACATGTAAATTACTCCTTGTTTGAACTGCTGAACGTAAATTAGTTGTAGCTTGTTTCGTTTCGTTCCTTTTTTGTCTGGAGTGGTTTTGATGATTTTTGACATAAAATTTAAAAAAGCAACACACAAAAACAGCTCCCAGAAAGCCATGCGCACAAGCTATTGGACACAAACTTTATTTTTTGGCCTTAACTGACTGAATGAAGTAGAGATTTTCTTTCATTTTTTTCACATTGGTTTTTCTCAAAACTAAAATGAGGTGCTATATATCTGATAATGAAAACTAGCATTTTATTGAAAAAAAATTCTAAAAATTATGGAAATGTAACATTTTTTTCTATTCATTTCTTTTCTTTTTGTTCCAGCAATTATAGGTGCAGCAGTAATATTTGTTCTCCCGACCATGTCACTCGTCACTTTCTTCATTTTCATCTTCACTCTTGCCACGCTCAAAACATCTTATTGGTGGAGCGGAATCTTTGTCTCCAAAATGGACGAATCAAGCGTCAACAACTGGGATATCCTGTTCTCTAGCGCTCATCCGGAAGAGGTGCATATCTCACCTATGGATATTGTATTTAGCATGGATTTTATACTGTACATTTTAATGCAAGCAGCTTATGCATTTTTATTCTGTGTGTTTACTTCTAAGAAAACGATATCATATACAAATACAGTCAAGTATTTCTGGATTTTTATGCTACCAGTACTCACAAAGCTAGGTCTTCAAGCAGTTTTTGTGTCTTCGCCGGAGACTACAGAATCTGTTATGACAGTTACAAAGTATTTACATGTCATACCTGCGCTTTTAGAAGTTGGCTTAGTCTTGCTCGGTAAAATTATAATGTTGCGGTATAAAGTGTTTACGTACTATTTAACGTGCAAGTATGTTATAACACATTTTGGAATTCAAGCTTTTATAGAAGAACAGTGGGTGAGGCTAGAAATACCCAATGTTTTACGAGTTTTTGGTTGCTGCGCTTTTGGTCTGCAATTAAAAGACACCGCGTACAGTACTTACACCTTAAGTCAGAACTCAACTTCAGATATTAGCTATTGGAATGTCTCCACAGATTTATCAACATCAAGTTGCGATTCATCCTTAGCCGTTTTAGGACTATCCGCTGTCGTTGCCACAGTAACGCATCATATAGGTGTGCTCACAGACAAGTTTCTTGGCGGCAACTCCGACGAAGTTGCCAACATCGGTCCTGTTTCGGCTGTGCTGTTTTTTATTCTCGCCCTACAAACAGGACTAGCAGGATTAGAACCTAGCAAACGATTTATTCGGTTGTATAGAAATTGTATACTACTAACTACAGCACTGTTACATTTCTTTCATGGTATGGTTAACCAAGTCATGATGTCGCTTAGTACTTCACACACGACATCCATATCACGTCATGCCCGCGCCCTGACCATGTGTGCAATTTTAATCTTTTTCCCTTCTCACTTGTCGATACCTATGGTCGACTGCACCAATGGGAACATGGCTTTTTTCTTTTTTTTCATTCTGTATGGAGCTAGTTGTAAAAGTCATCATTACGTTCATAATATATGTGTTGTTTTTAATCGATACGCATAGCGACACATTCTGGGAAGACCTGGACGATTACGTGTACTACATCAAAGCCGTTGGTAGCACAGTCGAGTTTATAGTCGGCATATTCTTGTTAGGTAACGGATTGTGGATTCTATTTATGGAATCCGGCGGGATCATCCGCGGCGTCATGATCGGAATTCACGCCTACTTCAACATATTTCAACTCGGTAAAGACGGATGGAAGAAGTTTAAGAATCGTCGAATGGCTGTTAAGAAGATCAACATGTTGCCAGAAGCAAGCACAACAGATCTGGGTGATCATAATGACGTGTGCGCTATCTGTTATCAGGAGTTGTTGACGGCGCGCATCACACCATGCGGGCACTTGTTTCATGCATTGTGTTTACGTAAGTGGCTTTATGTACAGGATTCCTGTCCTTTGTGCCATAAGGAGATAATGCAAGTCAAGGAGGAAGAGGAGGGGGAGCCTGAAGCGGAAGAAGTCCAAGAACAACATGATGAGGCTGTCAATGAATTGCTATGAATTGTTAACCCCAATTTTTATTGCACAGTGCACTCAAGAATCTAAAAGGCACTGGGAGGGGGTGGTTCAGAGCAAAGAAATTTTGATACACATTTATATGCTATTATTAACAAATGAGGCAACGTAAACAGGTTGGGCCAACATATGCTTTGTTTCTGTTTCTTCACCATGCACAAGCAGTGTACCCAAAATTGTCTATTGTTTAGCACAATTTTTTTCGCCAAGGCCCCTTGTGTACCGAGGGTCCATGATGAGTGGGTACCAGCCTCCCCCTCATCGCAAGGGGGGAACGGAATTTTATTTGTCGATATTTTTCCAAAATGCCCATCCCCGTAAATAACAATCGGTCCCTAATTAACAGAGCATAGACACTCATGCTTGTGATTCCAGGTATGAACCTGTACCTTTCCTCAGTACTATGTTTATCAGATTCAATCAAATTAGCCACTAGATTACTTACAATGTAAGGGGTGTGCTATGAACGGTTGGACAGTATTTTTTGTAGGACTTGAGAGCACATCAGACATATCGAATTGCATTCTGAATACGAAGAATGTCCTTCTGATATCAAATAATTTTGATTCTTAGAAATTTGCGGTATAATACACATTTTATGGCAAATGATTTAAAATTGATATTTTTGAATTGTGTACATTGTATGAAATATGTTATGGGTTATGAATGTTTGTGGACAGTATTTATTGTGGGACATTAGAGCACATCAGACATATCGAATTGGATTCTGAATACGAAGAATATCCTTCTAAAATATCAAATAATTTAGATTTTTGAAATTGCAATGTAATACACATTTTATGGCAATGATTAAAATTGAAGATATGGATTTTTTTTCCCAAAACACCAAAAAAAATTAGGTCTTTTTGGGGAAAAAATCCATATCTTCAATATGAAAGGTCAAAATTTTCATTTGATTGTCGCCTTTTCCTCCCAGCTACATACACTTTAAGAATATATCATTAATTAGATATGAAATTTACTTCGAGGACTGCTCATATATCAAAAATGTGAAAAATATCAAATTTTAATAATTTGTCATAAAATTTGTATTATACCATGAATTTAAAAAAATGAAAATTATTTGATATCAGAAAGACATTCTCCGTATTCATGCAATTCGATATGTCTGATGTGCTCTTATGTCCCACAAAAAATACTGTCCAAACGCTCTTTCCAGATCCCTTAATAAATGCAGATCCCCTGTTGCTCGAGAGATTAGACACAATAATGCACTTGCGCTGAATGTTGATGCATCTAATGCCCAGGGGTGTAACTGGTACCTTATTTCTTTTGCTTACTGTATACTCTTTCAAGACTGAAGGAGACCTAGTATTTTGCAATACATGATTTCTTCCTTTTGGACAGTTTTTCATTTGAAAAATAAAAATAAAATAATGACAAATTTGTGTAAATATTCAAATATTGTTTGCATGTTTTTCAGTAATTATTGATTGTGCCTTTACAACAACAACAAGGGCTGTAAATGATATTCTGATTTTAATAGGAGACATTCTGTGGAAACCCCTTAAGAGCCATGTGGAATAACAACTTCTCAGAACAAAGATATTCATAGACATCGTTTACAAGCAGTGTCTGTATAAAATTAGCTGTGAAAACAGTAAAAATGCCTAGAATATTGACCCGATAACCCACTAAAGGAAGAGAGTAAAATGAGCCAATTGACATATACGTGAACCCACATCAGAGAATCGGCACTCCTCAGAGTTGCGTGGTACCATGTATTACGTACAATATGTACTCCCATTCCAGAAAAATATAGCACTAATTTTTTTAGATTTTAACAAATATTATCAATTTCTGCCAAATGAAACACAACTCAATCCTAATTATTTATTTAGTACTAGCTGGCAATAAAAGTTAAATTTCACTATTTTATGACATTTTTCAGTAGATATCCACGAAAAAAGCTTATTCCCAAATTTTCAGTGGATTCCGATTTTGCGTTTGCAAGTTACGCATGATTATGTGTATTACACCGCTCCATAGGCCACGGTTGTAATTTCGTTCTGGTATACCAGAACTAAATTCAATTTTGACGGTATATTTTTGCTAAACGAATTAATCTACAAGAAATTTTTGGTACATAAACATGTAGCCAGAGGTTTCCAGTGGTATAAAAATGTCAACTTTTTTGAGAAAAGTGGGGGGATGTCATGAGGCTGCGGATCCAAACATGCATTTTAGGGTGTTTTCATATGCTGTGACAATCATCTAAAAGTAAACATAAAAAAGTTAAAATAGAGCAAAATTTCAGCATTAGGCCCTATATACTAAACATTCTGAATCCTAATTACAGAATCAAGTCACAAAAATCAAAGGATGTTTTTGGCTCTTTTTTCAAGAAATTAGTAAAATAGTGAACTTTTTCTTTTATCTCTTAGTGCTATGAATAATTAGGATTGAGCTATGTGTCATTTTGCAAAACTTGATCATATTTTTTAATCCCAAAAAAATTAGTGCTGTATTTTTCTGGAATGGGGAGTAGATTTCATACTCGAAGCTTTACATGTATGCCTAACAGGCAAAGTGTTTTTTAATGTTCAGCCTAGCAGGCAAAATGTTGATAACATGTATTCATCACTGGCCTATTTCTGAAGATTTTTCCTGTTAGCCATTATAGCACTATGTTGCATAGCCAGGGCTGACATTACATTCAGAATAATCCTGAGGCTGATTTGTTGTCATAGTCTCTGTACTCACCCATGAGCATGAACTTTTAAAAAATTGGTTACGTTATGTTGTGCAAAAATGGAATATTCTTTAAAATTGACTACTGTTGAAGTGGATATTTTCGCAGAATTTTATTTTTCACGCTTTGACAAATGAATTGTTTTGCAAAGTTGATAGCAGTATTAGAAATATTCCTCAAAAAGTTACTCAGCATAATGAGTGCTGAAAAGTTGTGAAGCTTTATTCAATTACATGGTGCTGTAAATAAGTGCCCGTATTGTCTTATCACAGTGGAGCCATTATGATGGGGTTAGGAACAACCTTATGGAGATCATTTCCTTGTGGAGACTTAAATTTATCAAAACAATGTTCCATTAAAGAATTTGTCCACAGAGCATTGGAAATAGCTGTAAATTGATTGCCCCAATACATGTAAAGTTGAGGCCTCCCGGGGGTGGGGGTAAAATCTGTGGACTTGTACATGTAGGTGTTTTCATATGTGTAGTGTGGTCCCAATTTGTGTATGCCCTGTGGAGTCCATATAGACAACCTGGAAATAATTTTATTGTGGAAAATAAAAAAAAATATGTGTGTTCCCAATCTTCAAATTAATTTTTTTACCCTATAGGGTTACAGTTTTGCACCACATTTTGAAAGTTTTGGTGCAATTTAATTTGATGCAAAGCAGTATGAAGTACAGTATCAGACAGCGTTCGAAATAGGGCCGGTCAGCCGGCCACTGGCCTGTAACTTTTTGGCCTGGCCGGTAACTTTTCTGACTGGCATCTAGTTGCCGGTCAAGGTCAAGCCCGGCTGGCCTGTAACTTTTTGAGGCATATTTCGAACACTGGTCTCAGACAATCAACACATAAAGTCAGTACATGTGGTATCGGAATTTTGCACCACAGGCAAATTTTGGGGTGCAAATTGCACTGCGATAGCCGATAGGGCTTATTTGTGACATGATCTGGTCTTTGGGGCCCAAAGGCGGCAAATTTGAAATTGAGATGAATGCAAAAATATGGAGTAAAAAAACGGTAAAATACAAAGAAAATACACATCACAAAGCTTCAGAACTTTAGAACCAAGTATGCTAGACCTTTGGTGTTTTCAGTATCTGATAGCTGTATACGGGAATAATTATAGTAACTCAATTTTCAAAAATGCCTCCTTTGGCCCCCATGGAGCAGATCGTGTCACATTTTGAACACTGTGTGTTCTCCATTAGCTGGGAGTTTGTGTATTGGTGTACTAAGTGTATTTTGTTTGATAGCAAATTACTAATTGTTACTCAAAATGCAGAGCTGTGCCTTAAACGTAATGATTCAACATTATTTAATTGTAAGTTATAGAGGCCCTGCATGAAATTATCAATTGGCTCCAAACAAAGGATTTGAGCCGGTGTCCTTCATCGTAGTTATGGCGGAGTGCAGTCCATTCAATCAAATGTTGTCATCAACCTATTTGATCGTAGTGCAGGGTTATATGTGTGAGACGAACTGTCACGGTAGATTGCAATCATGCTTTTGTTGAATGCATTTGAGTAGTCCGCTATATTTACGGGATGATACGTCACATGCAAGGCCTCTATTCACTAGGGATATAGGCTCTTTTTAAGAAGTAGATAATATATATAAAGGGTAATGAAATTTCCTTTACACCCAAAAAATGTGTCCGAGGCAGCCGAAACCTAAATGTTACTGAAATTGCAAGGACACATTATTTGGATGTAACGGATAATTAATGCTTCACTTTTTATCAGAAGAGAAAATTTTTGCCCAAGGGTTCTAAGTTGTTTACTTCAACTAGATGAAGAACTTATCTACAACCTATAATTATTTGCCACCCTGATGTGGCAGTGACGTCAATGTGTTGAGGCAGCTGTTTCGTGTGCACACCGCACATCTATATAATATATGCAGCATCTGTACAGTGGCGAGTCATCATAGGGGCACAGGGGCACATGCCCCCAATCGATCTGAAATGTTAAATGGCTTGTGCCCCCCAATCAGACCCGTGCCCCCCCAATCGGATGACCCACGCCACGCCACTGCATCTGTAAGCTTGTGCGTAGATATACCAGCACTTTGAGCGTCCGCTAGCTACTTGAAGCTGCGTCCAATGAAATGTGCACTAAGGTCATGTCTTGTCATTGCCACATTAGGGTGAAAAATGGTATAGGTGACGTCATGGATGTATCATGGAAATATTGTATAGTGTAATGCTAGGCATGTGTGTTATGCTTGACACGTTATTGCAGAATAATATGCCCTCGTCATCTCATGTGCCATGTTTGGACAAATCACAAGACATGATTTTCAATAATGAGACGAGGGGGTAATTGAATGTAGCCTTCGTTTTACTCAGCCCTTTAAATTGGCAATTTGGTGTGAAAATGGTGTTACTATTGGGTCACTGTAATTTGCAAAGAAGTCCTTGGGTGACAACAAATACATTGAATTGGATGGAGAAGCTGAATGAGCTCTGAAGGTTTTGATTTGGAAAAATAGTCCTTCTTGTATACTCTGGTTGAATTTGAGGTTAATAATAATATTGCACATTGGTTATAATGGAGGGCATTGTGGAAAATTTAAACATTTTGTCTTTGGAACCGAGGAGTTCCAAAGCAAAATGTTTCGATTTTTCACAGTGCCTGACATATTACTGATGCATAGTTATTCATCTCATTCATAACCATTACTTTCATATTTTCACTTTACAAAATAACACAAAATTTTCCTCAAAAGTTTGCTTTTTTAACATGTTGCTTTTCCAAAAATCGGGACAGGTTAAAACTGGACGACCAATACAGGCCCGTACATGTAGCCAGGATTTTTTGTGGGGGAGGGTGCTGATTTTGAAAAAGTGGACTTTTTTCAAGGGGGGAGGGCAATTTTGTGAAAAGTTGACTTTCTTTCCCAAATTTGGACCTTTTTTGACCAAAAAAGTTTGTAAAATCTGACTTTTTGGCTAGATACGCTTGCAAATTCTGGGACTTTTTGTATACTTTTGCAAATTTGGGGAGAGGTGTGTCGCACCCCCGCACCCCCTGGCTACGGGTCTGGGCTAATAACAGAAGTGCGAATCACAATCTGTGTAGTATCACGCAATCCAAATATGGCAACCAGCGTGCACAGTTTGTACAATGCACAACATTTTTGGCAAATAAATAAGAAAATAATTGAATGGGGAATTTGCTTTGGTGTGGCTGACAATAATCTAAAACACTCAAAAGGACCAAAAAGAGCTCAAAGTAAGACCAAAATAAGCTGAAAATTGGATGAGTGCACTTGAGTTAGTGTTGGATCAGTTAATAGAGTCAAAATAGGAATAAGTACTTTACTCAAGAGGGTACTCAAAGTGAAGTGGTTGGAGTAAATTTGGCTTCTATTGAATTGGTTTTTACTTTGAGCTTGTTTTGGGGTGGTTCAGCTTATTTTGGCCTTACTTTTGATTGTCTGGTCTTAACTTTCAAATGTTTTTTATTGTCAGCCAATGCTAAGTCCCCATTCAAGAATAAAGGAGCAATTTGTGATCATAGCATCCTCTTTTTATGACGTTTTTCAGTAGATATCCACTAAAAAAGCTTATTCCCAAAATTTCAGTTGATTCCAATTTTGCGTAACTTGCGAGTTATGCATGATTATGTGTATTGCACTGCTCCTTTACAATGTGTTGTAATTTTGTTTTGGTGTACCAGAACGTAATTCAAATTTCACAAGATTTTTGCTAAATGAATTGTACATAAGAGGTTTCCAGTGGTATAAAAATCTCAACTTTTTTTTGAGAAAAGTAGGGGGATGATGCTGTGGATCATAAAATGCCCTTTTAAAAGAAGAATGATTTTTTTCCAATTCAAGACACATTGTGTTTGCATATGAAGCCCTAGCATCACATGACCACAGCTGTACAGATTCTTCTACATGTATGCGATACTCCAGATGAGCACGTCAGCCAGTCATTGCCAGTGGGAAATGACCTTGATAATTGAAAACTATAGATATTGATCAATGTTTGTATATAATGCTCAAAAGTATTGTATTGAAAACTTTTTATGTCTTATTTAAAAATGAAATAAATGTTTTAATGTGTAATAGCATCATGTAATTTGCATAAATTATTGTGTATATTTGTTATGTTATATGTATAAATTTATACAAATTGTACTTGTTATATGTACGTATCTTGCTAAGTACAGACTATATATTAATGATGATTATGTAATTAAAAGTTTAATTGATTATAAATTGTTTTCATTGGACTTTTGTTGCAAGTGTTTACTGTCGGAAAAAAAATTGAAATGCACAAACACAAAGTAATTAGTATGCATGGTGTTTTACCAATAATATTATCCTTTATAAATCATCAATTTGACATGTTTAGGAAATACAGCGATTTCCCCAAAATATATGATACTCTGATGATATGGTACACACACCCCCCTACACACAACTAAAGTTGCGGGGATGGGGGTGTTACAGTTATGCCTAAAAAATTTGTTTGATTGGCGTAACAAAAAAAAAAAAAAATGTACACACATTTTAAGCTGTAAATCACGAATAATAAAGGCTTCAGAACTTTTTTCTTCTTTTTTTCTTAAATTAAAATTTATTTTTTTTCAATTTTTTTTCTTTAAAAAAAAAAAAATAAGAAAAAAGTAGGGTTGGGCCTATTTTTAGGGTTGTTCGGGTTATGCCAATCAAACAATTTTTTTAGGCCTTATCATCCATATATGGTCAAAAATCACTGTCTCATGAATGTTTAATTCAGAGCGTATCTGCAGTCAACTGTGTGCTATCTACTGAAGATAGCAACTAAATTTACTTTCTAACTGACCTTATGAAGACAGCATTTGTAACTTTAAAATCAAAAGAACTAAATAAAATTTTAGTATATTACATTACATAATCGGTGACTTCTTAGTATGAACACAAAATATATCATCGCCTTGTAACCCATGGGTGTCACTATAACAAGACCCCAACTCACCAATTGACTGTCTGATATAATGCAGGGCTTAGATTTCGTCTTGGTTTGCAAGAATCAAAATCCATGAGTCATTGCACTTACTGTATGTATGATACAATGCATGCATGAGAATTTTCCTACTTTCGCAGGATTTCCTGCTTTTTTGTGGTCTTTTAGTCCCATTTTTGGCCTTTTTAACCTCATTTTGCACCCTTCTCAGGCTTTTTCAAACTTTTCAGGGTTTTTTTTATAGATGATCATTCTCATGCCTGACAATGATAGAAGTTGATTCTTGCAACCGAATCTTACAAGAATCAGTTTGTTGATTCTCGTTGAAATCTAAGCCCTGTGATGGACCACAATATAGGCAAACAGATAGGAACATTTCAGACAAAAATCAAAGTTCCTAATAATTTGAATAACACAATTATTACAAATTTGGAGATTTTGACACAAGTAAAAACACATTATAGTTTGTGAATGATATATACAGCATTGTAATTTATTGTGAAAACAAAAACAGTACAAACACAGCACACAAATATACCTATTTTAATAAGGCCATGTATAATTTACTGGATATGTATATTATGTACTACCCAATGAGTATTCAGTACAAAATGAGACAATTAACTGGTCTTTTCTACTGTAAAAGTCAATATTTTTGCAAGAAGATATTTTCGCGATTTTGCCAATTGCACAAGAATTAAATTTCACGGTTTTGATATTGATACAATAGAAACCTAATACAAAAGGAAATTTTCGCGAGTTTTTATTTTCGCGATTTTATGTCCACTTGCGAAATTCGTGAAAATAAAAACCTTGCAAAAATTTCTACTACAGTATTTGAAATCCTGTATGGAGACATGAAGAAGACATGACCATAAATCTTCCACATGGGGTGTAAACTTCAAATGGGGTTACCTGAATGGGTGATTCCATTTGAAATCTACACCCCCTGTGTGGGAGATTAAAGTTGGGTCTTCCATAGCCTCAGAGGGTGTGTGGATTTCAAATTATGGATAATCCAATAATGGAATTAATTTACAGAGCATATATAATTACTTAAAGACCCAAATCCTTCACTTAATATTTTATTAGATTTATTTACTATTTTACTGCTGTATTGTTATCAGCATTATTATGACCAGGGCCAGATTTACCATTGGGCCCAGGCTCATGTCCCCAAGATTTGGGGGCCCCCAAAATTGTCCTGTGCATCTTCAATTCAGTTCCTTTCTAGCCAGAAAAACACCATGTTTTGGGCCAAAATACCCTAAAATTGCAGAAGTTTGCATGTGACTGGCTCGGAACCTACGTAGTATTAGGAAACTTCTGTCAAAGGATACTGCCGAAATACTTCTTCACGCCTTCATTACCTCACGCTTAGACAACAGAAATGTTCTACTAATTGGAATTACTGAACAACAGCTTAGGAAACTTCAACTTGTACAGAACTCTGCCGCACGCGTTTTGACAAACACTCGCAAATATGATCATATCACACCCATTCTTATGAATCTGCACTGGCTTCCCATACGTGAAAGAATTGTATTTAAAACTCTTCTTCTCACATGGAAAGGATTAACAGCATTGTAATTTATTGTGAAAACAAAAACAGTACAAACACAGCACACAAATATACCTATTTTAATAAGGCCATTGTATAATTTACTGGATATGTATATTATGTACTACCCAATGAGTATTCAGTACAAAATGAGACAACTAAATGGTCGATTCTATTTGAAATCCATACACCCCCTGAAGAAGACATGACCATAATCTTCCACATGGGGTGTAAACTTCAAATCACCTGAATGGGTGATTCCATTTGAAATCCACACCCCCTGTGTGGGAGATTAAAGTTGGGTCTTCCATAGAGGGTGTATAGATTTCAAATTAATGGATAATCCAATAATGGAATTAATTTACAGAGCATTATATAATTACTTAAAGACCAAATTCTTCACTTAATATTTTATTAGATTTATTTACTATTACTGGATTAATTGTTATCAGCATTATTATGTCCAGGGCCAGATTTAACATTGGGCCAGATGGGCCCAGGCTCAGGCCCCAAGATTTGGGGGCCCCAAAAATTGCCCTGTGCATCTTCAATTCAGTTCCTTTCTAGCCAGAAAAACACCATGTTTTGGACCAAAATACCCTAAAATTGCAAACATTTCCATGCGACTGGCCCTTCATTTAGCAAAATTCACCTTCATTTTGAAATTTTTTGAAATTGAAATGCTTGCAATTGAAATATTTTTGTGTGCAAATTTTATAGTAATTAATTTATGTTCTGTTTTACAGAACAAAATTACAGCATAGTCAGTCAGAATTCACGGGAAAATTTTCTGGACATGTGACACCCATGGGCGCAGACATATTAGCATTATGGAATGTGACCCCGAGCACAGCGGGTGTTCTTCCCATGTATTTGAATAGGAAGAAGTCCTCCTTTGAGGCAAAATAAGTTACTTGTCACAAGTTAATAATGTTATGGTAAGAGTTTCCGTATATAAATATATTTTTCCGTAGATAGATATTTTTGAAATTACATTTTGATGATATTGTGAAAAAATTAAGATAACATAATATTCAATAAATTTGCAATGCACAAATTTCTATCAAAATTGCGGTCAAAAATACTATTCCAATTCAAAACAAGGCGGTTCTCGAACCACGAGCCTCGCCTGCTTTTGCGACCACCTGCTTTTTCAATTACTTTTGGTAGAGGTAAATGAATTTGGCGGTTATCGGCTGGGCACGATTATCTGGCTGATGGTGACTGTACCCACCAAGTGTCATGCCCATGCAACAGTTTTTACTAATTTGACCTCAGATGACCCCTGGTGACCTCGAAATGACCTTCCAAAAATTAGGCTTAAAATGTTGACTGTACCCACCTAGTTTCATGCCCATACGACTGTTTTACTAATTTGACCTCAAATGACCCCTGGTGACCCTTAAATGTTGACTGTACCCACCAAGTTTCATGTCCATCCAACAGTTTTTACTAATTTGACCTCAGATGACCCCTGGTGACCTTGAAATGACCTTCCAAAATGTGGCTTTAAATGTTGACTGTACCCACCAATTTTCATGCCCATCCAACACTTTTTACTAATTTGACCTCAGATGACCCCTGGTGACCTCGAAATGACCTTCCAAAAATTTGGCTTTAAATGTTGACTGTACCCACCAAGTTTCATGCCCATACGACAGTTTTTACTAATTTGACCTCAGATGACCTCTGGTGACCTCGAAATGACCTTCCAAAAATTTGGCTTTAAATGTTGAATGGACCCACCAAGTGTCATGGACATATGACAGTTTTTACTAATTTGACCTCAGATGACCCCTAGATGACCTCAGTGACCTTGACCCACTAACCAATACAAACCGGTTATGTCTCGGGTCAAGATGCACCCACCCACCAAGTTTGAGGAACGTGCGACTCATAGTCTCCGAGAAAATAGGCGGAAAGCAAACTTTAACCAAATTTGTCACATACACACACACATACACCCCTACACACATCTGCACGGAAAAGTGATTATATAGTCTCCTGCCTTATCAGGCGAGACAACTATCAGGGGAGACAATTACTAAGACTTGAATAGCGAGGTCACCGCCGGGGGTCAGAGATCAGGCTCGAGGTTACACTCACATTGATACGCATTAGTCACGTGTCCAGAAAATTTTCCCGTGAAAATTTACCTATTAATGTTGACTGATAGTGGCCAATGGAGCGATTATATAAAATAATCATATATAACTCGCAAATGCAAAATTAGAATCAACTGAAATTTCACAAATAAGCTTTTTTCATGGATCACAGGATACTCGTTTAGCAGATTCAAGAATATAGATTACAGCAAGACATTTGCATATTACATTATTTATGCACCACAAATAAACTAAACTATACATTATGACAACACTACAAAAGTATAAATCACAACAACATAAAAATGATGATAAAAATAAGAAAACAATGCATCTAGCTATATAATACTGTGTTAATGAGATTTGGTAAATTTTGGCTGATGAATCCAAAGAAATTGAATGTGTCTTCTTCCTATTACAGCTGGTAAGTTCCCTTATATGTACGAGGGGGTATCCAAAAGTTTTTGAAATCAGCCACAAGGGAAGGAGCTATATCAATGAAATTTTGTCAGTGTAATTACTGGTCCTTAAGTACATTATGGTCCAAAATGGTCTCATATGTATGTTTACTTTCTTTACAGGTGGCACTAGATGGGCAGTAGGCGCATAACCTGCAATGACAAGATCTTCCACTTTCTTGAATTTCTTCACTGTGGCCGCATCATCCGTCAATGATGGACGTCCACTTCTTGGCTCATCTGTGAGGGACATGTGGCCAGTTTGGAAATTCCTTTTTCAAAAAGCAACAGTGCCATATGATGGGCAATCATCACCGTATAGCTTTCATTTCATCATAGATTTTCTGAGCATTGTAGGCCTAACCCTTCAAATGCAGGAACTTAATCACGCTGCGTGCCTCAATTTTCACCATCTTGCAGGTTATGCGCCTACTGCCCATCTAGCGCCATCTGTAAATAAAGTAAACATACTTATGAGACCATTTTTGGACCATAATGTACATAAGGACCAATAATTACACTGACGAAATTTCATCGATATAGCTCCTTCCCTTAATCTGGGTGATTTCAAAAACTTTTGGATACCCCCCTCGTATACCGGAATACATAGCTGGATGGTCTGCTTTTTACTTCAATCAGCACTTTTCAGTCAGCACAACAAATAAGGTAGCAGTTCATGAAAAATGACCTTAGAACTAAAGTGAGAGTCGATTTCAGACACACTTTTAGCATGTGATTACTTTGGTGCCATATCGGAAGGCTAGCATTGCAATATTGCCTTAAACAGGAAGCCCCGCTTGCCCAGTTCTCCACAGAAGAACTGACAATACACATGTACTTTGATGACAGGCAGAACATAATTTACATGGATAAATTTTAACCTTGACTAATTCCCCAAGGAACTTGAACCAAAAGTGGAGGTTTCACTTTAAAATTGTGCCTCCCAAAACAAACTTTGGACCCATCAATTTCTATAGATTCCAAAACCAAGTTGCAATTTCTCAAAGTCATGTCAAACTAAAGAAACAAAAACAAACAAGCAAACAAACAAACAAACAACAGCTGCAACAATAAAACAAAATGTGTACACCAAGAACAATGGGCTATTCCAGTTGATATCACACCCCTGTGGAAGATTTTGGAAATATCTTCCACAGGGGGAGGAATTTTTTCAAATGTAATTGGTCAGAGTTAATCATTTTGAAACCCATACTCCCTCCCCCTGTATTATGGCTTTATACCTATAACTCTACAACTGGAGTAAGTATTTCAAATGGAAGTTACCCAATTGCCTATTCTATTCAAAACTCATACTCCCTCTGTGTAAGACTTTAGCTAAATCTTCCACAGGGGTAGTGGATTTAATTGGAAAAGCCCAGTGCAAGCCTTCTACATTTCTTGATTAATATTCAAATTCTGTTTCTCTATTTACAAATTGTATCAAAATTCAATAAAAAAATTCACCTTGCATCACAATTTCACAACTCAGTACATGTATTTTATAAAGCTGTCACAAAAAGCAACACAGCCATTATAAATATGCATATACACCAGGCACAAAAAGAGATTGTCAGGTATAGTCATCCTTGCTGTTCAACAACCTGATAATTTTGAATTATTCTGAAATATACATTTTGTTAATCGGAATTTGCTTTCTCATTTGACACCCTGTTCGTGAAAATCAAACAAGAACTGACCAAGATATGCGCCGTCAAACCCCAAAATCAAAAGTTGCAATTTCAATGATTTTCAATGGGAACATTGTATTGCACACAAGCACCACAGGCAAATCAATAAAGCGCACAACGTAACAGGCACAATTAAATCATTGAAATTGCAACTTTTGATATTGGGGTTTGAGGGTTTGAAGGCGCATATTATGGTCAGTCAATTCTTGCTCGATTTTAACAAACAGGGTGCCAAATGAGAAAGCAAAGTCCAATTAACAAAATGTATATTTCAGAATAATCCAAAACAGGGTCAGAATTTCGGCGAGAATCCCCAAACCGATTCTCGTAAACAGATTGCAGGAATCGGGAGTTGATTCTCGCAAACTTTTGTAGTTTACACAGAAGTTGATTTGCAAGAATCAAATGATTCCCGCAAATGTATTCTGCAAGAATCAAGATTGATTCTCGCACTGTGAAACGAAATTTTGACCCTGCCAAAATTATCAGGTTGTTGAACAGCAAGGATGACTATAACTGACGAGTTTCTTTTTGTGCCTGGTGTAGTTGCAGAACTTGACTATTCATCGTATTCACAATAATTTAACATAGAAAGTTTCATGGTTTATTTTAGTGCATTTTGATACCCCATTTGTCCATTATTATGTTCTCAGAATCTTCCTTCCTATACTTTGTACAGAGTTGAAGAGTCCAATATATTCACACTTGGGACTCAAAACTTGGACTGTGTTGGATAGGCTCACTTGTTCCCCAAAAATTTTGTTTTCTACAATTTTTTGACCAAAACTCATTTTTGACATTTTTGACCCAAAATCACATCTTTTACCAAAAAATCACATTTTTTACCAAAAGTCATGTTTTGCCCAAGAAAAGATTCTGAAAACATAATGATAAAATTTGTCTCGTCCAATATTTTAAAACTCATAGCTCGACCAATAAATTTGTGTATTGGGTTCAAACCATTCAATTTTATATCAATCTTGTTCAATATTAGCAACAGAGTACATGTTTTGAAAGAAAAGTACCAAAAGTTAACAGCGATCAATGCTTTTTACCCAAGCATTGTGGCTTGTAAACCCGCCAATATCTTGGCGCTGATTTATTCAAATCAATAAAATTTACTGCAACTTTTAAATTCATGTACTTTTCTTCTAACACACTGTACTGTGTTGCTAATATTGGGTATCACAATGCATGTAAATAACCAAGCCTTGACCTATGCTGACTGGAACCAGGAGCAAATTGTTTTTGAACATTGCTCCTGGTTCACTGGGATTTATTTTACAATAACCAGAAGCAATTTCTGAAGAATCAGGAGCAATTTTCAAATAGTAAATCCTTTTCTACATATACAATACAGCATACCAGCACTACTGCATCAAGTGCAAAACCGGAACCAGGAGCAATTTGTTCTAAAAAATTGCTCCTGGTTCATGTGAATTTTACAAGTACCAGGAGCAATTGATGGCTTTACGAGGGCAAATTTGCTCCTGGCGCCTGCTTATTTCAAGGCTTGTAAATAACCCTTCGTTCTTTCTATGTTAAATTATTGTGAATATGATTTAGTTCTGAAGATAAGGCGTATTTATAACGGCTGTGTTACTATTGTGAAGACTTTATTTGTATAACACTGCTGCTGGTCTGCTTTTTACTATTATGAAATATGTCACTGGTCACAAAAATTGTTATAAACTGTGCTAAAAAAGCTTAAAATCCTGACCATCAAAATGAACCCAAATTACACACAGGATTACTTCAATACTCTACTCTAAAAACATGTCAGTAACCAAGTAGTTGCCCAACTGACACAACAGAAAAATGCACTGACATGGAACAGCTTCCTGGACCACATGTCACAGCCATAAGGAATTAAAACAGCAATGTGGACTTTTCCTGTCTCAGGATTGCCTCACAAAAATAACACTCATGCCCAACAAACATAAACACACCCCGACATAGGCGAACATGGACACATATGCCCCCATGTGCCCCAACACTCTCTCACAAATACCTTCATTTGTTTTGACTTCATGTGCCTTAAACTCTATGCTGCCGAAATTTCAAGGCTGTGACATGTGATACATACTGCAATTGGGTCCATGCCAGTGCATTTTTCAGTTGTGTCAATAAGGTAACCATTTGGATATTGACATGTCATTGAAGTACAGTACTGAAGGAATCCTGGGTGTAATTTTGGTTTCTTTTTGATGGACAGATTTTCAAGATATGACTATATTGGAAGACAGAGATAAAAAAGACTAGTTTGCGTCTGACGTCATCTGTCAATCAAACTCGAGCACGGTTTGTTTACAAATGTTGTGATGATATGAGTTGCTGAACGCGGCGATAAAACCGGGTGGCCTATTGTTAATTTTGCACTTTCAAACATACAAACCATCTCAAAAGTTAGGTCTTTATAGTAGGAAACTTTCTTTTTGAAGGCACCATGTCAACAATGCCTAGAAAAGTATCGTAGGGAATTTGATTGACAGTGACGTCAGACGCAAACTAGTTTTTTTATCTCTGTCTTCCAGTATATGTAAAAAGTTTCTTTTTGAGCTCAGTTTACATTCATTCTACATTGTGGATATATATCTGAATGTGAGAGATTCGGTAAAATTAGCCTCCACTACTACAGGGTGTATCAAAACAATTGTTCCCTGTTTTTGTTATTTTTGAAATGTCTGCCACCTCTAAAGGCCCATTGGATCCACTCAAAATGACCAGATTTTTTATTTATTTTATTAAAAGTCCGGTCATTTAAAGTGGACCTAATGGTGCGTTTGGAAGAGGCATGGCATTTCAAAAACGCCAAAACAGATGCAGAACAATCACTTTGATTGAGCCTGTATGTCCATTATAATTTGTGTTGAGTGCGCAGACATTTTCTAAAGTTTGACATAATTATTATATTTTATGCATTTTCTAAAGGGGAATGTGTTACAGACAAAACAAGGTATGATATAATTATACTCAGCATTCTACACTTTTTGAGGTATATCAAATTAATAAGTATACTTGTGTCCTGATCAGAAATGTATAAATAAATTTAAAAAGAAAGACGTACACTACAATAATATACTTGCCTGGACACATCAAACTAAAATATTTTTCACCCTGATGTGGCAGTGACGTCAATGCATTGAAGCAGCTATTTCGCGCATGCATCTATGCGGTGTCTATAGGCACATGCATCTGTATGCCAGTATTTTGAGCGTCTGCAAGCTACTTGAAGCTGCGCAAGCGAAATGCGCACTGACGTCACTGCCATAACGGGATGAAAAATGGTTTAAACCAAAGTAATATGCATGATAAGGCAAAATGAATCGAATCAATTTGATTTTTCAAATCTGCTACTGTGAAATCCAACATCATTACTCTAAACTTGAGATGAGACACAGTATAGCACAGTAGCTAGGGTTCGAATTCGGCTGTATCGCATAGCAGTTTGCTCCACATTTTGAAGTAACTGCTACCCAATTTTGCATTTGTATAGCACTTTTTATAGTGCTTTAGTATATGGAAGTATCCTAATTATGATGAATTAGCCAAAAACTGCTACACAAAATTTTTAAACGAATTCGAACCCTGACAGTAGCACTTGCAACATGCAGGGCATGCACAATGTATGATCAGATATACAAGATGCATGCAAATCGTGCCTTTTTGTTGCATGGTCAATCGCAAATGACAACGCTTATTTCTCTGTGCGATATTTTTCTCTATCTACATGACAACCTCATCCCCATAGTCAAAGTTTGGTGTATGAAACAAAATACTATATGGTTTATATCGCGAAAATAGGGCAACTATATTTCCCTTATTGGCTATGGGCCTGTGACCCTGAACTCGGACATAGCCAGTAATTTGGGAAAAATAGTTTGCCCTGCTTTCATTCTAACCATGTAGTATTTGTGTACTACGAATCATGTGTATGTGTAGATCAGAATACACCACACTGCAAATGATCACCACATTATATGCAACTTTACATAAAATACATCCAGTTAAATCTAAAGCGACACTCAAAGTGGGAAATTTTACAAAGTGGGACATTGTTTTGTATTGTATCTTTAAACATAATGATAAGTACATAAAATTTTCAGAAAGCAAATGACACACAAAGTCCAACTAGCATGACAGATTTCTTTAAAAAATGAGCAGTTTTTGAGTAAAGTGATTTTTCCACTCCAATTTTTTTCTTCCATCATAACAACTTACGATAAATTTCCAAATTGATGAAAATTGAATATTTATGTTATAATGACAAAAATTAGAAATGAATTCAATCGGATGACAATTGTCACACAATTATTACAAACCGGTAATCCGATTGATGCGTCAAAGCTGCGTT
This sequence comes from Amphiura filiformis, assembly GCF_039555335.1. NCBI lineage: Eukaryota > Metazoa > Echinodermata > Ophiuroidea > Amphilepidida > Amphiuridae > Amphiura > Amphiura filiformis. The sequence goes on from NC_092637.1 coordinate 29,944,352, forward strand.
CGGCGCTCATGACGTGCCACAAAATTCACAGCTTCAATCTCAAATGCAACAGTTGAGCATTTTTAAACATAATTGAACAAATTATTATGACACCATCAAGAATAATGAGTGCAATGTTGAATATTTTTGATTTCTATTTTTGCTCATTATTCCGTTTAATACTTACATCTAAGTATGGTCCAAACCACATTGCAATAGCAATTTCAGTTACAAATTTAAGGGATCTGGAATGAGCGTTTCGACAGTATTTTTTGTGGGTCATGAGAGCACATCAGACATATCGAATTGCATTCTGAATACGAAGAATGTCTTTCTGATATCAAATAATTTTCATTTTTTGAAATTCACAATATAATACAAATTTTATGACATATTATTAAAATTTGATATTTTTCACATTTTGACATATAACAGTCCTCGAAGTAAATTTTATAAATCTAATGATATATTCGATTGTGTATTTAATTGAAAATTTTGACCTTTCATATTGAAGATATGGATTTTTTTCCCAAAAAGACCTAATTTTTGTGTGTTTTGGGAAAAAAATCCATATCTTCAATACGAAAGGTCAAAATTTTCAATTGATCGTCGGCTTTTCATCCCACCTACATACACTTTAAGTATAAATCATCATATTTATAAAGTTTACTTCGAGTACTGTTAAATATCAAAAATACCAATTTTTAATGATTTGCCATAAAATGTGTATTACATTGCAAATTTCAAAAATCAAAATTATTTGATATCAGAAGGACATTCTTCGTATTCAGAATGCAATTCGATATGTCTGATGTGCTCTAATGTCCCACAATAAATACTGTCCAAACGCTCATACCCCAGCCCTTAAGTTATGAGTGATTACAAACAAATGTATCACAATGTTTTTAGCAAGAACTGAATTTAATATTGGCTACATTAGACACAGTGCTCTTGACCATGTCGCATATTTGATGTAAAATGTACATTGTATCTATTTCAGAATCAAACAAAACCATCTATTAAAGAAAAATAAATTCTTCACAATTTACAAAATGTACAAAATTATTTACAATTATTGAGCTGTTTTCATTTTGCATATACTAAGACATAACAATTCCTACTACGTGCTGACATTGAAGTATTTTTTCTTGTCGACATGACAGAAAAATGTATCGACATGTCGACATAAAAATATGCCCATGACTCGATCGAGAATGTCAATGAAGTTGAATAAACAATCGCACATCCCACATTAAACACCAGAATAAATGCGTATTCTAATTAGCTAAGTGAAAATGGCAATCAATATGATGAACAACAGTCACATCTATCGAAAAATCACCCTCAAAATTGTTTTTCGAGTGTTTCTTAAGGGGTACTACACCCCTGCCCAATTTTGTGCCTATTTTTGCATTTTTCTCAAAAATCATCGCACATTGGTGACAAGTAAGATATGTATATTATAGGGGCAAGGACTACAACTACTGCACTGGAAATTTTATTTCAGCACAGACAACAGTTCTGGAGTTACAGTCAAAAATGAGGGAAAACCAATATTTGATCAATAAATCAATAACTACTTGCCTTGAGTTGCTGAATTTAGTAAGTACCATGTGTCATAAACAATGTCGATAAATGTTGAAATCCAAATTTTATGTCGACATCTGCAATTTTTCTGATGTCGACAACGTGTCAACATAATTACATGTCGATGACAGCACTAATTCCTACCTATAAAAGGTTTTTGTACATTATTGATACTTACAAAATATTGTACAAAAATGATGAAATCTATACGCCCTCTATGGAAAACATGACCTTAATCTCCCACACAATATAATGCACTTATCAAGTCTTTCCCGGCCCTGGGGACCCGGGACATATGGGAACATGCCGGGACGTGGCCGGGATGTACACAAAATCATTGCCCGCAGGCGGGAAGTTAGCCGGACTTGGCGGGGATGTACAGTAGATCGTCCCGCTATGCCGGGCCAATCATTCATGTTAGTGGGGGCTTTTGCAGGGGTGTACAATTTTTTTCCCCGCACTGCCAAGACATAGCTGGGACTTTCACGAAGAAGTCACACCATTAAAAAACATCAGTATACCAAGGACGGCCGATTTTGCATCTGTTATGCGCTATTTTCACGATTGTGGCGCTACAAAACAAACTGAGGAGTGGGGTAATTACTTGTTTTAAGTAACCAATATTATATTAAAACCAATTTCGTGCATCTATAAATGAAAGTCTACTTTTTTTTAAACACTTTATTTTGTTTAAATCCTCAAACATGTTGTCTTTAAAATTATCGGCCGTGTCTTGTATGATCACTGCTATCCAAATAATTCAATCGATCTTTTTTATTAGGCCTATATTGTGTCGTTCATTCAATAATCTAGACGGGTATACCGCGCTGCAAACTTTAGCACGTGCTATTAAAGTCGTTGACCCCTCTCCCGGTAAGACTCCCGCTACTGACGAAATGCAATATTATTGCCCTAAAAAGTTGAATTAACTTTTCTTCTTCTTCTTTTTATCTATGCCCGTATACCGTATATTAAACTCTGCAAGATAGGCTAGGCCAGGGCATAACCGGGATTGTACATTGTTTTAACGCAAGTCCCGGCCCATGGGGTCGGGAATTGTGCCGGGATTGTCACACTGTAGCCCGGCTAGCGGGGCCGAGTCATAGCGGGGATGTACAGAAAATTTATGCCCGTAGGCCGGGACTTTAACGGGTCAGTGCCGGGATGTCACGCTGGCAAAATGTACTTCCCCGGCTAAGTCCCCGCTAGTCCCGGGTCCCCCAGGGCCGGGGAAAGACTTGATAAGTGCATAAGGGGTGCAGATTTCAAATGGAGTCACCCATATTCAGACAACCCCATTTGAAATTCAAACTCCCTATGTGGAAGATTAAGGTCATGTTGTCCCATGATGACATGCTAATAACTTGCTGAAGAAAATGTTTAACTTAATTTTGAGTAAATTTCCACTTGCGGGTTTAACAGTCTTCCGTAAATTTCCACTTGCGGTTTATTAGTCTTCCGTAAATTTGCACTTGCGGTTTAAGTCTTCCATCAGTCTTGGATTGTTTGCTCACAGGAAGTTACGTAAGCTTTATGGCACGTACGGTCAGTTGACAGTTCTTCACTTGATCCCTTTACATGATAGCTCCTCTCTTACTCTCTTCAAATAACTTGGGTCTGGGTATCCATGGCTACAAAAACAAACAAACAAACAAACCAAATTAGTTGGTACACAACTCTTTCTCTGACGGCACAGCTTTAATTTGTGACCAGATCTGATCCAACCAGGCTTTAGTCGGCAATAATGAAAAAGAGTTACGGGCAAATTGTGAGGAGAAAAACAATAAAAAACATAAAATGGATTATAGAAGGGTCATAACTTTCCAACCAAATGTTCAACAGACCTGGAGATAAAACATCAGGAAGTGTAGATACTGAGCGAGTTAGTAATGGTCGTAGCTCAATTGTCAAAATTTCTGAATTTGGCCCGAGTGGATCAGATCGGGTCACATAAAATTCATCGAAAGTGAGTACATAATTGACTATTAAAGAACGATTGAACGATTTTAATTTCCATCAAATTTTACTTTTTTTATTATTCTTTACTCAAAATGCTGAAATAATTTTAGCAATCACTGTCAGGAATGGTTTCTGTCTATTTAAAGCTGAAATATAAGGTAATAGGAAAGAAACTCCACTTGTTACTTAGGCCACTTTAGACTAGGAGCGGAACAACCATTTTGGGCGACTTAATGTCCCAACCCCACATACATCTACCTCATACCTAAAACCTATGGATGAGGCTTGGTACATAGATATCAAAAATAGTATAAAATATCTCAAATATCATATTTTTGCCCAAATATGAGGTCTTTTGACCAAAATCACATTTCTCCCAACTTTGGTATTCTACATCATGCCAAACCATATCAATCTTCGCAATGATGTATGATGTAGGTGTATGTGGGGTGGGGACATTCAACTCTTAAAATACAGCACTTTTCTGAGGTTCACTCCTAGTCTATTTAATGTGGAGTTCTATGCATAGAATTGAATTATGACATTGCTCTGTAGACCTATAAACACAACAAATTTGGCTGATTCCATTTAGGTGTAAGTTGGGACATGTTGGCCTAAATATTACAAATATGCCAAAAAATAGGTTTGAAAAAAATTCTTAGTCAGTGGGAGTGGTCTAGTTCGTACACATATAATCTGATTGGATAATCACATGATTTCAGGTGCTGTCTATCAGGCCGTAGGCGACCCCACGTCATCATGAGTGTTGATAACACGTAACACGCTTGTAGAGGTGTGCGTATGTATCGCGTTGTATGCGTAGACTAGTGCGGAATATGTGCACGTGCTAGTAGTATGCACAACAGAATACGTGAAGTTGTAAACAAATTTTGTTCATTTTATAATAAGGGGAGTTTTTATGACAGTAACTTAGTTTTTGCCTAAAAAAATAGTTTATGGTTATTAAAATAATATATAACTGACTAAGAATGAGAATAAACGATAGGAATGTTTGTTTTTACTATCCTCTACCTATGATAGATGACAGGCAGGTCCAATATATTTATCGTAGTTGCGCCGGCATCCACTACTCAAAATATTGGACCTGTCTGTCGTCTATCACACGGTAGAGGATAGTAAAAACAAAAATATCTTCTACAGGGGCAGTATGAATTTTAAATGGAATTAGCATAATAACCAATTCTATTTGAAACTCACCCTCACAGTCACTCTTTGGAAGATTCAAGCTGAATCTTTCTCAGAACTCAGAAGGCGTATGAAATTCAAATGGAGCTGCCTAATGTGTTCATTTCATTCTCACACTTATTCTCACAATATTTTAGCTTAGTTCTCTGGGGTGATAGGATGAACAAATTTAAATCTTTACCCAGAGCAGCCAGCAGTGCACATAAATGTTGAACAAAATAACCAAAAAAAAAACAGTGCATCTGGCCAGATTCACTTGAATATGTATGGCTTTGCTTGACATTAATCTTGTGGTCTTAATTGCTCTTTTCCTCTTTCTCTCTTACATGTATCTAAGTTAGAGACCAAAGTTTTCCATTTTCTAAAAGGCAAATTCCATTTTGTGAATTGCAATACCAGTTTCCAGCAGTTTTCAAATTGCACCTTCAAACATAGACAGACCACTACTGTTAGCATGAATTTAGAATGTTTAAGGGAAGGGGTATGAACGTTTGGACAGTATTTATTGTGGGACATTAGAGCACATCAGACATATCGAATTGCATTCTGAATACGAAGAATAGCCTTCTGATATCAAATAATTTTGATTTTTTGAAATTCGCAATGTAATACACATATGGCAAATCATTAAAAATTGATATTTTTGATATTTAACAGTAATCGAAGTAAACTTTATAAATCTGATGATTTCTACCTAAAGTGTATGTAGGTGGGATTGACGATCAATTGAAAATTTTGACCTTTCATTATTGAAGATATGGATTTTTTCCCAAACACCAAAAAAATTAGGTCTTTTTGGGAAAAAATCCATATCTTCAATATGAAAGGTCAAAATTTTCAATTGATCGTCGGCTTTTCCTCCCTACATACACTTTAAGACTATATCATTAAATTTATAAAATTTACTTCGAGGACTGTTATATATATCTCCAAAATGTGAAAAATATCAAATTTTATTAATTTGTCATAAAATTTGTATTATATCGTGAATTTCATAAAATGAAAATTATTTGATATCAGAAAGACATTCTTCGTATTCAGAATGCAATTCGATAGGTCTGATTTGCTCTCATGTCCCACAAAAAATGCTGTCGAAACGCTCAAAACGCTCATTCCAGTTCCCTTAAGGCAAAGCAAAACTTAAAATGACATTAATTAGTCTGACAAAGTTTTCTCCAATAAGTTATGATATAAACTGGTTTTCCATCATAGCAATGAATTCCGTTTTCTTTACCATGAAAACGGAAAAATTGGGTCTCTAATCTAAGTTACAGCAATAAGCTATTTTATACACCTCTACCTCTATAACCCATACACCTCTACCCCCCCCCCACGGAAGACATTACCTTAATCTCCCACACAGATATGTGAATTTTAAATGGGGTTACCTGAATGGGTGACTCCATTTGAAATCTACACCCCTATGTGGGAGATTAAGGTCCTGTCTTCCATAGGGGGTGTATGGGTTTCAACTAGAATAGCCTAAAAATCAGTATGAGGAAATGACAGGCCATATACGAGCGTAATTGTTACTTACTTTTCAGCGCCACCGGTCCTCCTAGTTTTATGATGTATATCATTCCAAATCACTGTGTTCTGTTCTCCTGTAGTAACAGATTGTCCTATGGTGAACAATAACCTTGCTTTGAAGGCTTTCTCCAATAGCCTGAATATCTCTTGGCCCTCTATATTGTTGGGTATGTAAGCCATGCGTGCTGTCCCTCTGAATGGTTGGCCTGGGTTAGGATGATCCTCCTGTGCTCAGAAAGGGAAAAGATATAATGGAAAGACAGTTTTTAGATAGACACTGCAACCTGTATGTTTCAGATGACTATGGACGCCAGGATCCAAAAACTGCCCGTCCAAAATGTTTTAGGTTCAACATCAGTGTCTTAGCTAGAAATTGAGGGTTGCCCGTCATTTGAATAAAATTGCCTGTCATAATTTGACCTTTAAAACATTTACCAGACATCTATAGCCCATTGGGGGTTCAAAGAGTTCAAATATGTGCTGATATGGCCTTGTTCTACAAATTGGGTCTACTAAAAAGGTCAATTAGCTTCTCAAAACATACAATTTATAATATAGCATCTGTCAAAGGCATTAATTTTGCCCGTCCCAGGAGCAAACTGGCCGTCTGAAATGACGGCCAGACGGGTGGCTAGCTAAGACCCTGTTCAACATCGATCATGTGTCATGATCAATCACATGCAATTAGATTCAAAGTATTCCAAGTTTGGCAGGTCTGCATAACTCTGATATTTTTATCTCCATTTGAAGCATTACCAGATACCAAAATCTGCATTTTAAGTTTTTCATATCATTACTCACCCCTTGGGTGCCATCAGGGAATCTATAGCTGATAACAATGGTACCGCATCCTTCATATCCAGGTAGGTCAGTTGGCTCAACGTAATTGGTCATCGTCCCTGCAGGCTGGTTGCCGTATAGTTGCCCATACACTACACCACAAACTGGACACAAAGCTTTGAGCTGAAATAATAATCAATAAAAAGATGTGACTTATGTATCCATTTGATTTACTAATGCAGTGGAACCATGTTACACAAAATTGTCAGGGCCTCATATTTTAGTTTGTGTTGACAGAATTTTGTGTTACGAGGTCTTTTTAATGCATGCTTGGAAGTTAACAAATATTTTGTGTTATCAGCAATTAGGTGTCAACAGGGTTCGATTTACTTTGAAAAACTTGCATAGCAATTTTTAGCGAAAATATTATTTAGGTGATGTTCTTATAATATTAGCATACATGTATGTTTACATTGTAAAATATTGCTATACAAGCTGATATTTGTGTAGCAGGTTGTCCAAAATGGGGAGCATTTTGCTCCATGACACAAGTTAAGGGATCTGGAATGAGCGTTTTGACAGTATTTTTTGTGGGACATGAGAGCACATCAGACTTATCACTGTAGCAGTACTTTTTTTTGTACATGGATTCACAACAAGGAATTAAATCAATTTTATACAACAAATACTGACAGGGACAGACATACAGGTAAGAAATTTGTTGATTCTGTGTTTTTCCACATTTGAAAAAAAGACCTTTTCCACACTTTTCTATGCTGAAAAATGCCTGATTCAGCGATGTTCTGGGCTCAAAAGAACCTGTTTATGCATCAGTGCATCTAGTACATGTCGGTATGTCATACAATTCAAAACACTCTTTGTAAACAGGCAAAATAATTTTTGAGAAAATTTCAAAATTTGATTTTACTTTACTGACTCAAGAAAGGTATATGGACTATAAGAACATTGTCGTTTTCTATGAATGTGAATTCTCCTGGGCCCTACATGACTCAAAAGCATTAGCGGACCCAGGTGATGTTTTACCAGGCACCACCCCCATATTCTTTGGAAAATTTATGTAAAATCAGCACACTTTTGACAATTTTTTGGTCCTAACAGCTTCTCTTCAGCCCCCGTATTTTGACAATCCTAGATCCGTGACTGGAAAGACAGACAGAGCAAACAAAAGAGAGAGAAACAGAGAAAGAGAGGGTAAAGGGAGAGAGAGCATGAGAGCCTTTAAGAGGGGGAGGGAGGAATATGTGACACGATCAAGGGAAATGATCGAGTCACATGTCGCTAATATTGATTTTGTGATATTGGCAAAGAAAGTGTTCAAATTCTTTTGTTTTACATTGTTTTCAGCGATTGATAAATTGAAGTAACTTCGCAAAGGAAAGTTGTAGCAACATGGGGTTTTGAGTTTCTGAAAGCTCTAAATGTCCTCTTTAGGAACCTATGTAAAACTCATTTTTGAACAGGGTCGACATGTGACTCATTCCCCTTGATCATGTTACATAATAGAGTAAAGGTAAGGATATAGAGGGCGTTGTGGACTTACTTTCATTGCCTTATCTATACATGCTGCACAGAAACTATGTTTGCATTCACTGAGTGTCGTTGGGTTTGTCATTGTATCCATACAAATTGGGCAAGATGCGTTGCTAGGTGGTGGTGATGTAGCCGCGTCCCCTCTTCCTCCTGCTGCTCCTCCTCTGCCCCCTCCTCCTCCTTGCTTATCTCTTGATGTCATCCTTTGATGTTGACCTTCAGATGAGAGATTTGCAGCCAGTTCCCTTTCTTGACGTCTTCGCTGACGAGGGGAAGCCCTGTGGAAATTGAAATTTAATGGAAATGTGCACAAGACTGAAAATCGCATTCAGTAAAATTATACTACCATAATAAGAGCAAAGGCGAAAGAGAGTAAAGCTGAATTTATACTCAATCGGCGTGAAAATCAGACTTTTTCTCAAAATACCATGAAAAAAGTCGGGAATAAAGAAAAAAAAAATTGCATTTTGCATTTGTTTTTAAATTTCTTGTGAGCTTTGAGACAAACCTTTTTTTTTTTTTGGCCTAATCATGATGAACGCATTCCGTTGAACTCAAAATTATACTGATGTTTAATAAAATTAAAGTGTTTATATAATTAGATGATTAGTGACAATAAAAGTTATTGAATGCAACATATCTTGCATAATTATAATGGCTCAATTCAATACTGAACAATTCTGATTTTGGAATCTACCAGTTTATTGATCGCGAAAGCCTGAGTAAAAAATCCGACTATGTACTTCGGCTTTTAAGCAGAACTTTACCCAGCGACTTTGGCCAATTTTAGTTAGGTCAGAAATTAGCCTAACTCTCCATAGAGTCCTGTGTTAAGAATCTTAATCGCAACTCAAAGTAAGTCGTCCACTTGGGAAGCTATAACAGAGGGAGTATGGTGACTGAAAATATCAGATGTGAAAATCTATCAATTTTATGCTTAAATTTAATAGCCAGATTATGCAAAATGGGCAAGTGGACTACGGAGAAGTCTATCGCTTTTGCAGAAAATTCTCACACATGCTCAGTGCTTACTTTCATTTTCAGAGCATCAAGCCGATCAATCAATACAAATCATTTTTGCAAGTTGAAGAAATCTCAACTTCCGAGCGATGACGCTTGACACGTGAATGCATCAACCAATCATTTCCAACCAACTGAATCTATTATTTTGCTAATTCATTTACCTTTCCCTATAGAATACATCATCTTAATCTCTCACAGACGGGTGTAAATGTCAAACTGAGTCACCCATTCAGGGGTGGTATCCCATTTAAAATTCTCCCTCCCTGTGTAGAAGAATAAGGTCATGTCTTTCACAGGTGTATGGATTTCAACTGTACACTTACCTGCCACTTTCATTCCTGGCTCCTATATTATCCATAGAATAGTTGCTGTGATCATAGGTTTTGGTAGAGGATCCGAGATCAGACGTAGCCACCCATGCCTCTGTCCTGGAGCTATTCTTCCTGCTGTCTGGAAGAGTTCTGCCTGCCAACAAATGCCTGTTATAATAATCGGTCCCTCTCTCAGGTGCATGGCCAACAGGATCCAACCTCGTATTCTGATAAGCAGGATCTCCGGCAAGATCCGGGCTTGATGACGGGGTTGTTGATGAGGTCTTAGCAACCATTGGACCTTTTCTATGTCCAGTCGTAGGAGCCCCATGGGCAACATGAAAATCTTTATGTCCGTGTAGAGGATTAAGAGCCTTGGTATCAGGCAGTGGGGTCTTCTTTGTTTTTGATCGTCCTCTCTGATCATCACCATCTCTTGGGGTCCTACTCTTCTTACTTTTACTTTTACACAAACTACATGCCCCTTTGAATAACCCAATTCTGTGACAACTTCGGCACAGCATATGATCGCAATCTTTTCTTACAGTCAAATCTCTTCTGGAATAGCACACCGAGCATTTTCTGAACTCCTCATCGTCGTCATCCCTCCTCTTGACCCTTGCATCCACATGCAAATCATAACCACCTAAATCCTCATCTCTCCCTTTTGATTTCCTGGTACCTCTATCCAAACTCTGCGTTCTTCTGCCTCTTTTCTCCTTTGAGCTTCGACCTCCAGTGCCCAACAAATTATCCAAAAGTTTTTGAGTTTCTGCAACCTGCTCTGGAGTTTGATGACCGCTTTCGTGTTGATTCAAAATGCTCTGTATCAAGGTCTCGTTGCTGTTGTTTTCTACCCCGCCGGTGGCCCCAGGAGCTAAATCAGCTGCACTACTCCGATACGATGGTGGACGTCCAGATGTAGCGTCAGCTACACTATTCTGATATGATGGTGGACGTCCAGATGTAGTGTGGAGACCATAACCTCTTTGTCCTGTATCATTTTGCAATCTCTCATGACCCTGTCTTGTTGATGCCTCTCTGCTAAAACCAGTTGTACCAGCGTCTATGTTATTGTGTGTAGATAACTGTGTCATTCTGGAACCTTCTCCCGATCCCGACCCATACTTATAATTTCCAGGCAAATCATCCGTATAACCATCATCACGTTTCGACCGAAGATTAGGCAAAGAGGAGAATTTGTGCATCCCAAATCTGTTCAAGTCATCATTATCTGATTGTGAAGAACCAGCGAACCTATTATCTCTGTGAAGATCTTTAACATTTGAAGATAAGAAACTGGTCTGGGTTCCTTCATGCATCAATCTGGATTGATTTGCCTCAAATAAGTTATCTACTTCTTGCTGATTCCGTCTGTCCAGCAACCCTGTTGACGATGGTTTCATATCACCATGGTTACCTCTTCCATCAGAATTTCTCGCATCGGATGATCCTGTTTTGTATCTGCCGTCTCCCAATACATCCTCAGATTCTTGGTTTCCAGGATCACTGTGTCTTACCACCGCTCCATGCCCGTCTCCTGTAAGCTTACCAATGAGATGTTCTTGGACCGTTTTAACGGAATCTTCGTCTATCTCAACAACATTGACTTCTTGCAAGAGGTTTGTATCTCGTTGCCACACCTGGCTAAATTGTGTGATGGCTGCATACAGGGCATCAATACATGCAGTAATAGGCATTCCAAATATACCTGCACAAAGTAAGAGGGGAAATAATAAGTCAAATCGTTTTAAACATGAATTTTGTTACAAAAAAGACAAACAAAGAACACACAATACTATTTTCTAACAATGCAATATCAATATTTGGGTACATACTATTGGGTATTCGCCGTCATAGTGTGCCATCAAAATTGAACATTGCCATGTCAACTGATTTCTGCTATCTGTGTTCAGAACCACAATCAAAATGATCACAACACAAAGTCAACAGGTTGCTATGCAAACCAAGCAGAAACCAGTAACTAACGTATTGCATGACATATTCACAGTCATCGAAGTAAACTTGATAAATCTAATGATATGTACTTTTTAGTGTATCTGGGAGGAAAGCCGACCATATATCATATCAAAAATTTGGATCTTTTGTATTGAAGATATACACATATGAAGTTTCCCAAAAGACCTACAATTTTTAGGTTTTTTTGTACATGTATACCCAAAACACTTCAAATCTACTCATGTGTAACCTATTTTACCCAGGGGGCACTTATGTATAAAAGTTGTAAGCATCCGCATGAATTGACTTTCAAAAATGACCCTAAGTGAGGATGTCGAATATTTGTCAAACTAACCCTAAACAAGGATTTTACTCAAATAAAAACACCCTAAAGCGAAGAATTCGTTTGAAATTTCCCCTAAACAAGGATAGACATTGTAAAAACACCCATAAGTGAGGAATTGCTTTGAAATCTGGTTTGTAAAATCGCTCAAAAAACCACTTTTTTGTGCCGAATAACCTGATAAATATGTCACCACTAATGACCTTTAATTGGGTCATTTAAAAAAACTGCCCCAATGCGAGGATCGTCCTTACAAAAACACCCCTTCTAATAAAATGAGTATTTTGAGACCCTAAATCACGGATCCCTGTTTTGCTTTTCAAAACCACCCTAAATCCACATTTTCTTTCATGTGGATGCATACAACCTTTTTTACTATATAGTGGCCCCTCCTGGATTTATGGACACACAGACACCTTAATATAGTCACCATGCATCACTAAGTCATAGTCGGCAGTCATGACTACAGCTATAGTCATGCCTGCGACCATCGGCAACTTAGTCATGTTATATACATGTAACCCTACAGTACTTTTATTGGGGTATTACAGTTGAAATCCATACACTCCCTAAGGAAGACATGTCCTTTAAATCCAACACAGGGGGTGTAGATTTCAAATGGAGTCACCCATTTGGGTAAACCCATTTGATATTCACACTCCCTGTATGGCAGACTATTAAAGGCCATGTCTTCCATAGTGGGTGTATAAATTTCAACTGGAATATTAGCCCATTTAACTAGCCTACCTGAGCTAATAAGAGGCATACAGATTCCTGCCACTAGTAGTTTTCTGTCAGCTACTTCCAGGCACTTGAAAAAGGTTGTCTTCAGCGTCTCATAACACTCGTCTTTATTCCTGTACTCGTCCCAACGTGGTCCAACAGCATGGATGACATATTGACACGGTAAATTTCCCGCATTTGTGCAAACAACTTGAGACGGATACAACATGCCATGTTTGGTGATGTGCCGTTTACATTCCGTTGTCATCGCAGAACCAGCAACTTTCTCAATGGCACCTGCAACACCTCCTGCATGGACGAGTCCTTCATTAGCTGCATTAACAATGGCTCCAATCTTCTCTTTCGTGATATCACCTTGATATACCCTGACCTTCAGACCTTCAGAAGTACGGAAGGATAGTCTATCTTGTCTTAACCGGTATTTGATCGGTGCAGATGTTCTCGTATCTGTTCTTGGCGTGTCGACAATGTCATCTTCGGGAAGTCTCGGAGACGTATCATCATCATCATCCCCGTTTGCAGCATGCATTTCATTTGTCTCAATATGTTGTACATGTTGCCCACCATCTTCCAGTCCCAAATGAGGTGGCCGTTCTGATAAATGATCATCTGGCGACCTCTCCTCTTCGTCATTCCTAGCGGTTTGTTGCTGAAAACTTGGTGAAGATCTTGCTGTGTCATACAACCTATTCGTCACCATTGCTTTTGCCACTTTGACATCAAGTTCCTTCATTCCATAGATCAGTACTTTACTCCCTGATAATTTCACCATCACTTCTTTATACAACTTTTCAACATCCCCTATAGCTCGCTGAAGTGTTTCCTTCCTCACCGAAGAACCTTCCAGCTCCACAACTCGATGGTTAAGTTGGCTAAATACTGATGAGTACAGATCAACAACAGCTTCATTCGCTCCTCGGATGGTCTCCTCACTGGCAGTCCCAACTGGTGTGATCTTCAACATTGCGCTTTCATTCACATCCATATCTTCGGATGTAATCTTCACATTAAATTGTTTCTCTACATCTTTTATCTGTGAACCAAACATCTTCTTCATGTAAGCAAATACTCCCATATCAACGGGAACAAAGTTGATGTTTTCTTTCGATTCTTGTGTTTGGAACCTCCTTCCATCAGCACCTTCTGGACTGGTCATTGGCTCTTCAAATTGAGCGTTCGGTTGGGATGAAACTTCACGAGGATGAGGTGATCTCTCCTTTAAATTGGAACCTGGAGAGACCTGGTCATCTTGATACCTGTGACCTTCTACACCATTCTGACCTCTCCTAGGGTAATTATTTTGATCACCAGGGGTTTTCTCCGCTGCTTTAGTCTCCCTTGTGTGACCAGATATACCACCTGCTGACGCAGACAAAAACTGATCTGGAAGAGCAGCTGAGTCCTGGCTGCCTTCAATGCCATTTCTAGAATTACTGGTTGCATTCTGCATGCCCAAATCATTTCCCAAAACATGCCTTCTACTCTGTGAGTCATGTCCTGTTTCATCTGGTTGCTCTCTTTGCCTTTGCCTACTTGGTGGTGGTGGTTGCTGATCTTCAGTAAGACCACTTTGGGACTCTCTTCCCTGATCTCCAGACCTCCTTGAACCAGAAGTTCCATGCCTGCTCTTCCGATGAGACTCCCCATTACCCCGAGATCGGTGCCTACTATCCAAATCTCTTGATCTGACATCATGATCTTCCATCATATCTGTTGGTACAGGTGTCCTGCTTTTGGTTCTTAGCTCATTCTCTCGTCTTGACCTTCCTTCAGCGCCCACATCCAAATCTGTCCTACCATGGTGGACGTCATGAGGTACAGGACCATTGCTTGGAGTATCTTGACTCTTTGCCCCTGCTCCTGTTTCTCCTATACTTCTTCTAACCCACAAGTCCACAAATTTCTTTGCCTCATTGATTTCATCCAGAGCTCCCTCCAAAGAATACTGCAATGGTTGTTTTTGACCATTGGTATCATACTTCACTTCACATGTTAATTGTACATTGGTTTTTGACTGCAAGTCTTTCACAAAGTTAGGATCCTCCAGGGGGAGGTAGCCTGCCAATCCTTCACCTGCACTGAATGTGACTCTCACTTTTTCAAACATCTGAAAGAAAATGCAAAAAAAATGTTAATTATTTATTATACATTCATTAAAAATTATTGCAAAGTTACAAATAACTCACTGTTTCTCTGGGAAAAAGTGTGCTCATAAACTGTGGCAACAGTTTAATGGGGCACTTCCATAGAAGTGGAAATTTTTATATGATCAGAAACCTAGGACTTCATAATCTTTACTACCGGTACATAATGTTTTCTTGCATATTTTACAGTTCTTTACAAGCCAACACATTATGATTGGCCTATGGGGCAATTTTAATAATAATGCAATTACCGTAACCACATGGTAAAGCCCACCTTCTAGTGTAGTCCCCAGAGGGGGTTCCCATGCACCGAGTGCTTTTTTTTTCTAACTTACATTTTTGTAATCCTGAAGGTGTCTAGTAAATGAATTTTGATGTTCCCAAAATTAAATATTGTCCCATGGGGCTCATTTGGCGGCCATCTTGGATTCCGACAAAATTCAATTAAATTGACATAACTTTTGAACTAGACATCATAGGAAGACAAATGACCCCATTTTTCGGGATAATGTGGACATGAGCAATCAATTAAAAGGTTTATTTTCATGATTTAAACATGTTGGATACATTAAAATGCAAAATATTGTGTCCCATGTCGTTCATTTGGCGGCCATCTTGGATTCTGACAAAATTCAATGAAATTGACATAACTTTTGAACTAGACATCATAGGAAGACAAATGACCCCATTTTTTTCGGGATAATATGGACATGAGCAATCAATTAAAAGGGTTATTTTCATGATTTAAACATGTTGGATACATTAAAATGCAAAATATTACTAAAAATAGTATCTTCTCTTTTTGGTACATTGAGAAGGATATTTTGATGTTATTGATTTATTTACTATTTTATCTTATAGGTGCATGACTTAACTTATTATTAGCTAGAACTGGTGTTAGTGAACTAAAAATCGTAGCATTGTAATAGTGAAGTGGTGGATAATCATGCCAAAACGCAAGGGTGATAAAGGTACCGAGTCAGACTCACTGCGGAAACGTCCACCTGTAACTTGTATTCTACATGTGAGTGGTATTGAGCATCTAGATTATCGCCGCTCAGTAAAGTAAGGGCTCCGCCACTGACAAGCTGGCTCAGCTACATGACATTTGCGACAAAAGACACATTGAACCTCTTGATTCACCCTATCGCATGGATGATGTCTGTAATCACATTCCGGAGAGTCTTGCTGGTGCAGATTTATATAGGAACAATTGGATATCATCGAGGCTGCTACCAAAACTTTACTGAAAATCAATATCGTTTGAAATGTAGTGTAGGAACTAATGAATCTTCAACATCACAATCCTCTCGTAACCGTAAATTACAATTATCAACTGTCATGCGATTGTTCCCTCCAGAATGTATCTTTTTAGAGTTTAGTTTTTTTTAGAAATTAAAGCGTCTGGAAAGACTGAGAGACGCATCAAATTCCCAGTATTCAAGGACAAATACGGAGCACTTAAGGAGCCTACTTGGAAACAGATTGACCCTCGGGCACTAGAACTAGGACTACATCGTCTACATAGCATGGTGCTAGGTGAGGACCTCTTTGCAAGAGAGGCAAATGAGAAGCTGAAGGTCCTACTTGAGAACCACATTATCCATGACTTGATCGCCTATGCCAAATTTCATCTAGGTGACAAAGGGTATATCACCAACAACCTGGTCTACAGCGGCAGCATCTCTGTCGCAGACGCGGTGACTGGAAACTACCAAAGCACATACTGCTCTGCACTATCATCCGGCGCCTCTACAGAAGCAAACAACTTGTCACTATTCTCAGTAAGCTGGATATAACTGTGACACTGAGACATATAACTTCGCCTTGGAACTTGAGACAGTGCTGGCCAAGGATCTTGATGAGGTTTCCACATCCCTTACTCCGCAGATCATTACCGGCGATGGAAAGGATGTGTTACATCTCGAATGGGACAATCTAAACAAAACAATGACAAATATTCATGGGCCAAACGTGGTGAACAGCACTGGTGTGATAATGATACAAGATGTGAAACCCGGTTTGATACCACTACTAACCAGGATCGGACTCTCCCTCTCTACGAGCGTAGATATACCCGAGACCATGGCTTCTGTTCATATCTGTAGTCAAGTCGGGCCCAAATTGCCTGAGGGAACCGTGTTCACTCCGCCCATGATAAATAGCGAAATGTACTCAACATGCATCTCAAAGAATATCGTGTCTGGTCATTTACACGGGAAGCAGTGGGGAGAAGCAGCCTGTCCCAGGGTTTGGTGACTTCCACTCAGCTACCGGTGTGAAACCCCAAAGAAAGTCAACTATCGACTATTTCACCCCTATCCATCACCCCTTCACCACCCAATAGCTTCCACAGATGTGAACAGGGAGCGCGTAGAGAGGGAGAGTTCGATCCTGGTTAGTGGTATCAAACCCGGGTTTCACATCTTGTATAATTATCACACCAGTGCTGTTCACAACATTCTAGCCATGGATATTCATCATTGTTTTGTTTAGATTGTCCCATACAAGATGAAACACATTGTTTCCCTTGCTGGTAATGATCTGCGGAGTATTATGTGGAAACCTTATCAAGAGCCTTGGCCATTACTGTCTCTAGTTCCTAAGGCGAAGTTGCATGTCTCACAGTGACCCAGCTTACTGAAGATAGTGGTGAGTTGTTTGCTTCCATAGAGGTGCCCGATACTAGTACAGCATCTGCTTTGGTAGTTTGGTAGAAGAAACAGGGCCACATCCTTATACTTATCTTTGAACCCCAGCTTATATGAATACGTCACACGGCGTCTGCGACAGAGATGATGGCGCCAGTAGACCAGGTTGTAGGTGATATAGCCTTTGTCACCCGGATAAAACTTGGCAAAGGTGATCGAGTCATGAATATTATGGTTCTCAAGTCGGACCTTCAGCTTGTCACTTCTGTACTCTGGATTGGGGAAGCCACTTCTTTCAAACTCTTGTATGATTGTACAGAAGACTCAGCAATGTAATTAACATAACCCCCAACAACTCGGTCGTGAATGAAATCAAGGACAGCAGTGAATGCCAGCTGATGTGCAGCAGCTTTACGATCCTGCTCTGTTTCAATTGTTGCTTTCGCTTCATCATGCAGGTAAGTTGTGTACTTCGTGTTGAAAGAATCACGACAGGAATAGTGGAAATTCGCCTCTCTTGCAAACAGGTCCTCACCTTGCACCATGCTATGTAGACGAAGTAGTCCTAGTTCTAGTGCCCGAGGCTCAATCTGTTTCCAATTATGCTCCTTAAATGCTCCGTCTTTGTCCTTGAATGCTGGGAATTTGATGCATCTTTCAGTCTTTCCAGACACTTTCATTTCCAGTCTTTCACAAAAGATACATTTTGGAGGGAACAGTCGCATGACAGTTGATAATTGTAATTTACGGTTACGAGAGGATTGTGATGTTGAAGATTCATTAGTTCCTGCACTACATTTCAAACGATAATGATTTTCAGTAAAGTTTTGGTAGCAGCCTCGATGATAATTGTTTCTATATAGATCTGCACCAGCAAGGCTCTCCGGAATGTGATTACAGACATCATCCATGTGATAGGGTGAATCATGAGGTTCAATGTGTCTTTTGTCGTAAGTGTCATGTAGCTGAGCCAGCTTGTCAGTGGCGGAGCCCCTTACTTTACTGAGCGGCGTATAATCTAGATGCTCAATACCACTCACATGTAAAATACAATTTACAGGTGGACGTTTCTGCAGTGAGTCTGACTCGGTACCTTTATCGCCCTTGTGTTTTGGCATGATTATCCACCACTTCACTATTACTATGCTACGATTTTTAGTTCACTAACACCAGTTCCAGCTAATAATAAGTTAAGTCATGCACCAAGAAAAGAAAATAGTAAATAAATCAATAACATCAAAATATCCTTCTCAATGTACCAAAAAGAGCTCCCATTATATACAGACGAGTATGCCTTGAAGATACTATTTGTAGTAATATTTTGCATTTTAATGTATCCAACATGAAAATAACCCTTTTATTGATTGCTCATGTCCACATTACCCGAAAAATGGGGTCATTTGTCTTCCTATGATGTCTAGTTCAAAAGTTATGTCAATTTCATTGAATTTTGTCGGAATCCAAGATGGCCGCCAAATGAACGCCATGGGACATAATATTTTGCATTTTAATGTATCCAACATGTTTAAATCATGAAAATAAACCTTTTAATTGATTGCTTATGTCCACATTATCCCGAAAAATGGGGTCATTTGTCTTCCTATGATGTCTAGTTCAAAAGTTATGTCAATTTAATTGAATTTTGTCAGAATCCAAGATGGCCGCCAAATGAACCCCATGGGACAATATTTAATTTTGGGAACATCAAAATTCATTTACTAGACACCTTCAGGATTACAAAAATGTAAGTTACAAAAAAAAAGCACTCGGTGCATGGGAACCCCCTCTGGGGACTACACTACTTCCGCTATAAGCCCACTCCCTATTTTTCAAAACATTCTGGGAACAAAGGTGCACTTTGGTATAAGCCCAGTTGGAATTTTGACTAAGTTCTTTACTCAAATCAATGATTTTCTCTCACATTTACGAACAAATACAATTAGGTGAAGCGAAGGTGTGGTACGGGAAATTATTGTGTGTGACTTTTTTCTTGTTACCTTTTCCGTTCACTCTGTTATCATTAAATTGATGCCATGATGTTTTTATTTGTTCTAGTTCACAATGCGTAACTCTATTTCTTACTTTTAAAACACATTACTAAATAATGTTTTTCTTTAGTATATAATATTGTTGTATAATCAGCACAGGGAATAAATTGGAACATAACTTCATGTATTTATTATCGTTTATAAGTCCTCAAATTTACCCTTGGAGTACCTCACAATTTGCATTCTAAATTATAAGCATTAAAATTAACACAATTATTATTTTGCAATTTGTCCAAATGTTAGCGTAATATCATCGTAAGGACAACTGGTTGTTCCTATGAATATTTGTCATGATTGGTCACACAAATAAGAATACATGTATTTCAAATAATAAACATGTTATCCAAATGGCTCAATTCTGGCTGTTATTTTTGAACTTACAATACTGGTCAAAATTATTTGAACACTTTAACATGAGTGCTGCAAATGTGTTCCCCCCATTCCCCGATCAATATTGGTAGTTGTTTATTTGGCCATGCACCCTTAGAGACATCCAACATTGATTGGTGGGGAAGAGGAGGGTTGTAGTAGTAGTAGGAACGGGTTCAAACTTTACACCAAAGAAAGGTCAATTTCAGTTTAAAGGTTAAATACAATTGATTTTCAAGGCTTGATTCCAGAGGGGCGTAAGTTAATAATGGAAACAGCCATGCAGAAAAGAATGAACTCACGCGTACAATAGTATATCAATCTGAACTAGGGCCACGGACAAACCATGCTCGTGAGTCATCCTATATGTTGCAGGGATAGGAAGGGGCGACCATGATAGGACCATGGGCTGATGGGGGGGGTGATTGTGGGCAGCCGTTGTCGGCAATTTTCCTTTGGATTTTCTAAATTTTCAATTTTTAAAATTATCCTGGATGATATCTGTCATGAAATAAATCAATGCTTCTATAGGCTATAATAGGCCTAGTATGCCTATTTATACCCTGATTATGCAATATATAGGCCTACAACAATAACAACAACAACAACAACAGTAACAAAACCAACAACCAATATTTTGTTAATCTAATTTGTAAAAATATATTCATAGGCCGCGCCTATTAGACTAGTATAGCCTAAAAAATCATGAATTATATAATGAAAAAACAAACGGGCAAAAAAAATCAATCGCTGCAGTCAGAAAGAAAAAAAACGAACAAGAAAAAAGAAAAAAGTGAGAGAAAAATAAAATAAAATAGATGGAATGGACCACATAGGGACTCGAACACGTAGCAACGTTTTCCAGCTCAAAACTATAGTATTGTATAAAGTCGAACGTGGGTCCGGCGCGCTAACCGATTGAGCTACTGCGTGACCTGTGAAATCGATTGATCTCAAACTGACTATTATGGAATAGTGCACACCAGGCTCTTATGATAAACAATCTCATCACCGCTGTAAATGTCGGAGGTATCGATGGCGAAAAACCTCGATTTTTGCAAAAGTAGCTTAAATTTGGAGTGAAATTCAAATGGTAAAGGAATCGACATACTTTTGAGAAATAATGTAGGCAGTTAGAAATCAAAATTAACGTTCCACAATCCAGATATCGATAATGTAACATAACAGTGTTTTGTGGCACAAGATTCTCGAAAATTGTTCCCAAAAACGGGCTAATAAAATTTAATCGGTACTGTATTTGGTTCTTCCCCATAGCAACATTATTTCTTTGGTCGATTTGTAATACAGTACAAAAAAGGAGAAAACAATCACTCGGCGTGGTTTTATACGGAGCGAATATTTGAAAAAAACTGCATGGAACGTGTTTTTGATCTTGTGAACATGGTGCGTAAAAATGATTTAAGCGAAGGATTTTCAAACGGATTCTAAAAATTTGTATAAACACACAAAAATAATGTTAAGATACATCCATGCACCAACATTCGACTCATTGCGATATTTGATTGCTGAGAAAACGCGGTTTTAGAGAACAACTTTATACGTCTTTTATACGTTTTTTATACGTTTCTTCGTGTAACCTTAAGTATAACTAAAATACCTGTCAAAACAATCAAACTTTTACACAAGTGTTCGAACGACTTATGGCCGGGATTGTAGCTACAGCTCGATGAAAGTACACATCTGGTTCACTAAATGTCACATACATATATGTTAGTAAATGTTACCGATTTTTTGTTTAGAAAATGTTAATCAGAATGCAAAAACGCATGTATCATGTATAAATACTGAAGTTGCATAAAATGCACACAGGTGCTTACACTTTCATAAAATTACAACCTCTGTCAAATTTTAATCAGAAAATTAGAGTTATTTAGAAGGGTAGGTTTTCATTTTTAATATAAATCCAATTAATTGACTTATCATTATTTTTAAAGCTTGGTGAAAGTACACACCTGGCTCACTAAATGTAAATGTCAAGCCAACTCAGCTTAAAAGCTCTTCTTCACAGCATCAAATTATACATGATCCCAATCTAAATGATACCTGTAGCATTTATTGATTCTTGATTTTATGATATTTTTATGTACTCTCGTAGCCCTGGACCCAGTGCCGTGACCAGTACCCGCTGGAAGTAGTCCTCTGAAGTGGCTTGCCAGTTCGGCCGACGCGCTTGGCGCGCCCTCTCGCCAGCCCGGCCTCGTTAGGCTGGCGCGCGCCTCGGCCGCTTCAGCGGCCTCATAGTCCGAGGAACTGAGCCAGTTCTAGTACTCTCGCTAAGGTGTTTTGTGAAAACACACATTTTCTGCTGATGCCTACTATACTTACTGTACATTTTGTAATCTTATATTAGTTATAATTTTTTTTAAATAAGGCATATATTTTAAAAATGTTAATGCCAATACCTCTATCTGGCTGTATGATTGTCGTACGAAAATACTTTGACACCTCAATCCTCTAAAACATTCCGAAGGACATTAATTATATAAAAATAAATAAGTTTTGGGAGCAATTGCAAGCAGTGTTGGAATTAAGCATTTTTTTATGCGTAGCAAAATTTGCTTTCATTACTTTTCTCTTGGTACATTCACATACTTCAGTGTGTAAGTCTATGGCATAAAAATGCTACTCAACTTTTTTTTTGGTTCGGGTTTTGACAACCCTGGATAACCCAAGAAAGCCTCTATTGAAGCTTATTTCCATTGGGGTCCATTTGAACACCGAGACGGGTTGGGAACAGTCAGGGGTTAACACCCTACTCTTTTCAAAACTGGCTGCGAAATACATACAGGTATGGCTCTCTGCACACAGGACTGATCACGGCTTAACATCCCCTCCGAAGGACGGACTACTTTCATGATTCATTACCCAATTCTAAATGAACCATGGGGAGAGCCGAAGTCTGAATTTAATCTACAGAAGTTGCCAATTAATTTCAGACTTTTTTTTTCCAAGTCAATAGCCCAGCAAATCGCCACCGCCGGGAATTGAACCCGGGACCTCATGAACTAAAAGGCAAGTACCCTAACCATTGCACCACGCTCTCAACTCCAAATTGATAAAACTGTGTAGCATTTTGCTACGCGATACAATGTATTTCCAACGCTGATTGCAAGAAAACAATAAGTATGGACATAACATTTTCCCTCACCTGTTTAAGAAACTGGTCAGTGCCTCTGTCATTCTTCCGCCCTCTATCTCCTGAACTTGATGCCATGGTGAAATCTCAAGTAGCTTTCAGCCTGAAATATATGACAGCAAATACATTAATTTTAATTTGATTTGTTCTGGTTTGTCAACCCTAGATAACCCAAGAAAGCCACTTGCATGTAAGGAGGGGTCTCCCTGTCAGTCTGAAACACCGTCAGGAGTCCGAACCACCGTCAGTCTGAATTTTTAGGGTTAGGATTAGGGTTAGAGTAACCCTAAAATTTCAGACTGGCAGTGATTCGGACTGACGGTGTTTCGGACTGACAGGGTGTACCCTTAAGGAGCTTTCCGGTGGGGTCCATTTGAACAATGGGATGGGTTGGGAACAACCTGGGTTTTAAACACCTGTATAAGACTGTAAACTGTATGCATGTACTACCAGGTGTGCCTCTTCTGGACTTACAGCTTAAAGCCATATTATAACATTATCATACAAAATAGATTAGCATTTCTTTGCCATAAAATGTTAGTTTTTACTGTCAGATATATCCCCTTTTATTTTTGAGCCGAACAACTACGGCAAAGCAAAGAAAATTGGAATTTACGATCAGCGCGTATGTCGCCAATACGTACCACTCCTTCGGTCATGTTGTGGTGCGACCCTTTGTTGTGTAGATCACCGTCCGCACGCCGTAATGCGTACTGTGTGTTATGAACATCGTGTATGCGTTCGACTAATAATTCCATCGTAATAATAAGACGCCGGTTCCGGCCCTTTATTCAAAATCTCGGATTTTGACAAAACTACACCTAGAGTCTTGATTTTTGCAGGGTATATTGGTGTAATAAAGTACAATATAATCGTGTAAAAAAATGAATTTTAAAAAATCAGTGAGGGCGTCCTCAACAGCAAATGTTATAATATGGCGTTAACATTTCCTCCAAAGGACAGAGTTCTCTCATGGTTCATACCCAACTCTAAATGCACCATGTGGGAGAAGGGAAGTGTAAATTTGTACAGATGTTGCCAATTAAATTCCAGGTCAATATCCCAGCAAGTTTTCTCCTGCCAGGAATTGAACAGGGGACTTCATGACCCAGAAGCGAGAATTTCTAACCACTAATGAGTCGCTCTATCTCTCCCTCTCATTATATGTGATAGCTACTGTACAATGTTGGTGAGCTTTTATTTGTAATCTTAGTGTTGGAAAAATATATTATCTGCTTATATTCCAATGCCATATTGTTTTAAATGCATACCCTACATTGTAACTTTAAGGGGGTACTACACCCCTGCCCAATTTTGTGCCTATTTTTGCATTTTTCTCAAAAAGTATAGCGCATTGGGGAAAAGTAAGATATGTATATTATAGGGGCAAGGACTACAACTACTGCACCGGAAATTTTATTTCAGCACAGACAACAGTTGTGGAATTACAGTCAAAAATGAGGGAAAACCAATATTTAATCAATAAATCAATAACTACTTGCTTTGAGTTGCTGAATTTTCAGTACAGTAGTTATAGTCCTTGGCCCTATAATATACCTTACTAGTCACCAATGTGCTATAATTTTTGAGAAAAATTTAAAAATAGGCACAAAATTGGCCAGGGGTGTAGTACCCCCTTAAAGATGAACTAGAGATGAAAATGACAACATTTTGTATCATATGAAAATAAGCATGAACTCTGTATTTGACAAAATATTGATTTTTTTTCTAAACATGGGATAGTGCTTACCTAGTATGTGTGCTTATCGTAAAATAACCGCCAAATTATTGTCTGCCACTACTCTCAGTGATAAATCTCAAGTGAACTATTAATGAATGGTAGAGTGCTAATCATGTGTAATGGAAGGTCAAAGTCCCATGTTGTGAGCTGGTTCTGTTTACACTTGACTCAACCGTCAAGTGTAAGGTCAGGGTTCAACTATATTGATAACCAACAATGATAGTCACCTTGCCAACTTCAAACAATGATCAGTGATTACTTTTTTTTTTAAATGAAGTCACAATGCATGAGGCCATGCATCATGAATAAAGGGTATGAAAAAGATGGCAATAATTACAGACTAGACTACATCTTGTTTGTAAATTTTCAAAAGTATTTATTTAGAATTTATTCAGTTACAAGAAAGTTTCTATGACTGCTTATTTGTTTTAAATTAATTATTAATTAATCAATTAATTATTTTAAATTAAACTAATTGCGCTGTAGGCCTATGCGTTGTTAGCTCTGACTTTGCAACATCACAGTAGTATGCACTCGTCAAATGTTTACTGCAAAATAATTTATAGTATGGTAAATGTAAACCAGTCAATAGGCAACTGGTATCTCGAGCTAGAGTCGGCAATCCTTCACTTCCTCAGTCTCAGCAGGGACTGAGTTTTGGAAAACACCTGCTGCAAACAGCACAAGTTAAAATGAGGAGTGCTGATGTGTAATTGCACTCGCACACTACTACATGTAGGCCTATCTTCCTTCCAATATACATGTATCTTCCATAATCCTTCCATATCACTCAGTTGGAGTCAGTCCCTGCCAGGTGTGCTGCAAACAGCACACCTGGATGAGCATGCATCAATGTCAATGTACGAGTCAAGCCCCGGTCCCCGCACTCCGTGCATCCGCGGGTATTCATGCTTGTCGGTGAACTTTAAACACACCCCTTTTGCATCTCATTTCGCAAGCTTTAGGGAAAAAACACCCCTTTTTTAGCGATTTCGCGAATTATTTGCCCTTCGACAATAGGCCTACCCCTATTTTCGCTAAAACGCGAATGATATTTCTAATTATACTCTTTTCTGGCAGAAACGCGCCGGCTGCTCGATGGAAATACCCTTTTTTTTAATTTCGCGAACACATGGTTTGAAAAAACACCCTTTTTTGTGTGTTTCGCGAATCACGTTTCCTCATCTGAATACACCCCTTATTTCGCGAAATTTTCGACGAGCATGAATACCCGCAGATAGTACAAGGAACCCTTACCTTAGTAGCTCTGCACAACGGTATGGGACAAAGTGTATACAAAAAACTAATACAACGCAATTGAATGGTTTCAATTAGAGTTTGCACTAAAAAATACAAGGCTCCTGTAGCTTGACTAGTTGCATATTTGTAATTACACAGCTTCTTGTACTTCTTACCTATGCTTAAAATTTTAATAAATTATACTCCATTACTTTATCCAGAATAAATAAAAATTCATTAGCACATGATCCAAGTCGGCGCACCAAAACTGAGATGGCACTTCAGTACAAACTTAGATAGGGCGTCACCAATAACGAAAATGTCATACCGATAAATGATGTGTCTGTTTGCCTGTTTTTTCTAAGTTTGTGTTGCGAACTAACCCGCGGATGCACGGAGTGCGGGGACCGGGAGTCAAGCAAGGTGTGCTCAGCTCAGAGACATACATGTAGGTCATGGTGCGATCAAGACTCAGACTCCTTAGGGGCTGTGCAATAATTATGAGCCCCCAAATGGCACGCCAAAAATTGCTTACCCCCCCCAATTTTACCCTCCCCAGCAGGGTTCGTGACATAATTTTATTCATTATTGCACACAATGCACAGCCCCTTTAAAACTCTCACTCAGAGACTCAGTGCCTGCTTCCTGTATCATGTAAGAACACAACTCTTGAAGGAATTATATTGGACCAATTATTATTGATCTAAATATCATAGAGCAGGTTTGAACGGTTTTTTTTTATATAATAATCTCATGATCTATCACATGTGTCTATGCCTATGGGTATTTTGCGAATTTTGCAGGCAAGCTGCCGAATTCTGCACACAAATGAATCATGACAAAAAACTGAACGGACCTTCCGATGATTGGTTATCAATATCACATATTTCCAACGACTATTTACTACAAATTCGACAACGATAAGAAACTGTAAGTGTTGTGGAATATGCAATCTGCAATACTATAAGCTAAATTTACCTGGTTACGTCCCAAATAACATGATTTTGAAGTCGATTCTGACAACATCATTCCCCATTGTTTACCGACGCGACGCCAATCTGGGGAATCCCCAGCAGTGTGGAGCGTTTCGAAATGTTGGCTTCTGCAGATTTTGCCAACTATCAGCGCTCCTGGAGCACAATTGATGCCCGGAATTGATGATTGGGATTGATTTAAATAGGCCTACTATTTTATACCTTGATATACATGTTGATTGATGTGTGTTGATTGATTGATTGATTGATTGATTGATTGATTGATTGATTGATTGATTGATTGATTGATTGATCGGTCGGTCGGTCGGTCGGTCGATCGATCGATCGATCGATCGATCGATCGATTGATTGATTGATTGATTGATTTCTAAAACAACTTTAAAAGCCCCTATATTAAAAGGGCATTTCGTGATCCACAGCTCCACTTTTCTCAAAAAAAGTTGAGATTTTTATACCACCACTGGAAACCTCCACCTCCACTGGAAACCACTGAAAAATTATTTTCAGGGCCCCCCTTTTTGGTCATGAAAAATGAACTTCAACCCCATAGAAATCAGTAGTGTAAACTCATATTCTACGAGAAAAATTAAGGTGATATTTTTAAAGCCCCAACCCCTAGAGAAATACAAATTTTCAGGGCACCCCTTTATGCATCGGCTTCCCGGGGAGGCACTCCCTATCTGAATTGAGCCCATATTTATTGGTCGAGCTATGAGTTTTTAAAATATTGGACGAGACGTAGTCGAGTCCAATATTTTGAAACTCATAGCGAGACCAATAAATATTGGGCATAAAGCATCCAATTTTATCATTAGTAGGCTATGTTTGGGATCCAAGTATTTTCATACACTTGGATTCACCAAAACTTAATTTAATGCACCCCCGGGGGAGGCACTCCCTATCTGAAATGGCAGGGATGTGCCTCGGCCATGTTAAAAGTAGGGGCATTCAGGTCAAATGTACAATTACAAAATATGGGGTCATTCAGTACACAACCTGAATAAAAATGGGGTCATTCGGTATGAAACTTTGAAAAAGGATGGTCATTGGGGTAACAAAAAGTAAAATGGGAGTCATTGAGTACAGGATTGCCAAAAGAGTATCATTAAGTACACATAAATAAGTGCCAAACTGCGTAAAAACAACTTGGCCACCTTGGAAATGTGAAAAATCTCATTATTTCTGGAGGAGAACACAAATACCACCTAAATTTGGGAATTAAAAGGGGGGTCATTGGGTATAGCAGGAAATAGAAAAAGGGGGTCATTGAGTACATGATTTTTTTAAAGGGGGTCACTGGGTAATAGGTAGGACCATAACACAAAAAAGGGGGTCATTGGGTACAAGCAGGTTTGAAAAAGGGGGTCTATCCCGAGGCACATGATGCATATCTGTCATGGAAGTGCCCCCCGGAAATGCACCTAATTGGACTCAGCCAAAGTCATTGCGTTTCTAAGACAACAGAGCAAGTCATACTTATGACTTTAAATCCCCATAGAACAACACAATTAAGCGGCAAAGATAGTGAGTGAAGTTTCTTTCATTTTATCTCATTATAGTTTGGCTTAAAATGACAACTTTCCTGACATTTACTAGGCCTACTAAATAATCAAAATAACCAAATTAAAATTTGACCTTATATTATAAGGCTTTTTGACATTAGGCGGAGGCGCCGTATTTAGCGCTAGCTAGCTTTGGACATTTAATCATTTTCTTTATTTTACCCGGGTAAGGCGGGTGGAAAATAAAGAAAATAATTAAATGTCCAAAGCTAATGATACATAGGCCTACCTCTGATATTAGTACACTGATATTAGTATACCAATGAAATAATATATTGAATACGTTCTTATCTACTGCCCAGTCATGGGCGAAAATAGTGTAAAATAAAAACAATTTCGTCCTAGTAAAGCCTTTTTTTTAAGCTCGAAGACATGTATTGTATAGTCTCTCTAAAAAACAAAACCGGTATATGTTTTTTAGCTCGTAAAGTCTCTGGAAAGCTTTTTTGTGGTATGTACCCTTTATCTCGTTCAGCAGACAAAAACGACAACCAACGGGCATTTAAATTTGACCTATCTGCAGTTGATAGCAAAATCACACGAATCCGACAAACACCAAAATAACATAAAACAGATAGAGAAATGTAAAGGCTTTATTACAAAGTTTGTTTCAGCGTCATACGGTATTCGGTTCTTGAGATATTTTAATTTTAAACGGCAAAACTGCATTTCGCGCTCAGAGAAAATCGGCATTAGGCCGACTGCAGAGCTATAAAGAAATGTAAAAATGACGAAGCTGACCAAAATTGCTATCTTCAGAAGATAGCAAGCAAAAAAAAAAAATTAAAAAATAATAATATTACAAAAACAAACAAAAACACATTGCCTGGCACTCGTTGTAGATGATGATTCAGTACGGCGCGAAACAGCAAAACTGCATTGCGGGCTCAGAGAAAATCGGCATTAGGCCGACTGCAGAGCTATAAAGAAATGTAAAAATGACGAAGCTGACCAAAATTTAAAACGGCACTTATAAAGCAGAGATTATCATCTGCCTGTTTCTCTATTTTACCTCTTTCTTTTTTCCTTTTTTTTCAATAGCGCGGCATATAGGCCGAATGTCGATTTGTTTAATTCGGGCAGAGTAACCGTGCGAGTTTTAGGATTTTTTCTCTATATCTACTGAAGATAGCATTTAGAATCTCATCCCGATTCATTGCATCTTTCTACTCTAGAGGTAATGTTTTACATTATTTTCTCTGAATTTTTACTTCATCATGTAGCGGCGAGTTTTTTCTTTCTAATACATTAGTCCCGATCAGAAAGTTTAAAGCGATATTACAGACTCGTCACTTTCCGCATCTGTCTGTTTCTCTATTTTTACCTCTTTTTCCACCCTTTTTTTTAAAAAGCGCAGCATATAGGCCGAATGCCGATTTTTTAAAATTATTCTCGCAGAGTAACCATGCGCGTTTTAGGATTTTTTTCTCTTTTTCTTCTGAAGATAGGCCTAGCATTTAGAATCTCATATAGTCCCAAATTAACGCCTATAGTCCCAAAGTTTGCATAAAAATTCTAGAAAATCGGTACAATATTAACAATTTTAGTGTTGAAAATTGTGTTTTACTAGAACTTGTGAATGTGATCTCTACAAATTTGAAAAGAAAATGCAAAAATTTGAGTGATATTTACGATTATGTGCGCATGAACAAACGAGGTCAGAACACGGTTAGCAGTCGGATGTAAACACGGGAAAATATTTTTATATAACACTAATTTTCTCAATAATTAGTCGGACCTAAAATGTGTAGTCATTTTCAGAAATGTTTTGCAGAGAATTTTGTTCTAGTTAAGATGATATCAAATATATATTTCAAAGTTGGGCGTAGCTCGACTTATGGCAAAAACGCGACCCCTATTTAGCGCGTAAATTCTCTGGAAAGCTTTTTTGTGGTATGTAGGCCTATATGGGCGCACACCACTAAATAATCTTCCCATTGAAACGCGTGTAAAAACACCGGTTTTCTTTGCTCATTTTGAGGCCTTTTGGGCTCGTTTTAAAATATTTTATGATGACCAGTCGATTGCAAATCGATGAAAGTTTAACATATGTTTCAATGTATGGGGTTCTTCCATCTCGTTTTCCCGCTAGGAGGCCGCGAACAGCGCCCTCACTGTTTTTGACATGCTCTCAAGACTGCAAACCCGATTCTGCCATTTTTTAATTCGCGGACCTATTTTCTCAATAATTATAAAAATGCGACTTTTTTTGGCGACTCAAATTTATGTGTAGGCTTTACACTTTAATTTAAGCTATAATTCGCCCCTCTTTCTGATTAATAAGTCTAAAGACCAGCCCAAAATACCTCAAAAAGTTTCTGTTTTTACCGGAACTCATTAGGGTTACACAAATGGCGCATTGATTTAGTGTTGTGTCCCCTTCAAGGAAAAATGATGTTCATAAAATCGAATTTTGTTATATTTTTCTTGAAATATAAAATGTTTTGAGTAAAACACTCAAGGTTTGAGTGCTCTGTGACATCCACATCAAGAGAAATGTCCTATCAAAGATGCATGGTGCATTCCAAAAATGTGCACATTTTCAACATTTTGACCATTTGTGCTTATTTCCTAGATTTGCATTAAATACCAATTCTCAACATATAGTTTTTGACCGTTTATCTGCTAAAAACCGCTTTAAAATGAAAAGAAATTAGGTTTCATAATGGCAAAGGTCTATATATTAATGATTTTACAACAATCACCCCCCCTTATAAATTAATTAAGATTTGAGAGGTTTAAAGACTTGTGCCGATTTGTCACCTTAAGACAATTTTGCTTCAAATCTGAGAAATCTTGGTTTTCTCACAATTTTTGACAGTTTCTTTAACTTTGAAGGCCTCTGAGAGAATAAACTTAGCGCGACTTGCATCTAAAACGCATTAAATATATTCACTAACATAAAAACTATCTATTAAAATTAAAAAACGCAACTTAATCGACAGAAAACTTCAATTTTGGCTAAATCTCTCAGGAGCACGATTTTACGCCTAGGCCCTTCAAGGAAAAATGATGTTCATAAAATCGAATTTTGTTATATTTTTCTTGAAATATAAAATGTTTTGAGTAAAACACTCAAGGTTTGAGTGCTCTGTGACATCCACATCAAGAGAAATGTCCTATCAAAGATGCATGGTGCATTCCAAAAATGTGCACATTTTCAACATTTTGACCATTTGTGCTTATTTCCCTAGATTTGCATTAAATACCAATTCTCAACATATAGTTTTTGACCGTTTATCTGCTAAAACCGCTTTAAAATGAAAAGAAATTAGGTTTCATAATGGCAAAGGTCTATATATTAATGATTTTACAACAATCACCCCCCCTAATAAATTAATTAAGATTTGAGAGGTTTAAAGACTTGTGCCGATTTGTCACCTTAAGACAATTTTGCTTCAAATCTGAGAAATCTTGGTTTTCTCACAATTTTGACAGTTTCTTTAACTTTGAAGGCCTCTGAGAGAATAAACTTAGCGCGACTTGCATCTAAAACGCATTAAATATATTCACTAACATAAAACTATCTATTAAAATAAAAAAAACGCAACTTAATCGACAGAAAACTTCAATTTTGGCTAAATCTCTCAGGAGCACGATTTTACGCCTAGGCCCTTCGAAGGGCGCACACCACTAAATAATCTTCCCATTGAAACGCGTGTAAAAACACCGGTTTTCTTTGCTCATTTTGAGGCCTTTTGGGCTCGTTTTAAAATATTTTATGATGACCAGTCGATTGCAAATCGATGAAAGTTTAACATATGTTTCAATGTATGGGGTTCTTCCATCTCGTTTTCCCGCTAGGAGGCCGCGAACAGCGCCCTCACTGTTTTTGACATGCTCTCAAGACTGCAAACCCGATTCTGCCATTTTTTAATTCGCGGACCTATTTTCTCAATAATTATAAAAATGCGACTTTTTTGGCGACTCAAATTTATGTATAGGCTTTACACTTTAATTTAAGCTATAATTCGCCACTCTTTCTGATTAATAAGTCTAAAGACCAGCCCAAAATACCTCAAAAAGTTTCTGTTTTTTACCGGAACTCATTAGGGTTACACAAATGGCGCATTGATTTAGTGGTGTGCCCCTTCAAGGAAAAATGATGTTCATAAAATCGAATTTTGTTATATTTTTCTTGAAATATAAAATGTTTTGAGTAAAACACTCAAGGTTTGAGTGCTCTGTGACATCCACATCAAGAGAAATGTCCTATCAAAGATGCATGGTAAAATTCAAAAAATGTGCACATTTTCAACATTTTGACCATTTGTGCTTATTTCCCTAGATTTGCATTAAATACCAATTCTCAACATATAGTTTTTGACCGTTTATCTGCTAAAAACCGCTTTAAAATGAAAAGAAATTAGGTTTCATAATGGCAAAGGTCTATATATTAATGATTTTACAACAATCACCCCCCCCCCCTATAAATTAATTAAGATTTGAGAGGTTTAAAGACTTGTGCCGATTTGTCACCTTAAGACAATTTTGCTTCAAATCTGAGAAATCTTGGTTTTCTCACAATATTTGACATTTCCTATAACTTTCAAGGCCTCTAAGAGAATAAACTTAGCGCGACTTGCATCTAAAACGCATTAAATATATTCACTAACATAAAAACTATCTATTAAAATAAAAAAACGCAACTTAATCGACAGAAAACTTCAATTTTGGCTAAATCTCTCAGGAGCACGATTTTACGCCTAGGCCCTTCGAAGGGCGCACACCACTAAATAATCTTCCCATTGAAACGCGTGTAAAAACACCGGTTTTCTTTGCTCATTTTGAGGCCTTTTGGGCTCGTTTTAAAATATTTTATGATGACCAGTCGATTGCAAATCGATGAAAGTTTAACATATGTTTCAATGTATGGGGGTTCTTCCATCTCGTTTTCCCGCTAGGAGGCCGCGAACAGCGCCCTCACTGTTTTTGACATGCTCTCAAGACTGCAAACCCGATTCTGCCATTTTTTAATTCGCGGACCTATTTTCTCAATAATTATAAAATGCGACTTTTTGGCGACTCAAATTTATGTATAGGCTTTACACTTTAATTTAAGCTATAATTCGCCACTCTTTCTGATTAATAAGTCTAAAGACCAGCCCAAAATACCTCAAAAAGTTTCTGTTTTTACCGGAACTCATTAGGGTTACACAAATGGCGCATTGATTTATTGTTGTTCCCCCTTCAATGAATTATGATGTTAATAAAATCGAATTTTGTTATATTATTCTTGAAATATAAAATGTTTTGAGTAAAACACTCAAGGTTTGAGTGCTCTGTGACATCCACATCAAGAGAAATGTCCTATCAAAGATGCATGGTGCATTCCAAAAATGTGCACATTTTCAACATTTTGACCATTTGTGCTTATTTCCCTAGATTTGCATTAAATACCAATTCTCAACATATAGTTTTTGACCGTTTATCTGCTAAAACCGCTTTAAAATGAAAAGAAATTAGGTTTCATAATGGCAAAGGTCTATATATTAATGATTTTACAACAATCACCCCCCCTTATAAATTAATTAAGATTTGAGAGGTTTAAAGACTTGTGCCGATTTGTCACCTTAAGACAATTTTGCTTCAAATCTGAGAAATCTTGGTTTTCTCACAATTTTGACAGTTTCTTTAACTTTGAAGGCCTCTGAGAGAATAAACTTAGCGCGACTTGCATCTAAAACGCATTAAATATATTCACTAACATAAAAACTATCTATTAAATAAAAAAAAACGCAACTTAATCGACAGAAAACTTCAATTTTGGCTAAATCTCTCAGGAGCACGATTTTACGCCTAGGCCCTTCGAAGGAAAAATGATGTTCATAAAATCGAATTTTGTTATATTTTTCTTGAAATATAAAATGTTTTGAGTAAAACACTCAAGGTTTGAGTGCTCTGTGACATCCACATCAAGAGAAATGTCCTATCAAAGATGCATGGTGCATTCCAAAAATGTGCACATTTTCAACATTTTGACCATTTGTGCTTATTTCCCTAGATTTGCATTAAATACCAATTCTCAACATATAGTTTTTGACCGTTTATCTGCTAAAAACCGCTTTAAAATGAAAAGAAATTAGGTTTCATAATGGCAAAGGTCTATATATTAATGATTTTACAACAATCACCCCCCCTTATAAATTAATTAAGATTTGAGAGGTTTAAAGACTTGTGCCGATTTGTCACCTTAAGACAATTTTGCTTCAAATCTGAGAAATCTTGGTTTTCACAATTTTGACAGTTTCTTTAACTTTGAAGGCCTCTGAGAGAATAAACTTAGCGCCACTTGCATCTAAAACGCATTAAATATATTCACTAACATAAAAACTATCTATTAAAATTAAAAAACGCAACTTAATCGACAGAAAACTTCAATTTTGGCTAAATCTCTCAGGAGCACGATTTTACGCCTAGGCCCTTCGAAGGGCGCACACCACTAAATAATCTTCCCATTGAAACGCGTGTAAAAACACCGGTTTTCTTTGCTCATTTTGAGGCCTTTTGGGCTCGTTTTAAAATATTTTATGATGACCAGTCGATTGCAAATTGATGAAAGTTTAACATATGTTTCAATGTATGGGGGTTCTTCCATCTCGTTTTCCCGCTAGGAGGCCGCGAACAGCGCCCTCACTGTTTTTGACATGCTCTCAAGACTGCAAACCCGATTCTGCCATTTTTTAATTCGCGGACCTATTTTCTCAATAATTATAAAAATGCGACTTTTTTTGGCGACTCAAATTTATGTATAGGCTTTACACTTTAATTTAAGCTATAATTCGCCACTCTTTCTGATTAATAAGTCTAAAGACCAGCCCAAAATACCTCAAAAAGTTTCTGTTTTTTACCGGAACTCATTAGGGTTACACAAATGGCGCATTGATTTAGTGGTGTGAAAAAAAAAAAAAAAAATGATGTTCATAAAATCGAATTTTGTTATATTTTTCTTGAAATATAAAGTATTTTGAGTAAAACACTCAAGGTTTGAGTGCTCTGTGACATCCACATCAAGAGAAATGTCCTATCAAAGATGCATGGTGCATTCAAAAAATGTGCACATTTTCAACATTTTGACCATTTGTGCTTATTTCCCTAGATTTGCATTAAATACCAATTCTCAACATATAGTGTGTGACCGGTTATTTGCTAAAAACCGCTTTAAAATGAAAAGAAATTAGGTTTCATAATGGCAAAGGTCTATATATTAATGATTTTACAACAATCACCCACCCCCCCCTATAAAATAATTAAGATTTGAGAGGTTTAAAGACTTGTGCCGATTTGTCACCTTAAGACAATTTTGCTTCAAATCTGAGAAATCTTGGTTTTCTCACAATTTTTGACAGTTTCTTTAACTTTGAAGGCCTCTGAGAGAATAAACTTAGCGCGACTTGCATCTAAAACGCATTAAATATATTCACTAACATAAAAACTATCTATTAAAATAAAAAAACGCAACTTAATCGACAGAAAACTTCAATTTTGGCTAAATCTCTCAGGAGCACGATTTTACGCCTAGGCCCTTCAAGGAAAAATGATGTTCATAAAATCGAATTTTGTTATATTTTTCTTGAAATATAAAATGTTTTGAGTAAAACACTCAAGGTTTGAGTGCTCTGTGACATCCACATCAAGAGAAATGTCCTATCAAAGATGCATGGTGCATTCCAAAAATGTGCACATTTTCAACATTTTGACCATTTGTGCTTATTTCCCTAGATTTGCATTAAATACCAATTCTCAACATATAGTTTTTGACCGTTTATCTGCTAAAAACCGCTTTAAAATGAAAAGAAATTAGGTTTCATAATGGCAAAGGTCTATATATTAATGATTTTACAACAATCACCCCCCCTTATAAATTAATTAAGATTTGAGAGGTTTAAAGACTTGTGCCGATTTGTCACCTTAAGACAATTTTGCTTCAAATCTGAGAAATCTTGGTTTTCTCACAATTTTTGACAGTTTCTTTAACTTTGAAGGCCTCTGAGAGAATAAACTTAGCGCGACTTGCATCTAAAACGCATTAAATATATTCACTAACATAAAAACTATCTATTAAAATAAAAAAAAAAACGCAACTTAATCGACAGAAAACTTCAATTTTGGCTAAATCTCTCAGGAGCACGATTTTACGCCTAGGCCCTTCGAAGGGCGCACACCACTAAATAATCTTCCCATTGAAACGCGTGTAAAAACACCGGTTTTCTTTGCTCATTTTGAGGCCTTTTGGGCTCGTTTTAAAATATTTTATGATGACCAGTCGATTGCAAATCGATGAAAGTTTAACATATGTTTCAATGTATGGGGGTTATTCCATCTCGTTTTCCCGCTAGGAGGCCGCGAACAGCGCCCTCACTGTTTTTGACATGCTCTCAAGACTGCAAACCCGATTCTGCCATTTTTAATTCGCGGACCTATTTTCTCAATAATTATAAAAATGCGACTTTTTTTGGCGACTCAAATTTATGTATAGGCTTTACACTTTAATTTAAGCTATAATTCGCCACTCTTTCTGATTAATAAGTCTAAAGACCAGCCCAAAATACCTCAAAAAGTTTCTGTTTTTTACCGGAACTCATTAGAGACACACAAATGGCGCATTGATTTAGTCGTGTTCCCCTTCAAGGAAAAATGATGTTCATAAAATCGAATTTTGTTATATTTTTCTTGAAATATAAAATGTTTTGAGTAAAACACTCAAGGTTTGAGTGCTCTGTGACATCCACATCAAGAGAAATGTCCTATCAAAGATGCATGGTGCATTCCAAAAATGTGCACATTTTCAACATTTTGACCATTTGTGCTTATTTCCCTAGATTTGCATTAAATACCAATTCTCAACATATAGTTTTTGACCGTTTATCTGCTAAAACCGCTTTAAAATGAAAAGAAATTAGGTTTCATAATGGCAAAGGTCTATATATTAATGATTTTACAACAATCACCCCCCTTATAAATTAATTAAGATTTGAGAGGTTTAAAGACTTGTGCCGATTTGTCACCTTAAGACAATTTTGCTTCAAATCTGAGAAATCTTGGTTTTCTCACAATTTTTGACAGTTTCTTTAACTTTGAAGGCCTCTGAGAGAATAAACTTAGCGCGACTTGCATCTAAAACGCATTAAATATATTCACTAACATAAAACTATCTATTAAAATTTAAAAAACGCAACTTAATCGACAGAAAACTTCAATTTTGGCTAAATCTCTCAGGAGCACGATTTTACGCCTAGGCCCTTCAAGGAAAAATGATGTTCATAAAATCGAATTTTGTTATATTTTTCTTGAAATATAAAATGTTTTGAGTAAAACACTCAAGGTTTGAGTGCTCTGTGACATCCACATCAAGAGAAATGTCCTATCAAAGATGCATGGTGCATTCCAAAATGTGCACATTTTCAACATTTTGACCATTTGTGCTTATTTCCTAGATTTGCATTAAATACCAATTCTCAACATATAGTTTTTGACCGTTTATCTGCTAAAAACCGCTTTAAAATGAAAAGAAATTAGGTTTCATAATGGCAAAGGTCTATATATTAATGATTTTACAACAATCACCCCCCTTATAAATTAATTAAGATTTGAGAGGTTTAAAGACTTGTGCCGATTTGTCACCTTAAGACAATTTTGCTTCAAATCTGAGAAATCTTGGTTTTCTCACAATTTTTGACAGTTTCTTTAACTTTGAAGGCCTCTGAGAGAATAAACTTAGCGCGACTTGCATCTAAAACGCATTAAATATATTCACTAACATAAAAACTATCTATTAAAATTAAAAAAACGCAACTTAATCGACAGAAAACTTCAATTTTGGCTAAATCTCTCAGGAGCACGATTTTACGCCTAGGCCCTTCGAAGGGCGCACACCACTAAATAATCTTCCCATTGAAACGCGTGTAAAAACACCGGTTTTCTTTGCTCATTTTGAGGCCTTTTGGGCTCGTTTTAAAATATTTTATGATGACCAGTCGATTGCAAATCGATGAAAGTTTAACATATGTTTCAATGTATGGGGTTCTTCCATCTCGTTTTTTTCCCGCTAGGAGGCCGCGAACAGCGCCCTCACTGTTTTTGACATGCTCTCAAGACTGCAAACCCGATTCTGCCATTTTTTAATTCGCGGACCTATTTTCTCAATAATTATAAAATGCGACTTTTTGGCGACTCAAATTTATGTATAGGCTTTACACTTTAATTTAAGCTATAATTCGCCACTCTTTCTGATTAATAAGTCTAAAGACCAGCCCAAAATACCTCAAAAGTTTCTGTTTTTTACCGGAACTCATTAGGGTTACACAAATGGCGCATTGATTTAGTGGTGTGCCCCTTCAAGGAAAAATGATGTTCATAAAATCGAATTTTGTTATATTTTTCTTGAAATATAAAATGTTTTGAGTAAAACACTCAAGGTTTGCGTCCTCTGTGACATCCACATCAAGAGAAATGTCCTATCAAAGATGCATGGTGCATTCCAAAAATGTGCACATTTTCAACATTTTGACCATTTGTGCTTATTTCCCTAGATTTGCATTAAATACCAATTCTCAACATATAGTTTTTGACCGTTTATCTGCTAAAAACCGCTTTAAAATGAAAAGAAATTAGGTTTCATAATGGCAAAGGTCTATATATTAATGATTTTACAACAATCACCCCCCCTTATAAATTAATTAAGATTTGAGAGGTTTAAAGACTTGTGCCGATTTGTCACCTTAAGACAATTTTGCTTCAAATCTGAGAAATCTTGGTTTTCTCACAATTTTTGACAGTTTCTTTAACTTTGAAGGCCTCTGAGAGAATAAACTTAGCGCGACTTGCATCTAAAACGCATTAAATATATTCACTAACATAAAAACTATCTATTAAAATTAAAAAAACGCAACTTAATCGACAGAAAACTTCAATTTTGGCTAAATCTCTCAGGAGCACGATTTTACGCCTAGGCCCTTCAAGGAAAAATGATGTTCATAAAATCGAATTTTGTTATATTTTTCTTGAAATATAAAATGTTTTGAGTAAAACACTCAAGGTTTGAGTGCTCTGTGACATCCACATCAAGAGAAATGTCCTATCAAAGATGCATGGTGCATTCCAAAAAATGTGCACATTTTCAACATTTTGACCATTTGTGCTTATTTCCCTAGATTTGCATTAAATACCAATTCTCAACATATAGTTTTTGACCGTTTATCTGCTAAAAACCGCTTTAAAATGAAAAGAAATTAGGTTTCATAATGGCAAAGGTCTATATATTAATGATTTTACAACAATCCCCCCCCTATAAATTAATTAAGATTTGAGAGGTTCAAAGACTTGTGCCGATTTGTCACCTTAAGACAATTTTGCTTCAAATCTGAGAAATCTTGGTTTTCTCACAATTTTTGACAGTTTCTTTAACTTTGAAGGCCTCTGAGAGAATAAACTTAGCGCGACTTGCATCTAAAACGCATTAAATATATTCACTAACATAAAAACTATCTATTAAAATAAAAAAACGCAACTTAATCGACAGAAAACTTCAATTTTGGCTAAATCTCTCAGGAGCACGATTTTACGCCTAGGCCCTTCGAAGGGCGCACACCACTAAATAATCTTCCCATTGAAACGCGTGTAAAAACACCGGTTTTCTTTGCTCATTTTGAGGCCTTTTGGGCTCGTTTTAAAATATTTTATGATGACCAGTCGATTGCAAATCGATGAAAGTTTAACATATGTTTCAATGTATGGGGTTCTTCCATCTCGTTTTCCCGCTAGGAGGCCGCGAACAGCGCCCTCACTGTTTTTGACATGCTCTCAAGACTGCAAACCCGATTCTGCCATTTTTTAATTCGCGGACCTATTTTCTCAATAATTATAAAAATGCGACTTTTTTGGCGACTCAAATTTATGTATAGGCTTTACACTTTAATTTAAGCTATAATTCGCCACTCTTTCTGATTAATAAGTCTAAAGACCAGCCCAAAATACCTCAAAAAGTTTCTGTTTTTACCGGAACTCATTAGGGTTACACAAATGGCGCATTGATTTAGTGGTGTGCCCCTTCAAGGAAAAATGATGTTCATAAAATCGAATTTTGTTATATTTTTCTTGAAATATAAAATGTTTTGAGTAAAACACTCAAGGTTTGAGTGCTCTGTGACATCCACATCAAGAGAAATGTCCTATCAAAGATGCATGGTGCATTCCAAAAATGTGCACATTTTCAACATTTTGACCATTTGTGCTTATTTCCTAGATTTGCATTAAATACCAATTCTCAACATATAGTTTTTGACCGTTTATCTGCTAAAACCGCTTTAAAATGAAAAGAAATTAGGTTTCATAATGGCAAAGGTCTATATATTAATGATTTTACAACAATCACCCCCCCTTATAAATTAATTAAGATTTGAGAGGTTTAAAGACTTGTGCCGATTTGTCACCTTAAGACAATTTTGCTTCAAATCTGAGAAATCTTGGTTTTCTCACAATTTTTGACAGTTTCTTTAACTTTGAAGGCCTCTGAGAGAATAAACTTAGCGCGACTTGCATCTAAAACGCATTAAATATATTCACTAACATAAAAACTATCTATTAAAATAAAAAAACGCAACTTAATCGACAGAAAACTTCAATTTTGGCTAAATCTCTCAGGAGCACGATTTTACGCCTAGGCCCTTCGAAGGGCGCACACCACTAAATAATCTTCCCATTGAAACGCGT
Organism: Amphiura filiformis; assembly: GCF_039555335.1. Taxonomy (NCBI): domain Eukaryota; kingdom Metazoa; phylum Echinodermata; class Ophiuroidea; order Amphilepidida; family Amphiuridae; genus Amphiura; species Amphiura filiformis. Next base: position 29,985,941 of record NC_092637.1, read on the forward strand.
GTAAAAACACCGGTTTTCTTTGCTCATTTTGAGGCCTTTTGGGCTCGTTTTAAAATATTTTATGATGACCAGTCGATTGCAAATCGATGAAAGTTTAACATATGTTTCAATGTATGGGGGTTCTTCCATCTCGTTTTCCCGCTAGGAGGCCGCGAACAGCGCCCTCACTGTTTTTGACATGCTCTCAAGACTGCAAACCCGATTCTGCCATTTTTTAATTCGCGGACCTATTTTCTCAATAATTATAAAAATGCGACTTTTTTGGCGACTCAAATTTATGTATAGGCTTTACACTTTAATTTAAGCTATAATTCGCCACTCTTTCTGATTAATAAGTCTAAAGACCAGCCCAAAATACCTCAAAAAGTTTCTGTTTTTTACCGGAACTCATTAGGGTTACACAAATGGCGCATTGATTTAGTGGTGTGCCCCCCTTCAAGGAAAAATGATGTTCATAAAATCGAATTTTGTTATATTTTTCTTGAAATATAAAATGTTTTGAGTAAAACACTCAAGGTTTGAGTGCTCTGTGACATCCACATCAAGAGAAATGTCCTATCAAAGATGCATGGTGCATTCCAAAAATGTGCACATTTTCAACATTTTGACCATTTGTGCTTATTTCCCTAGATTTGCATTAAATACCAATTCTCAACATATAGTTTTTGACCGTTTATCTGCTAAAACCGCTTTAAAATGAAAAGAAATTAGGTTTCATAATGGCAAAGGTCTATATATTAATGATTTTACAACAATCACCCCCCCTTATAAATTAATTAAGATTTGAGAGGTTTAAAGACTTGTGCCGATTTGTCACCTTAAGACAATTTTGCTTCAAATCTGAGAAATCTTGGTTTTCTCACAATTTTTGACAGTTTCTTTAACTTTGAAGGCCTCTGAGAGAATAAACTTAGCGCGACTTGCATCTAAAACGCATTAAATATATTCACTAACATAAAACTATCTATTAAAATAAAAAAAAACGCAACTTAATCGACAGAAAACTTCAATTTTGGCTAAATCTCTCAGGAGCACGATTTTACGCCTAGGCCCTTCGAAGGGCGCACACCACTAAATAATCTTCCCATTGAAACGCGTGTAAAAACACCGGTTTTCTTTGCTCATTTTGAGGCCTTTTGGGCTCGTTTTAAAATATTTTATGATGACCAGTCGATTGCAAATCGATGAAAGTTTAACATATGTTTCAATGTATGGGGTTCTTCCATCTCGTTTTCCCGCTAGGAGGCCGCGAACAGCGCCCTCACTGTTTTTGACATGCTCTCAAGACTGCAAACCCGATTCTGCCATTTTTTAATTCGCGGACCTATTTTCTCAATAATTATAAAAATGCGACTTTTTTGGCGACTCAAATTTATGTATAGGCTTTACACTTTAATTTAAGCTATAATTCGCCACTCTTTCTGATTAATAAGTCTAAAGACCAGCCCAAAATACCTCAAAAAGTTTCTGTTTTTACCGGAACTCATTAGGGTTACACAAATGGCGCATTGATTTAGTGGTGTGCCCCTTCAAGGAAAAATGATGTTCATAAAATCGAATTTTGTTATATTTTTCTTGAAATATAAAATGTTTTGAGTAAAACACTCAAGGTTTGAGTGCTCTGTGACATCCACATCAAGAGAAATGTCCTATCAAAGATGCATGATGAAAAAAAAAAATGTGCACATTTTCAACATTTTGACCATTTGTGCTTATTTCCCTAGATTTGCATTAAATACCAATTCTCAACATATAGTTTTTGACCGTTTATCTGCTAAAACCGCTTTAAAATGAAAAGAAATTAGGTTTCATAATGGCAAAGGTCTATATATTAATGATTTTACAACAATCACCCCCCTTATAAATTAATTAAGATTTGAGAGGTTTAAAGACTTGTGCCGATTTGTCACCTTAAGACAATTTTGCTTCAAATCTGAGAAATCTTGGTTTTCTCACAATTTTTGACAGTTTCTTTAACTTTGAAGGCCTCTGAGAGAATAAACTTAGCGCGACTTGCATCTAAAACGCATTAAATATATTCACTAACATAAAAACTATCTATTAAAATAAAAAAACGCAACTTAATCGACAGAAAACTTCAATTTTGGCTAAATCTCTCAGGAGCACGATTTTACGCCTAGGCCCTTCGAAGGGCGCACACCACTAAATAATCTTCCCATTGAAACGCGTGTAAAAACACCGGTTTTCTTTGCTCATTTTGAGGCCTTTTGGGCTCGTTTTAAAATATTTTATGATGACCAGTCGATTGCAAATCGATGAAAGTTTAACATATGTTTCAATGTATGGGGTTCTTCCATCTCGTTTTCCCGCTAGGAGGCCGCGAACAGCGCCCTCACTGTTTTTGACATGCTCTCAAGACTGCAAACCCGATTCTGCCATTTTTAATTCGCGGACCTATTTTCTCAATAATTATAAAATGCGACTTTTTTGGCGACTCAAATTTATGTATAGGCTTTACACTTTAATTTAAGCTATAATTCGCCACTCTTTCTGATTAATAAGTCTAAAGACCAGCCCAAAATACCTCAAAAAGTTTCTGTTTTTTACCGGAACTCATTAGGGTTACAAAAATGGCGCATTGATTTAGTGGTGTGACCCCTTCAAGGAAAAATGATGTTCATAAAATCGAATTTTGTTATATTTTTCTTGAAATATAAAATGTTTTGAGTAAAACACTCAAGGTTTGAGTGCTCTGTGACATCCACATCAAGAGAAATGTCCTATCAAAGATGCATGGTGCATTCCAAAAATGTGCACATTTTCAACATTTTGACCATTTGTGCTTATTTCCCTAGATTTGCATTAAATACCAATTCTCAACATATAGTTTTTGACCGTTTATCTGCTAAAAACCGCTTTAAAATGAAAAGAAATTAGGTTTCATAATGGCAAAGGTCTATATATTAATGATTTTACAACAATCACCCCCCCTTCTAAATTAATTAAGATTTGAGAGGTTTAAAGACTTGTGCCGATTTGTCACCTTAAGACAATTTTGCTTCAAATCTGAGAAATCTTGGTTTTCTCACAATTTTGACAGTTTCTTTAACTTTGAAGGCCTCTGAGAGAATAAACTTAGCGCGACTTGCATCTAAAACGCATTAAATATATTCACTAACATAAAAACTATCTATTAAAATAAAAAAAACGCAACTTAATCGACAGAAAACTTCAATTTTGGCTAAATCTCTCAGGAGCACGATTTTACGCCTAGGCCCTTCGAAGGGCGCACACCACTAAATAATCTTCCCATTGAAACGCGTGTAAAAACACCGGTTTTCTTTGCTCATTTTGAGGCCTTTTGGGCTCGTTTTAAAATATTTTATGATGACCAGTCGATTGCAAATCGATGAAAGTTTAACATATGTTTCAATGTATGGGGTTCTTCCATCTCGTTTTCCCGCTAGGAGGCCGCGAACAGCGCCCTCACTGTTTTGACATGCTCTCAAGACTGCAAACCCGATTCTGCCATTTTTTAATTCGCGGACCTATTTTCTCAATAATTATAAAAATGCGACTTTTTTTTTTACTCTAATTTATGTATAGGCTTTACACTTTAATTTAAGCTATAATTCGCCACTCTTTCTGATTAATAAGTCTAAAGACCAGCCCAAAATACCTCAAAAAGTTTCTGTTTTTTACCGGAACTCATTAGGGTTACACAAATGGCGCATGGATTTAGTGGTTTGCCCCCTTCAAGGAAAAATGATGTTCATAAAATCGAATTTTGTTATATTTTTCTTGAAATATAAAATGTTTTGAGTAAAACACTCAAGGTTTGAGTGCTCTGTGACATCCACATCAAGAGAAATGTCCTATCAAAGATGCATGGTGCATTCCAAAAATGTGCACATTTTCAACATTTTGACCATTTGTGCTTATTTCCTAGATTTGCATTAAATACCAATTCTCAACATATAGTTTTTGACCGTTTATCTGCTAAAACCGCTTTAAAATGAAAAGAAATTAGGTTTCATAATGGCAAAGGTCTATATATTAATGATTTTACAACAATCACCCCCCCCCCCTATAAATTAATTAAGATTTGAGAGGTTTAAAGACTTGTGCCGATTTGTCACCTTAAGACAATTTTGCTTCAAATCTGAGAAATCTTGGTTTTCTCACAATTTTTGACAGTTTCTTTAACTTTGAAGGCCTCTGAGAGAATAAACTTAGCGCGACTTGCATCTAAAACGCATTAAATATATTCACTAACATAAAAACTATCTATTAAAATAAAAAAAACGCAACTTAATCGACAGAAAACTTCAATTTTGGCTAAATCTCTCAGGAGCACGATTTTACGCCTAGGCCCTTCGAAGGGCGCACACCACTAAATAATCTTCCCATTGAAACGCGTGTAAAAACACCGGTTTTCTTTGCTCATTTTGAGGCCTTTTGGGCTCGTTTTAAAATATTTTATGATGACCAGTCGATTGCAAATCGATGAAAGTTTAACATATGTTTCAATGTATGGGGTTCTTCCATCTCGTTTTCCAGCTAGGACGCCGCGAACAGCGCCCTCACTGTTTTTACATGCTCTCAAGACTGCAAACCCGATTCTGCCATTTTTTAATTCGCGGACCTATTTTCTCAATAATTATAAAAATGCGACTTTTTTGGCGACTCAAATTTATGTATAGGCTTTACACTTTAATTTAAGCTATAATTCGCCACTCTTTCTGATTAATAAGTCTAAAGACCAGCCCAAAATACCTCAAAAAGTTTCTGTTTTTTACCGGAACTCATTAGGGTTACACAAATGGCGCATTGATTTAGTGGTGTGAAAAAAAAAAAAAAAAATGATGTTCATAAAATCGAATTTTGTTATATTTTTCTTGAAATATAAAATGTTTTGAGTAAAACACTCAAGGTTTGAGTGCTCTGTGACATCCACATCAAGAGAAATGTCCTATCAAAGATGCATGGTGCATTCCAAAAATGTGCACATTTTCAACATTTTGACCATTTGTGCTTATTTCCTAGATTTGCATTAAATACCAATTCTCAACATATAGTTTTTGACCGTTTATCTGCTAAAAACCGCTTTAAAATGAAAAGAAATTAGGTTTCATAATGGCAAAGGTCTATATATTAATGATTTTACAACAATCACCCCCCCTTATAAATTAATTAAGATTTGAGAGGTTTAAAGACTTGTGCCGATTTGTCACCTTAAGACAATTTTGCTTCAAATCTGAGAAATCTTGGTTTTCTCACAATTTTGACAGTTTCTTTAACTTTGAAGGCCTCTGAGAGAATAAACTTAGCGCGACTTGCATCTAAAACGCATTAAATATATTCACTAACATAAAAACTATCTATTAAAATAAAAAAAAAACGCAACTTAATCGACAGAAAACTTCAATTTTGGCTAAATCTCTCAGGAGCACGATTTTACGCCTAGGCCCTTCGAAGGGCGCACACCACTAAATAATCTTCCCATTGAAACGCGTGTAAAAACACCGGTTTTCTTTGCTCATTTTGAGGCCTTTTGGGCTCGTTTTAAAATATTTTATGATGACCAGTCGATTGCAAATCGATGAAAGTTTAACATATTTTTCAGTGAATGGGGGTTCTTCCATCTCGGTTTCCCGCTAGGAGGCCGCGAACAGCGCCCTCACTGTTTTGACATGCTCTCAAGACTGCAAACCCGATTCTGCCATTTTTAATTCGCGGACCTATTTTCTCAATAATTATAAAAATGCGACTTTTTTGGCGACTCAAATTTATGTATAGGCTTTACACTTTAATTTAAGCTATAATTCGCCACTCTTTCTGATTAATAAGTCTAAAGACCAGCCCAAAATACCTCAAAAAGTTTCTGTTTTTACCGGAACTCATTAGGGTTACACAAATGGCGCATTGATTTAGTGGTGTGCCCCTTCAAGGAAAAAATGATGTTCATAAAATCGAATTTTGTTATATTTTTCTTGAAATATAAAATGTTTTGAGTAAAACACTCAAGGTTTGAGTGCTCTGTGACATCCACATCAAGAGAAATGTCCTATCAAAGATGCATGGTGCATTCCAAAAATGTGCACATTTTCAACATTTTGACCATTTGTGCTTATTTCCTAGATTTGCATTAAATACCAATTCTCAACATATAGTTTTTGACCGTTTATCTGCTAAAACCGCTTTAAAATGAAAAGAAATTAGGTTTCATAATGGCAAAGGTCTATATATTAATGATTTTACAACAATCACCCCCCCTTATAAATTAATTAAAAGTTGAGAGGGTTAAAGACTTGTGCCGATTTGTCACCTTAAGACAATTTTGCTTCAAATCTGAGAAATCTTGGTTTTCTCACAATTTTTGACAGTTTCTTTAACTTTGAAGGCCTCTGAGAGAATAAACTTAGCGCGACTTGCATCTAAAACGCATTAAATATATTCACTAACATAAAAACTATCTATTAAAATAAAAAAACGCAACTTAATCGACAGAAAACTTCAATTTTGGCTAAATCTCTCAGGAGCACGATTTTACGCCTAGGCCCTTCGAAGGGCGCACACCACTAAATAATCTTCCCATTGAAACGCGTGTAAAAACACCGGTTTTCTTTGCTCATTTTGAGGCCTTTTGGGCTCGTTTTAAAATATTTTATGATGACCAGTCGATTGCAAATCGATGAAAGTTTAACATATGTTTCAATGTATGGGGTTCTTCCATCTCGTTTTCCCGCTAGGAGGCCGCGAACAGCGCCCTCACTGTTTTTGACATGCTCTCAAGACTGCAAACCCGATTCTGCCATTTTTTAATTCGCGGACCTATTTTCTCAATAATTATAAAAATGCGACTTTTTTGGCGACTCAAATTTATGTATAGGCTTTACACTTTAATTTAAGCTATAATTCGCCACTCTTTCTGATTAATAAGTCTAAAGACCAGCCCAAAATACCTCAAAAAGTTTCTGTTTTTTACCGGAACTCATTAGGGTTACACAAATGGCGCATTGATTTAGTGGTGTGCCCCCTTCAAGGAAAAATGATGTTCATAAAATCGAATTTTGTTATATTTTTCTTGAAATATAAAATGTTTTGAGTAAAACACTCAAGGTTTGAGTGCTCTGTGACATCCACATCAAGAGAAATGTCCTATCAAAGATGCATGGTGCATTCCAAAAATGTGCACATTTTCAACATTTTGACCATTTGTGCTTATTTCCTAGATTTGCATTAAATACCAATTCTCAACATATAGTTTTTGACCGTTTATCTGCTAAAACCGCTTTAAAATGAAAAGAAATTAGGTTTCATAATGGCAAAGGTCTATATATTAATGATTTTACAACAATCACCCCCCCTTATAAATTAATTAAGATTTGAGAGGTTTAAAGACTTGTGCCGATTTGTCACCTTAAGACAATTTTGCTTCAAATCTGAGAAATCTTGGTTTTCTCACAATTTTTGACAGTTTCTTTAACTTTGAAGGCCTCTGAGAGAATAAACTTAGCGCGACTTGCATCTAAAACGCATTAAATATATTCACTAACATAAAAACTAAAAAAAATAAAAAAAAAAAAACGCAACTTAATCGACAGAAAACTTCAATTTTGGCTAAATCTCTCAGGAGCACGATTTTACGCCTAGGCCCTTCAAGGAAAAATGATGTTCATAAAATCGAATTTTGTTATATTTTTCTTGAAATATAAAATGTTTTGAGTAAAACACTCAAGGTTTGAGTGCTCTGTGACATCCACATCAAGAGAAATGTCCTATCAAAGATGCATGGTGCATTCAAAAATGTGCACATTTTCAACATTTTGACCATTTGTGCTTATTTCCTAGATTTGCATTAAATACCAATTCTCAACATATAGTTTTTGACCGTTTATCTGCTAAAACCGCTTTAAAATGAAAAGAAATTAGGTTTCATAATGGCAAAGGTCTATATATTAATGATTTTACAACAATCACCCCCCTTATAAATTAATTAAGATTTGAGAGGTTTAAAGACTTGTGCCGATTTGTCACCTTAAGACAATTTTGCTTCAAATCTGAGAAATCTTGGTTTTCTCACAATTTTTGACAGTTTCTTTAACTTTGAAGGCCTCTGAGAGAATAAACTTAGCGCGACTTGCATCTAAAACGCATTAAATATATTCACTAACATAAAAACTATCTATTAAAATAAAAAAAAACGCAACTTAATCGACAGAAAACTTCAATTTTGGCTAAATCTCTCAGGAGCACGATTTACGCCTAGGCCCTTCAAGGAAAAATGATGTTCATAAAATCGAATTTTGTTATATTTTTCTTGAAATATAAAATGTTTTGAGTAAAACACTCAAGGTTTGAGTGCTCTGTGACATCCACATCAAGAGAAATGTCCTATCAAAGATGCATGGTGCATTCCAAAAATGTGCACATTTTCAACATTTTGACCATTTTTGCTTATTTCCCAAGATTTGCATTAAATACCAATTCTCAACATATAGTTTTTGACCGTTTATCTGCTAAAAACCGCTTTAAAATGAAAAGAAATTAGGTTTCATAATGGCAAAGGTCTATATATTAATGATTTTACAACAATCACCCCCTTATAAATTAATTAAGATTTGAGAGGTTTAAAGACTTGTGCCGATTTGTCACCTTAAGACAATTTTGCTTCAAATCTGAGAAATCTTGGTTTTCTCACAATTTTTGACAGTTTCTTTAACTTTGAAGGCCTCTGAGAGAATAAACTTAGCGCGACTTGCATCTAAAACGCATTAAATATATTCACTAACATAAAACTATCTATTAAAATAAAAAAACGCAACTTAATCGACAGAAAACTTCAATTTTGGCTAAATCTCTCAGGAGCACGATTTTACGCCTAGGCCCTTCGAAGGGCGCACACCACTAAATAATCTTCCCATTGAAACGCGTGTAAAAACACCGGTTTTCTTTGCTCATTTTGAGGCCTTTTGGGCTCGTTTTAAAATATTTTATGATGACCAGTCGATTGCAAATCGATGAAAGTTTAACATATGTTTCAATGTATGGGGTTCTTCCATCTCGTTTTCCCGCTAGGAGGCCGCGAACAGCGCCCTCACTGTTTTTGACATGCTCTCAAGACTGCAAACCCGATTCTGCCATTTTTTAATTCGCGGACCTATTTTCTCAATAATTATAAAAATGCGACTTTTTTGGCGACTCAAATTTATGTATAGGCTTTACACTTTAATTTAAGCTATAATTCGCCACTCTTTCTGATTAATAAGTCTAAAGACCAGCCCAAAATACCTCAAAAAGTTTCTGTTTTTACCGGAACTCATTAGGGTTACACAAATGGCGCATTGATTTAGTGGTGTGCCCCTTCAAGGAAAAATGATGTTCATAAAATCGAATTTTGTTATATTTTTCTTGAAATATAAAATGTTTTGAGTAAAACACTCAAGGTTTGAGTGCTCTGTGACATCCACATCAAGAGAAATGTCCTATCAAAGATGCATGGTGCATTCCAAAAATGTGCACATTTTCAACATTTTGACCATTTGTGCTTATTTCCCTAGATTTGCATTAAATACCAATTCTCAACATATAGTTTTTGACCGTTTATCTGCTAAAACCGCTTTAAAATGAAAAGAAATTAGGTTTCATAATGGCAAAGGTCTATATATTAATGATTTTACAACAATCACCCCCCCCCCCTTATAAATTAATTAAGATTTGAGAGGTTTAAAGACTTGTGCCGATTTGTCACCTTAAGACAATTTTGCTTCAAATCTGAGAAATCTTGGTTTTCTCACAATTTTTGACAGTTTCTTTAACTTTGAAGGCCTCTGAGAGAATAAACTTAGCGCGACTTGCATCTAAAACGCATTAAATATATTCACTAACATAAAACTATCTATTAAAATAAAAAAACGCAACTTAATCGACAGAAAACTTCAATTTTGGCTAAATCTCTCAGGAGCACGATTTTACGCCTAGGCCCTTCGAAGGGCGCACACCACTAAATAATCTTCCCATTGAAACGCGTGTAAAAACACCGGTTTTCTTTGCTCATTTTGAGGCCTTTTGGGCTCGTTTTAAAATATTTTATGATGACCAGTCGATTGCAAATCGATGAAAGTTTAACATATGTTTCAATGTATGGGGGTTCTTCCATCTCGTTTTCCCGCTAGGAGGCCGCGAACAGCGCCCTCACTGTTTTTGACATGCTCTCAAGACTGCAAACCCGATTCTGCCATTTTTTAATTCGCGGACCTATTTTCTCAATCATTTTAAAAATGCGACTTTTTTGGCGACTCAAATTTATGTATAGGCTTTACACTTTAATTTAAGCTATAATTCGCCACTCTTTCTGATTAATAAGTCTAAAGACCAGCCCAAAATACCTCAAAAAGTTTCTGTTTTTACCGGAACTCATTAGGGTTACACAAATGGCGCATTGATTTAGTGGTGTGCCCCCTTCAAGGAAAAATGATGTTCATAAAATCGAATTTTGTTATATTTTTCTTGAAATATAAAATGTTTTGAGTAAAACACTCAAGGTTTGAGTGCTCTGTGACATCCACATCAAGAGAAATGTCCTATCAAAGATGCATGGTGCATTCCAAAAATGTGCACATTTTCAACATTTTGACCATTTGTGCTTATTTCCCTAGATTTGCATTAAATACCAATTCTCAACATATAGTTTTTGACCGTTTATCTGCTAAAACCGCTTTAAAATGAAAAGAAATTAGGTTTCATAATGGCAAAGGTCTATATATTAATGATTTTACAACAATCACCCCCCCCCCTTATAAATTAATTAAGATTTGAGAGGTTTAAAGACTTGTGCCGATTTGTCACCTTAAGACAATTTTGCTTCAAATCTGAGAAATCTTGGTTTTCTCACAATTTTGACAGTTTCTTTAACTTTGAAGGCCTCTGAGAGAATAAACTTAGCGCGACTTGCATCTAAAACGCATTAAATATATTCACTAACATAAAAACTATCTATTAAAAATTAAAAAACGCAACTTAATCGACAGAAAACTTCAATTTTGGCTAAATCTCTCAGGAGCACGATTTTACGCCTAGGCCCTTCGAAGGAAAAATGATGTTCATAAAATCGAATTTTGTTATATTTTTCTTGAAATATAAAATGTTTTGAGTAAAACACTCAAGGTTTGAGTGCTCTGTGACATCCACATCAAGAGAAATGTCCTATCAAAGATGCATGGTGCATTCAAAAAATGTGCACATTTTCAACATTTTGACCATTTGTGCTTATTTCCCTAGATTTGCATTAAATACCAATTCTCAACATATAGTTTTTGACCGTTTATCTGATAAAAACCGCTTTAAAATGAAAAGAAATTAGGTTTCATCATGGCAAAGGTCTATATATTAATGATTTTACAACAATCACCCCCCCCCCCCTTATAAATTAATTAAGATTTGAGAGGTTTAAAGACTTGTGCCGATTTGTCACCTTAAGACAATTTTGCTTCAAATCTGAGAAATCTTGGTTTTCTCACAATTTTTGACAGTTTCTTTAACTTTGAAGGCCTCTGAGAGAATAAACTTAGCGCGACTTGCATCTAAAACGCATTAAATATATTCACTAACATAAAAACTATCTATTAAAATAAAAAAAACGCAACTTAATCGACAGAAAACTTCAATTTTGGCTAAATCTCTCAGGAGCACGATTTTACGCCTAGGCCCTTCGAAGGGCGCACACCACTAAATAATCTTCCCATTGAAACGCGTGTAAAAACACCGGTTTTCTTTGCTCATTTTGAGGCCTTTTGGGCTCGTTTTAAAATATTTTATGATGACCAGTCGATTGCAAATCGATGAAAGTTTAACATATGTTTCAATGTATGGGGTTCTTCCATCTCGTTTTCCCGCTAGGAGGCCGCGAACAGCGCCCTCACTGTTTTTGACATGCTCTCAAGACTGCAAACCCGATTCTGCCATTTTTAATTCGCGGACCTATTTTCTCAATAATTATAAAATGCGACTTTTTTGGCGACTCAAATTTATGTATAGGCTTTACACTTTAATTTAAGCTATAATTCGCCACTCTTTCTGATTAATAAGTCTAAAGACCAGCCCAAAATACCTCAAAAAGTTTCTGTTTTTTACCGGAACTCATTAGGGTTACACAAATGGCGCATTGATTTAGTGGTGTGCCCCTTCAAGGAAAAATGATGTTCATAAAATCGAATTTTGTTATATTTTTCTTGAAATATAAAATGTTTTGAGTAAAACACTCAAGGTTTGAGTGCTCTGTGACATCCACATCAAGAGAAATGTCCTATCAAAGATGCATGGTGCATTCCAAAAATGTGCACATTTTCAACATTTTGACCATTTGTGCTTATTTCCCTAGATTTGCATTAAATACCAATTCTCAACATATAGTTTTTGACCGTTTATCTGCTAAAAACCCCTTTAAAATGAAAAGAAATTATGTTTCATAATGGCAAAGGTCTATATATTAATGATTTTACAACAATCACCCCCCTTATAAATTAATTAAGATTTGAGAGGTTTAAAGACTTGTGCCGATTTGTCACCTTAAGACAATTTTGCTTCAAATCTGAGAAATCTTGGTTTTCTCACAATTTTTGACAGTTTCTTTAACTTTGAAGGCCTCTGAGAGAATAAACTTAGCGCGACTTGCATCTAAAACGCATTAAATATATTCACTAACATAAAAACTATCTATTAAAATAAAAAAAACGCAACTTAATCGACAGAAAACTTCAATTTTGGCTAAATCTCTCAGGAGCACGATTTTACGCCTAGGCCCTTCGAAGGGCGCACACCACTAAATAATCTTCCCATTGAAACGCGTGTAAAAACACCGGTTTTCTTTGCTCATTTTGAGGCCTTTTGGGCTCGTTTTAAAATATTTTATGATGACCAGTCGATTGCAAATCGATGAAAGTTTAACATATGTTTCAATGTATGGGGTTCTTCCATCTCGTTTTCCCGCTAGGAGGCCGCGAACAGCGCCCTCACTGTTTTTGACATGCTCTCAAGACTGCAAACCCGATTCTGCCATTTTTTAATTCGCGGACCTATTTTCTCAATAATTATAAAAATGCGACTTTTTTGTCGACTCAAATTTATGTATAGGCTTTACACTTTAATTTAAGCTATAATTCGCCACTCTTTCTGATTAATAAGTCTAAAGACCAGCCCAAAAACCCTCAAAAAGTTTCTGTTTTTTACCGGAACTCATTAGGGTTACACAAATGGCGCATTGATTTAGTGGTGTGCCCCTTCAAGGAAAAATGATGTTCATAAAATCGAATTTTGTTATATTTTTCTTGAAATATAAAATGTTTTGAGTAAAACACTCAAGGTTTGAGTGCTCTGTGACATCCACATCAAGAGAAATGTCCTATCAAAGATGCATGGTGCATTCCAAAAATGTGCACATTTTCAACATTTTGACCATTTGTGCTTATTTCCCTAGATTTGCATTAAATACCAATTCTCAACATATAGTTTTTGACCGTTTATCTGCTAAAAACCGCTTTAAAATGAAAAGAAATTAGGTTTCATAATGGCAAAGGTCTATATATTAATGATTTTACAACAATCACCCCCCTTATAAATTAATTAAGATTTGAGAGGTTTAAAGACTTGTGCCGATTTGTCACCTTAAGACAATTTTGCTTCAAATCTGAGAAATCTTGGTTTTCTCACAATTTTTGACAGTTTCTTTAACTTTGAAGGCCTCTGAGAGAATAAACTTAGCGCGACTTGCATCTAAAACGCATTAAATATATTCACTAACATAAAAACTATCTATTAAAATAAAAAAACGCAACTTAATCGACAGAAAACTTCAATTTTGGCTAAATCTCTCAGGAGCACGATTTTACGCCTAGGCCCTTCGAAGGGCGCACACCACTAAATAATCTTCCCATTGAAACGCGTGTAAAAACACCGGTTTTCTTTGCTCATTTTGAGGCCTTTTGGGCTCGTTTTAAAATATTTTATGATGACCAGTCGATTGCAAATCGATGAAAGTTTAACATATGTTTCAATGTATGGGGTTCTTCCATCTCGTTTTCCCGCTAGGAGGCCGCGAACAGCGCCCTCACTGTTTTTGACATGCTCTCAAGACTGCAAACCCGATTCTGCCATTTTTAATTCGCGGACCTATTTTCTCAATAATTATAAAAATGCGACTTTTTTTTTTTTTCAAATTTATGTATAGGCTTTACACTTTAATTTAAGCTATAATTCGCCACTCTTTCTGATTAATAAGTCTAAAGACCAGCCCAAAATACCTCAAAAAGTTTCTGTTTTTTACCGGAACTCATTAGGGTTACACAAATGGCGCATTGATTTAGTGGTGTGCCCCCTTGAATTCAAGGAAAAATGATGTTCATAAAATCGAATTTTGTTATATTTTTCTTGAAATATAAAATGTTTTGAGTAAAACACTCAAGGTTTGAGTGCTCTGTGACATCCACATCAAGAGAAATGTCCTATCAAAGATGCATGGTGCATTCCAAAATGTGCACATTTTCAACATTTTGACCATTTGTGCTTATTTCCTAGATTTGCATTAAATACCAATTCTCAACATATAGTTTTTGACCGTTTATCTGCTAAAACCGCTTTAAAATGAAAAGAAATTAGGTTTCATAATGGCAAAGGTCTATATATTAATGATTTTACAACAATCACCCCCCCTTATAAATTAATTAAGATTTGAGAGGTTTAAAGACTTGTGCCGATTTGTCACCTTAAGACAATTTTGCTTCAAATCTGAGAAATCTTGGTTTTCTCACAATTTTTGACAGTTTCTTTAACTTTGAAGGCCTCTGAGAGAATAAACTTAGCGCGACTTGCATCTAAAACGCATTAAATATATTCACTAACATAAAAACTATCTATTAAAATAAAAAAAACGCAACTTAATCGACAGAAAACTTCAATTTTGGCTAAATCTCTCAGGAGCACGATTTTACGCCTAGGCCCTTCAAGGAAAAATGATGTTCATAAAATCGAATTTTGTTATATTTTTCTTGAAATATAAAATGTTTTGAGTAAAACACTCAAGGTTTGAGTGCTCTGTGACATCCACATCAAGAGAAATGTCCTATCAAAGATGCATGGTGCATTCCAAAAATGTGCACATTTTCAACATTTTGACCATTTGTGCTTATTTCCCTAGATTTGCATTAAATACCAATTCTCAACATATAGTTTTTGACCGTTTATCTGCTAAAACCGCTTTAAAATGAAAAGAAATTAGGTTTCATAATGGCAAAGGTCTATATATTAATGATTTTACAACAATCACCCCCCTTATAAATTAATTAAGATTTGAGAGGTTTAAAGACTTGTGCCGATTTGTCACCTTAAGACAATTTTGCTTCAAATCTGAGAAATCTTGGTTTTCTCACAATTTTTGACAGTTTCTTTAACTTTGAAGGCCTCTGAGAGAATAAACTTAGCGCGACTTGCATCTAAAACGCATTAAATATATTCACTAACATAAAAACTATCTATTAAAATTAAAAAAAACGCAACTTAATCGACAGAAAACTTCAATTTTGGCTAAATCTCTCAGGAGCACGATTTTACGCCTAGGCCCTTCGAAGGAAAAATGATGTTCATAAAATCGAATTTTGTTATATTTTTCTTGAAATATAAAATGTTTTGAGTAAAACACTCAAGGTTTGAGTGCTCTGTGACATCCACATCAAGAGAAATGTCCTATCAAAGATGCATGGTGCATTCCAAAAATGTGCACATTTTCAACATTTTGACCATTTGTGCTTATTTCCCTAGATTTGCATTAAATACCAATTCTCAACATATAGTTTTTGACCGTTTATCTGCTAAAAACCGCTTTAAAATGAAAAGAAATTAGGTTTCATCATGGCAAAGGTCTATATATTAATGATTTTACAACAATCACCCCCCTTATAAATTAATTAAGATTTGAGAGGTTTAAAGACTTGTGCCGATTTGTCACCTTAAGACAATTTTGCTTCAAATCTGAGAAATCTTGGTTTTCTCACAATTTTTGACAGTTTCTTTAACTTTGAAGGCCTCTGAGAGAATAAACTTAGCGCGACTTGCATCTAAAACGCATTAAATATATTCACTAACATAAAACTATCTATTAAAAAAAAAAACGCAACTTAATCGACAGAAAACTTCAATTTTGGCTAAATCTCTCAGGAGCACGATTTTACGCCTAGGCCCTTCGAAGGGCGCACACCACTAAATAATCTTCCCATTGAAACGCGTGTAAAAACACCGGTTTTCTTTGCTCATTTTGAGGCCTTTTGGGCTCGTTTTAAAATATTTTATGATGACCAGTCGATTGCAAATCGATGAAAGTTTAACATATGTTTCAATGTATGGGGTTCTTCCATCTCGTTTTCCCGCTAGGAGGCCGCGAACAGCGCCCTCACTGTTTTTGACATGCTCTCAAGACTGCAAACCCGATTCTGCCATTTTTAATTCGCGGACCTATTTTCTCAATAATTATAAAATGCGACTTTTTTGGCGACTCAAATTTATGTATAGGCTTTACACTTTAATTTAAGCTATAATTCGCCACTCTTTCTGATTAATAAGTCTAAAGACCAGCCCAAAATACCTCAAAAAGTTTCTGTTTTTTACCGGAACTCATTAGGGTTACACAAATGGCGCATTGATTTAGTTGTGTGAAAAAAAAAAAAAAAAATGATGTTCATAAAATCGAATTTTGTTATATTTTTCTTGAAATATAAAATGTTTTGAGTAAAACACTCAAGGTTTGAGTGCTCTGTGACATCCACATCAAGAGAAATGTCCTATCAAAGATGCATGGTGCATTCCAAAAATGTGCACATTTTCAACATTTTGACCATTTGTGCTTATTTCCCTAGATTTGCATTAAATACCAATTCTCAACATATAGTTTTTGACCGTTTATCTGCTAAAAACCGCTTTAAAATGAAAAGAAATTAGGTTTCATAATGGCAAAGGTCTATATATTAATGATTTTACAACAATCACCCCCCTTATAAATTAATTAAGATTTGAGAGGTTTAAAGACTTGTGCCGATTTGTCACCTTAAGACAATTTTGCTTCAAATCTGAGAAATCTTGGTTTTCTCACAATTTTTGACAGTTTCTTTAACTTTGAAGGCCTCTGAGAGAATAAACTTAGCGCGACTTGCATCTAAAACGCATTAAATATATTCACTAACATAAAACTATCTATTAAAATAAAAAAACGCAACTTAATCGACAGAAAACTTCAATTTTGGCTAAATCTCTCAGGAGCACGATTTTACGCCTAGGCCCTTCGAAGGGCGCACACCACTAAATAATCTTCCCATTGAAACGCGTGTAAAAACACCGGTTTTCTTTGCTCATTTTGAGGCCTTTTGGGCTCGTTTTAAAATATTTTATGATGACCAGTCGATTGCAAATCGATGAAAGTTTAACATATGTTTCAATGTATGGGGTTCTTCCATCTCGTTTTCCCGCTAGGAGGCCGCGAACAGCGCCCTCACTGTTTTGACATGCTCTCAAGACTGCAAACCCGATTCTGCCATTTTTAATTCGCGGACCTATTTTCTCAATAATTATAAAATGCGACTTTTTGGCGACTCAAATTTATGTATAGGCTTTACACTTTAATTTAAGCTATAATTCGCCACTCTTTCTGATTAATAAGTCTAAAGACCAGCCCAAAATACCTCAAAAAGTTTCTGTTTTTTACCGGAACTCATTAGGGTTACACAAATGGCGCATTGATTTAGTGGTGTGCAAAATCAAGAAAAAATGATGTTCATAAAATCGAATTTTGTTATATTTTTCTTGAAATATAAAATGTTTTGAGTAAAACACTCAAGGTTTGAGTGCTCTGTGACATCCACATCAAGAGAAATGTCCTATCAAAGATGCATGGTGCATTCCAAAAATGTGCACATTTTCAACATTTTGACCATTTGTGCTTATTTCCCTAGATTTGCATTAAATACCAATTCTCAACATATAGTTTTTGACCGTTTATCTGCTAAAACCGCTTTAAAATGAAAAGAAATTAGGTTTCATAATGGCAAAGGTCTATATATTAATGATTTTACAACAATCACCCCCCTTATAAATTAATTAAGATTTGAGAGGTTTAAAGACTTGTGCCGATTTGTCACCTTAAGACAATTTTGCTTCAAATCTGAGAAATCTTGGTTTTCTCACAATTTTGACAGTTTCTTTAACTTTGAAGGCCTCTGAGAGAATAAACTTAGCGCGACTTGCATCTAAAACGCATTAAATATATTCACTAACATAAAAACTATCTAAAAAAAAAAAAAAAACGCAACTTAATCGACAGAAAACTTCAATTTTGGCTAAATCTCTCAGGAGCACGATTTTACGCCTAGGCCCTTCGAAGGGCGCACACCACTAAATAATCTTCCCATTGAAACGCGTGTAAAAACACCGGTTTTCTTTGCTCATTTTGAGGCCTTTTGGGCTCGTTTTAAAATATTTTATGATGACCAGTCGATTGCAAATCGATGAAAGTTTAACATATGTTTCAATGTATGGGGTTCTTCCATCTCGTTTTCCCGCTAGGAGGCCGCGAACAGCGCCCTCACTGTTTTTGACATGCTCTCAAGACTGCAAACCCGATTCTGCCATTTTTTAATTCGCGGACCTATTTTCTCAATAATTATAAAAATGCGACTTTTTGGCGACTCAAATTTATGTATAGGCTTTACACTTTAATTTAAGCTATAATTCGCCACTCTTTCTGATTAATAAGTCTAAAGACCAGCCCAAAATACCTCAAAAAGTTTCTGTTTTTTGCCGGAACTCATTAGGGTTACACAAATGGCGCATTGATTTAGTGGTGTGCCCCCTTGAATTCAAGGAAAAATGATGTTCATAAAATCGAATTTTGTTATATTTTTCTTGAAATATAAAATGTTTTGAGTAAAACACTCAAGGTTTGAGTGCTCTGTGACATCCACATCAAGAGAAATGTCCTATCAAAGATGCATGGTGCATTCCAAAAATGTGCACATTTTCAACATTTTGACCATTTGTGCTTATTTCCCTAGATTTGCATTAAATACCAATTCTCAACATATAGTTTTTGACCGTTTATCTGCTAAAAACCGCTTTAAAATGAAAAGAAATTAGGTTTCATAATGGCAAAGGTCTATATATTAATGATTTTACAACAATCACCCCCCTTATAAATTAATTAAGATTTGAGAGGTTTAAAGACTTGTGCCGATTTGTCACCTTAAGACAATTTTGCTTCAAATCTGAGAAATCTTGGTTTTCTCACAATTTTTGACAGTTTCTTTAACTTTGAAGGCCTCTGAGAGAATAAACTTAGCGCGACTTGCATCTAAAACGCATTAAATATATTCACTAACATAAAAACTATCTATTAAAATAAAAAAACGCAACTTAATCGACAGAAAACTTCAATTTTGGCTAAATCTCTCAGGAGCACGATTTTACGCCTAGGCCCTTCAAGGAAAAATGATGTTCATAAAATCGAATTTTGTTATATTTTTCTTGAAATATAAAATGTTTTGAGTAAAACACTCAAGGTTTGAGTGCTCTGTCAAGGTTTGAGTGCTCATTTTTAATTTGTGACATCCACATCAAGAGAAATGTCCTATCAAAGATGCATGGTGCATTCCAAAAATGTGCACATTTTCAACATTTTGACCATTTGTGCTTATTTCCCTAGATTTGCATTAAATACCAATTCTCAACATATAGTTTTTGACCGTTTATCTGCTAAAAACCGCTTTAAAATGAAAAGAAATTAGGTTTCATAATGGCAAAGGTCTATATATTAATGATTTTACAACAATCACCCCCCCTTATAAATTAATTAAGATTTGAGAGGTTTAAAGACTTGTGCCGATTTGTCACCTTAAGACAATTTTGCTTCAAATCTGAGAAATCTTGGTTTTCTCACAATTTTGACAGTTTCTTTAACTTTGAAGGCCTCTGAGAGAATAAACTTAGCGCGACTTGCATCTAAAACGCATTAAATATATTCACTAACATAAAAACTATCTATTAAAATAAAAAAAACGCAACTTAATCGACAGAAAACTTCAATTTTGGCTAAATCTCTCAGGAGCACGATTTTACGCCTAGGCCCTTCGAAGGGCGCACACCACTAAATAATCTTCCCATTGAAACGCGTGTAAAAACACCGGTTTTCTTTGCTCATTTTGAGGCCTTTTGGGCTCGTTTTAAAATATTTTATGATGACCAGTCGATTGCAAATCGATGAAAGTTTAACATATGTTTCAATGTATGGGGTTCTTCCATCTCGTTTTCCGCTAGGAGGCCGCGAACAGCGCCCTCACTGTTTTTGACATGCTCTCAAGACTGCAAACCCGATTCTGCCATTTTTTAATTCGCGGACCTATTTTCTCTATAATTATAAAAATGCGACTTTTTTGGCGACTCAAATTTATGTATAGGCTTTACACTTTAATTTAAGCTATAATTCGCCACTCTTTCTGATTAATAAGTCTAAAGACCAGCCCAAAATACCTCAAAAAGTTTCTGTTTTTTACCGGAACTCATTAGGGTTACACAAATGGCGCATTGATTTAGTGGTGTGCTCTCTTCAAGGAAAAATGATGTTCATAAAATCGAATTTTGTTATATTTTTCTTGAAATATAAAATGTTTTGAGTAAAACACTCAAGGTTTGAGTGCTCTGTGACATCCACATCAAGAGAAATGTCCTATCAAAGATGCATGGTGCATTCCAAAAATGTGCACATTTTCAACATTTTGACCATTTGTGCTTATTTCCTAGATTTGCATTAAATACCAATTCTCAACATATAGTTTTTGACCGTTTATCTGCTAAAACCGCTTTAAAATGAAAAGAAATTAGGTTTCATAATGGCAAAGGTCTATATATTAATGATTTTACAACAATCACCCCCCTTATAAATTAATTAAGATTTGAGAGGTTTAAAGACTTGTGCCGATTTGTCACCTTAAGACAATTTTGCTTCAAATCTGAGAAATCTTGGTTTTCTCACAATTTTGACAGTTTCTTTAACTTTGAAGGCCTCTGAGGAAAAATACTCAGCGCGACTTGCATCTAAAACGCATTAAATATATTCACTAACATAAAACTATCTATTAAAATAAAAAAAAACGCAACTTAATCGACAGAAAACTTCAATTTTGGCTAAATCTCTCAGGAGCACGATTTTACGCCTAGGCCCTTCGAAGGGCGCACACCACTAAATAATCTTCCCATTGAAACGCGTGTAAAAACACCGGTTTTCTTTGCTCATTTTGAGGCCTTTTGGGCTCGTTTTAAAATATTTTATGATGACCAGTCGATTGCAAATCGATGAAAGTTTAACATATGTTTCAATGTATGGGGTTCTTCCATCTCGTTTTTCCCGCTAGGAGGCCGCGAACAGCGCCCTCACTGTTTTTGACATGCTCTCAAGACTGCAAACCCGATTCTGCCATTTTTTACTTCGCGGACCTATTTTCTCAATAATTATAAAAATGCGACTTTTTTGGCGACTCAAATTTATGTATAGGCTTTACACTTTAATTTAAGCTATAATTCGCCACTCTTTCTGATTAATAAGTCTAAAGACCAGCCCAAAATACCTCAAAAGTTTCTGTTTTTACCGGAACTCATTAGGGTTACACAAATGGCGCATTGATTTAGTGGTGTGCCCCTTCAAGGAAAAATGATGTTCATAAAATCGAATTTTGTTATATTTTTCTTGAAATATAAAATGTTTTGAGTAAAACACTCAAGGTTTGAGTGCTCTGTGACATCCACATCAAGAGAAATGTCCTATCAAAGATGCATGGTGCATTCCAAAAATGTGCACATTTTCAACATTTTGACCATTTGTGCTTATTTCCCTAGATTTGCATTAAATACCAATTCTCAACATATAGTTTTTGACCGTTTATCTGCTAAAAACCGCTTTAAAATGAAAAGAAATTAGGTTTCATAATGGCAAAGGTCTATATATTAATGATTTTACAACAATCACCCCCCCCCCCTTATAAATTAATTAAGATTTGAGAGGTTTAAAGACTTGTGCCGATTTGTCACCTTAAGACAATTTTGCTTCAAATCTGAGAAATCTTGGTTTTCTCACAATTTTTGACAGTTTCTTTAACTTTGAAGGCCTCTGAGAGAATAAACTTAGCGCGACTTGCATCTAAAACGCATTAAATATATTCACTAACATAAAAACTATCTATTAAAATAAAAAAACGCAACTTAATCGACAGAAAACTTCAATTTTGGCTAAATCTCTCAGGAGCACGATTTTACGCCTAGGCCCTTCGAAGGAAAAATGATGTTCATAAAATCGAATTTTGTTATATTTTTCTTGAAATATAAAATGTTTTGAGTAAAACACTCAAGGTTTGAGTGCTCTGTGACATCCACATCAAGAGAAATGTCCTATCAAAGATGCATGGTGCATTCCAAAAATGTGCACATTTTCAACATTTTGACCATTTGTGCTTATTTCCCTAGATTTGCATTAAATACCAATTCTCAACATATAGTTTTTGAGCGTTTATCTGCTAAAACCGCTTTAAAATGAAAAGAAATTAGGTTTCATCATGGCAAAGGTCTATATATTAATGATTTTACAACAATCACCCCCCCCCCCCTTATAAATTAATTAAGATTTGAGAGGTTTAAAGACTTGTGCCGATTTGTCACCTTAAGACAATTTTGCTTCAAATCTGAGAAATCTTGGTTTTCTCACAATTTTTGACAGTTTCTTTAACTTTGAAGGCCTCTGAGAGAATAAACTTAGCGCGACTTGCATCTAAAACGCATTAAATATATTCACTAACATAAAAACTATCTATTAAAATAAAAAAAAACGCAACTTAATCGACAGAAAACTTCAATTTTGGCTAAATCTCTCAGGAGCACGATTTTACGCCTAGGCCCTTCAAGGAAAAATGATGTTCATAAAATCGAATTTTGTTATATTTTTCTTGAAATATAAAATGTTTTGAGTAAAACACTCAAGGTTTGAGTGCTCTGTGACATCCACATCAAGAGAAATGTCCTATCAAAGATGCATGGTGCATTCCAAAAATGTGCACATTTTCAACATTTTGACCATTTGTGCTTATTTCCCTAGATTTGCATTAAATACCAATTCTCAACATATAGTTTTTGACCGTTTATCTGCTAAAAACCGCTTTAAAATGAAAAGAAATTAGGTTTCATAATGGCAAAGGTCTATATATTAATGATTTTACAACAATCACCCCCCCCCTATAAATTAATTAAGATTTGAGAGGTTTAAAGACTTGTGCCGATTTGTCACCTTAAGACAATTTTGCTTCAAATCTGAGAAATCTTGGTTTCTCACAATTTTGACAGTTTCTTTAACTTTGAAGGCCTCTGAGAGAATAAACTTAGCGCGACTTGCATCTAAAACGCATTAAATATATTCACTAACATAAAAACTATCTATTAAAATAAAAAAAAACGCAACTTAATCGACAGAAAACTTCAATTTTGGCTAAATCTCTCAGGAGCACGATTTTACGCCTAGGCCCTTCGAAGGGCGCACACCACTAAATAATCTTCCCATTGAAACGCGTGTAAAAACACCGGTTTTCTTTGCTCATTTTGAGGCCTTTTGGGCTCGTTTTAAAATATTTTATGATGACCAGTCGATTGCAAATCGATGAAAGTTTAACATATGTTTCAATGTATGGGGGTTCTTCCATCTCGTTTTCCCGCTAGGAGGCCGCGAACAGCGCCCTCACTGTTTTTGACATGCTCTCAAGACTGCAAACCCGATTCTGCCATTTTTTAATTCGCGGACCTATTTTCTCAATAATTATAAAAATGCGACTTTTTTGGCGACTCAAATTTATGTATAGGCTTTACACTTTAATTTAAGCTATAATTCGCCACTCTTTCTGATTAATAAGTCTAAAGACCAGCCCAAAATACCTCAAAAAGTTTCTGTTTTTTACCGGAACTCATTAGGGTTACACAAATGGCGCATTGATTTAGTGGTGTGCCCCCATATCTCGTTCAGCAGACAAAAACGACAACCAACGAGCATTTAAATTTGAGCTATCTGCAGTTGATAGCAAAATCATACGAATCCGACAAACACCAAAATGACATAAAACAGATAGATAAATGTAAAAGCTTTATTTAAAAGTGTGTTTCAGCGTCATACGGTATTCGGTTCTTGAGATATTTTAATTTTAATATTACCCATGTAAATCAATGCAGGAGCTCTATAAACACCGGCACCAGAATCGAGCAAATTACGGCATGTCTCGCCACATTTTCTTTTAGTATAAAAATCGGCACTAGGCCGAATGCAAAGCTATAAAGATATGTTAAAATGACGAAGCTGACCAAAATTGCTATCTACAGAAGATAGAAAGCAAAAAAAAAAATTAAAAAAATAATAATAATAATATTTAAAAAAAACAAAAAAAACACATTGCCTGGCACTCGTTGTAGATGATGATTCAGTACGGCGCGAAACGGCAAAACAGCATTGCGCGCTCAGAGAAAATCGGCATTAGGCCGACTGCAGAGCTATAAAGAAATGTAAAAATGACGAAGCTGACCAAAATTTAAAACGGCACTTATAAAGCAGAGATTATCATCTGCCTGTTTCTCTATTTTACCTCTTTCTTTTTTTCCTTTTTTTTCAATAGCGCGGCATATAGGCCGAATGTCGATTTGTTTAATTCGGGCAGAGTAACCGTGCGAGTTTTAGGATCTTTTCCCTATATCTACTGAAGATAGCATTTAGAATCTCATCCCGATTCATTGCATCTTTCTACTCTAGAGGTAATGTTTTACATTATTTTCTCTAATTTTTACTTCATCATGTAGCGGCGAGTTTTTTCTTTCTAATACATCAGTCCCGATCAGAAAGTTTAAAGCGATATTACAGACTCGTCACTTTCCGCATCTGTCTGTTTCTCTATTTTTACCTCTTTTTCCACACTTTTTTTAAAAAGCGCAGCATATAGGCCGAATGCCGATTTTTAAAAATTATTCTCGCAGAGTAACCATGCGCGTTTTAGGATTTTTTTCGCTATATCTACTGAAGATATGCATTTAGAATCTCATATAGTCCCAAATTAACGCCTATAGTCCCAAAGTTTGCATAAAAATTCTAGAAAATCGGTACAATATTAACAATTTTAGTGTTGAAAATTGTGTTTTACTAGAACTTGTGAATGTGATCTCTACAAATTTGAAAAGAAAATGCGAACATTTGAGTGATATTTACGATTATGTGCGCATGAACAAACGAGGTCAGAACACGGTTAGCAGTCGGATGTAAACACGGGAAAATGTTTTTATATAACACTAATTTTCTCAATAATTAGTCGGACCTAAAATGTGTAGTCATTTTCAGAAATGTTTTGCAGAATTTTGTTCTAGTTAAGATGATATCAAATATATATTTCAAAGTTGGGCGTAGCTCGACTTATGGCAAAAACGCGACCCCTATTTAGCGCGTAAATTCTCTGGAAAGCTTTTTTGTGGTATGTAGGCCTATATCTCGTTCAGCAGACAAAAACGACAACCAACGGGCATTTAAATTTGAGCTATCTGCAGTTGATAGCAAAATCACACGAATCCGACAAACACCAAAATGACATAAAACAGATAGATAAATGTAAAAGCTTTATTTAAAAGTGTGTTTCAGCGTCATACGGTATTCGGTTCTTGAGATATTTTAATTTTAATATTACCCATGTAAATCAATGCAGGAGTTCTATAGACACCGGCACCAGAATCGAGCAAAATTACGGCATGTCTCGCCACATTTTCTTTTAGTATAAAAATCGGCACCAGGCCGAATGCTAAGCTATAAAGAAATGTTAAAATGACGAAGCTGACAAAAATTGCTATCTTCAGAAGATAGCAAGCAAAAAAAAAAAGTAAAAATAATTATATTAAAAAAACATAAAAAAAACACATTGCCTGGCACTCGTTGTAGATGATGATTCAGTACGGGGCGAAACAGCAAAACTGCATTGCGCGCTCAGAGAAAATCGGCATTAGGCCGACTGCAGAGCTATAAAGAAATGTAAAAATGACGAAGCTGACCAAAATTGCTATCTTCAGAAGATAGCAAGCAACAAAAAAAATATTAAAAAATAATAATAGTAAAAAAACAAACAAAAAACACATTGCCTGGCACTCGTTGTAGATGATGATTCAGTACGGCGCGAAACAGCAAAACTGCATTGCGCGATCAGAGAAAATCGGCATTAGGCCGACTGCAGAGCTATAAAGAAATGTAAAAATGACGAAGCTGACCAAAATTTAAAACGGCACTTATAAAGCAGAGATTATCATCTGCCTGTTTCTCTATTTTACCTCTTTCTTTTTTTCCTTTTTTTTTTTTTTCAATAGCGCGGCATATAGGCCGAAAGTTTTAGGATTTTTTCCCTATATCTACTGAAGATAGCATTTAGAATCTCATCCCGATTCATTGCATCTTTCTACTCTAGAGGTTATGTTTTACATTATTTTCTCTAAATTTTTACTTCATCATGTAGCGGCGAGTTTTTTCTTTCTAATACATCAGTCCCAATCAGAAAGTTTAAAGCGATATTACAGACTCGTCACTTTCCGCATCTGTCTGTTTCTCTATTTTTACCTCTTTTTCCACCCTTTTTTTTTTTTTTAAAGCGCAGCATATAGGCCGAATGCCGATTTTTAAAAATTATTCTCGCAGAGTAACCATGCGCGTTTTAGGATTTTTTTCGCTATATCTACTGAAGATAGGCCTAGCATTTAGAATCTCATATAGTCCCAAATTAACGCCTATAGTCCCAAAGTTTGCATAAAAATTCTAGAAAATCGGTACAATATTAACAATTTTAGTGTTGAAAATTGTGTTTTACTAGAACTTGTGAATGTGATCTCTACAAATTTGAAAAGAAAATGCGAAAATTTGAGTGATATTTACGATTATGTGCGCATGAACAAACGAGGTCAGAACACGGTTAGCAGTCGGATGTAAACACGGGAAAATGTTTTTATATAACACTAATTTTCTCAATAATTAGTCGGACCTAAAATGTGTAGTATAGGCTACTATATATAGGTACTATAGGCTCCAAACTAGCCTCCCCTTTTCAGCCGTATAATATGGAACTACTTTTTAAGCAACGAAAAGGGTGCAAAATGTTCTATGATATTTCTATTGAATCAAAGATGAAGAATACAATGAGTAAGTCAAAGTGGCAAATGGAATTTGGAATGGAGAATGATGATTGGAAAAAAATATGTACCTTAAATTTCAAATTTTCCACTGATATTAAACTGAGATGGTTTCAAATCAGAATTAATCAGAGTATCATAGGCACAAATACATTGTTGTTAAAAATGAACATAAGTGATGATGACTTATGTACTTTTTGTAAGATAAATCCAGAAACAATCAAGCATCTCTTTGTGGATTGCTATTTTTCTAGAAATTTTTGGGAAGATCTCAAAGACTGGATAAAAGACAAGATCAGTATAGATCTAGCTATGACCCCTCAGTTAATTCTTTTTCGATCTAAATATGATTTTAATTCTAACACTGATTTTGACTATTGCAAAATTTCATTTGTATAGAGTAAAGATGACAGAGAAACGACCAAACTTAGATGTTTTAAAAAGGGAACTTAAAAGTTATTATAATGTTTTGAAATACCAAGCAGTATGTAGCCTAAAGTTACAAAAGTTTAATAATGAGTGGCAATCCTGGCAACTATTAATGTTATGATATAATTTTTCATTCCTGTGTATTTTTAATCCATAGTAAAGAAAGTAAAATATGCTCAACATGCTCAATGTGTGGTGGAGGGGGTCGGCGGGGTGGGTCGGGTGTAGCTCATTGTTGATTGTTTGTTTTTTGTTTTCTACTCAATTTGAGTACAAAATAATCAGCAGTTAGTTCTATTCGCTCATTCTGTTGCTCTTTTCCCTTATTTTTGTTGCTTGTTTTTCAATCCTCTTATAACTCTCTTGAAATGACTATGTCACTATAAATAAAATACACGTTAATGTATTTTAAGGTCACTGATTAAGTGACAGTACTATGTATTAAGAAACTTTTAATAAAGACAGCTGTCTACAAAAAAAAAATTCTCAATAATTAGTCGGACCTAAAATGTATGTGTAGTCATTTTCAGAAATGTTATGCAGAATTTTGTTCTAATTAAGATGATATCAAATATATATTTCAAAGTTGGACGTAACTCGACTTATGGCCAAAACGCGACCCCCCATTTTTTTTGTATGTATGACGCAACTGCAATTTTTTCGTCTATGCCTAAAATTTTTTATTCCCCCACCCCGACCAATAGCTGGCTATACGCCCCTGTCTACTGCTGATGTTGAAAGATAATGAAGTACCGATCATCTTCATGCTGATGCTGAATTGATGAAATTTGTGTTAATATTGTTGTCAAGGAGTTGCTTTGCTATAGTAGGCCTAATGCTGTAAGTTGTAACGAATCGAGTCACTCTCATCACATGATCGAGTGGAGTCATTTCCGATAATAGCTCGAGTCCAGTCATGTCAAATGACTCGAGTCACTGTACAATCTCTATGGGGATAATTTGAAAATTTGAGAGTCATTTCATTTTTGAAAGGTAGTCGCGTATAGTCTCGAGTCATGACTCATTAGGCCTACAAGTCTGAATGTAGCTATCAACTAATACTGATGTTGGTCATTAATGGTAAATCTATTTCTGATAATGGTATCAATAAATTTCAATCTACTACTAATATTGATATTGATGATTAAATAGTTATATGCTGGGTATTAATAGTCATCGACTGTTCATGCTCTTGATCGTCTTTCAAAAGTACAGACTTATTGTGATCGTCTTTTTACCTGAAGCCAAAATGAAATAATTATTTACTGCGAATATTGATATTGATGAAGTAGGTATGGTATTGGTACTGATGAACTAACTATCTACTGCTATTATTGATATGAATGAAGTAGTTATCTACTGCTGATATTGGTATTGATGAAGTAGCTATCTACTGCTGACATTGGTATTGATGAAGTAGCTATCTACTGCTGACATTGGTATTGATGATAACTATCTACTGCTGACATTGGTATTATTATGAATTTTATTTGGGGAATTAGTCATGGGGAAGAAGAGCGAGGTACCAGATTTGGAGTCCCAAGGGATGAGGGAATGAACGGAAACGGGAATGACAATCTCTAAATGAACAAGATGAAACAGAAATTACGTATCATAGAATTTACTAGGAAATTATATTATCAGATAAACTGATCAAAATAATATGTATGTATGAATTAATTTAAAATCTTACCAGAGTTACATCACATAAGTAGTATAATTTAATATGAATCACGTGCAAGACATGATGACATTAGAATCGTCATCATGTTACCAGTCTAACTATCCATCGTGAACCAAAGTTGAGTAGACCTGCATCAGTCACAAGGTTAGCAAGGAGTGAAGAATTTATTAACGGAGAAAGAAATCCTTGCTTCACTCAGTGCAATTGATGCACCGAATCTGATATAAAAAACGTTCACTTATGGCTCTTAAAAGTGGTATGTACTCATAAAGTTTGAATGGCACCCATGGGGTCAAATGTTACAAACTTAAGGTACAAAAACAACTGCTCGGATTCATGATTGTCCAATGAAGTCACGTTGTTTCTTTGTGTAGAGTAAGTTTATAACATTTAGCCCCAGGGGCCATTCAAACTTTCTGAGTGCGTACCACTTTTAAGATCCATATTTTAGGCTCCTCGCATGTTTGTAAGTCTGTAGTTTTTTACTGCCGATATTGGTATTATGCAGTATCTCTCCACTGCTGATATTGGTATTGATGAAGTAGCTATCTACTGCCGATACTGGTATGATGAAGTAACTATTTACTGCTGATATTGTTATTGATGAAGTAGCTATCGACCATGTCTACTGCTGATATTGTTACTAATGAAGTAATACTGTTGATATTGATGAAGTATTGATGAAGTAACTATATGTTGCTGATATTGGTATTGATGAAGTAGATATCTACTGCCGATATTGGTATTGATGAAATAACTATCTACTGCTGATTTTGGTATTGATGAAGTAGCTATCTACTGCCAATATCGGTATTGATGAAATAATTATCTACTGCTGATATTGGTATTGATGAAGTGGCTATCTACTGCTGATATCGGTATGGATGAAGTAACTATCTATACTGCTGATATTGGTATTGATGAAGTAGCTATCTACTGCTGATCTTGGTATTGATGAAGTAGATACTGGTATCGATGAAGTAGTTATCTACTGCTGATATTGGTATTGATCTACTGCTGATATTGGTATTGATGAAGTATAGCTATATATAGGCCTAATGCCAATATTGGTATTGATGAAACAGCTATCTAGAACCGATATCGGTATTGCTATCTATGCTGATATTGAGTTTGGTGAAGTAGCTATCTACTGCCGATACTGGTATTGATGAAGTAACTATCTACTGCTGATATTGGTATTATGAAGTAGCTATCTGCTGCTGATATTGGTATTGATGAAGTAGCTATCTACTGCTGATATTGGTATGGATGAAGTAGCTATCTACTGCTGATATTGGTATTGATATAGTAGCTATCTACTGCTGATATTGGTATTGATGAAGTAACTATTTTTACTGTTGATATTGGTATTAATGAAGTAGCTATCTACTGCTGATATTGGCATGGGTGAAGTAGATGTCTATATACTGGTATTGATGAAGTAGCTATCTACTGCTGATATTGGTGTTAATGAAATAACTATACTGTTGATATTGGTATAGATGAAGTAGCTATCTACTGCTGATAATGGTATTGATGATGAAGTACGGCTATATCTAGGACTACTGCCAATATTGGTATTGATGAAGCAGCTATCTAGTATCGATATCGGCATTGCTATCTATGCTTATATTGGGTTTGATGAAGTAGCTATCTACTGCCGATTTTGGTATGAAGTAACTATCTGCTGCTGATATTGGTATTATGAAGTAGCTATCTGCTGCTGATATTGGTATTGATGAAGTAGCTATCTACTGCTGATATTGGTAGTGATGAAGTAGCTATCTGCTGCTGATATTGGTGTTGATGAAGTAGCTATCTACTGCTGATATTGGTATTGATGAAGTAACTATCTATACTGCTGATATTGGCATTGATGAAGCAGCTATCTATTGCTGATATTGGTATTGATGATGTAGCTATCCACTGCTGATATTGGTATTGATGAAGTAGCTATCTACTGCTGATATTGGTATTGATGAAGTAGCTATCTACTGCTGATATTGGTATTGATGAAGTAACTATCTATACTGCTGATATTGGCATTGATGAAGTAGCTATCTACTGCTGATATTGGTATTGATGATGTAGCTATCCACTGCTGATATTGGTATTGATGATGTAGCTATCCACTGCTGATATTGGTATTGATGAAGTAGCTATCTACTGCTGATATCGGTATGGATGAAGTAACTATCTATACCTCTGATATTGGCATTGATGAAGTAGCTATCTACTGCTGATATTGGTATTGATGATGTAGCTATCCACTGCTGATATTGGTATTGATGATGTAGCTATCCACTGCTGATATTGGTATTGATGAAGTAGCTATCTACTGCTGATATTGGTATTGATGAAGTAACTATCTATACTGCTGATATTGGCATTGATGAAGTAGCTATCTACTGCTGATATCGGTATTGATATAGTAGCTATCTTATGCTGATATTGGTATTGATGAAGTAACTATTTTACTGTTGATATTGGTATTGATGAAGTCGCTGTCTACTCTTAATATTGGTATTGATGAAGTTGCAATCTACTGTTGATATTGGTATTGATGAAGTAACTATCTACTGCTGATATTGGTATTGATGAAGTAACTATCTACTGCTGATATTGGTATTGATGAAGTACGGCTATATCTAGACCTACTGCCAATATTGGTATTGATGAAGCAGCTATCTAGTATCGATATCGGTATTGCTATCTATGCTTATATTGGGTTTGATGAAGTAGCTACATGTATCTACTGCCGATACTGGTATTGATGAAGTAGCTATCTACTGCTGATATTGTTATTGATGAAGTAGCTATCTTCAGCTGATATTGTGGCTGATGATGTAGCTATCTACTGCTGATATTGGTATTGATGAAGTAACTATCTGCTGCCAATATTGGTATGGATGAAGTAGCTATCTACTGTTGATATTGGTATTGATGATGTAGCTATCTACTGCTGATATTGGTATTGATGAAGTAGCTATATCTACTGCTGCTGATATTGGTATTGATGAAGTAGCTATCTACTGCTGATATTGGTATTGATGATGTAGCTATAACCTGCTGATATTGGTATTGATTATGTAGCTATCTACTGCTGATATTGGTATTGATGAAGTACCTATCTACTGCTGATATTGGTATTGATGGAGTAGCTATCTATCTACTGCTGATATTGGCATGGGTGAAGTAGATATCTATATACTGGTATTGATGAAGTAGCTATCTACTGCTGATATTGGTATTGATGAAATAACTATACTGCTGATATTGGTATTGATGAAGTAGCTATCCATACTGTTGATATTGGTATTGATGATGTAGCTATCTACTGGTGATATTGGTATTGATGATGTAGCTATCTACTGCTGATATTGGTATTGATGAAGTACCTATCTACTGCTGATATTGGTATTGATGGAGCTATCTACTGCTGATATTGGCATGGGTGAAGTAGATGTCTATATACTAGTATTGATGAAGTAGCTATCTACTGCTGATATTGATATAATATTGGATGGCTGAGCATGATACCATAACATATCGGATGAGTCATAAAAATATCGGACGAGCCAACGGCGAGTTCGATATTTGTATGACGAATCCGTTATGTTATGGTATCCTGCGAAATAAGCCATCCAATATTATCATTATTAGGTTTTCTTAACTCCTAATAACCCTGAAAACATAATAATGGTATTGATGAAATAACTATACTGCTGATATTGGTATTGATGAAGTAGCTATCTATACTGCTGATAATGGTATTGATGAAGTAGCTATCTACTACTGATGGTATTGATGCAGTAGCTATGTATACTGCATATAATAATTGTATTGAAAAGCGAAAACACAAGTAAGCAATAAATTAAACAAAAGAAACATCTCAATTTATTGCAATGCCTTTAATTAACTTTGCAAAGTATTTTCCTTGAATCCCTTAATTACTGTACACGGATTATTACGTTTATTTTCCATTATGTTATTTTGGCAAAAATCTTGGTTTAAAGGGGTATTCCGTGATTTTAACATCCTCCTTTTATACGGTAAGGTTCAATAGATATCAACGTAAAATGCTAATCTCCAAAATTTCAGTTGATTCGAATTACAATGAATTTGAGTGGTACGCATAATTGATGTATTACCAGTGGCGTAGCTGCCTATTTGGGCCCCCGCCCCATTTCCGCCCCCGCCCCCCCCCCTAGCGCAGGGCAAAATAATAAAGGAGTGAGAGAGATGGAAAAAAGAAAGAGAAAGACAGAATTCCTAGGCCAACAACGATATAAGGTGCGGATAGAGTTTGAAAAATTTTAATATTTTGTTAAAAAATTGAACTATATTATATCAAAATGAAGTCGCTAGCCCTTGTATTCCTTTTTTTTTTTTTTTTTTTTTTTTTTTTTGCTCTTCACTTTTTCAAACCACCGAAAAAAAAATAGGGTCAACCTTTTGGAGGAAGGGACGGCAAAATTTTTGTTTGGTGGATTTGGCCCCCGTTTTATAAAATTTTTTCCTCTACCCCCCCCCCCCCTGGAAAAAATCCCAGCTACGCCACTGTGTATTAGGCCTACATGATTACAGCGCCTCTCAGGCTACGTTGTAATTGTGTGTTGTCGATGACAACCCGAAAATAACGATTGGACGATATTTTCGTCAAACGACTGAATTTGCGAGAAAGCTCATGCCATGCACACAATCATGATGTAGTCCCAGCTTTCTAGTCGTATGAAAATGTAGATAAAGCTGTAGATTACGAAGTGCCCCTTTAATACAGAGGTTTGCCGTCTTACAAATCTCAAACCAAATTTCATGTTGATGCATAACTAGACCTATCTCTAATCTCATTAATAAGTATACAACAACAAATTCGGTGAATTTTTGGCATCAATGACTTTATCACGAGTTGCTGTATTGATGATAATTGACGTCACATCCGCTGGGGTCAGAGATGGGTCAGCTCCAAGTAGTAAAGCAACCACACCTGTAGATGCAAAAAAAAATACGTTGGCATGACATTCTTATCGCTACTTATTTTAATTTGCTCATTTATTTATTCATAATAGTTTTTACAGAATAGTATACCTAAAATCAATAGTAACGCTAACCTTTAACTTGAGGGCCCCTATGAGACATGGACAAACTTGAGGGTTGGGATTGGGACAGGCACGATAAACACCATAGGGCCTACTCTTTTCAAAAGTGAAATGGGACTGGCGGCCTTATTTCCCCTCCGAAGGACGGATTATTCATATGGTTCATTTGCTCAATTCTATATCCATTGGAATAGCGGACGTCTGAATTTAATCTATAGATGTTGCCAATAAACCCATACTTTATCTAAGTAATTTAAAGTAAATACCCCAGCAAGTTGCCACCGTCGTGAATTAAACCCGGGTCCTCGATCGTGCGCTCATGAAAGGTTTCCAGCCGATCACTTCGCTCACCCAAATTTTACGGCAAATACGACTTTAAAAATTAAGGAGAGCATGAGGGACACCCCAGTCTGAAATTCTGCAATTGAAATCAACACGCCAAAGATTTTTTTTGTCTTTTATTTTTTAGGGGAGACCCCGCGCACAGTGTCATCGCCCCGATATCTTCATGGCAGAAATCGCCATGGTAGGTTGAATCCACAGCCACGCATGGGCATTTTGTTCCGACCTTTGAGACGCATAATGAGCCGAGGGACATCCGACTAATAAATTGACCTCTCTGTTTGTGAGTGAGCATGTATACGCCATGAGGTCAATCTGCTTTTAGACTGCCTCCACGAGTGAGTGCAGCTAGCCTACGCTGCGCTGTAGTTCGGCACATATAAAATCACAATTTTTGTCAGTTTTTGAGTTCAAGACGCACGGTTCTTTCTCAAGACTCAAGCTAACGACTATCATATCCGTTCAACACATATATTCAAGTGCAAGGAACTAAATATGGATTCTTTAGACTAAATAAATTACGGGAGATATTCATCATTTTCTATCCCGGTATCCAAAGATTTATCGTCTGAATATCAAATCGTGCATAGCACAGTCACGTGTATCGATCCCGGGTATTCATTTCAGTGTCTCTGCTGTATAATATAATTATTAACCGGGCGATGTCGGTGTGCCGGGTACCCTCTTGAATCCGCCCCAGAACCTACCTGCTACGTGTGGGGCAGCCATTGATGTTCCGCTCTTGTCGCAATAATCATCATCAGATTCATAGCAAGAGCTTGTAATGTAGCGACCAGGAGCGAAAATATCGACGCATCCTCCATAGTTTGAGAAGTAAGCACGCTCGTCATCGTCCTCAGATGCTCCCACGGTTATTGCCTGAGACAGAAGAGATACACATAAAATCGGTTTTATGTCCAAAAGTAATGTCTGGTGAAATAAGAATGACGTGCAACTGCATGGACCTACTGAGAACTTCATAATTTGGCTTTGGATCCAAGCTCAGCAAGCGTTCACAGGCCTTTCTCTTGGCTTTTGATAATGATTAATTTATTTAGTTACTAGGCTTGTTCAGACAGTTACAGATAAAGTCAACTTACTGTGAAAAGTAAGTTTCAAAAGTAAACTTAACAGTAGTGCCCGTTTAAAAAAAACTAGTTACTTGCAAGTTACTTTCGACTATTTTAAATGTAAGATATCTTACATGTAACGAGTTACTTTCAAACTGACTTACATGTGGTGCTCTAGCTGGAGATTTAAAGCACGCATCAAAATCGTCATTTCCTGCCGACACCACTACAGATACGCCTGAATCGTAGAGAGCTTTGACTGCGTCATCTTGAATCCTGCTCCCACTGCCACCAAGAGACATTGATGCTACTGCTGGACGAATACCATTATTTGCTACCCATTCCATACCTAAAAATAGACATTTGAATATATGAATATATGAATACAGATAGAAGGGCAGATTTTATGTATATGTGTAGTTTTAAAATTCGAAATCGCCGTATTTATCATCAATTTACGCTAAATGTCCCTTAAAATATTTAGCAATTCTTCAGATGTAGTTCCCAAAGGAATTCTTTCCCTGCAAGTGACCAGTTTATTTTAAATGTAGGTGTGTAATACAGCCAAGGGCTGTAAAATGACTATAACGCAGAATCAGTACGGTAACATCACATGACGTTGTTCAGTCCAGCTTTCCAGGAATTGACCTTAACATGGGGCAATTGCGCAAGAAGACCGTAAGTCCATGTGGCCCCTCAACATGTATACACTAAAGTTGCGTATAGTTTCGTTTAGTTTGATAACGTTTTATACATGTTCAGGGGCCAAAACAAATCTTTCACAACCTTTCATGGTGTTTTCACCCTGGAACATGTATTTAAACATTATAAAACTCTAAGAAACTATACGTAACTTAATCTATACATGTTGAGGGGCCAAGTGGACTTACGGTCTTCTTGCGCTCAGGTCTTCAAATGTTGACAGAAAGTAACCCCGGCTGCCGGCTGGTAACAGGTGAATGTCATGCTACAATCATTTTTGGCATCAGTGTTATTACCCCCGACCCACATTTACATTTTTGCTAAAACGTTAGTAACGATGACTGACTTGTATTCAAATGAGTGAGGTATCAAAATGATGCAGAGTGTACTATTTTCTCCTCTCATTTGTTTTTCCTTTTCTACTCAGTGCTAAAGTCTTGAAGTGAATGAAGGGGCGTAGCAAGCGGAGTGACAGGGTGGACGGTTTAGGGGCCCCGAGCACAAAACCGAAAATTAAATAAGGGCTGATAATGGAGAGCAGGGCCGGATTTACCATTGGGCCAGATGGGCCCGGATCCAGGTCCCCCCAAAATTGGGGGGGGGGGGGAGGGGGCCAAAATTGTCCTATGCATCTTTTTTAACCCCAGCACGTTTTTTGCCCAAAATAGGGCAAATTGTTCAAATAGCAAAATTCACGTTGATTTTGGGCTAAAATAGTCTGAAATTGAAATTCGCGTGCTTTGCGCGCAAATTTTTATTTTATTTAATGACATCTTTAACGAGGGTAAACCCTGATCAGTGCAAGCACTGCTTTCCACAGGGGCCCTCGATACAATAAAACATAAACAAATGATTTACAAGGAAATAAATGTAAAATACACTTAGAAAGTCATTGCACCAATAATACAAGATATAAAACAAATAAATATTATAAAATTACAAACTACATAATATATACAGAGTAATACCATAAAATATTTAAAAGATTAAAACACATGAGACTATAAACAGGATATACTAGTTAGGTTTGTAAAATGTGCTCCTTGAGCGACTTTTAAAGTTAATAATATTGCTTATTTGTTTTAAATTGTCAGGGAGGTTATTCCATGCTGTGGCTCCTGAGTACCTGAGGGACAACATTTCCTCACAAATAAACATTCACTCATACAACACTAGAATGAAAAACATTTTTATTTGCAACAAATCTAGTGTTGTATGAGTGAATGTTTATTTGTGAATGAATGTTGTCCCTCAGGTACTCAGGAGCCACATTATTAATACACTTATGCATAAGAATAATTCTAAAATAATCAGCCCGCTGATTTACCTTCATCCAATTGAGTTGTTTGTACAAATCCTTCACATGTAAATCCCTAACTTTACACCCAAGAGTCAGTCTGGCTGCTCTGTTCTGTAAGACTTGAATCTGATTAATATATTTACTTGCGGCAGTTGACCAAATTGTACAACAGTAGTCGATGTGAGGCAAGATGATAGCATTACATAAAATATTACGAGTGTATTGATCAATATACCAACTTAACCTTTTTAAAACACCAAGTTTTTGTGATATTTTGCCAGCCATTTTTTCAATATGCTTATCCCATTTAAGTTGCGGGTCAAACCACATACCAAGATATTTAAATTCATTCACATTCTCAAGAGTTTCATTATTGATTTTTATTTCCAAGTCACCCATTTTCTAGTTCTTTGGTGTGTTCCAAAAGTCATAACCTTTGTTTTAGAGGCATTAAGTGTTAATTTGTTGGTGTTCATCCATTTAGAAATATGGTCTAGATCTTGGTTTAAACCATGCTCAATTTCAGACTTATTGTTTGAACTAAACAAAACTGCAGTGTCGTCAGCATATAAGACAACCTTACTTTTGTTGATTGCGTTGGGAAGATCGTTTATGAATAAAATAAAAAGAAGGGGCCCCAATATTGAGCCTTGAGGCACACCGACTGTTACTGGTTGCGGATCAGATTGCACACCATCAATTAGAGTTGTTTGCTCACGACCTTTCAAATAATTTGAAAACCATCCCAACTCAGTGTCTTTGATTCCATACCAGGAGAGTTTGCGAAGGAGAACAGTATGAGACACCGTATCGAATGCTTTTTTTAAATCTAAAAATACAGCCCCAGTAACTTCACCTTTATCTATGTTGTTAAAAATATAGTCAGTAACATCAGTTATTGCAGTAAGTGTAGAATGTTTGGGTCTGAAGCCAGATTGCGCAGTTGTTAAGAGCCCATTATGTTGAAGATATTCGTACACTTGGGTGTGGACAGCACGCTCAAGAATTTTAGAGATGACAGGAAGGACCGAAATAGGTCTGTAATTGCTGCAATCTGACTTCTTCCCCGCTTTAAATATGGGTGAAACAATTGCCTTTTTCCACTCCTTGGGAATGGAGGTGGTGAGGATGGTAAGATTTAGAATGTAGGCAAGAGGTTTAGAGATCTTGTTGGCACCTGCTTTTAGAAGCCGGGAGCTAATGTCATCAATGCCGGTGGCTTTGCCTGATTGGAGTGAGGAAAGTTGTTTCAGAATGAAATCCTCATCAATTGCTTATCAAATGTCTTAGTAACATCGGAACAAAATATGTTAGTCCCCCTCTATATATACGTAAACCAAAACTTGGCCACTGACTTGAGTGTACATGCCTTCCTCGGCACGTGAGTTCGGGGCCTTCAAATTTTGACCTGGGCCAGGGCCCCCATAAGCCTAAATCCCGCCGACCTGGTTAAAAGAGCCCGTAATGCTCCTTGTCCATGGGCCCCTGATGCTCTTGCTACGCCCCTGTGAACATGTATGATATAAATGTCAAGTCGACAATAATTACCGGTGATAACAGTAGTTTTAGATCCTGACCCATTGCATCCCAGAACCCTGACAGCATACACGTTGGATTTCTTCGCCACTCCGTACTGTGCTCCACTGGCGGTACCTGCACAGTGTGTACCGTGTCCTCGACAGTCTGTGCCTTGGCCCTAACATTTAAGAAGAAAATGGACACTGTTTATAATATTTCTTTAGATTTTTTTTCTCACATTATTAATTAAACCGAGTTTCAACAACAAACAAAAACAAAAATACAAAATGAACGAATTTTCAGGCGATTTTGAAGGGAAAAAAGTTTCTATAATTCGAGGGGTGCTCACTATTCCGAGGATTGTCATCTTGGTCTCTCTCCAGATGGCCATAAAATCGCATTTCCCCCTACCGGGAATTTTTTTTCACGAGTGGGTCCCTCCCTCTTTCAAAAACATTGATCTGCCATTACTTTTACTTTCTCTGACGATAAACGTACCGGTTCCGATTCCATGGCATCGTACACAAAGGTAGCTCTTCCCTCAAACTCCTCGTGAGTAACGCGAATACCAGTATCAAGAATATAAACGTGACTGCCTGCACCATCGCCTAAAATAATAACACACAAAATCCTGTTAGGCCATATATATACTGCGCACAAAAAGTAGGCCTATCCGTACCCTTAAAACAAAAGCAATATAGAGGCCCTGCATGAAATTATCGATTGGCTCCAAACAAAGGATTTGAGCCGGTGCCCTTCACCGTAGTTATGGCGGAGTGCAGTCCATTCAATCAAATGTTGTCATCAACCTATTTGATCGTAGTGCAGGGTTATGTGTGTGGGACGAACTGTCACGGTAGATTGCAATCATGATTTTGTTGAATGCATTTGAGTAGTCCGCCATATTTACGGGATGATACGTCACATGCAAGGCCTCTAATTTCAATGGAAAAAGGAGCATTCACTGTCTAAAGTGACATTTGGGATATTTCTTCCTTCATGTCGGCTCCCACCAGCTTTTGCAACGGGTTCATTATAGCGTGATAAGTAAATACTCACTCTCTATACTCATAATTAGCGTGCTTGGAAAGAAAAGTTTAAAATGTAAACGTTTGTCACTTTTGGAATGTTCTCTTTTTTCATTCAAATTGGGAAGATAAAGTCGTTTCGTGATGAATTTAGGTTTAGTGTACGTCTTTAATATATTGGTTTTATATTTAAATTATAAGTGTATGGATACCTTTTGCATCAGATAATAATTGACATTTAAGGGATCTGGAATGAGCGTTTTGAGCGTTTCGACAGTATTTTTTGTGGGACATGAGAGCACATCAGACATATCGAATTGCATTCTGAATACGAAGAATGTCTTTCTGATATCAAATAATTTTCATTTTTGAAATTCACGATAGGCCCCTATAATACAAATTTTATGACAAATTATTAAAATTTGATATTTTTCACATTTTTGATATATAACAGTCCTCGAAGTAAATTTTATAAATCTAATGATATATTCTTAAAGTGTATGTAGCTGGGAGGAAAAGCCGACGATCAATTGAAAATTTTGACCTTTCATATTAAAGATAGGCTATGGATTTTTTTTCCCAAAAAAGACCTAATTTTTTGGTATTTTGGGGGAAAAAATCCATATCTTCAATACGAAAGGTCAAAATTGTCAATTGATCGTCGGCTTTTCATCCCACCTACATACACTTTTACTTCGAGTAGGCCTACTGTTAAATATCAAAATATCAATTTTTAATCATTTGCCATAAAATGTGTATTACATTGCGAATTTCAAAAATCAAAATTATTTGATATCAGAAGGACATTCTTCGTATTCAGAATGCAATTCGATATGTCTGATATGCTCTAATGTCCCACAATAAATACTGTCCAAACGTTCATACCCCATCCCTTAAGTGATAGTATAATAGTCAACTTTGGAATAGAATCGGGGGCAGTCACTATGTTAACTTTCAAGAATATATTTACACAAAATATGTAGTGTTTTAAAAGGCTGTTTATTGTAACCGACTTTAACAGCAATTAATGTAAATTTCTGCGCCAGGGTTATCCACACAAAACAACGTTTTGTACAATATGTTGTTGTGTTGTTACTATCCCTCAGCCCGGATATCCCAACAAAATGAATATTTTATAAGAATTTCTAACCTGCAATGTTACCATTGTTTTGCTAAAATATTCCCACATAATTGTTTAGAATATATCACGGCTTTAGTGCTAACAGCTATAGGGCTCTATGTTAACTTTCCTCTCCCGGGATATCACCACAAAATAGATTGTCTTATATACCGTCACAAAATAAGGGAGTGTTCATAAATACTTTGGGGGGGGGGGGGGTGGAAAAGTTGGAACCTCGGACGTCAAAATTTTTTGATCCCCCAAACCCTTTTTATGGTTTAAAAGTTTTTTGATCCCCCCTTCATGTCCTAAAAAAGAAACCAAAAATATACATCATTATTAACAGTGGCATAGATTTATTTTTGACATTGGGGTTGGAGAAAATTTCTTGAAGTCCAGTGAATCCAGCACCTTTTGCCGACAAAATAAGTTTATGGTACAAATGCGCGCGAAGCGTGCAAAAAAAATTGCCATATTGAAGCTAAACTGGTGTAATATAGTACAAAACTTCAATTAATTTGCGCGAAGCTAAAAAAAATTGGCACTTTTTATTTTAAAATGACCAAATATGGGGTTAATTTTGGTTAGAAACCCATATACAGGCGTCAACATTGGGGCTGATTGTATGGACCATCCCCCCCATCAAAATATTGGGGAGGGGGGATCTACCACTATAATGGTCATTAACTCTTAACTCATTAGCTAAAAATTACCGTTTGGAGTTATTATATCATTGGAGTCATAGTGTTACACCCAAATTGTAAAGTGCACACATTTTGTTGATTTGTAGCTTGAGATTACAAGATTGAACACTTAACATTCATTCACCCCCCCCACCAAAGTATTTATGAACACTCCCCAAATGTAAAATAAAAATAGTGATTTTATTTCTTATATTTTGAAACTGGTTTCATAAGAATTTTACAGATTGTGATAAAACGCGTTCGTTTAGGAGATATGTCATTTTAAACAATAGGTCTAAATTCTATTTGGTGTGGAAATTTTGGTGGTTTGAAAGGTCAATTTTACCGGAACATTAGGCCCTACCTGATGAGTCAAAGACATCGTCGAGAGGCAATGACCTTTGATCGATCCGGTCAAGACCCCATGTAGCCTCATCTGCATAAACTGGACCATCAGCTTCGATATACTTCACAGATGCATGAGATCGAACCTGATAAATAGAGGAAAATGCCAGA
Organism: Amphiura filiformis; assembly: GCF_039555335.1. Classification (NCBI taxonomy): domain Eukaryota; kingdom Metazoa; phylum Echinodermata; class Ophiuroidea; order Amphilepidida; family Amphiuridae; genus Amphiura; species Amphiura filiformis. Next base: position 30,028,654 of record NC_092637.1, read on the forward strand.
TTGTATAATAATTACCATACATACTGCAGTTAATGTCCGTTTTCCTACACTGCAAAAACAAGTGTTTATATTTAAACACCATATTGTGTTTATTAGAGCAACACTTAATAAACACATAATTCATGTTAATGGTCTAACACTAATGTTAATGGTTCTAACACTAATGTTCATAAATTAACACTTGGTGTTATATTACAAACACTAATGTTTGTAATATAACACCAAGTGTTAATTTATGAACATTAGTGTTAGACCATTAACATGAATTATGTGTTTATTAAGTGTTGCTCTAATAAACACAATATGGTGTGTAAATATAAACACTTGTTTTTGCAGTGTATACACAATACACAGTGCTCTCACCATTGACGCGTAACCTCTACAAATAGCGTATGATAGGAGTATGTGTAATTGCCTAGTTAACGTCGCTGTGTGAAAAATAACCAGCCAATATTAAAAGTACTCTTCTAAAATTCTAGAAAATATAGTTTTGTAACATGTCCTAAATTTTTAGCTAATATAGATGTTTGGAAATATTCGCACTTTGGTGTTTTAGTGTATGTTATAGGTAATAGTACATTGCTTAGTTAACGTCACTGTGTGAAAAACAACCGGCCAATATTAAAAGTACTCTTCTGAAATTCTAGAAAATATAGTTTTGTAACATGTCCTAAATTTTAAGCTAATTTGGGTGTTTGGAAATATTCGCACTTTGGCGTTTTAGGAAGGATATGTAAACGACAGATAACACCAAAAAATATGAAGAAATTATTTCCAACCCGTGTTACGGCCCACAGCCATTATGTTTCTCATTTTCAAGAATGTGGTTAACAATATGCACAGTATTGTCTCATTTCGTGAACAAAGGCCACACAGTAATTGTTACCTTGCATTTGCTTTATAATCGTTCACCCAACTGAAACTATAATACCAGCTCATTGCTCATCACACAGGTAAAGCAGACACATGTGTGTGTGGATTTAACCAGAGCAGATCTGATGTAACATAGTTGAGCTGTTTTCAATTAGTGTTATCTTGGTTTAATAGCTTTTAATGGGGTTTAAGTCCTGCAAAGGTCGTGGTGAATTCTACTGTAGACATGACTGCATCATGAAGTGTTAGCATGAAACTGTCACTGATCGAGGTATGTAACATCTAATTCTGGATTTGCTAAGAAGAATTTTGCTATGTATATTTCATTGACAATCCTGATGAACTTATTTGCGCATGCTCATGATACTTTTGGGCGGCGCTCAATGGACAATATTCATAACAGCTCTCCACTTTACCCCCGGGTAGAGAGGGTAGAGAGAGTCAAATGAGATAAAGCGCTTTGCCCAAGTGCATGCAACACGATGGCGCGCTGGGGCTCGAACTCGCAACTCCGATTGAAAGTTCTTACCACTGCGCCACCGCGCCCCGCCCCCGTAAAGTTAAGCAAATGGAAAATTAACTTACAATATCCACAACCAGTTCGTTCATAGAGACATGGAGACCGTTGAATAGTGCGCTAAAACGTCTCTTGACAGCGAACCGTAATCCTTGTCTGTTAGCGAGGGACTGGATGGCCTGCGAGACCTGAATGCTGTTTGCGTTGTCCTGAAATAATGAGCAAATAAGCAAGCAAGTAAACACAATTGCAGAGAGTAATTTTAATATACTTCAAAGTCAGTAATATTGAAATCTATTTTAATGGAAGAATTAATCGTTTGAAGAAGTTAAAACCCACAATTGAGACAAAAAGTCGAAGCAACTACCCATGACAGACATAACGTTTTACAAAAAAGGTTTAAATGTCAGGTTATATAAAGGGAATAAAAACGTTTCAATAACATTTTATAAAACATTTTTGAAAACGTTATGCAAAACATTCTAACAAAATGTTGACAAAATATTTTGCAAAAATGTTTGCCCAAAATATTTTACAATAATGTTTTGAAAACGTATACGATCTTTATATAGACGAATCCAATTTCACGCATTCCTGCACATCAATGCCGCCATAGCCGCGACGGGACCCAACTACCTCACCTAAAATGTAAAATGATGCGGCCTTGAAGGGTATTTTAAACGGCATTCTATCACCCGTGTTACACGTAGACAAAAGAACGATGTCAGTTTACAACACAAAATAATCGAATTTTAAGCGGGTTTAATCCACCCAATTGGGCACTCACAACACCTGTTTGGTGCATGCGGAGACCCGAAAATGGCCGACCAAATCCTGACCATGACTTGGCTCGTTGGTTTCGTCTATAATCCCGACATTTAAATCTTATTTATACGCGTTGAATAAACGTTTTGAGAACATTTTGTGTTTGCTGGGTATAGGCCCAATGAATGACGTTTGCTTACTTCCAATACAATCAGGTAGCTTTCCTTAATAGCGTCTTCGCTGGTGTAGAATGGTGCCCATGTAGGCATTGCCAAACACCCTGTGAGTCCCACGACACAAAGGCAGATTGCCAACAACACTAGACGAGACATGGTGATGAAATGAAGTCAACCTGAAGACGAATAAATAATTAATGAAAATCAAATAAAATTAACGTTTTTAATTAAACAGTGGAAAAGAGGATATCATGAATGTTGTGTCCCTTCAAAATGACAAGATTGTTAAATTCGCGTGCTACTTGCCAATGTCAATTCTTTTTGCTGAAACGTGAATGGGTACACCCCTACTAGGCTAGAACGGTATCGGTATTCAAACGTATGCGCACGTTATAACGTGTCATCGCCCCGATATCTTCATGGCAGAAATCGCCATGGTAGGTTGAATCCACAGCAACGCATGGCCATTTTGTTCCGATCTGTTTAATAGTTTTGAGACGCATAATAAGCCGAGGGACATCCGACTAAGGCTACTGACAATAGCCTGGTAATTGACCTCTCTGTATGTGAGTGAGCATGTATACGCCATGAGGTCATCTTATTTTAGACTGCCTCCACGAGTGAGTGCAGCTAGCCTACGCTGCACTATAGCTCGGCACATATAAATCAGAATTGTTGTCAGTTTTTGAGTTCAATACGCACGCTTCTTTCTCAATACGCAAGCTAACGACTATCATACCCTTTCAACACATATGTTCAAGTGCAAGGAAAAAATATGGCTTCTTTAGAATAAACAAATTACGGGAGATATTCATCATTTTCTATCCCGGTATCCAAAGATTTATCGTCTGAATATCAAATCGTGCATAGCACATTCACGTGTATCGATCCCGTGTATTCATTTTAGTGTCTCTACTGTACAATGTAATTATTAGCCAGGCGATGTCGGTGTGCGTTATGGTCTATAGTATTATGGATAACAGCTTGTGCGCGGTATCCCATTTTCCAAGGTATTTACCGCGAGCTCGAAGTCTAAATAGTTACAGGATGTCATTCTGTAAGGTCCACTTTAATGGCTGATGAAACAATTACTATACATTCCAATGTCATCAACGTTGTAACTTTTTAGTGAAAGTATTGCCCATGCATGCTCCGTCAACGGCAATCAATAAGAAGTTATGAAAGTAATCTTCGACAAAGGAAGCCTTCCTGTAAAGATGCCGGGGTAAAGATACAGTCGAAATAGACTTCGAAATGAAAAGCAAATGGCCAGGGCAAATGGAGAAAAAACACAGAGAGAACTTACCTATACCAATGCCTACAAAGCCACACTTGCATTAACTGCAGACGATGACGAATGACTTTAATGTGTCGGAGTTGGTGAGATGCAACAATCTGCTGATGAACGAGTAATCCTCTTAATTGATAAATGATATCCATCTCAGGGCAAATTCGCGATAAGGTACTGCTTTTGTTACGAGACATCATTATCATCCTTCGGCTGCGGAGCAGGCGACTATAAGTTTCTTCAAACTATACTGCGATCCCGAGGCAAATGCGGCTACCTAATTCCGCAGCATGCCCTGAATGTAGCCTATATATATAAGAAATGATGTGCGCTGCCGCGCCCTGGTCTCTTTTTCCCATTATGATGATAAAGAACATAATGATACCTGGCTCATCATCTGGCATGCGGGGTATGAGTCCAAGAAACTTCAGCTGTCAAGTTCGTACACGATCAACATAGGGGGTTGTCTTTGTCATAGTGTATGGATTTTCGTATTGGAAACGTGGTCAGTTTGTTTGAGTGGTTACAAAACCATTTATTTTGTTTTCCATATCTTTGTAGATGACCCATGATATGACTCGCACCCGTTACCTCCCGTAAAGAGGGGAACTGTGATACAACAGCACCCGTATATCCCGGTTCGTCGCACTATGTAATTACTTTCCACACATGTGCAGAAACTCTCGTGCATGGTTCTACCATAAATTACACAATGCGTGGGAAATTATCTTATCTTCAATATGGTGAAAAAGTTAAAGATAAAAGGGTTATACAACACCGATTATAAATTTATTTCACATATTTTACTAGTGCAATATTGATAGAACCAAATGACCCTTGCTTTGTGATAATCACATTAGCAAAGAATATATAGGTATTTATAGTAAACCGTTTTCTTTTTCAAAATTTGAAAAACACACTAATTAACGCATGCATAATAATTTAAGGGGGTACTACACCCCTGTGGTAAGTTTGTAACAATTTCTGCATTTTTCTCACAAAATAATAACACACTGGTAACAAAGGTTATGTATATTATTGGGGCAAGGAATCCACTTACTACACTGAAATTTCAGTGACTCAAGACAAGCGGTTCAGTATATATGATAGGAAATGAGGTACATCCTAGCGGTACACACCGACATCGCCTGGCTAATAATTATTTGGTGCAGCAGAGACTTTAAAATGAATACACGGGATCGATACACGTGAATTGCTATGCACGATTTTGATATCAGACGAAAATCTTCGGATACTGAGTTAGAAAATGATGAATATCTCCCGTAAATGAATTGTTCTCAAGAAACCAGATGTGGTCTCATACACTTGAAAATACGTGTTGAACAGATATTATAGTCGTTAGCGTGCGCTTTGAAAATTGGCCGTGCGCTTTGAACTCAAAATTTGACCAAAACTCTCAATTTTATATTGCGTTGGTCCTCTAGGCCTATGGACTACAGCGCGCAGCAGGCTATAGCGGCACTCACTCAAGCGGAGACAGTATATTAACCATTGACCGCAATGTCGTATACAAGCTTGCTCACACAGCGAGAAATCAATTACCCCGTCTATTGTCATAGCCTTAGTCAGGTCACTTCGCTAATAATATGCATCTCATAAGGTCCGAATAAAATAGCCATGTGTGGCTGTGGATTCAACCTACCATGGCGATTTCTACTATGAAGATATCGGGGCGATGTCACTGTGCGGTACCTTATTTTTTATCATGAATAACGAACCGCTTGTCTTTGGTCACTGAAATTCCAGTGCAGTAAGTGGATTCCTTGCCCCTATAATATACATAACTTTTGTTACCACTGTATTATTAGTTTTTGAGAAAAATGCAAAAATAGACACAAATTTATCGAGGGGTGTAGTACCCCCTTAATGGAATCTTTGTTTATAAATCGACAACAAGTAAAGGGAAAATGGGAAAATACATTGAATCAAACATAATATAAAATAATGCAAAGTCTATTAGATGATCGAAAGGCTATAAAGCCAGCATTGATCATCACTAAATAGGGGCAAGTGAGCACGTATACTCTGTGCCATCTTTTTTTGGTGAAAGTCAAAATTCTTACACGTTTCACTCGCAATTCAACATAAAGTGTCATTGAAAGGCCATTTTAAGACCGAAATTCAACTTGATTAGTGATTCAACTCAGATTAGTGGCATTTTCGCGCCCTTAGGTTGCGAGCAATTGTTTCTGGATGAGTGGGGGTCGGTGCATGGTGGGCGCCATTCAGTATCTCTGCCCCCGGGAGCCACAACGCTAGCTACGCCACTGATTGGTATTGATGACCTATATACAATCCAGGAAAAAAAAGGTTGGCACACTTTGCCTGTCATGTCTTTTAGTATATCTCTGCCCCCGCTCCCCCCCCCCAATTCAATGTTGAACCAAGCCATGATGTCAACAGCCCCGTGAAAGACGGGGAGTGGGGAAGGGTGAGGTATACATGGTATAGGTGAGAGTCTGTACTTCACCATATATTGTATATGCATGCATGTTTCACTCGCCTCTCCAATTTTGATAGGGCACGCATTTCAATTGTTTAGTGCAAGTGTGCCAACTACTTTTTTCCTGGATTGTAGTTATCTACTGCTGATATTCGTATTGATAAAGTATCTATCTACTGCCTATAATTTTAAAGCAAATCCGTTTATCGTATTTGACACAGTTTTGGTAAAGAAAACAAGCAAATAAGCAATAAATTAAACAAACGAATGTCTCTTACTTATTGCAATGGCTTTAATCAACTTTGCAAATAACTTCTGATCTATGTCTGTGTAATATTTTACTTGAATACATTAATTACTAGTATTATGTTTATTTTGGCAAGAATCGCGTATGGTTTAATCAAGGAGGGGGTCACTTAATAATAAAATAACATACATGTGCGGCCGTAACGTTCAACATGGGAGTCTTTAGAGGGCAAAAATATGTCCAAAAAAATAGGGGCCCTTCGGGGCAAATGCGATAAATTTGGGGTCTTTCACCAGATGCTAAAAGAGTTGGGGCCATCGAGGTCAGATCTAAACTGGTGTCTCGTAGTGCAGATGCTAAAAACTGAAGGCCTTTTGAGGGTAGATTGTAAAAAGCTGTAAAAATAGGTGGGGAAAGATTCTACAAATTTGGTCTTTTCGGGCAAATGTTATAACAGTAGGAATTTTTCCAGCAAGGGTCTTGAGAGCAAAAATTTACCTTTTGGGGAAAACAATTGAAGACTTCGCTAAACTCAACACATTTTTCTGGTATATTTTCACACCTTTAAGTTCAAATGCCACTTAACGATTGGAATGGATGTTTGTAACTCTAGCTAATTTCTAACTATTTTCAACATCATTTTGTCCCCTAAAATTTCTCCAATGCAAAATTTTAAAATACCTACCATTGGATTTAGCTTCTTTTGGAACAAAATAAAAATTATTTTCTTTTATATTTATTATTTTCTTCTTCGCACTTGGGAGAGTAAAGAGATTTGGAAGTATTTTTTAAGACCAAAAAATTGTTCTATTGTACTATTCTAGTGGTCCAGTGTTATTAGATTGGCAAGGTTGCTGCTACTCTTAAGAATATCTTCAAAATGAATTTTACACAGAGCAGCTTTTGGGGTTAGCGCCTTTTGGAACCGAACTCTTCAATCATGGGGTCTTTGGGCATGTTGGGGCAAACTGATAACTTAAACAGAGGACATTTGGGACTACACATAATACACATCCTAGCCCCAGGTTTAATTATAATAGACAGGTTAGCTAGTGCCTTACAAACCAAATCATAAATCTTGATGCATAATTATCTCTATCATTAATAAGTATACAACAACAAATTCGGTGAATTTTTAGCATCAATAATTTTATCACGAGTTGCTGTATTGATGATGATTGACGTCACATCCGCTGGGGTCAAAGATGGGTCAGCTCCAAGAAGTAAAGCCACTACGCCTGAAATATATGAACAGAAGGGGAAACTCACAATAAAAATCCATAAATTAACAGTAACGGTCAAACATCCATTTTATGGCAGCTATCTTCTTAGAGGTAAAACTATTTTGTATGTTTCAAAAGGATATTGAATCACCTGCTAAGGCAATTAGTTGTCAAATGCTGACATTATTTTACTAAAACGCTACTGTAATGCTAGATAGAAGTATATGCTTTTGCAAGAGTATGGATGAACATGAGAAACCAGGCACAGTGTCATCGCCCCGATATCTTCATGGCAGAAATCGCCATGGTAGGTTGAATCCACCGCCACGCATGGCCATTTTGTTCCGACCTGTTTAATAGTTTTGAGACGCATAATGGGCCGAAGGACATCTGACTAAGGCTACTGACAATAGCCCGGTGACTGACCTCGCTGTGTGTAAGTGAGCATGGTATGCTCCATAGTTCATCTGCTTTTATACTACCTCCACGATTGGCCTACACTGCACTATAGTTCGGCACATGTAAAATCAGAATTTTTGTCAAGTTTTTGAGTTCAAGACGCAAGCTTCTTTCTCAAGACGCTAGCTAACGACTATCATATCCGTTGAACATATATATTCAAGTGCAAGGAACCAAATCTGGTTTCTTTAAACGAAATCATTTACGGGAGATATTCATCATTTTCTACCCCGGTATCCAAAGATTTTCGTCTAAATATCAAATCGTGCATAGCACATTCACGTGTATCGATCCCGGGTATTGATTTTAGTATCTCTGCAGTACCAAGTAATTATTAGCCAGGCGATGTTGGTGTGCCAGGTATCAATTAACTTGATACAATTGCGTTGACTCTTATTAAAGTTGTTCTTTGTTATGCAAATGAGACAGCTTCGTATCTTTTACACTGAGATTTCAGGTCTAAAACCTGTCCTTATTTCACGTGCTCAAAGCCGTTTATACACAGGCGAATGAGCATGAAAAGAGCTCATCGCACGACTATATGGTGCGGACTAAATATCAAATTAGTGTACTCATTAGAATATAATGAAGATTTAATTACCCCTTATTCAAATTAAACGGGTGGTAAAATAGGACAATTTAGTTAAGGGACATGCAACGTAATGTAAGGGAGAACATGTGCATCAGTGTGTTGTATAAATTTTACCTGCAACGTGTGGTGTAGCCATTGATGTCCCACTCTTGCTACAGTAAGTATAATGAAGAATTATTTACCCCTTATTCAAATAAAACCGTTAACGGGTGGTAAAATATGACAATTTAGTTAGGGAACATGTAACGTAATGTACGGTAGAACAGGTGCATCAGTGTGTTGTATAAATTTTACCTGCAACGTGTGGTGTAGCCATTGATGTCCCACTCTTGCTACAGTAATGATCATCTTCTAGATAACAAGCGCTTTTAATATAGCGACCAGGTGCGAAAATATCTACGCATCCACCATAGTTTGAGAAGTAAGCCCTGGTGTCATCGCTTTCAGATGCTCCCACTGTAATAGCCTAAAAATAACGCAAGGTTTTGTATACATTATAGACGGTAAAATACATAACAGTATAGAGGACGTTCAGCCAAAAGTGCGCTGTTTGAGGAATCGGATAGCAACGTTGGCACAGTATTTTTTGTGGAACCTGAAAGCACATCAGATACACCAAATTGCATTCTGAATACGAGGAATATCCTTCTAATATCAAATAATTTGATTTTTTTTAATTCGTGATATAATACAAATTTTATAAAAAATTAGAAAAAAATTGATATTTTTGACATTTAACAGTTCTCGAAATAAACTTTATAAATCTCTATTGTGATAAGTATGATATACCGGTATCAGAAGCACATTCCCCGTATTCAGAATGATGTGCTCTCATGTCCTAAAAATACTGTGCAAACGTTGCTATCCCTTCGTATAGGACGGATGTTTCAAATGGACAAATCATAATCAAAATGTTCAGTAGGGTCTTCATGGAGAATCTTTTTTGCCATGTTTTCAAATTTGTAACCCGCGCGTTCTATATTTGTGAGTAAAAGTGCCATTTTTTGGTAATGTGGTGCAGTTTTAACAAAAAATGTAATTTTACGTGTGAGATATTTTTGAAAAATTACTTCGTCAAATCATAAGTAGGCATAAAACGCATGTTTTTAGTGATTTGGGGCATTTTGGGCAAAAGGCCGTGGCAAAAGGTTACCCCTTTTCATTATTTTTAGCAATTTCTTGCATTGCAAAGTTATCCCTGAGCTTCCCTGGGCCTATAACCTGAAGAAAAAGCACCAAATGCATGAAATAGATCGCGCGTTATCGGAAAATTATAAATGGACATTACTAACATGTGGTGCTCTGGCCGGAGATTTCAAACAGGCATCATCGTCGTCGTTTCCAGCAGCTACTACTACCGTTACACCCGAATCATAGAGAGCTTTGACTGCGTCATCTTGAATCCTGCTACCAGCACCACCAAGAGACATGGATGCTACTGCTGGTCGGATACCATTATTTGCTACCCATTCCATACCTGGTGCAAATGACATTAAAGATAAGTTCATGAGTAATCAAGTTGTCATATCAACCTTTATATTTAATTTGTTATTAGGCCAACATTACGTTTTGTTACCTGGAGAGATTTGTCTCACCTCCTTTTTTAACCAAATCGACGGTAATAACTCTTGTAGTGAGGGATCAACATACCACAAGTCGCCTCAGGCAAAACTCACATCCTGAGAACTAAATACCACACAAGGTCATTTTTATGTAACTCATTGACCCATGTGTGTCATAATACTGCCTTTAGCTGGTGATGTGATCAACTCATTGACAGATAACAACCTCAGGATGGAATTAAATTTTTGATCAATTCTCTACAGGTAGTGAAACGTAATGAAACCAAAAAGAAAATAATATGTCTCAAAAATCTTGGCAGAACGTTTCAAAAATGAATGCGGAATGCGGGGTTTTTTTTAAAAGTTTTTTTTTAAAACTTTATTTTGGGATTAAAATGTCATTTGCCCCTACTTCGCGACGCCGGTAGGCACATACCCGTCACTTCTAAAGTTGACTGTCCCCTCCCCCACCCCGGGGTTTACTAGGTAAATAATTATACTGTTTGTGTGTGCAATGCACACTGTGCATGTGCGTATTTGGGGGGGGGGGGGCTTTGGGGCGCGAGCCCCCGGGGGTAAAAGCAGGGGGCGGCCAAAACGAAGGGGCGGCGGAAGAAGAAGGGGCGGCAAAAAGAATTAGTAAAGAAAAAAAGGCGGAAAAATTTGAATAAGTATACAACATTTTGAAAAAATTGTACTATACATCCATATGTGTTGCTTTTAGGGTGCTATCGCCTATAGCTGCCTATAATGTTTTTTTTTTTTTTTTGCTCTTCACTTTTTCAAACCACCGAAAAAAAATTGGGTCAACCTTTTTGAGCTGGGGCGGCAAAATTGAATTTTCTTCAGCCCCCGGGGTAGGAGCGGCCACGGTACGCCACTGGTGTGTGAGAAACTATGTTGTACTCTGACAGGGTAAACAAATACAAGTAGACAAATACCGTTAATGACAGTGGTCTTGGATCCTGATCCAGCACAACCCAAAACTCTGACATCATACACATTGGATTTCTTTGCTACTCCATATGTAGCTCCGCTGGTAGTCCCTGCGCAATGAGTACCATGGCCCTGACAGTCTGTGCCTTGGCCCTGTAATTGAGTGGAAAAACATGAAAATGAGCACACACACACAAAAAAAAAAAAAAAAAAAAAAAAAGAAAAGAAAAGAAAAGAAAGAAAAAGAAACAAAAAAGAGCCATACAAATTATATTATTGATTGTGGGTTTCAGAAACAAAGGCATACCGAGTAGAATTGTCCAGGAAGGACAAAATGTTGAGGCAAATTATTAAAATTTATAATTTTTTATATTTTTGAAATTTAACAGTCCACGAAGTAAACTTTATAAATCTATAAATGATATGTACTTAAAGTGTATGTAGCTGGGATGAAAAGCCGACCATCAATTGAAATTTATGAACTTGTATATTGAAGATATTTTGGGGAAAAATCAATATCTTCAATACGAAAGGTAAAAATTTTAATATGATGGATCAACATAGACGCGCCAGTTCAAGTGGCAACGATTCAGCTGTCTACAAACACCTTAAGGGCAGTGGTCACAGTTTTGACATTGACGACGTTGTCATTTTGGACCGTGAACCCCGTTGGTTTGAACGGGGAGTCAAAGAAGCAGTGTGGGTACGAGCCGAACAACCGTCACTCAACAGGAGCGGGGCGTTAGAGTGAATCTGTCACATGGTTGGGATCGGGTCATCAAGCAACTTCCTCATCGATTGACCTCGGATGACCCTAAATCATCCACCAGCTGAAGGCCAAAGGTTTTGGCCGAAACGTCGGTGATTCCATCTGACCAAAAAGTGAGTTTTTCTGGTTGACCAGATTTAATTATCCACTAATTGATCAAATCCCAGATGACTGAAAGTATACACAGTGTTAATATGATGGATCGCTTTTCATCTCAGCTACATACATAATATTAGATTTATACAATTTACTTCGAGGACTGTTAAATTTCAAAAATATCAATTTTAATCATTTGCCATAAAATTAAATTTGTATAGGTCTTTATTTGATATCCGAAGGATATTCCTCGTATTCAAAATGTAATTCGATATGTCTAGTGGGCTCTCAGGTCACACAAAAAATACGTCAAAACGTCGCTATCCGAGCCCTTAATAATCGAAAATAACCAATTTAACAACATTTTGATACCAAATTTTCGCTATAATAATTACAGATGAATTGTGTTTCTAATGGGACAAAATAGCGACAATGGAATATGCAAATTTAAGTACCGGTTCTGACTCCATGGCGTCGTAAGCAAAAGTAGCTCTGTTTTCAAAATCTTCATGAGTAACACGAATTCCAGTGTCAAGAATATACACATTAGCACCAGCGCCATCACCTGCAGATTAATGTAGTACGCATAAAATAACTGAGAAATGACTCAACAGTCACACGAACTCGCGTACAGCGCCATACGCACACCCAACACACCCCCTTACACCCTTACCACACACACATTTTAATGCTTAAAAGTATTAAAAGCTTTGTGCAAATGGGCAACAAAATACTTAATATACGCGTACACTGCTTCTGTTTTTGAGTGTCAGCAAGTGCAACAACAAAGTCGACTTTCCGTTCCCTGGATATCCACACAAAATTATTTAAAAAAATCGTAATATATATAATTTATAATAAACTGCATGCTCAATGCAAGCTTAAAATGAAAGACCCTGATGATGACTACTATGATGATGCTAATGATGATTAAGCCGCCGATGATGATGATGATGATGATGAGCGGAGAATGAGGAGAAAGAAACTTACCAGAAGATTCAAAAATGCCATCAAGAGGTAGCGATCTTTGATCGACGCGATCCAGTCCCCAGGTAGCCTGATTTGCATAAACTGGACCGTCTTGTTCTATATACTTAACAGCAGCGTGAGATCGGACCTGTTGAGAGAGCGATGTTCAAAACTAAATACGTGCTATACTAGAGTGGTTGTAGGCTTAGCTCTTTTGCCGTTTTTAGTAAAATAAATTGGATTTGTGCAAAAATGTGAAAGAAATATTAACTTTTACCGTTTTTGTTTGGTTGATTTTGTTTGATTTCGAATTCAAATTGTTTCAGTTTATTGCTTAAATCTCATACTGGTTTTTCCTTAATACATTTGCTATACATAATCAAGCAAGTTAACTAATCCGCAATTAGGAAAAAATGGTGCAAGTCGTGTTATATCACTAGTATGAAGTTCCGATTGACTTGCAAACAGAAAGAGAAATTCAATCATTTTCATAACATAAGTTATCCTCATCCCGAAAAAAAGTGTTGAATTTCATAAATAAAACAGTGAAATCTTTAAAAGTATACTACAAAGGGCTATTCAATTTAAAATCCACACTACCCCTGTGGAAGATTTTGGAAATATCTTCCACAGGGGGAGTATGAATTGCAAATGGAATTAACACATTATGTAACTCGCAACTCGCCCTCCCTTTGTGGAAGACTCAGATTGAATCTTTCTCAGAGGGTGTATGACCTTCAAATGGAGCTGCCTAATATGTTTATTCATTTGAAATTCATACAACCCCTATGAAGTTGAAACTCGCCCTCCCTTTGTGGAAGATTCAGATTGAATCTTTATCTGAGGGTGTATGACCTTCAAATGGAGCTGCTACTGTGTTGCTTCCATCCATTTGAAATTCATACAACCCCTGTGAAAGATATTTGAAACTCGCCCTCCCTTTGTGGAAGATTCAAGTTGAATCTTTCTCAGAGGGTGTATGACCTTCAAAAGGAGCTGTCTACTGTGTTGCTTCCATTTGAAATTCATACTCCCCTTGTGAAAGATATTTCCAAAATCTTCCACAGGGGTAGTGTGAATTTTAAATAGGACAGCCCATAATTCAACTTACAATATCCACAACGCGTTCGTTCATAGAGACATGGAGACCATTGAACAGTGCGCTAAAACGTCTCTTGACAGCGAACCGTAATCCTTGTCTGTTAGCCAGGGACTGGATGGCCTGCGAGACCTGAATGCTGTTTACGTTGTCCTGAAAAATAATGAATGCAATTTAATTAATTAAAAATTCAAAAGTTATGTAAAGAACTTTTACAGTAAAACAACACTCATCGGGACGGGATTTTGACTTTATTAAAGTGATAAAAAATATAAGTAAGTAAGTAAATCAATGAGTAAGTGAGTAAGCAAGCAAGCAAGCAAGCAAGCAAGAAAGTTAGTAAGTAAACAATGAATAAACAAGTGAAGGTGAAACTGGTAAATGAAATTGCAAACAAAAGTAAGTTACTTGAAGTAAATAATAATAATGAAATCATTTTTGTTGTATAGAAGTGTCTTTTTTATGTCGAGCATATAGGCATTAACAGCTGAAATCTACGAGATAACGCTGACGAAATTTCGGCCATGGTGAACGGGGTCGCCGAAGATGGTTGGTGTATTATACAGGACAGTCAAGTGTGGCCAACAATCGGGCGTTACCCTGATGGGAACCGACTGTAATGAGGTCTTTTATCATGAATCTTCCCGCCATTACAAGATGAATCACGGGGAGAGAGGAGATTTTTGTTTTTTGGCCCTGCGGGGAATTGAACCCGGGACCTCTCGCACCAAAGGCAAAGACCTTAACCAGTGTGCCCGCTGCTCCATTCAGGAAGAAGTGAAGAATACTGAGACAAAAAGCTACAAAAACAACTATATAAGCCTATATGAATTATGTAACATTTGCTTACTTCCAATACAATGAGATAGCTTTCCTTAATAGCGTCATCGCTGGTGTAGAATGGTGCCCATTTAGGCATTGCGAGGCATCCTGCAAAGCCTACCACACAAAGGCAGATTGCCAACAATACTTTACTAGACATGTTGATGGATTGTAGTGAATCTGAAGACGAATAAATAATATTTGAAAATCAAATCAAATTGAACATTTTTAATAGGGAAAAGATGACACCGGTATTTTGTTTTCGTGTACTAGGACAATTTTGAGTGGACGCGAGGGGTGTGTGTTTGTCAAAACTCCCACACCCCCTGGCGTAAATAATGAACGGTCTCTAATTGTAAGTGTTTGCGTCCCTTCAAAACAACAAGATTTTTCAAATTGAATTCTGTAATGACAGGTATTTCTCAACAATCGACCATGGCATAGTCTACGGGAAACCTAAGAATGACCTAATTCTTCCGTTTGCTGAAACATTACATTATGGGGAGGGAGGAGTAATAAGCCCGTTATGGCCTTCTATAGATTATTTAGCTTCCTTTTCGTTTACATAGTAGCAGTGGCGTAACTAGGGTTGGTAGCGCCCGGGGCAAGAAACAAAATTGGTGCCCATACCCCAAAAATTGGCGTCCCTACCCCCCCCTTGAAACAATTGCGCGTGGAGCGCACAGAATTTTGGACAAATAAGGCCTACCACTAATTGATTTTTGTTACTTGAAGTTGAACATCGGTCTTAAAATGTTCTTTCAATTGATTTTGCGCTGAAATGCGCGCGAAAATGTTGACTTTCATTGCTTGGAGGGGCGCAGAATCGATGCTGAATTGGTCAATTTTGCGCCCCCAAGGGTGGCGCCCGGGGCACGTTGCGCCCCCCCCCCCCCGCCTTCCCCTATAGTAGTAGCATGGTGTCAGCTTAAAGGTCCATTTAAATGGGCTTAGTCTAGAAGTTCATGCATTCCAATTTCATCAACGTTGGATCAAGTTCAGAGTGAAAGTCAGTAGGACTAAGACAATGTTATATCAAATTATCTTCGACAAAGGAGGTCTTCCTATAATCATATACCGTAAAACCTCGTCTACAAGCATAGAGTACTTTGATGAAAGCTAAATTAATACGAAACCGGCGTAAATATGCCAATTCAATAGATTGGATTTGCCGTTGTACTTTGCTTATACATTTGTATCGCTAATTTATTTGCTCAAATTCTATAATGTTATAAATGTGTCGATGGATGGCGTCTGGGTTAATTTAGATTTCATCGAAAGCACTCTATGCTTGTAGACGAGGTTTTACGGTATTCGCAAATAGACTTCAAAATGAAGAGTAAAATGGAGAAACATGCAGAGAGAGAACTTACCTATAAGCCGCGCGTTGTATTACTTACTGAAGACAATGATGAATGACTCTAGCCCGAGTTGTTGGTGAGATTCTCACCGTCTGCCGATGAACGAATAATCCTCTTTAAATTGATAAACGATAGCCATCTCCCGAGGGACATTAACACAAATAACAGTAGGGGCAATGTTCCCCCGGAAAGACCCCCGTTATTTAGACTGCGTGTGCAGCTCCGAATGACCCCTGAATTTTACCAAAATAGAGCGCTCAGAATTTTACAATTTCGGCTCTTTAAAAGACCATATCAATCCTGACATTGCTGTTCTTTTTTCAGGTGATTTTCAACCAGAAAGCCAAAAAAGACATTTGATTTTGGCCGTTCACAACTCCGAAAGACCCCTTTTTATCCGGTACGCCTTCAGCTCCCAGACCAAAATGATGTAGTCCCCCTCGGATCCATCTCAGGACAAGTTACATTACTGTTGTCTCGTAATAACACCCGGAAGTTCATCAGTTCTTTACCAATCTGTCGAGTCGAGGTAGGCATAGAGCCTATGGGTATCTTAGTACAAAATCGGGGAAGTGCCGCAAATAAAGTTTTATTTTCGGCATTTTGTTATGACCCTTCTTTCTAGGCCAATTTTGGTATTCTCAATGTTTTCTGAATACCGTATACCCCATGCAATATTGAATCACTTTAGCCAAAACAATTCCAAAAATAGTTAAAATAGGAAAAATAGCTAAATTTGGTCGATATTGGGGCTACTATTGACTTTTGGTATATCGATTGGTCAAAATGTCTTGTAAAGTTGGTACGGTATATTGATGAGTCCACTTTCAAATTCTCAGCGGCACACCCTATATACGTTAATGTGAATAAAATGGTTAGGAGAGAAGCTGATTACCCAGGTCGGAAATAACCCATAAGTTGACCGGCTAAGATGGGACATTGTGGGAATTTCCCTGGAGGGGGGGGGGGCATACAATTTATAATGATGCATTTGTCCATACAAAGCAATCAGATTCACAACTTTTTCTCTGTATATTCACCAGAATAATTTTATGACTAGTAAGGGGGCATCACACAGGATCACTCAAAGTCGGAAATTTTAAACATTATTTTGTATTGTATCTTTAAAAGTACGGTAATGATAATAAGAAGGCCTACATAAAAGTATACATTTTCAGAAAGGAAATGACACAAGGAATCCAACTATCACGGCAGATTTCTGCAAAAATGAGAAAAGCGCCGAAAAAAATGGCATGGAAAATCAATTTTGGCGCTTTTCTCAAAAAGTGCTCATTTTTGCAGAAATCTGCCGTGCTAGTTGAATTCCTTGCATCATTTCCTTTCTGAAAATGTATACTTTTATGTACTAATCATCATTACTTTTAAAGATACAATACAAAACAATGTCTAAAATTTCCCACTTCGAGTGATCCTGCGTGGCACCTTAATGTAAGAATATTAATGGCACATCATGTAATTTTCCCACAATAAGTCACATGCATGGTTACAAATTTTTTTCTGATAAGTATTAAATTTATTTGTGTTGAGCAACAATCAAGCTTTCTGATGATATGCCTTAGAAGTATAAAAGAAAAAGAAATGTATTTTACTTTTCTTTTTTGTAAATGTTCTTTAGACGGTTTCATTTAGGGCCTATTGAGAAACACCCAGCCAAGAAAACATCTTAAACCTCTGATATAAAATAAATTATAATTGGTTAAGGGGGCACTACACCTCTGGCCAATTTTGTGCCTATTTTGCATTTTTCTCAAAAATTATAGCGCATTGGTGACAATTAAGATATGTATATTATAGGGGCAAGGACTTACTGCACTGAAAATTCAGCAACTCAAGGCAAGTAGTTATTGGATTTATTGATCAAATATTGGTTTCCCCTCATTTTTGACTGTAACTCCACAACTGTTGTATGTGTTGAAATAAAATTTCCAATGCATTAGTTGTAGTCTTTGCCCCTATAATATACATATCTTACTTGTCACCAAAAGCGCTATAATTTTTGAGAAAAATGCAAAAAAATAGGCACAAATTGGCCAGGGGTGTAGTTCCCCCTTAATGACTCAAACCAGATATAGAATTAAGCTTATAAGTTTTATACCGCTATCGTGAAAAGTTTCTATGTGATGAAAAGAAACTGTTGACTTGCATGTTTCAAGTTACCGCGTGGGAAATTATCATATCTTCAATATGGTGAACACCGATAATATTTCACATTATTTTACTAGTGCAAATATAAGATAACATCACCCAATTATCTCTAAAGAGAATCATACTTGCTTTGCTTATGTGATAATCACAATAGCAAAGCACAGGCCTGCATGGTATTAGTCATCTTTTGTTTTACATAATTTGAAAATCGCAATAATACAAAATTATGTATTTGAATTACATTGAAATCACACATCAGTAAAATAATACAAAGATGATTTATGGAGGAGATGGCCAGATCTCGAGGCCATCAATTAAGGGGGTACTACACCCCTGTCCAATTTTTTTTTGCCTATTTTTGCATTTTTCTCAAAAATTATAGCGCATTGGTGACAAGTAAGATATGTATATTATATAGGGAAAGGACTAGGCCTACAATTACTGCACTGGAAACTTTTATTTCAGCACAGACAGAAGTTGTGGAATTGCAGTCAAAAATGAGGGAAAACCAATATTTGATCAATAAATCAATAACTACTTGCCTTGAGTTGCTGAATTTCCAGAGAAATAGTTGTAGTCCTTGCCCCTACAACATGCATATCTTAATTGTCACCAATGCACTATAATTTTTGAGAAAAATGCACAAAATTGGCCAGGGTGTAGTACCCCCTTAAGGCTAGCATTGACCATCCGGCATCCCCTATACTTGTTACAAAACTAATTTAAACATCAATTAAATAAAAATATACTTTTGATAGCTTTCAAAACACGAAATTAGATACAATTTTGAGTACTTTAATTTTATTGTTTAGGTAATTTCATATTAGTGGGCCGGTATGGTTCTAACTGAATGGTTAGTGAAGACTTTTTTGCTTGATACTTAATGTTGTTTCTTCTATTATGTCTATACAATTAGAAAATATGTAAAATTAAACGTTTTATTCCGCATTTGATGTTTTATTTGTGTATTTGCCCATTTAAATATTTAATAAATTCATGAATATTAAATGCCCGCATACACATTACGAACGACCCATATGTGGTAGGCCCTATTTACACGCGGTTATTTACTGTAAAACTGAATTACCATTTCACTGAAAATAAGATGTTAGTACCATTACATTGTATTTTGTTTATTTGTGCATGTGTGTGTTAAGGGAAGGGGTATGAACGTTTGGACAGTATTTATTGTGGGACAGAGCACATCAGACATATCGAATTGCATTCTGAATACGAAGAATATCCTTCTGATATCAAATAATTTTGATTTTTTGAAATTCGCAATGTAATACACATTTTATTGCAAATCCTTAAAAATTGATATTTTGATATTTAACAGTACTCAAAGTAAACTTAAAAATATCATTAGATTTATAAAATTTACTTCGAGGACTGTTATATATCAAAAAGTTGAAAAATATCAAATTTTTACAATTTGTCATAAAATTTGTATTATATCGTGATTTTCAAAAAATGAAAATTATTTGATATCAGAAAGACATGCTTCGTATTCAGAATGCAATTCGATACGTCTGATGTGCTCTCATGTCCCACAAAAAATACTGTCGAAACGCTCATTCCAGATCCCTTAAGTGTTACATCTTCCAATTTTTTAAATAGTAACTAGTCGTATTGTCCTGACAGATTGTGTTTTAAACACAATCTGCAATTCTTATAATGTAGTTACGGCAATAACTGTACAATGTTGGGCAACCCATGCAGTTGGCAGATATTTTACCGTAAAACATAGGCGTGCTTTCTTTCTTTTATGTATAGATTATTGGCATTCTACCGTACTTTAACGGCACACATCGACATCGCCTGGTTAATAATTACATTGTACAGCAGAGACACTAAAATGAGTAAACGGGATCGATACACGTGAATGTGCTATGCACGATTTGATATTCAGACGATAAATCTTTGGATACCGGGGTATAAAATGATGAATATATCCCGTATTTTTTTTATTCTATAGAAGCCATATTTGTTTCTTTGCACTTGAACATATGTGTTGAAATGATATGATAGTCGTTAGCTTGCGTATTGAAAAAGAAGCGTGCGTATTGAGCTCAAAAACTGACAAAAATTATGATTTTATATGTGCCGAACTATATAGCGCAGCGTAGGCTAGCTGCAATCACTCGTGGAGGCAGTCTAAAAGCAAATGACCTCATGGCGTAGGCCTATACATGCTCACTCACACACAGAGAGGTCAGTTACCAGGCTATTGTCAGTAGCCTTAGTCGGATGTCTAAAAAACTATTAAACAGGTCGGAATAAAATGGCCATTAGTGGCTGTGGATTCAACCTACCATGGCGATTTCTGCCATGAAGATATCGGGGCGATGACACTGTGCGGCATTGTACCGTATATATTGCTAATATACGGTGAAAATGATACTTGCAAAAACGTCGTTTTTAAGGTACCCCGGTATTCTACCGTAAAAAATACGGTCGAATTAGGCAATAGTAGGGATGGCTATGTTGCTTGACTCCCTATTACTTATACCATGAACGACTAGCGCCTCAATACCACTGCCGCTCTCACTTAGTTCAAGTCTTTCATTTTCGTCATCTTTTTCTTCTGTCGTCAATACGCAGTAATACACAAACAAAATACAAGACAGTAAGATCGCGGCGAGAGAACTCGGGCCTACTGCGATCACAATGGTTTGCCAGCGATTGAAGTATGAATCCTGTTGCTGGCGATGGCTTGTCATGCTGGAAGACGATATCGAAGTCTGTGTGCTGCTCGAAATTGGTGAAATTGTGACAGACTGCGTACTTGACGACGGTGAAGATGTAGAAGTCAGTGGCCATGCTAATGTAGGCGAAACCGTTGAATTCTGGGTGCTTGCTGCAGGATAAAAGCAGGAATTTAATTAGATCGTTAATAACAATGAGCACTGGGATGGAGCAACACTACAAAAATGACAATAATCTTGATTGGGATGCGTCCAGAAATATGCTAAAATACTCCCAAAAAGTCATGATTTTTTTTCTAAACTTTAAATATGTTCCAATTTTTGGAGTCAAAATGTTCATAAAAGTCACTGGAATGTGAAGGTATATAGGTCTATTAGCAGGCCCGTAACCAGGTTTTTTTTGGTGGTGGTGATGGGGGTGATATTGAAAAAAGAAGTGGACTTTTTTTCAAAATTTGGACCTTTTGGACTGGGGGCGGCGGATTTTGAAAATGTGGACTTTTTTTCAAAAATGTGGACTTTTTTGACCTAAAGGCATAAAAAAATCCCTATTTTCTCGCTCGCTACGCTCACAATTTTTTGGTTCAAAAAGGGGACTTTCTTGGGCATTTAATTTGGAGATTGGGGGCGGCCGCCCACCCCCCCCCCCCCCCACCGGTTACGGGCCTGCCTATATTAGTAAGAGAAGAATGCTAATGTTTCGTGACTCAATCTTGGCGTGCCTGAAGGTTACTGAACAAATTTGGCTTGGACTGCTCTCTGTGTCAGACATTTTTGGTAGGGTCAATTAAGGTCAAACAGGGTAAAATGAGAAATTATCCCAGTTCTTTCAAAAAGTATACCAAATTACTCACCTGGTCATAAGGAATCAAAAAAGGCATAGTTTGACCTATTTGCGACCTTTAATTATGGAGCTGTGGTCATGGTGGTAAACTTTATACAATTCAATCAGTTGTTGACAGTGAACCTATCTAGTGTGTTGTAAGCGTAGTTTCGTTTTTTATCAATAACGGGACTTATCAACTCTCAGTATCCTTCACAGTTGGAGCAAATGGGGTTTGCTTACCGAATTCTGCGCAATAACTTGGGCAATATGCTGTATCGTATTTGACGGTAATAGGCAAATCTATTGTTTCTCCTACTGCATATACAGCGTTCCAATGGCAACAGTTGCTTAGAGTAAACACCTTATTGTCGCTGCTAATGTCGATGACCACGTTAGCCTGCCAAAAAATACAATCAATGTTATAATAAGGTGTCGTGTGCTATATCAGTGTTATATAGATAAAGTAGTGTGCTATCAGCAATAGATACCTGAAAAGGTGTCATATTGCTGATATAGATGGTAGATGAAGTAGTGTGCATGCTATCAGCAGTAGATAGTTGATGAAGTAGTGTGCTATCAGCAGTAGATAGTAGATGAAGTACGGTAGTGTACTATCAGCAGTAGATAGTTGATGAAATAGTGTACTATCAGCAATATATAGCTGATGAAGTAATGTGCTATCAGCAGTGGATGGTTGATGAAGTAGTGCGCTATCAGCAGTAAATAGTTGACGAAGTAATGTGCTATCAGCAGTAGAGATATTAGCAATGGATAGCTGATGAAGTAGTGTGCTATCAGCAATAGATAGTAGATAAGGTAGTGTGCTATCAGCAGTATAGATAGTAGATGAAGTACGGTAGTGTACTATCAGCAGTAGATAGTAGATGAAGTAGTGTACTATCAGCAATATATAGTTGATGAAGTAATGTGCTATCAGCAGTAGATGGTTGATGAAGTAGTGTGCTATCAGCAGTGGATAGTTGATGAAGTAGTGTACTATAGACAGTTGATGAAGTAGTGTGCTATCAGCAGTATAGATAGTTGATAAAGTAGATGTCCTATCAGCAATGGATAGCTGATGAAGTAGTGTCCTATCAGCAGTGGATAGTTGATGAAGTAGTATGCTATCAGCAGTAGATAGTAGATGAAGTAGTGTACTATCAGCAATATATAGTTGATGAAGTAGTGTGCTATCAGCAGTGGATGGTTGATGAAGTAGTGTGCTATCAGCA
Source organism: Amphiura filiformis (assembly GCF_039555335.1). Taxonomy (NCBI): domain Eukaryota; kingdom Metazoa; phylum Echinodermata; class Ophiuroidea; order Amphilepidida; family Amphiuridae; genus Amphiura; species Amphiura filiformis. The sequence continues at coordinate 30,051,804 of NC_092637.1, forward strand.
GTGGATAGTTGATGAAGTTGTGTACTATAGACAGTTGATGAAGTAGTGTGCTATCAGCAGTATAGATAGTTGATAAAGTAACGTGCTATCAGCAATGGATAGTTGATGAAGTAGTGTCCTATCAGCAGTGGATAGTTGACGAAGTAGTGTACTATCAGCAGTAGATAGTCATTGAAGTACTGTGCTATCAGCAGTAGAGATATAGTTGACGAAGTAGTGTGCTATCAGCAGTGGACAATTGATGAAGTAGTGTACTATCAGCAGTAGCTAGTTGGTGACGTAGTGTGCTATCAGCAGTAGAGATATAGTTGATGAAGTAGTGTGCTATCAGCAGTAGATAGTTGATGAAGTAGTCTGATATTATTATATGTCAGCAGTAAATATTATTGATGAAGTAGTGTGCTATCTGTGCTATCAGCAGTAGATAGTTGATGAAGTACCGTAGTGTGCTATTTGCAGTAGATAATTAATGAAGTAGTGTGCCATCAGCAGTAAATAGTTGATGAAGCCCCGGTAGTGTACTATCAGCAATATACAGGGTGTCCCAGAATGATCTGTACCGGGAAAGATGGAATTTTTTTAGGTATGAAGGGCATGTTGAATGGTCATATTGTTTTGCATTTTAAGTTCTACATATATTTAGCTTTCTCAGATTTTTTAGATTTTAAAAATGGGACGTTTCTAGTAGAAGTTATAGCAGATTGCGTAAAAATGGTGAATTCTAAGTTTTGACAACGCAACCTATTTTGAAAATCTGTAACATTACTAACCGTTCAGCACAAAGTTATTTGGAAAAAGTGGTGCAGGTATTTTAGTTGTGCCCTGTTCATATTTCCACTAAATAGCCGATATTTATCTATTATTTATGACATTAAGAAGCAATCATTATATGGAATTACAGATTTGTGGCCTAATCCCATTCTCTCTTTGGCGGTAGTTTTTTTAAAACTGTATTTAAAAATATAGTTATTGTGGTGTGAGGTCCATGTCATTTGAAATGCTTGCAGAGATCGAACTGGTTGTGGTACAGGAAAGACGGCTCCTCAATTTACTGTACAGCAGCGTGGATTTCTTTCAAAAACTTACTGGCAAACCGGCAGCTATGTTGAGACGCAAAGAAGATTCATTAGACGATAGTGTATAACGTAAAGAAGTTTGACGAGCACGGAACTGTCAGGAATCGGCAGGGTGAAGCTTCAGGTGCTCGTAAGCATGGTTAGACTCTAAGAACTAGAGCGAACATTGTATCTGTCCGGCAAGCTTTAAGGCGCAACAGTAGTTGTCGTCGAAATGCTGTGCCAAACATCCCACGTTCTTCATTTAATCGTTTCGTGCCATTTTTCAAAGGTATGAGAGTCGTTTTTTCATCGATTTTACATTATTGCATGCCACGCCAAAACAAATAGAGGTAGCGTGCTGAAATTAACAGAATAAGTAGGAGACATGTCCAACATTATAATGCTGGTATCAAAAATAGATACACTGCCCGTCTTCTATTTTTAGTTATTTTTGCAAACACGGTACAAATCATTCTGGGACACCCTGTATATAGTTGATGAAGTAGTGTGCTATCAGCAGTAGATAGTTGATGAAATAGTGTGCTATCACTATCAGCAATAGATAGTTGATGAAGTAGTGTCATATCAGATAATAGTTGATGACGTAGTGCATACTATCTGCAGTAAACAGTTGATGAAGTATTGGTGCTTTTTCATGTTCAAGCCTAATGGTTAGCGCACATAGCATCAATACCTACCAGAGTAAATAGCGCCAGAGGCTCTGAAAATCTCATTTCTATCCTCCATCCATTGCTAATAGGCTCTACCACTGGTACTTGAACGAGTGCCGAAAATCCCCCTAAGTTAGATCCTCCCGACCAACGTGGTGCAGTTATCGTATATGTCGTACCGTTATCGCAAGCTGTAACAGGGGGATGATAATTTTCTTCTAGAACTGCTGTTGCATTCAAGGTGTCGACATCAGCAGTATCTCCTTCAATATTGATATATTTGTCTCCCAAAGACTCGATAACATACACGGAATCATAATCTTTGTTTTTAAAGTAATGTACTGTTGGAGTTGATTTGCCATCTTTGTAGCCTGACGCAGGATTCTGTATTGAAAAAAAAATGGAAAAGTGCATAAACTTTATCTTACAAGATTGTTCATTTAACGCATCACGAGTGTTCAGGGAAAATCCCATGTGCAATACACTCAATGGAAATTTGTCTTATTACACAGACACTCATAGGAACTACCCGCTTCAAATAAGCGAGGACAACTTAAAAAACACCATCTTGTTGATATACTTGCCTCGATTTTCATTATTTAAATCAATAAATTATTGAAAAATAACACTTTGATGGTATGCAATAGTTCATTCTACAAATCATAATTATACGTGCTTGATTTATTGTTGTTAATGAGTCATGTACGTTTCACAAAAGTTTTGTTGTTTCAGCCCTCTTTACAACATCTTTACAACCTCTTCAAGAACGACATGACCTACAAAAGTATATCTGTGATATTTGAATTCTTCTACACACTCGCTATGTAATGATCAATGCAATTTTTGCCAAAGCTCGCTACCATTTGCAAGATGATGTGAACTACTAAATCGCAACAGTTTAAAATAGTTGCTAACCTTAAACATGAAAAACAGTTGAAATTATAATATTTAGCCCACCCATCAAAGATAACCTTTTTGTTTTGTTGTCTTTGTTTATTTTTGTTTGTTATTATTTTTTATTTGGCTTTTATTTTGCTCGACTTGATACAATTATAGTCAAAGTAACTCGATTTTTTTTTTTTTTTTTCAAAGCTGGAAATTTTTATATTCCAAGGCAGTTGTTGCAACTTATTCAACCAGCTAAAAACTTACTGAATGATTGGGTTATTCCAGAAAATAGGTGCACACCCCCTATAGAGGAGTAACTTTTCAATCTTAGAAATGTCGGATTTCCAAGTCTGCTTTCTGAAAACGACTGGAATTCCAGTTGCCAATCATTTACTGGAAAAAGCTTGGAAATCCAATCAAATGCAGGAAAAATCACGGAAATGTTGAAAATGAGCTCTCAAATTGCGGATTTCTGATTTTGAACTATTTTTCTGCCGGATTTTTTGCCTTTGGGCACTTTAAAAGTCAGGATTTCCAACAGTCACGACTGGACAAAAAGTCCGGATATCTGAACTCCTCTATAGGGGGTGTGCATCTATTTTCTGAAATAGCCCATTGAATGATAAACCTACCGATATAATCGTCACATTTTGATTAAACGTAACCTCTATCTCCCATCCTCCGCAGATATTTATAGGAAGCACGTCAGGATCTTCTACTTTAAGTTGTCCCCAGAATACAGGTGGACTTCTGGTCACGTCTGTTGATAATATCGTGAATGTAAGGGGCCAAGAAGATGTCACCTCTTCTGACGAAGATGACGCCACAATCGCGGCCACATTATCTGCAGAATATGAAAGAAATAATTATTACTGCATGTCATGATTCCATCAAAATCGTGTCAATGTTCTTATAGATGTACGTATAGCCTGGGTGCCGAGTCCTATCATTTTGCTGAACCATGAAATGGTATCAGCCTAACTTATCTAACTTACATTCTCACTCGCTTTTTGTCTGAAATGGGCATTAGGCCTACCTTTAAATGCCAAAAAGGTATGACCACCCGGGTGGTGTCAAATGAAAGAAAAAAAAAAGTAAAGAATAAATTATAATAAAAATGTTTTCCTCACCGGGATGACACTCCTCATATAAGACCCGGGTCAATAGTCCTATTTTGGGTCATTTTCATATATATCGAAATATATCGTGGTGTCAAATAAAAGAGTAAGAAAGTAAAGAATATAATGAAAATATAATCCCCACCGGGGTTGACACTCCTCATGTCCGAAACATGTAAATAGTGGTACATGGTATACCCGGTACAATATACTGCCAACGCTCCATGGCTCAGCTATGGTGCGGTAACCGCTCTAGCTTTTTTATCTGATCCAGATATACTTACTTACTCACCAAACAGAAAAACGTTTTTAATATTTTTGGTTTTGGTTTTGGTAAAAACGTTTTAATAACATTAAATGTCGGGTTTTATATAGACCATGGAAACGTTTTAAAACGCTTTCTTTCAAAACACACCGTAACGACATTTTAAAAATGTTGTCAAAATGTCATTATAAAACATTTCTTGCACACATTTTACCAAATATTTTGTCAACACTTGAAAAGTTATTCATTGGTATAGTAGAACACCAACGCTGTCACATTCGGAGCCTATTTCACCCTTTTTATGATGAGCATTCCATTGTAGTTTACAGCTCAACTTACCGTATTTTGCCTAACCAGACAGTCCATGCCAAAATTGTTACTACACCTTTACATTTCATCGAATCTCTTTTTGATGTCTGTCATTTTGAACATCACACTTGAAAGATGTATGCTATGTAGAAACTTTATTTTGCAATTTCATAATTTGCATATTATTAGCATATTTGCAAGAAAAACATGAAAATCAATAAATACCTATATTTTTCACAATTTCAATATTTTATTAGAAATTATGCATGTAGGCCGTTTGTTATGACTTGATGAATGAAGTTGTTAAAACAGATTTTGATATTTTTGCTTATTTTTCCTTTTTGCCCCAAAATGTGTAAAAATCAACATTTTTGGATGACCTATATTTTCTTTGAATATTTATCAAATTTCTTAATTTAGGTATAATACAGTGCAGAAAAAGATGTCAAAAAATCTGTTAAAACAGATTTCCAATAAATTGTTCCATTTTCCATTTTGGGTTAAATACTCAATTTTCATGCGCGGGATATTTGAAACATAAAATGAAAACATGTCCATTGCACTTTTTCCTCGAGATGTACTATAATATCAAGGTTTCGGATATATTATAATCCCTTCTTATCTTCACTGATCCATCAGATACCTATTGTTATGAATGATCAATGAAAAGGTTCAGACCTGGGCTACTAATGTTCTGTCAAGTATCTATAGTTATTTTCATGACTGTGTCAACTCAAATATCATGCAAGGTCGAATGTAGGAAAAGTATGATCAGTTGAGCTGTAGGCCTACTCTTGTGAAGGTAATTTGGGAATAGTTCCTTGAACTGTGTTTCTTCTCTTTGCTTTAATATAGGCTATTTACAAACAAACAATCTGAATATTTTGCAGTAAGTTTTCAAAAATGTTTTTAAATGTTATGAAAACTTTTTATACCCTTTATATACCGTTAATATAACCCGGCATAAAACGTTTTCTGGTAACCTTTTCTAACCTTTTGCGAATAATGTCGAAAGCGTGTTGTGTTTGCTGGGTATGTAGGCCTACGCATGTACGTTTTCGGCCAGCACTGGTTCCGTTGCCTTTCATAAGTATGAAACTTTCAGCGGGGGGGGGGGGTTTGGGGGTGGGGGTGGCTGTGATTTATAATGCGCTACGCACAAGCATAAACATAAAACCTTAGCACACTTTGTACATGATAATTCGCTGATCACGGTGGCCCCAGACACACATATTGAACATAATACTACAGCAACATCAGGGATTTGCAGGTAAGAGCGCACACCCTGAATAAACCATCGCAGCCGGTAGTATCAGCCTCCCCGAGTAGCCTACTCGTACGGGTAACCTAGACAACAAGCAGTATATTAGTTCCTAGCTTAAGGGTAGACGAGGTATTGTTGGTCGAAGCAACCTAAAAATCGATTTTCATTATATAGATCAATATATTATTGAAAATTAACACCTTGATGTTTTGCAAAAGTTCATTCTACAAATCGTATACTTTGCAAACTTGCTTAATTTATTGTTGTTAATGAGTTATTTACATATTACAAAAGTGTTGTTGTTTCAGCCCTCTTTACAACGTAACTCAAGAACCGCAGCACCTATAAAAGTATATCTATGATATTTTAATTCTTCTACACGCTCGCTATGAATTGAGCAATGCAGTTTTTGCCAAAGCTCAATAGTCATACCATTCGTAAGATGCTGTGAACTACCAAATCACAACAGTTTAAAATAATTAATAACCTTAATTTACGATATTATATATATACTGCGCCAATACAGTATCCTTACACTTGGAAAAATAATCACAATTTCAAAACTGAACAATATTGGGGTCAATTTGTTTTTTTAATAGATGGACTATCTATAATCCTGCACATTATGACACCACATTGAATCCAATGTGACCTCAAGAAGTAAAGTTACAAGCAATTGAATAGACGAAGGTCCAGTTTTAAAAGTGACAAACTGGCCTATACAAGGCAAGAAAAGATTCCAACAAGCGCAACAAAGAGACAACACAGTTTCTTCAATGAAGCGTTATTTAAAGCAGTTTTTATTTCAGTTTTTACATCTCTGTATACTTTTCATAACTTTCATTTTATTTGTCAGTTCTTTTGTTTCAGTTTTCTTTTGTTCCTTTTGTTTTAAATTAACGCCAAATGCATAAATTAGCCATTCACCACTCTCAAACCAGATTTGTGGTATGTGGAGTTTTGAATAGGCCAGTTTGTCACTTTTGAAACTGGACCTTCGTCTAATCAAATGCTTCTAACTTTACTTCTTGAAGTCACATTGGATTCAATGTGGTGTCATAATGTGCAGGATTAGATAGTGCATCTATTAAAAACACAAATTACTCCAATATTGTTCAGTTTGGAAATTGTGATTATTTTTCCAAGTGTAAGGATACTTATTGGCGCAGTATATATATATATATAGCCTAATGTCATAGGTCTATGCCTGATCATATTCGAGATTTGATTTTAAACTTTTCAGAACGCAAAAAAATCTCATTTTTTTGCAAAAACACTCAATTTTATCTTAAAATCTTACGTTAATATGCTTACCTATAGACAAGAAGCAACATAAAATGAGTGAAAATAACAGCATGGTTTATTTATATCTCGATGGTTCGACGTTCAAGTAAAATAAAGTACACCCAAAAAGTCGCCGACTTATAATGACCTATCATGTTTACAACTCCAACGATTAATAATAATCGAACTTTATTGGCGTTTTTGACACAATTCGGAGAAGTTCGATATTTTTCATGGTGGTGAACAAATTACGTTGTTAATGGAATAAAATCAATGTATAAGACTAAACAATTGAAGCATGTGATGTCATACATAGAGTGATGATAATACTGACCGTTTTATTCATTAAATTTTATAGACCATATCGTGTGAAATATTAAAGAAATATGTATTCTTATTGTTATATTAGTTCATAGTTCGACCTTCCGTTAATCAGAAAAGATGAGCTGCGTATGTCACATACCGTAAACGTTCGCCTAATGGCGCTTTTGGATTCTTAGAAATGTGAGAGCGCCATCCTTGTAAAATCTCAACAGCATTAAGGAAACGTGTATGTTAAATTGAGCAACCTGGACATAATGCCTCAGAAAAAAATATCGTGACATGACCCAATACTTTAGGTCACTAGGTTAGTTGCTAGAGCAGCAAATGTTTTGGGGTTTCTTCAGGTATTCTTTCTCAAAGTGCCATTGGACTTAATTTGTAAATCGATTCATACGTTATACCTAACTCATTTTGGTAAATCTCTTTATAACATTGTAATTTCTTCATATTTTTTTAAATATTCTTCAGTTCAAAATTACACCCTTCTATTGTCTGACCCGTTAGCTCAGTCGGTAGAGGGTGCGCCTTGAATGGTGAATGGTACTTGTTCGAATCTTGATTTCTGCCCCCACTTTTATGTGAAGAAGGGTCAAGAAATGTTTTTGGATTTTGTCCTCATTTTACGAACGAATATTGTTCTTATAATTTTTTTTTATTCATTTAATTTTAATTTTCTTATTTTTTTTAGATAAATAGGCACTGCGAACAAACTGCAACAAAAACCGCTGACAAAACTTGCTCCACCTGCTACCTATCAATGCATGATATATTCCACTACAATTAACAGTTAAATGACCTTTGAAAAATAGAACAAATTGTGTAACTACATTACTTTATTCATTTATGCATTATAAATGATCAGCTATTTTTTCTTTTCTTAAAAGGATCGAACCCAAGTAGATCAGACCATTGATCATATAACTATCAGACCACGAAGTAGTTACGTAACTCCGTGATGGTATCGGAACCAAGCACTGTTTGTATGGCGATCATTACGATCACGCTATTTTGGTATGCCTTTTTGTGTACTGATTGTTTCGATCGTGGTTCATTACTTAAGCGCGTGATCCCGTTGATATAGTAACATTACGTAACTTCGATACCGGGCTTCGATACTGAATAGTTGAGTGCACATAATATGGAAAGCCATTGGGGTATTGTGTACCTTCCAAAGCGCCTTATAACATGTTCTTATTGTGTTGTGGAATCCTAGCCAGTATTCAATGATAGCTATAGAGGCCTTGCGTTTATCGATTGGCTCCAAACAAAGGATTTGAACCGGTTTCTTCCCCGTATTCATGGCGCAGTGCAGTCCATTCAATCAAATGTTGTCATCAACCTATTTGATGGTAGTGCATTTTGTTATGTGTGTGAGACGAACTGTCGCGGTAGATGCAATCATGCTTTAGTTGAATGCATTTGAGTAGTCCGCCATATTTACGGGGTGATACGTCATATGCACAGCCTCTATTCCCTTGTATGATTTTGTTTGTTCACTCATTCAAATTTTATTTATATCATTTGAAGACTGAGCCTATTATGATACATCATCCGTGGAACAGTTTGAAACAAATATACCTAGGGATTATTGGGGCAGAGGTTATCTTTTGAATCCTCTTAGAGGGCTATCATTGAAGGGGGTCTCAAATTTACAAAAAGTCTGCGTCTATTTCGGCAACAACAATTTTATGATCCCAAACCCCAAAATTGTATTAAAATCAGTCTTTTGAATAAAATAACACACTTTCTGTGGTCATCGTGTAACTCCTTACATTTTGGTCATAAAAATATTTTATGACCCCCTCCTATTGTTCTTTCCAAGACTTTATGACCCCTGTATATTTGGGACCCCCCCCCCTTTCGAATAAAGATATACCTCTTATGACCACTGATGCATAGGAAAGGACACTTGCGCGAATTGAAAGACTTGTCGCAGGCGACAGTTCGTCTCACACACATAACAAATGCCTATACAATCAAATAGGTTCATTACAACATTTGATTGAATGGATTGCGTTACTCTAAAATGAAACGATAAAAACAAAGAATCATGAAAAAAGACACATACAAGATAAAATAATAAAATTATATAAACAATGTTAAAGATAAAATCAAGAAAATAGAGAATAAAATTTCCTCAAATCAGAAAAAAAACATTGACAGACATCATAATCTGTCAGAAATTACTGCATGAGATTCGAACCATCAATCTTCTCCACAAGTTCTCTTTATCCTCGCACGATAGTCTAATGCTCTGCTCACTGGGCCACAACGTATCAGGTGAATGATTACCGCATTATCTTGAACAAGTTTGTTCGATCTTGTTCATAATATTATATGTGTCGATAGGTTTCACCCTTTAACTACACGTACCCTTAATGATCAGTGATAATAGTCGGCTTTTACAGGGATGGCGCTCTCTCATTTCCATGAACTCCTTAGCGCCATTAGGCGAACGTTTACGGTATTTCTTTACATGAAACGATGAAACGGAACATCATCACTCAGAGTACACCGGTACTTCAAGCTTGGTTTAGGAAGGGGTGTGCCGTGGGCATTTGAAAGTGAACCCATCAATATATTAATTTTTCAAGAAATTTGGACCCATCGATATACGGTATATAATGTATATACAGTGTCCAGTAATCTATATGCAAATTATTTTGCTTAGTTTTACATAATCGTCTTGTTTTATTTACAGATAAATACAAGACCATTCCAACTGAACAAATTGGTTTCAGAAAGGGTAGCCGTACGAGTGATCATATTCTCGTTCTTAAATCTCTTATCGACAAATACTTGAACTCAGTATAAAGGGGCCGTCCATAATTTTCGCCATTTTTACTTACGTACAAAGCGTACGTAAGAGGGAGGGAGGGGGTAAAATCCTGGGCATGTGTACGTAAGAAAAATGGCGATTTGTTTGAGCAAGAAAAAAAATGAAACTGAAAAATTATGGTATTTTCCAATATATTTTTTATTCATAAGTTATAACCAATTGACCTAAAATTGTTCAATTCGTTTGAACTATTTCTATAACAGATGCCATGCAAACAATGATTTCTGTCTAATATGCACAGTATTAGTGGTCCTATTTTACATTATGCTTAATTTATTTCATACCAAAATACTTTAAAAAAAAGTTTTTTCTATCTGCGCTAGGATCAATGGCAGCAAAGGCTCTAGTGTGGATTGTCACTGTTGCGACAAAAGATATAAAACCAATAGTTTAATTGCAAGAACATACACCAAACATACCAAAGGGATGTCCCCCTGGTTCATGTGATCCCGGGGATTCTCAGTGGAAAAGAGAGTATATGATGTTCAGCAGAATTTGGAGTGCATTAGTCATTTAGTTTAGATTCGGGCTGCATTTTAAGCTGTATTTTAATTTATTGATGGCTTTCGCTTTCATGAAAGTATGGTTTAAAAAAAGTTTTTTCAGCATTTCTCAACTTATGTATCTGTAAAAACATTAATCAGACCAACTGCGCTATAGCTCCTGGAACACTAATATAACCTTAACCCTAAACCTAATCGACCCTTTAACCTAAACTGTAACTAATTTTGCTATTAATAGTAGGCCTACTCGTGAAAATCTTTCGCCATTTTATTTGTACGTAACTCGAGGGAGGGAGGTGGGTAACAAGTTACGTACGCTTTGTACGTAAGTGAAAATGGCGAAAATTATGGACGGCCCCTTAAACATCATACTTGTTATTCAAGTTCATTTTATAAGCTATTTATGGACAGCGCCATCATTAATTCGTGCTCTGATAAATAAAAATAAAATGTTGTATTTCTGATATGGAGGGCGTAGTGAATAATGGTAACTCGAATACAACTTTTGGTCATTTCAATTAACTCTAATGCAGCATCCAGTGTTGCATTGAGAATTACTTCTTTTTAGTAAATCGAAACTGCATAATATATGGATCACCAATTATTTTCAGTGCATGGTGCACGTATCCTTCATTTTTATATAATTTATAAACAATTTTTTTTACACTCATTTTTTTTTTTTTTGTGTGTGTGTGTGAACGGAGTGAACATTTCCCCCACTTGAACCCATAGGCGTATCTCATATGCACAGTGTACATGTATGTAAGGGATTAATTTTTGCCATGAAATTTGTATTACGTCGCAAATTAAAAAAAAAAAAAATCAAAATTATTTTTTATATATCAGAAAGCCATTCCTCGTATTCAGAATGCAATTCGATATGTCTGACGTGCTTTCATGTCCCAGAAAAAATACTATGCAAACGTAGTTATCCGAGCCCTTAAGACTATTCAGTGCCGTGCGCATGATGATTGTGTTTAGTAAGACATTCATGTCGTTGATAAAATAAATGCTTTTTTTATTCCATTAACTAACTTGTTTGAACTGACGTATAGGCTGTTTTTGTTAAATTTAGGAAGACAATAAATGTAAAAAGATCTGGACTAATGGTTATCGTTGCCGTTGCAATATTTTAATACAACAAACTAGTAATGATTATGCTGAAATCAATAAAGCTTTATGTTTTTTAATTATATTAAACTGGTCTTAAGGGAAGGGGTATGAACGTTTGGACAGTATTTATTTTGGGACATTAGCACATCAGACATATCGAATGTATTTCTGAATACGAAGAATGTCCTTCTGATATCAAATAATTTTGATTTTTGAAATTGCAATTTAATACACATTTTATGGCAAATCATTAAAATTGATATTTTTGATATTTAACAGTACTCGAAGTAAACTTTATAAATCTGATGATTTATACTTAAAGTGTGTAGGTGGGATGAAAAGCCGACGATCAATTGAAAATTTGGACCTTTCGTATTGAATATATGGATTTTTTTTTCCAAAAACACCAAAAAAATTAGGTCTTTTGGGAAAAAATCCATATCTTCAATATGAAAGGTCAAAATTTTCAATTGACCGTCGGCTTTTCCTCCCAGCTACATACACTTTAAGAATATAGCATTAGATTTATATAATTTACTTCGAGGACTGTTATATATCAAACATTTGAAAAATATCAAATTTTTATAATTTGTCATAAAATTTGTATTATATTGTGATTTTCAAAAAATGAAAATTATTTGATATCAGAAAGACATGCTTCGTATTCAGAATGCAATTCGATAGGTCTGAGGTGCTCTCATGTCATGTCCCACAAAAAATACTGTCGAAACGCAATAAACGCTCATTCTAGATCCCTTAAGTCTTTTTTTTTTTATGATGCTATACATTAAAAATAATGTGATAATGTGACAAACTGTTAGTTTGTTAATAAAAATTCCTTTAAAAAAGGAATGTGGCGCCCAATGTGAACTTGGACGTGATATGGTGAAATCCATGGTGTGTATTTGGTATTATAATGATTTTTCTAGGGAAGAGTAGAAGATGATCCAAATATAAACTTAGTCCACCTCAAATGACCTGTAACAATTTGTGATTGACATTACTTAATTTACCTCGGCTGACTTTGATCTGACATTCAACATTTTTGCGCTTACACCAATCATATCCATAACAATTTAACTCTTACAACTTCCTGTCAACTCTCTAATTTAAAACTCTAAATTTCTATTAAGATAAGCAAACATTGCTGGGTAGATAACAGGATTTAAGATTACTGAAAATAATATATAAGCCTATCTACGTGCTTGACTGCTTGCTATTTGATAATAACACGCAACAGATGTTCAACATTGATTTCGTTTAAGGGATCTAGAATCAGCGTTTATTGCGTTGCGACAGTATTTTTTGTGGGACATGAGAGTACCTCCGACCTATCGAATTGCATTATCGAATTGTCTTTCTGATATCAAATAATTTTCATTTTTGAAAATCACAATATAATAAATTTTATGACAAATTATAAAAATTTGATATTTTTTTGATGATATATAACAGTCCTCGAAGTAATTTTTTTAAATTTAATGATATATTCTTAAAGTGTATGTAGCTGGGAGGAAAAGCCGACGGTCAATTGAAAATGTTGACCTTTCATATTGAAGATATGGATTTTTTTCCCAAAAAGACCTAATTTTTTTTGGTGTTTTGTTAAAAATATCCATATCTTCACTACGAAAGGTCAAAATTTTCAACTGCTCATCGGCTTTTCATCCCACCTACATACCCCTTAAAGTACATATCATCACCTTCATTAAAGTTTACTTGAGTACTGTTAAATATCAAAAATATAAATTTTAATGATTTGCCATAAAATGTGTATTAAATTGCGAATTTCAAAAAATCAAAATTATTTGATATCAGAAGGACATTCTTCGTATTCAGAATGCAATTCGATATGTCTGATGTGCTCTAATGTCCCAAAATAAATACTGTCCAAACGTTCATACCCCCACCCCTTAAATGATGCTGTAGACATCTAATCAAATAATATTAAAAAATGATATCAAACAACTGTTTTATGTATACACTGTAAACATGGTAAAACAAGTTAACAACTGATAACACTTAAAGGTGGATTTCGCGATTATTCCCAAAATTTCAGTTGATTCCGATTTTGCGCCGCCGTTTGCGAGTTATGCATGATTTATATGTGTATTACACTGCTCCATATGCTCCATTTCGTTCTGGTGTACCAGAACGAAATTCAAATTTTGACGATATTTTTACTAAACGAATTTGTGCCTGGACACCTCGAATAAGCCGTAAAGTCCCCCTTTGGTCATTTTTACTTTTTTACATAGTTGCAAAGAGCATGTTTCAGGAATTAAAATGGCACCTCAATGAACTTCATATGACAATCAGAAGCGAAGTTATGGCTTGTTATAGGTTGTCATGAATCAAAACGCGAAACCGAGAAAAACGCGTTCAAAGTTAGGGAAGCAAAATGACCATTCATCAGATGGGCCTCAGAAAATGTAGATTATTTCATATTTCCACTTATTTCTTTAAAATAAAACTTTGTATGTGTTTAGAAGAAAGCTTAAACATTTCAAATCTGCAAAAATCTCAACTTCGCCAAAATACGAGATTTGCATATATTTTCACCTGTAGCTCGAAATGAAGTTTGCCGAGTTTACGGCTCATTCGCCGCGTCCAGCCACATTTTAATCTGCAAGAAATTTGTGGGACATAAACATTATGTAGCCAGAGGTTTCCAGTGATATAAAAATCTCACCTTTTTGTGCTGGGTCCAGCAGGGCCCAGCACTTATTGTTTGATTTTAGTTTTCTGTTGTTTCCATTAGTAATTCATTTAAGAAAACAGAAACTTGTAAAAATATTGCAAAAAAATGATCAAAATGGTTATGACAGACAGAAATACTAAAATTGGCCTGTGCAGATATCAGAAATATTGTGTTGATTTTGCATTTTAAGGTAACATAGGTATATGTTTTAGGAAAATAATATTTCTGAATCTAGACTAGGAAGTTTTGATGGTTCGCTTCACTAGCACACTGAACTTGGCAGGCTATGGGTTCTATGGGCAGACACACCGGGTACCATACATGTTCAGTATCTGTGTTGTATGGTCTGTATCTCTGCATCTGGTGAGAGCTACCTGCTGAGTATAGTGACCAATGAATACACATGTTCCTTGACCTTAATCTGTTCATGTTCTATCATAGTGGTCTGTCTGTGGTGGTCTGGTATCATACAATATGTGTTGGATAATTTTCAACTTCATGTAAACATGTTTGACTATGCAATATGCAGCATAGGTATTTGAGGGAAGACCCATGTTAAATAAATAAACAAGATCACTGAATATTGGAATATTAAATGGAAGATGGTGATCAAAAGCTATTGATGCACACATATTTTGGGGCTATTTTTATGGTGACACAAATGTCAAAACTAGAATGAAGCATTAGGGCATATGTAATGATTGGATTTTGTTACTAATACTATGAATATTATCAATAAACATTCACTTATTGGCTTTAAATGTGCTATTTTGGGGTTCAGTTTGTGTAGGCCTGTAATATATACTGGTACTTTTCAAAAAATAACATTTCTCGAAATTTTACTTGTTACTTTGTATGCTTAAATCCTCAAAAAACAAAAAGAGCTTTGAATTATAAGGTGCAAATGTCGGTTCCAACTCATGTCATCCAAACCTGGTGATAATAATATTTGAGTAGGGGGACAACATGTGAGTGGAGATATTTGAGGTCAAAGGTCATTTAGGGGTCAAATGAGGTCATTGTTGATTTAGAATAAGCGATGGGGAAATTGCTCTCCTTTGTAAAAGTAAATTTTAATGTCAAACATTACCTAGTGATAATAATCTCTATGTAAGGGAGCATCAAGTGAGTGAAAATGTTTTGAGATCATAGGTCATCTAGGGATCAAATTTTTAAATTGTTCGTATTGGGCTTTAAGTAATGAATGTAAACCTGGGAGGAGTAACAACATAAAGAGCATAAAAGTATAAGAATTGGAATGGAACTGATGTAAGGAATCCAACTGAATCATCAGTATCTGGGAAAAAGTGCCTGGTTTTGAGGTTTGAACCAACCGAATCTTTGCACTTCAAATAATTTTGACCTTTTTTTTATAAAAAAAGAAATATAAAGTTACTCATTGTGAACAACCATGTCCCAGCACATCCCTTTTTAAAGGGATTTTTATTTTGAGAAAAGTGGGGGGATGAGGCTGTGAATCACGAAATGCCCTTTTAATAAACACGTTTATTTTTAAATTTTACACGTAAAAGTATAGGAGGCGTTAATTGCTTGAACGATTAACACCATAACACGTTTATAGAGGTATTTGTGATAAAAATATAAACACTCCAACACGTTTATATCACCGATATAAACATGTTAAAGTGTTACTAATCCATCAACGTGTCAAAGTGTTAATCGTATGCAACGCTTCCTTATACTTTTAGGGGAAAGTGGGGTAATGCCGGACTGTGGGGAATCCCGGACACATCGATTGCAGCTAAACGGAGAAGGGTGGCACTGCATTATACTACCTTAGGGTATTAGCTACCTCAAGGTGTACCTCACGTGTACTACTACCAGCGCTTTGGGTCTCGTCTTTCTTTGTAAAAATTACGAAAAAACAGAAATTGTCATTTTTGACTTTTTATCTGAAAAGTGATTTATTAGCTGGGTGACAGTTAATGCGACAAGGGACACAGATGAAGTATGGATGAAAATTATGTTTGATACTTGATTGTTAGCTGGATGTATGAATTTTTGTAGGCCCTATCTTAAAAATGGATCAGTAGAACAAGCACTGAAAAATTAAATCGGGACCGTGAGGGGTAATCCCGGACACACATGCATCTCTATACAGATGGGGTAATGCCGGACACTTGTTATTTCGAAATTTCGGATTACCCCACTTTCCCCTACGTGTAGAATAAAATATAAATAGGCCTACGTTTTAGTGTTTATTTTAATAACACTTAAAAGTGTTATCCGTTGTTTTTTACAGTGTATGTTGTTGAGTTTATATTGACGACTATGCTTACAATGTAAAGTGTAGAGAACATCATTCGAACCAGCTGTGAATATTATGGGTTTTGCAATGGTGTGAATTGGCTGCTGTTTATAGCGAATCAAATTTACCAAATTTAAAATAAATAACTTCCCCTCAAATGTCGAATAACCTTGGTCATATACTTTGCCCCCCCCATTCACCACCCCGGGGTACACATAAATATTGCACCACCCCTTCCTATTTTGATTTATATAAAGGTTACAACATTTTTTAATAAATTTTTCAAAACAATATTTATCAAATCACCACAAAACAGTTGTCATAACGTAATGTGCTGCATTAGACCGTACAAATTTTTTTTAAAAAAAAGGTGCCACGTTCAAAATTGGCAGTAAATATCTTGGTTCAGTCAGTAAAATAGTCCACTTCATATATCTGTGTGCAATATGGAGCCTAATTATATGAATAATTCCGGTGACAATGGCAAACATTTAGGGTGAGTTTCTCGACTGGAAGCTTAGCAGTTGGCTAGTCTATCCTCAAGCAGTAACGAGGTCGTATCATAAGACCAGACATAATTTCAAACACGTTTCCCGAAGCGCGGCTACCATAGCCCCGGGTCTTATTTAGCCGTGTGTGCCAGGCTTGTAGGATTAGCACCAGGCTTCACTAAACATTGCATTTCTCGGTAGCCTATATCATGTATGGGACACCTTAAGCTTAAGGCTTAATAAGACGCCTGTCGAGAAACTCGCCCTTAGCGTCTGAGCAAGTATAATATTGTTATTTTGTTAGGTTCAGTTAGTAGCTGTTAGTAAAACAGTCCAAATCATAAAATAATGTTTGTGTGTGTCCTATATTCCGTTGACAATGACTAAACATTCAGCGTCTAAGCAAGTATTACTGTTAATTTTGTTGTTGGCTACCCCTGCACTGGCCTCTGGTATATAATGTTTCTACAAATCTCGAACATGCACTGCATATAGGCTTAATTACGACAACATCCGCCCGGTATAAACTATGAGTATCCTCGTAACATCTGACATCGGTATATGTCTGAAATTGAGGGAAAGAAAAGAAAAAATCATTATCATCGTCATCATGATCATTGTCATCATTACATTACCCGCCTCATCATAAGTATCAATTTAAAGGAGGATTTCGTGATCCTAGCATCCTCTTTTTATGACATTTATCAATAGATATCCACTAAAAAAGCTTATTCCCAAAATTTCATTTGATTCCAATTTTGCGAAATTTTTTGGTACATAAACATTATGTAGCCAGAGGTTTCCAGTGGTATAAAAATCTCAACTTTTTTTGGGAGAAAAGTGTGTGTGTGTGTGGGGGGGGTGAGGCTGTGAATCACGAAATGCCCTTTTTTTTAGGCCTACATTAAAGTTGCTACCCGTATTCTTTTCTCAGGCAATAATGTGTTTTTATTGAAACGATCTAAATGATGATAAGTATATTTTAAAAGTATACATTTTCAGAAAGAAACTGACCCAAGGAATCCAACTAGCATGTAACCGTGCAGAATGTTGGTTGGAATGATCGAGGCCCTTTTCGGGAAATGCCTGCCAAAAGCGAGCATGCAGTTTTTTGGTTCAGACAAAATCCAATATAACCGCGAAATATGGATATCCAACAAGCTTAACTATAGGCCTGCATTAGCCCCTGATGGAGGGTAGGGCCTGAAGAATGAGAGAAATTATGGGGTAAACATGTAAAAGTTAAAAAAAAAAGCATGAAATTTTCATTATCGACAGCCCGTCACCCAGTAGAGACAACCCGTCTCCCTTAAGATTACTCTTGCTTTCTTGCCCTGCGGGGCCCTTATATTGGGTCCAACTTGGAGTGTTTAGACGTCGTATATAATATAGGCCTCGGGCCTGTCGGCCCTGCGGCCTTGATGTTTTTTTTTAATATACTGGGCCCCAGTATCAACAAAAAACATGAAGGACAGTTTTGAGATTACGCTCTCTCCTGGAGTAGGCCCTATATACCATAGCCCCCACCCCATCCCAATAGGCCTACACCGAGGCTTTGATTTCGTGGTCCGTGCTGGCATCTGTGGTGATGGGTAGGGTTTCAGAGTTCCAGTGTCAAAATGTAACTCGAGTACCTCTCCCATAGGGGTCATGACTTCACGTCGAAACTCCATGTCCAACACACATATTATAAACTTGGGTCACAACCCGGGGTCACAACGACGGGCGTACGGGAAGGGCCCCTTTAACCTTTATTAACCCTATCCCTAAGGGAACAACCCAACATTTCGATGAAGTACCTCTACGTAAGTGTAAAATATCGAAAATGCTAGTATTTCTAGGGCCGTCATGGGGTTGGGGTTGTGTGTCAATGCTGTGTATCGGAAGGCTTCTGCACTTTACTCTGATCAGCTCGTAAATAGGCGGGACTCATATGGATTATTAATCTTAGCCATAAATTGGATTTGCGACCTACTTTCTATATTTTATCTTTAATATACCGGGATATATTATATATATTATACAATTTTAAGACCGCTTGTAATTAACACACAGTTAACAAGAAGCAAACATTTTGAATTTTTTTATAGTGTTTTTTTTATTTATCAGGGAATAATGTGATTGTATAATTTATCCATCTATATCATTGACGATGGGAGTGTCATCCTCATCAATCTAAGGCTAGGCAGGGGAAGTGTATGCAACCTATATACTTGCCGGGTTAGAAATAACCAATAAAAAATAAAAAATAGTCCAAAGTGCATGCATTTACAGACGATTTTGAAGCAAAAATAATTTAATTGTCTACCTATTTTGTGTGAATTAATTTAGTAAACTATGTAACTTAATTTAAATATTTGTATATTTGCGGCCTAATGCGGATTGCCTATAACCTAGGTCTCAGTATAATCCTTGGCCCAAATCTATGGTTATGAACTTTGAAACTTTAATGCCTGCCAAAAAATTGAAAGAGGAAGTCATTCCATATTTTTATCATCGTAACTAAATTCAGCAGTCCTGTAATGAACTTAATTCATAGCTATACGGAATTCACGGGTCAATACCGCGTAATTGTAAAAATACAAAGAAAATAATTTCTCATGAATCAAGTACCCATGAAAAACAGTGTATACATAAATTCCGGGGATATGAATCATTCCCTATCAACAATTGAAATATTATTTGTCAATGACAGTGAAAATTCAGATATAGTTTCATTTTCTATATAAAATATTTGACATTGTAATTCTAACGTAGGCCTACATCGAACGTCAGAACACGGCTCCTTTTATTATGCACTAGAACATTTTAATAGTAGTGATACGATTTCGGTCAAATTTTAACTTGATCATAGTTATTTGCCAAAAAGTTATACACAATATTATTAGTTACAGCTGTTAGGAAAGTTTTCTGGTCATTTTTAGCCAAACTAATGAGCTAAAATGAAAGAAAACTTACATACGGTACCATTTCAGCTGCTTTGTGTGTTAGTCGTCGCATTGGGCCTCCGGCCTGCCGGCCCTGTGGACTTGATGTTTTCGATATGAACAAAAATGATCAAGGCCGCAGGGCTGGCAAGCCCAAGACTCTCATACGATGATATAAACACTCCAAGTGGGACCCCAATATAAGGGCCCCGCAGGTCAAGAAAGCAAGAGTAACCTTAATGTAAAACTGTAACCTTTAAATTTGACATCGCAGAATATATATTCTACTTTTAATATTAATGCTTTACACTCATTACCTCTTATTTTTCCTCGTTCTTAAAGCTCTACCCTCTATCGGGGCTTATTTATAGTTTAAGCTTGTTGGATATCCATATTTCGTGATAAGCGGTTCTTTGTGGCCCTGCGGGGTAGGTAGTTGGATATCCAAATTTAGCGGTTAGTGATTCTTGTTCATGGTGTTTTCCCCATAAAACATGTTGTAGTGTGGTACAACCGCTTCGAAAAATGAAATAGGAAATAAATTGATATTTTCCGCTTCAGGTTTCGAATTTCGAATCAGGTTTCTAGTGGCAAGGAATTGATCTGAATTTGTGCAACCGTTTTAAAATATGCTTACCTAGTCTTCTTCTATCGTGCCATCCATAAATTTCCAAAATCTTTCAGTTATTATTTGTTCCTCCATGGCTTCTTTGGCATCTTCATACCACAAATCTTTTACTACACCGTCGTTAAAATACCCGCCGTTGGCTCTTGCCGGACAAAAGCATGTGTGTAATTGCGAACCATCCGCCGAGGTTACCACGAAAATATTTTCCTCTTTACTGTAATACGAGATTTTGCCATCGTTGCGCACATATTTGTGGATATTAGCTGCCCCAGCCTGCTGACGATTCACGAAATCTCTGGCGATTTCTAAATATTCTTCTTTATTCCAAGGCCCCAAATTCTCAAGCACAAACTCATGCCCGTGCTTTTTGAAGTGCGTTGTCAAACTCTTTGCAGTTGAAAATTGAAGTTGCGCCATTTTCTGCAGTAGCCTACGGCCTGTATAATTGTTTACTATATATAGTACAGTGCTCAGTGAAAACACGCAATGTGGTGGAAGCCCCAATCACAGCAAACTTCTGCGGTATAGTGGATAATAATACTACTAGACAAAATTATGGGATACTCAGTTCAGTAGTATTATATTCAACTATATGCAAGATGTGGTCATAGACCACAAACCTAGCTGGGGCGTGTTGGTGTTTTGGTGCTAGGGCTATACACATAATTGGGGTTCATAGGCAAGTTCAAGCATATAGATATGCGCTATGCCAGGACAGACACACCACACGTACACAGATGGAGTCTTATTAGTAGTATGACCGTTATGAAAGATGTGGTCAAAGACCACAAACCTAGCTGGGACATGTTGGTGTTTTGGAGCTATGACCTTTGACCTGACCCTACACTGAGGTTTGTGAGTTTGCAAAATGATACAATTCCAAGATTTGACATCAGATATCCTTTGACCCGACCCCTGCAAAATGTTCCCCTGGTCATGAGGTTTGTTGTCACCGAGTTTGAGCCCGGTAATCCTTACAGATGTCCAGATAATACGATTCTAAGATTTCGGACCCCATATGACCTTTGACCCGACCCCTGCAAAACGATCCAAAATGTTCCCCTGGTCACAGAGTTTGAGCCCCGTACCCCTTACAGATGTCCAGATAATACAATTCTAAGATTTGACATCAGATATCCTTTGACCCGACCCCTGCAAAATGTTCCCCTGGTATGACTTGTAAGCCATAAACCCCTTAGATATGTGCAGATAATTCAATTCTAAGATTTCACCCCAGATGACCTTTGAACCGACCCCTGCAAAACGTTCCAAAATCATGAGGTTTGTTGTTATCATGTTTGAGTCCTGTACCCCTTACAGATGTGTAGATAATACAATTCTAAGATTATAAAAAGGCAAAGGGCAGAGGGTACCTTCTTACAGTAATTAACCCGGTATATACAGAGCAGTGGCGTACCGTGGCCGCCCCAACCCCGGGGGGCTGAAGAAAATTCAATTTTGCCCCCTTCCTCCCCAGGCCTAAAAGGTTGACCCATTTTTTTTTCTCGGTCGTTTGAAAAAGTGAAGACCAAAATAAAATAAAAAAGGGGGGTTTCAGGCCCAAGCGCCCTAAAAGCACAACATTTCCATGTATAGTACCATTTTTTTCAAATTTTTCCGCCCTTTTTTTATTCACTAATTCTTTTTGCCGCCCCTTCGTTTTTGCCGCCCCTGTTTTTGCCGCCCCTTCTTCTTCCGCCGCCCCTTCATTTTGGCCGCCCCCTGGTTTTACCCCGGGGGGCTGGCGCCCCCACGGCCCCCCCCAAAAAATACGCGCATGCAGAACTAAATGCTCCAGAATGTCTAGCATTCCACTTGTCTCTTTGACTTATCATATGGTATCTCAGTTCTTGGAAATTAATCGGTTTAAATAAAAAAAAAATCCCGATTTAAATAAAACAAAAATTGATTTAAATATTAAAAAGAAATCCAATTTTTAATTTTTTTAAATAAAAAAAATCAGCAAACCCTGGTCTACATTATGGCTGGTGGAATAGGGACTATAATAAACCTTTACCTAGGGATCCAAGCCTTTTGAAGTGACATGTCACTTGCTACCAGAATATGGGATTTAGCCGTTCCCCAAGTACTTATTTTTACTGGTTTTGATACACGAGTACATTACGTACAACCAACATTTTACTTTTTTTTTTTTTACAATCGCATTTTAACCTTGGAAGCCCTAGACATGTCTCTTCCGACGATACAAAATGTTCAAATAAACCAAACAATATTTTTACATTTATTTATTTTCTGTTTTATTTACATAAACACTACAAATATAAATACATTTCACTTTAATGTACTATGAAGGTGTGAAAATAGAACACATTAAAACACAAGCACAAAACGGTGACAAAGACCTTTCTTCTACATTGGCAAGTTTCAGCCGTAGATTGGCCTTGACATTGATGTCAAGGCTATCTCGAATTTTAGTACGTCTCAAAGCCCTTCCAAAATTGAAAACCTAATGCAGAATGCAGGCATGACTGCACTTTCCTAAAATAACCCTGAAAATGTGTGTGAAATTGGGCAAAAGTACCAAAAATAGGCTGAAATTAAATAAAGTTTTGACTAAAAGAAAACTGAATTCAGTTTTAAAACTGAAAATTCTCTTACCTGAGAATGGTTTTTGTTTTTAGGGGTTTTCAAACTGGGACAAGCTTTTTGACCAGAATACGCCAGAGAATACACCCGCCTAGTTCCAAGGTGAAGAATTTTCTTGAGATTTACGACTTTGGCTATCTTTTTTAATGTCTGAGGATATCAAAAGTGAGTTCTTGTGTGGTGGATTTTGGAAAAAAAAAAAAAAAAAAAACAGCGGAAAAAATTAAATTTACTCAAGGCAAGCGGAATAATGTGCAAAAAGCTGGTTATTTTACTAATACCCGCAGGGGCTTCGAGACAAATTATTAAATAAAGACAAGCAGATATCAAGTGAAACAAAAACTTACAAAATAGAATTAACAAGACCACGGTCAAAAGAATGGTTTTTTTTATAATCAATATCCATTTTGCCCCCGGTTTTGATTTTATTTTACGCCTTTTTTGTGATTATCAATGTCAAGTTCTTCACTCCATCTCAAGAATATCGTGTTTTTTTATAATCACGCAATACCTATAAACACTATCAAGTTATGTTTTATTTAAGGTTTTGATTTTCTTTTACTTGATTATCAATGTCATTGGCAGTGGCGGCTCCAGGAATTTTTTTCGTGGGGGGGGGGGGGAATCAATAATTTTGCACAAAAGTTGAAATTTTGTGGGCTTCCCTTAAAAACGGGGGGGGGCAAGAAAAATATTTTTTGGGGCCAAATGTCCCTCTTGCCTCCCCCCTCCATCCGTATTGCCGCCACTGGTAATCGGCCGAAGCTTGCCAATTGGAAGAATGGCATGTAATTTATACATTTTCAAGGTGATAAATGATAATTTGATAAAAGTAACATTTCTTGCACAAATATACACATTATAGAATTATATTTTCAAAATAAGTACTTGCTAATGCAACATCATATAAGCATACCTACTGATCTAATTAGCACTCCAGCAGGTGCTAAAGAAGTTGTTTCACATAAATTTGGAACTATTCCATGGAAAAACAATTGTCTAGAAATGAGGGGGGGGGGTGAGCAAGGCCTTGGCCTAGATGAAAATTCAGGGCCATTTAGTTTCCAATAAATAGTTAATTCAAATGCAACATTTTGCATTCATTTATTGTCTACAACTTGCCACAAGTTAGACAAAGTGAATCCGTCTTTTAATTTCTCTATTGCGAGTCCAAGTTCCTCTGAGAATATGGCTGGTCTGTCTTTCTGTTTATCCCCATCTGCAAAGTAGGCCTGAAGAAAATTAACAGATAAAAATAAATACAGATGTATCAATGAATACAGGTAAATTTAGGGATTCAATTATGTTTCACTGTTAAAGCTGCTCTTGTGATGCGCCAGATGGGCCTTGTTAAATGGTGGTGAACAACGGCGAAACTTGTTTGAATACATTTCAACATTGAAAAAAAGAGCTAAAAGTCAAGTAAGTACTGTTATAAGTGGTAACTACCATTCGCAAGATGCTGTGAACTACTTTTTTTCTGCTGCTTCGACCAACAATACATCATATACCCTTTAGAGTGTACTTACAGCAAAGGCATCGGACTGCTCGTCGTCATTGACAATATCCACATCATCAGTGACAGGGTCTACCGTCAACTCCTCAACAGATGGAGGCTCCTCTTCATTCTCAAATTCTATTCCGAATATAGGACTTGAGCTGTACACTCTGTGTAGGCTTTGGATTTCTTTACAGACTTCCTGGAGTTTCTCCGCTGGATCGATACGGAACCCTAACACATAGCTGCCACTCTGTAACACAAACACAGAAACATAAAATTAGGCACTGCAACCCAGGGTTTTGGCAAAAACCTGATTTAAACCGGCAAAAATGGCAAAAACTGGCGAAAACTCACATATAGTCACTCAAATATTAAAAAGTGGCACAGAAAGCTCATAAACAGTAACACACAACTTTTAATGAATCATTCAACATATTTTTTGTCTCATCAAGTCCTTGAAATGAAAAGTTTTGAATTTGATACATGCCACATTTCGGTTAAATGCACTTGAGCAATGAAAACGCATGCCTTTAATTTCTTAATATATTGCTTATAATTACAAAATCTGGCCTTGTTACACTCGGGAACTTATTTTTGTAACTTAATATTTTGTTTTGAGATGAAAAAACTGAATTATAAATCACTTTTTTAGTTTTTGCCATTTTTGCCGGCAAAAACTGGCAAAAACTGTTTTTGCCAAGTGGTTAAAACCGCATTTTTTTCCATCTGCGACAAAAACCTGCGAACCCTGCTGCAACCAAATTTGATTGATGTTTAGATCGACAGTCGATGCTGCTTAGATGCCTGTTATTAGAGTCGTGGTCCGATTTTTTTCTATCTTAGATTGAGGCCTACCATTAAAACCTACACCATTCCCAAAATTTGAGTTGCAGTGCTGCAGCGGTTTTGATATGAGAAGCAGAAACATGTATAACAATGCCCCATAACACTTCCGGTGTGGTAACCACAAATCTCTTTTTGTTCACACCATTTAAACAACATATCTCAGGTGTTAAATTTCACTGGGGTAATGAGAAATATATGAGCTTTCTTCTGATACCAAAATCTCAGTTTTGATGAATAAAAAAAGGGGGTAAGGCTTCAACCAAGCATTGATGGTCAACTAAAATATCAAACTAATTTGGTTCTATTGCCTTATCATGCAAATAAACTTGTTACATGGTATTAAAGGCTAAATGAATTACATGCATTAAAATCAGGATCAAGGGGACAAAAAGTTGCAAATGTCCCAGTAGAAAAACCTCATAAAACAGGTTGCAGTATTGGGGCGTCCCATTTGAAATCTCCCACACAGGGTATGTAGACTTCAAATAGAGTCACCCATTCAGGCAACTCAATTGAAAATACATACTCCCTGTTTGGAAAATTAAGGTCATGTCTTCCATAAGGGGTGTATGGATTTCAACTGGAATAGCTGATTTACAGAATCAAGGATGTTGAGAAATTCTTGGCACGAAAAAGTTACATAATAATATCTTTAAAACTTTATGCGGCCAATACACAATCAATTTGATTGATCAATATCAAAGACCCTAGATGCAAGTGTGGATACAAAATCTACCATTGTGCACTGTATGCATGAACATTAATAGTGATTCTGTATCCACTCCTGCATCTAGGGTCCACAATGTTGATCAATAAAATTGATCGTGTACGGGCCGCATTAGTGTCAACTGGCATCAAGACTATATATGCATCACACACAAATTGTGTGACTCCACTTGAGAGCCGAATCCACATCAATGTCCATTCCTGGGATCCACATTATAACTATTTTATAACGTATTGTTCCATTCGACATTCCGCTCCCCCATTCCCGCTCGTCGGATAGCAACATTTGCAGTATTTTTTGTGAGACCCAAGATCACATCAGACATATCGAATTGCATTCTGTACAAACTTTTGGAAATGTGTGATATAGTACAAATTCTATAGCATTATTAAAATTTTGATATTTTTGATATTTAACAGTCCTCAAATTAAACTTTATAAATCTAATGATATGCACTTAACGCGGCTGTGTACTCTAGACATTGTTTCTTTCGCAAAATTGACTTTTTTTGATATGTTTGTACTTTGTTATGTTTTTTATAAATACAAGGAATGAAAATCCAGATTTGTAAACTCCAACTGCAATATTTTAAGGATTTTATTTCACTGTTCCACTCGTGTTTGAAATTGAAAAGGAAAGAAAATCTTTGTTGTACCAGCAGGATACACGCGCGCAACAACGCATCACGTTGCGTATCTCGCAATTTGTTAACGCACAAATACGCTACCCATACGCTAACGCTTATCTGCATGCGCTGGCGCATCTTATGGAAACACCACGGAAGCACTGATTTCACAAAACCTAGTGGTCAAATGGCTCCGTTTTAGCTGATAAAATGTGGGTTTTTTAAGTTCTTTCCCCGATTTAAATATCAAGTTATGAATGGATTTCGCTCAAACTTCTCAAGGGGCTGTGGATTTACCCGATGTTCACGTAATATAAGGTACAAAAACAAAAACTGTCGCATTCTCCTGTGAGATTCGATGAAAGTGCAAAATGTGACCACTTTAAACTTCAACGGCCATTATTTCAATGTTCATTTTCTCTGTAAAATGACGATTTAGGTACACGATAACTCAATAAATACAGCATCTATAGGTAAGCAAATATGATCATTGTAAAAAGCACGATCCACTCAAGAAACGGTTTTCTCATTTTTTGATATTTTGGTCTCTTTCCGACTTTAGGCATCATTTTGTGCAAATAGGCGTTTGTGAATTTTAAAAGTTCAATTTGATGCCTTATTTGGTCAATATCTCAAAAAAATAAGGCCAATATCAAAAAATAAAAAAAACGTTTTTGGAATGGAGCCTCAAGATTGAGCTAAAAACAAAATAAAATATTTGGAAAGAGCGTTTTTTTGTTATGATGTACCTAACAAATATTGCCAAAAACTCTCTTTTTTGTGATTTTCTTCAAAATTGTTGTTTTTACCCCAAATCTGTATTTATATTAAGATTTATTGATGTCTTGCCTTCATAAAAATGTATACTTTTATATGTCTTGTGCGAATAATTACAAAGTTATTGCACTTTTACTACATGCATGTCTGAGAGTACACAGCTGCCTTAAAGTGTATCAATTGAAATACTGTGCAAACGTTGCTATCTGATTCCTTAATGTACTGTATTTACCTGAGCTGATGTCTCCAGCACAAGAGCAAGTCCAAATTTAGAATCTCTAATTTTCACTGATTTCTGTAGGAAAAATAAACGTATCGTACAGAATAAATGTTAATTTCTACCCGACGTACAGCTACAGCACAAAAAAATTAACAAATAAGGCTAAAAAGAAGTTTATTTCCAGTAAGTGGCCAAAAAAACTTTTTTGAGCCAGGTTCTATGGTCATATATGTGACACGATCAAGGGAAATGAGTCGGATGTCGCTAATATTGATTTCAAGATATTGGCAAAGAAAGTGTTAATATTATTTTGTTTTATATTGCAAAGAAAAGTTGTATCAACATGGGGTTTTCAGTTTCTGAAAGCTCTAATGTCCTCTTTAGAAACCACTGTAAAACTCATTTTCGACTAGGGTCGACATGTGACTCATTCCCCTTGATCATGTCACATATTTATTATCAAATCAGTGCACATCAGGTTACATATAAAAATTTAAAGTTTGAGCAAAATTATACCTTGATTTTCATAGGATATTTAGTGATTTCATATTGTTTGTAAACAAATGAATGAGAAAAAAATCTTAGAGTAAAATTTCACGAAGTAAATCAAATTTGGAATAAAATGCACTTACAGATGTAATTTTACAGATCATACACCACTTGTTTGGTCACTGCCATTTTGGATTTGAACCCAGAAATGACTCGGAAGTGAGTCCTACTTCATGCTTTTAAAATGTTAGCTCAATCGATAAGGTGTTTGACTATGGTGCAAGAGGTTGCAGGTTCAAACCCTGGCATTGGTTTAGTACGCTCTCGTGACAAATTGATTTAGCTTGCAATTCCCCTGGACAAGGAACTTTGTGCTAATTGACTCATTGTAGTAACCCGTACAAAACTCAGGGAGCTGATCATGACTGCGAAGGTTAATTGTGGAATGTCTAGGGTGTGCGCTTCTTAGTTGTTGTTTAATGTTTATGGAATGATATGGGGCTGTAGTGGTCAGCAAAAACATTTTAAGTGTGCCACAGCTTGTGGATCAATGTCTAGTCTAGGCGTTGCACCTTTGCATAGCGCACTATAAATCACTGTGCTTCCTCGCTCCCCCGCTCCCCTTTTGTAAAATTCAACGCCCCAGTGTTAATTAGGAAAAATAAGGCATGCATATGCCACGAGGGTTTTTTTTTACGAATGGGGTTAAATACTAGATGTGATGTTGGGACGTTCAAATGCCAAACCTTCATTAGGTTTCACTGCCTGAACAGAATTGTTCACGTCCCATTTCCTTTGAACCAAATCGATAGTCATAACTCTTGTACATTTAACCACAAACTGCCTCAGGCAAAACTCACATCCTGGGAACTAAACACCACACAAGGTCATTTTATGTAACTCATTGACCCATCCATGTCACATACTACTACTAGCTATAATGACAGCCTGGTGATCTGGTCACCTTATTGACAGATACCAACCCCAGGAGGGAATTCAAATTGTGTTCAATTCTCTTCAGGCAGTGAAACCTAATTATATCAATGTGCTTGTGTTTTTCCCCATCTAAAACAAAATCATATCGAGTCATTAATTCCAACTCGTCTGATTGACTGATTAATTGCTTGATTGATTGTTTGATTAAATATTGATTTACTGCTTGACTACTCACCATTTGCAAGTAAGGAACGCTGACATTAAAAGTCTCATTGAGGTTGGCGTGCCATACTAGGCGAACATTTGTTATGAAAAAGGTACCCAGATTACCCTGAAAATAAACAAAATATACAATATACATTTAACAACCTTGTGTCCTTTGCAAATTACAAATAAGCTATGCGATGCAGGACATCAAACGTGGTGACATTGCAGGTGAAGTGAATTTTTAGTTCAGTATTTCTGCTTTGAAAGCATTTTGAAAACTTTTAAAATGACACCTCATTTGCTAAAATTGATGAAGGCATTCATATTTTGTAAGAGAAAAGCATTCCAAATTCTTATTATTTTCCTTATTTTTTCTGTTTAATTTAATCTATTATCATGAAAAGCATTTTGCCGCAAAGCCCCCCCCCCCCTTGTCTCATATCTCATATATTAGGCCACCTTACTTAAAACCTGCATCTCAAAGCTTGTGAGAAATTGAAAACCTGCATTTTGTGCAAAAAGTATCCAATGCAAATGTTTGAATATAGAGTAGACAAATATCATCACTGCTACAAAATAATTCTTCTTGGTGTTAAAAATCCCCAATTGCAGTCATTTGGGCCCGTAGAACAGGTTTTAAACTTGTCGCCCAACAGGATTGCTGCGCCTCACCCAAAATGGTCATATTTTCCCCCACCTCGTAAAGAATATGACACCAGCTTTATTTTACATTCACATACCTGGTCACTTGATAAATTCCACACTCCATTGACTTGGTCATACACCTGTTCCAATGGTAATAATTTCAATGCTTTGTTTTGTATAATGGCTCCCCTCAGCTTTAGATCACGATATAACTTGGTAGTTTCGTAAGCTCTGTAATACAAGAATCATAATTATTATGAAATCAATGATAACATACCCACGATTTGCGCACAGCGACACCCTCGAGCTCACTTTTTCTTGAATTTTTACTTTTTACACATTTGTAATACCCAATGATATATGTATACCATGTGAAAGACTAAGCCTGATGAAATGCTTTAATTACAGTAAAATTAAAGAGTGTTTATAATAAAACCGGGATCCCAGTTTTATTTACCAACACATTGATACGTCATCTGACGAAGAAGGCGCTGGAATGAAATAGCAATTTTCTGTTTTACCTCATTTATTCACCCCAAAATTAAAAGAGGATATATCTGATAGTGAAAACCAACAATATTTGAGAAAAATTTTTAAATCAATTAATGCAAATCGCACATTATTGCTTTAACACTGAAGTTTTAATGCTCTGCATGCTAGCCATAGGCTTCAACATAAAAAGTCCCAAGTTTTGAGATATTTTCTCAAAATATCAAGGGCTATCTTTAAAACCGCTGAACCAATACTAGGCTTATTTGTACTCATTTTAATGCATTTTCCATGCCGAGTCCAAATATGGACATGAATATTTACCAATTCCGAAATTATTTTAAAACTTATCGTCTGCAGTTGACACATGGAGAGGGCTAAAAGTGCCCGGCAGAGCTAAAAGTAGAAACATGCTAATTGGCAATCTGGACATTTCTCGCCTTGACCGGACTTTTCTCATCTAAAATAGGTCTTCAGTGAATGGCTCTTGTCAGAGTCAGCAAAACGTTTTACATTTTACATTTAACAGATAGGTGAGGTCTGCTTGTTCTTTGTTGACATGGGGCAATCTTCAGTGAACAGCTCTTTTCAGAGCCACTACTATTCACTTCTCTCTGTTGACATGGGCCGATCTTTAGTTAACAGCTCTTTTGAAAGCCAACAAAAACTTTTGCATTAACAGATAAGTGAGGTCTGCTTGTTCACTGTTCACAATAGGGGCAGCCTTCAGTGAACAGCTCTTTTCAGAGCCATCAGCAGGCAAGGTGCAGCCTACATGTCTCAAACTTAAGTACATGGCCTGAAGAAGTCAGAGCTACTCCTGACGAAAGCTTGGCAGTTCTAAACTACAGTATCCCACAATCTATAAAATAGGAACTTTCTGGATATAGTGGATTTCTAGTTATAGTAGTATGAAGCTTACCTATGCACAGATATAACTGTAGTAAACAGCCTTGGTGAACCCGGTACCAGACATGTGAAGATGAATTCAAACCTGGTGTTATTGCACTTAGTCAGGATATATAATGCATCGGTCTGGCCGCGCAGTTTCTGAAGGAACAAAAGTACATTTTAAGTGATATATTGACCTCATGATCATCAGAATAAGCTTCTTCAGGGACTGCCTTTTGAGGAGAGCGAGAGCAATTATTGCTCTCTACTGCTCTCCTAATGCATCAGTCTGGCCGTGCAGTTTCTGAGGGAACAAAAGTATATTCTAAGTGATATATTGACCTCATGATCATCAGAATAAGCTTCTTCAGGGACTGCCTTTTGAGGAGAGCGAGAGCAATTGCTCTCTACTGTTCTCCTTAAATCCAATATAGCAGAGTGATTTTTAGCTCTCCTTAGTTGACCATTCTCTTTTTGTACATGCTCTGAACAGATCTCCTTGAAGGCTCCAGACAGAAGCTATCTAATACTCCCCTGTAAATTCCAAAAGACAGTTCCTGCTTCTTTCTTATTTTGAGCATGCATGTGACAGAGTGCATTATGTGCATAGTGTGCAGTGTGATTTTAACCCACCCTTTTTATTTTTAACCCACGCTTTTTATGAAAGCACCCTTTATACTGAAAAGCCACAACCCACCCTTTTCATTTTCAGCTTATAATTTAAGTACATGCTACCATGCTACGGTCAACCCATGACGGTACTTTTACCCCATCGCCCGGCCAATCGCCCACGTGTGATCATGATACTTTGGTAAGCTTACATTATTTGCGCCTGCCGCCAGCGATGTGTATGTCCATCATAGATTCATAATTTTATACTGAATACGGCACGCTCCAAATTGTCTCCATATTCTGTCCAATTCAGCTCGTTCTGAAATCTTTAGAATCAGCGCGGATCGGCCATGATTGTTTTGTTTTCCCAGGTGCTTTGCGGCGATGTGCCGCACCGCTGATGTAGAATCACCACGAATTCCCTATTAAATCGAATATTCGGGAACAGGTCTCATAGTCGAAGACATGATAATTAATTTAAATCTAGAAACACTGACACACTGTTCCGGCGATAAAAGCAAAAAATCCATTGATGGTGTGACAACATGTGACGTTTTATGCTATTTATAGAGGGCGGTAATTTATTTTATAACTATTTTATTTTTTTATCCAGCTAGCGATCGACACGCTTTTTATTTTTCAAGCACGCATTTTACAATAACACGCATAAAAGTGATACAATACTCGACCCCACGCATTTTCTAAGATTCGGGAAATTCATAACCCACGCTTTCTAAAGCGTGGGTTGCACACTATGATGTGTATATTTTATATGAGAGATAAACCCACAATCTCTTCCACTGAAGTTTGTTATGCTGCAAGGATCCAGTCAGGGGGGTAGCCAGCTTTCAGGAGGGTGGGCTGTACATGTAAAGGCATTCCAAAAAGGCTAAATAATGGGACAATGTGTATTGTATTTCACACAATTTTGGCCTATGATCTGGGTGAAAAGGGCTTTATTGGGACAATGTGCACATGTAGCATACAAAATTTGTGCATTTTACATTTTTGTATTTTATTTTTTGGCCCATGAAAGGGGTGAATTTTGGTGGAAAACGGGCTCCTTGCCAGGGGTAGCGCTAGGTTTTCAAATAAGGGGTCAAATATTTGAAATTTTATGGAACTATGGATCCAAAACAATAGAAATAAAGGGTTAAAATGACCCTTTAGCAATTTCTAACTTCTGGTAATTTTGTGCCAAAATCTAAAAGAATGTGCCTATGACCCCATGGCGCAGGTTAGTGATACCCCTGCTCCTTGCCCCTTTTCTTTTACTTTGCCTTCCTGATTTTCTCTTTCATTCTTTTGTCAGTGGGCACTTTTCTCTTTTCATTTTTTGTCAGGGTGGGAGCGGGGGGCTCTCTGTTCCCCCTGCTGGCTACGCTACTGGATCCAGTTACATGTAGATTATCACTAAAGAATTTCTCCACTATTATATCATGTAGCACACAAATTCTTTACAAGAATTGTAAAGAATTTAGACTTGAATAATCCACAAAATTGTTGATAACTTACCGATTGTGCTGAACGCACCACAATATTGACTACGCAGTTGTACCCCACAGCTGAAAAAAAAGAGTAAAACACACATT
This sequence comes from Amphiura filiformis, assembly GCF_039555335.1. Lineage (NCBI taxonomy): Eukaryota > Metazoa > Echinodermata > Ophiuroidea > Amphilepidida > Amphiuridae > Amphiura > Amphiura filiformis. The sequence goes on from NC_092637.1 coordinate 30,085,620, forward strand.
ATTAGGCTAAAAAAATACAAAGTTTGTGTCTCTAGTCTGTAGGGTGAGTGCATTTAGTTTTTGGAGCACTTTTACCGCATTTTGATTTTTTTTTTCTGTGAGAAATCCACAAAATGCAATCTTTTTTGAAAACAAAAAATACATGTAAAACTTTTTCACAAGATTTTTTCTCTTACATTTTCTTTTTCAAGCAATATAAAATGAATCCTATGAAAATCAATCCATTATTTTCCTAAAAATTATAAATTTCATAATCTAACCTACACTAATTATTGTGATTTGAGGCATATGGTTTGCAGTAGGCTGGCATTTTCGGTAATTTTGTGCCCGGGTACCCGGCGCATTTTTCGGACGGGTAACCGAGTACCTGAAATTGCAACAACAACAAAAAAAGTTATTTATTTTTTCGGTTTTGTGTCCCTGAACCTAGAGCTAAATGCTAGGATCATTTATTGTTTACCTAAAAAAAAAAAAAAAAAAAAATTTGCACGATGTTTTGTGTTTCTAATATGAAAATTGATACTTTGTTTGTTTTCATGTCATACTCTATTAATGATATCAAAATGCATTGAATTGGAATGCATTTTGATATCATTAATATTAATAATATTTCCTGCCCTGGTAATGTAATCTCGGGCGGGTACCCGCGAGCCCGCCCGAAAATGCCAGCCTTAGTTTGCAGCATATCAAGGATGGACTTTGCAGCAAAGTGTTTTTCAAGACAGATTAAACTAGAAAAAATAAGGAAAATAATAAGAAAATTGGGATGCTTCTTCACTTGTCAAAAATAAATGCCTTGATCAATTTTAGCAAATGTGGTGTCATTTAAAGCTAACAAAATGCTTTCAAAGCAGAAATAATGAACTCACAATTGACTTCACCTGTAAATTCTCCCTTGATGTGCTGTATTACATATCGTCACTGGGAGGGAAAAACCTCAATATATGCTTTTTGCCCCTGAACATGGATGAAGCAAACCATTCAATATAAAGTCTACGCCTACAAGGCTTTATCCATGTTCAAGGGCTAAAAGTAAGTATGAGGTGTTTTCTGCATGTACTTTTGGCCCTTGAACATGGATGAAGCAAGCTCTTCAATACAGGGGTAGCGCTAGGTTGCTTTTTGGGGTCCCGGACCCACCAAAATAGAGTTCGGACCCCCTGATTTTAAATTTTCTGCAAGTTCAGGGGTCCCTGCAGACCCCCAGTTTTTCAATCTAGCGCTATTGCAGACATACTATTTCTGCATTTGTGCAACTCGGACTCGCCAAACTCTACTCCAGACCCCCTACTTTTTAATTTTCTGCAAGTTCTGGGGTCCCTTCGGACACTGGAGTGTTTAGTTCTAGCGCTACCCCTGCTTCAATATAAAGTCTACACCTACAAGGCTTTATCCATGTTCCAAAAGTACATACAAGTTTTTTTCCCGCCCAGTGACGATATCGTCATCTGACATACTGTCAAATCTCAAAAGGCTGCCTTGTGTGATTTTATATCCTTGTTGTATTCCATATTGTTATTTTATATTTTACAGCATGCTTCTTCCTCATGAATGGACATGAGGTTTTAATAATAATATCATGATAATACCTCAAAATTAATATAAAATTTTGCATTGTTTACTTACACAAGTTAACTCTTGGCATAGCGTGGGAATGCCAAATTATTCTGAGATTGGTCACAATTAAACGTCCTGAAAAGACAACCAAATGAAGTAAAATGTCATTTTAACCACAAAAGTGATCTTTGTTTTAAAAGCAAAACCAAACACATTACAATGTACATAAGGCCTCGAAATAAGCCAGAATTTCTGAGGGCCATTTGGGTCCTTGATCTTAAATGTTTGAGGGCCCTCACAAATTTTTGTGGGCCCGAATTTGGGCCATTGGTTTTAACCTATGAACCCCACAAAAAGTGAGAAAAAATTGCCACAAAGTTTTATGGGCCATTTGGGCCCACCAGATGTGTCTTTTGCGGGTCCTCACTGATTTTCGGGGGCCTAGGGCCCTTGGGCCCTCCTTATTTCGAGCACTGAATTATTTAATTTTTTTGTCTGTACATTGGAGCATTGGTAAAAGGTTAAAGGTGCAGTGGACCTCAACCAAGGTCTGAAATTGGAAACAGAATTAAGCTTTATTCATACACTGCTAGATAGTGAGAACCAATCAGAGCAAACATTAGTAAAATATGAGGTGTGCATACGAGCAGTGATTTCGGATGCGTTCACTTTTCTTGCAGGTTGATGCATTTATATTTGCTTGCATTTTCCAACATTTTAGTGACAATTTTGTTATAAAAATAGTAAAAATCACAGGATATGAAATAGGTTAATAAATGTGTACATATCACTTGTTGCTCAAGAAATTGTTAAAAAAACACACTTGTACGGAGATGCTGATGCGTCTAATCAGAGAAGATGTAATAAAGAGGAGGTTGATCAAGCTATCCTCAAACAAAATATGTGTGAGACCGTTACACTCAAAGTTAATGATGAATCACCCTATTTAGCTGCTTAACAATAGAATACCACAATAGGGTTTGAACCCATGATGGGTGTGATACACAAGTTGCAGCTAACTGCTTTTAGGGATAGGTCAGTGTGTGCATGTCATCATGCTATACACAGCATGCATGCAGACCCTGTCATCTAGTCAGATTTCAGATAAAATATGACTGAAGTTCTATGGCAAATTATAATTTTTGCTACTTGTTGCCACTTTCAGACTCTATTATTTAAGATAAAGAATGTTATCAATTATCAGAATATCTTTATTAGGTTGGCAGGAAATGACAGGAAAATATATAAAATAATAAAATAGAAATGATCAACAATCATCACCTCTCTAAAAAATCCTAAAAATTCTTCTTTAGAAATTTATATATTTACAAAAACGGTGGATTTGGGGGAAATTTTACAGCACTCGATTTCTTTCTTGTATTACCCACATGTGGTATCCCATCCAAGCAGCAGGTCCTTAACACACACGTTTCATACTTTTTAACAAATTCTTTATAGAAACATGGGAAATATTTTCAATTCTGAAGTGAAAATTGGTCAACCATGGGCGGTCACACACATAACATCATAGGATATTTCAAGTGGATGTCTAACTACTTGAGAATAAAGGACTATGAATAGATGCGACAGGATTACCTACGGGATTATCTCAAGGATATAATTCCGTTGACCCTCCTCTTTATTACATCTTCTCTGGTCTAATGCATTCGCCCCTGCTGGGCTCATGCATTAGACACATCAACATCTCAGTATGTGTGCATTATTTTGTACAATTTCTCTCCCAGTCCCAACCAGTGATATGCATAATTTAACCTACAATTGGTCTCTTCCTAACTGCATAATACCGAGTCGGTGACCCCATAAAATAATAACTGTACAAAAATAAAGGTTACTCCAGACAAATGTGAGGAAGATCCAGAACAATTGAATTGTGTATATACATTCATTACCCCCAAATAAAGTGTTTGATTGCCGTAACCCGACCGACCCTAGACTTAGGTCCGACTGTAGTAGACTTTTTTTTTATAATAAAAAGAATTAAAAAAAAAAGAAAAAAAAAAAAAAAAAGTTGAAAGGCATTTATCAAATGCAACTAACAGCTTAAAATAAAAGTAAAAAATCGAAAATCCCTACCTACCTAGACCCTGATTTTTTCTTCATGTTACACCAATAAAAATTTTTTTAGGCCTTACCTCTGTCCCCATTGTTTCCTTTAGTGTCTTCAACTGAATCTAACAAATCAATCACAGTTTCACCTGGACGCATGTTCATTTGTCTGTATGTAAGAAAAGAGCGCAGTGATTTATTATTGCCAATGCAATGATACACCACAGTCTACACTTGTTTTGAGAGAATAACAGCACTATACGGCAATCCCTTGCCAAGATTGACACGAGCACCCTGTTAATGAACTACATATATATACGAGGAACTTTGTGTCCCCTTCAAGCGCACCAATCAGCAAATCAGATTATCCATCTGTTGCTATAGAACAAAGCGCTCCAGAGTCCGCAGGGACCCCCGATGACTTGCAGAAAACCTGAAAGTAGGGGTTCAAAGTAGATGCAGCATAAATAGTATTTCTGCTGTAGCGCTAGATTGAAAAGCTGGGGATCTGCAGGAACCCCTGAACTCGCAGAAAATTTCAAAATAGGGGGTCCGAACTGTATTTTGGCCGGGACCCCAAATTGGCCCAAAATGCAGCCTAGCGCGACCCCTGTATAATGTGATGCAATCAAGTAAAATGAGTCGGATGTCGGGAATATTGATGTTGAGATATAAAATTAAAAGTAAAAATATGATAGGGTTTTCAGCATTGAAATACATTTTGTAAAGCTGGGAGAATTACAGCTCATGTAGAGAGATTAAAAAACTGAATTTTGATTTTGATCGACATCATACTCATTTTGCTTGATCGCATCACATATACGAGTACTTACGTGGGACTGACATCAAAACGGACATCTCTGTCCTCCCATAATGCATCATACACCACAGCTGACATACCGATGGCCTGCATACGTCTGCTATCCCACTTCTGACTGTATTAGCAACTTCTTTATGTCAATCTAGAAAGAGTACAATAGTATGTCGTACGGCACATGAAAATCTGTATACCGGGGGGTACCAAATAATGTTATTTGATCATTTCAATCTTGATTTAAAATCATTAAGGGGTATTACACCCTCGATAAATTTGTGTCTATTTTTGCATTTTTCTCAAAAACTAATAACACAGTGGTAACAAAAGTTATGTATATTATAGGGCAAGGAATCAATTACTACACTGGAATTTCAGTGACCCAAGACAAGCGGTTTGCTATTTATGATCAGAAATAAGGTACCGCTAGGATGTACCTCGTTTTCTATCATATATACCGAACCGCTTGTCTTGAGTCACTGAAATTTCAGTGTAGTAATTTGATTCCTTGCCCCAATAATATACACAACTTTTGTTACTAGTGTGTAATCATTTTTGAGAAAAATGCAAAAATAGTCACAATTTACCACATGGGTGTAGTGCCCCCTTAAAATAACATGTGTACATAATTGCGCCGTAGTATGAATGGACCTTTACTGCATGCTGCATCTACTGGAAAGTTAAAATTTACAATATGATTTAGACTTTAGATACCGGTACTAAGATGCAATATGAAGAATTAGCATGATTAGAAATAGAATGTAATGATAGGCAAACCTTAGTTAATAACACATTTGCTAGTCAGCCAAATTGACCTACATGTAGACCGGGACCCAATTTCCTCCCAAACACATTGCACAATACACATTTACATTTAAAAGAAAAGATTGGATCAAGTGAAGTATAGACAACATATGTAGCAGGGGTGTCTATTCTTCCAGAAAATTGAAATTATTCCCTCACCCTACCGCGCTTTGTAACATCCGTCCCCAGATTCTTCCCCAACTGAGATCCCAAAAAATGGACCCAAAAGGGAAAATTTTAGGCTGGTTGCTATCTACATACTGTACTTTTCCTTATTTCTTGTTCCCTCCCTTCCCTGACTAAATATAGGTGTGTTGTCAGACCCAAAAACTTCTTTATACAACTGTTAGGCTAAGTTGTGAGTTGTTCTATTCTGTCTTCCCTAAAAACATCAAATTCTTTCCTAGATGGTACAGTCTGGACACTGAACCATTGCATCTAAGAATGGTTCAAAGGGAAGACAGGCTGGCAAACACCTCTAGGCTCTTCATAATTTTCAGAGCTAGCTGTGATTTATTATTTACAGGGATGTGAGAGTTCAGCTTTTTTGTTTTGATTTTCAGCTTTTTTTGTACCAAGTGTACACTTGCTCTGTACAAAAGTCTAGGATCTTCCCAAATTGCAGCTCTTTGCTAGGTGTTTTTAGCTTTTTGCTAACTGTTTTCAGCATTTAGCATTTTCAGATCTTTTATATTATGTGGTGACTCACATGCCCCTGATTTATAAAGCATTAGAATTAAAATTCTTCTGTAGCAGAGTTCGGAGATTGCCACTGAACTATTGCATCTAGGCATAGGGAAGGATAATCAAGGTTTTGGATCTGAAGCTGAGGTTTAAAAGGGAAATTTAAGTTAACTTGGACAATAGAGCTGTTAACAAATTGATGGTTCTGTCTTCCCTTAGAATCCCAAATGCTTCCCTAGATAGGGAGATGTCCAAACTAAAAAGAAAATGGATTTTGTATGAAATATGCAAAGCAGAGCTCCCTTAATCTTTGTGTGCATTATAGTAGGGTTGGGCGAATCTGAACTTTTTTTACAAAACTAATTTAAAACAAGTTGTTTCTATGGCCAAATTTAGCGTAGAATACAAATCCGTCAAAATTTTTGACCTCTGATAACGTTTGACCCCTGTACTATTCAAAAATTCAAAATGGCTGCCAAAATAGCATCTTTTTGCGTGTTTGTGGCATATTTTAATAGATACATAGCTTCAATATGTCTTTTTAAATGTTTTTTGGGTTGAGGAACACATATTTGACACTTTTGAGATGATTATCTGTACCCTGTACAAATTTGGTTGCCAAAAACATTCAAAATGGCCGCCAAAATGACGTCATTTTGCTTGTAATAGCATTTTTTCATTGACACATGGCTTCAAATAAGTCTTTTTGATGTTTTTGGATTGGGAGCCCAACTCTGACACTTATAAGATGATTTGGAGTACCCTGTATGAGTTATCAGTTGCCAGAAATTAAAAATGGCCGCCAAAATGACGTCATTTTGCTTGTAATAGAACATTTTGACAGATACATGGTTACAAGTATGTCTTTATTTATGTTTTGATGTAGAGGAATACAAAATAGACACTTTTAACATAATTAGCAGTACAATATACAAATAATGTGTCGTCAGCATTGAATATCATCCAGTTTTGTTGAGCAAAACTGCTGAAATCTAAGGTGTTATTGCATTTGTAATTTCTAGTAACTGTGAGCAACCTGCATTTTGTATTACACTAGGATATTTTTCAACAAAGCATCAATATCTGCTGACAAGGTTGATTCTAGTTTCACAGCATTTTGAATGGACTGTCTCAGTTCTTCGCACGAAAAATTCACCACTTGCTACAATGCGAACGTCCAATTTAGCAAATGCTACTGCATATTCTAGATTTTTCAAAGGAACGAATTCCATCTTAGCTTCATCAATTTCTACAGCTTTGAAAGAATGCTATTTCAGATAACTGTCTCTCCAACATATCAATCACCTCATTATAAAGTACTGCTCCATAAAGTCTGCTTGACTGGCCATCATCTGCAACCACGGAATCATCTCTGATTTGTTTCAGTTCAGGTAACTTTTGTTCAAAAATGAATGTACCCCTATTCTGTCCACTTTTGCCAACATGGCATCTATTTCCAGGAGATCCATCAGTGGGAAAATGAAAGCACCATCCAGTTGAGAATAGATCTCGGAACAACGCAGGAATCAATCGTTCTGTATGTACGTGGACACTGCCAAAAGTAACTTATTTTAAGTTGATATCAACGAAAGCATAAAAGACGTCTATGATATAAACTGCAGACGACACAAGGACTCCTTTGCAATTTCAGCAATTCTACTTTGCAGTGAACCCTTTGAAGCCAGTATGGTCGATACCTCTTGTCTCCATCCATGAAGTGTATTCATTGTAGAGGAATATGCAGTGAGCTGCATGGCTTGGAGATAGTAGCTTCGAAATCGCAATAAGGGTCAATGTATAGACAATAGATGTAACTTCTGAACTCCCAATTTTCTGTTCAATATTTCTATAAACTTCATCAGATGCATGATCTGTGCATTGTAGCAAGTGGTGCATCCACGTCAGTCATGTCAGTTCAAACACATTCTCGTAAAAACATAGTCACAACGAATCGGCTGGTGGTGATGGACCAGTCGTTCACTTAACAATGCTGATGAATGCTGAAAATAGAAATGGGCAAGAAGTTCTGACAGTGTTTAAGATGTTAAGGAGACAGGGTCCAATTACTTGCAGACGGTTAAATTATCAGAGCGACTACCCCTATAGTAGAACTGAAAAGGAAGAAACTTTCTAGAACCATGAAACTTCTAGATGAATGTAAAGGCCATCAAAGGCCCTGTGACACAGGATTCTATCAATATCATTGCACACTTATCTGAAAAAAGTACTACTTAGCAAATTTGGCTACCTCAGGGGTTAAAGTTGCCCCAGATATTCACCAAATGCGACAAATGAAAGTCAACAATAGATTCAAGATGGTGAAATTTCTGTGCAAAGAACTGAGATAATCCATTCAAAATGCTATGAAACCAGAATCAAACTTGTCAGCATATGGTCATTTTCACGGTAAAGGGTGTAACTTTTGATTTTTAGGGTCAAAATTTCAAACCACTTAAATATGTTTCTGTTTACTGAAATCATGCATATAGAAGCAACTTCATTTCAAGTAAAATAATGTTTCAAGGCTTAAACCTTTTGATTTCTAATAAAAAATTTGACATTTGCATAACATTTTGGTTAAAATCTAAGAAAAAATGTATTTTACATAACCTCAGAAAATTTTGACATGAAAGCTGGAATACATGTGAAATTCCATTCCAAAGTAAGTCAACAGATATAAGTTAAATTTTATACCATGTTTTGCTATGTTTGTAATTGCAGTTTTGAAAATTTTTAACATCAAGTGTCATTTACAATGGAAATTTCCAAACCTTAAACATATTTTTTAAGTTTTAATTGGGTTCCTAAAATAATTTGAATGTCTAACTTCATGTACAAATACTACTTGATGAAAGGAACCTCCCAGCCAAGTTTCACAGAAATTGGAGTTATTTTTAGAATTGGCAATTCAAGCGATTTGTGTTTCGGAGGCTTCAGTTAACAACACAGGTGATCATAAAAGTAAAATATTTAGCTAACTACTACAAGTTGACATAAAAAATAGGTAAAAATATCACAATTACCAATTTTCATGCTTTGCTTCTAAGTATTGAATTTCAGTTGTGACAAAAATTAAATTATCACAGCAAGTCATTTTTTTTGTTTCGGAGGCTTCATGTTAACAATTGTTAAACATTGCAGAAGTAGTTTTTTTGAAAACAACAGTGTTGGGATCATCTAAGCTGTTATTTTCTTGTGTGTATTGAATCAATGATTCTATGCGGCAGATATTGTAGATTTATCACACATTAATTTTTTCACCCATTTGTTAAGTATGGTGTTTTTTGCATGTGAAGCCTCCGAAACAGGCTTTTTAAGGTATCAGTATATTTTTCAAACATTAACCATAATGTCAATTTTTTTTAAATTTATGACATTCTGCACATATCAAGTAATAATTACAATGCAGATATCAGTATGAAACACACCAATTTAGATATGCATAGATGATAATTAAGTTTACTGTTGTTTCGGAGGCTTCATTTGTTTCGGAGGCTTCAATTGTTAACGGAAAGTTTGTATTGGGTCCCATTTTCAAACGGTGATATATATCTCCACGATTTAAAAACATGTGACTTGAGGATCTAGTTTGCTACATTTTAATAAATAGATTGGATGAGCTCTTTTATTTATATTTGCACAAGCTTGCTGAACAGTTTGTTTCGAGGCTTCAAAAAAGTTAACGGAAAACGGCTATTTGAAGTCAAGATTTTATAAAAATTTTAAAAGCTTGCAAATCGGCTAATTTTTGTTACCCATTTCAAGTTAAGATAACAACTGTTATGAATCAAGAAGAAGTGAAGAAATAACCAAGAATTATGAACCAAAGCTACACCCACAAAGTTTGTTAACAATTGTTAACGGAAAATGAAGCCTCGAAACGATAAATATCAAGTCCGGTTCTCAAAAATACAGGGCCGTTCACAATTAAATCTAATGTGGCAGTGTTTACTGAACATATGACTGTACTTTCAGGATAAGAAAATTATCCATGAACTAACTGAAGAAAACACAGGGTTTTACAAAATGTTACTGTTTTTTATAGTTTTTCAAAATGGCAATATTAAGTACATTTAAGCCTGCTAAAACTGAACGCAGTAACTCCCAAAGCTGATTATGCTACCCAAGGTAGCTGCTAACTAGATGACTTATGTGGCCAAAAATTATGGAATTCTGTGGCTTTATTAGAACACTACGGATTAAAATGTTAAAAATCCAAAGTTACACCCTTTACCGTGAAAATGACCATATATATTGATGCTTTGTTGAAAAATATCCTAGTGTAAAAAAAAAAAAAAAATGCAGGTCGCTCACAGTTCCTAAAAATTACAAATGCAATGACATACTAATTGTAAATACATGTAAACTATAATCCTGTTTATGTTTTTACTCCTTTAGAGAAGTAAATTTCAGCAGTTTTCTTCAACAAAAGTGGATGATATTCAATGCTAGCGACTCACAATCCGTATATGTTACTGCTAATTAAGATTTATTGAGTTAGTCGCTAATTTGTGTTCCCCAACATCAAAACATAGATAAAGACATTATTTGTAGCCATGTTTCTGTAAAAATATGCTATTTACAAATAAATGACGTCGTTTTGGCAGCCATTTTGAATTTCTGGCAACTGATAACTCGTACAGGTTACTCCAAATCTTGTTATAAGTGTCAAAGTTGTGATCCCAAATCCAAAAACATAAAAAAGACATTTGAAGCCATGTATCTATTAAAATATGCTATTACAAGCAAAATGACGTCATTTTGGCGGCCATTTTGAATTTTTTGGCGACTGAACTTGTACAAGGAGCTACAAGGTACAGATAATCATCTCAAAAGTGTCAAATTTGTGTTCCTCATCCCCCAAAACATACAAAAAGACATACTGAAGCTCTTTATCTATTAAAATATGCCACAAACAAGCAAAAAGATGCTATTTTGGCAGCCATTTTGAATTTTTGAACAGTACAGGGGTCAAACGTCATCGGAGGTCAAAAATTTTGGCAGATTCGTGTTTTACGGCAAATTTGGCCATAGAAACAACTTGTTTCAAAAAAATTATGGTGATTCGCCCAACCCTAATTATAGTATGACCATTAGTCACTATTGCCCAGGCAGGGAAGAATTACTTCCCTGTTTTATGCTAAAGTGCATGGTTTCCCTCAAAATAATTATTTTTGGGATGGGAATGGGTAAAAGCGAAGGGACCACTATACATGTATGCTAATGCTATGTACCCATTATAATTCTTCCCTAAATGACACTTGATGAATTCACCTACCCTGTAGAACTGGCATTGCCAGCCAGTGACCATCTATTTCATTCCAAAAATAACCATAAAACATAATAACACATGTTCCAGTTATACATTTTCCCCCAAATTAGTTAATTTTATCTTTAATCTTCCTTGAATCCTGTTGACTTTCTTCTGTTTTTCCCCTCTCTTTTTTTTCTTCTTCAAAATGCAAAATTCTTCCCCAAAGGGGAAATATTATTCCCTCCCCTTTAGGGGCGATTAACGGAAGAATAAACGCCCCTGATATGTAGATCTACATATGTTGTCTATACTTCACTTGATCCAAATAAATAATGATTTTTTTGGTGATGAGACATAGCAGTTCCACATAGAAAATCTGCACTATCATGATTCATGAGCTAGATGCTGTTTTGTTTTTTAATTGAAATTGATGCATTAATAAATATTATTGGCCATGTTGGCTGAATATTTTTGATGAAAGTCATCAATTTATGCCAGGTGAATTCAAATTTGCCATCAAACTGCATCATTTTATATATCAAATTAACCCTATTCTATTACCCCCAATCAATTTCGTGCCATATGGCACGAAATGGCTTAATATGCATGTAAAAAAATTATTTACACAAATAAGGTCTTATCTTTGGAATAGTTTTGATAATTTATCACTTCTCTATCAACAAAAAACCTTTTTTCCTAATATAACTACCATTTACACATCGTAAAATGGTTCAAAATGTTTGAAACTGGCATATTTTGACAATTTTTAGGCCAAATTTTGCCCTAAAAATAGCCCAAAAATGTCCATAAACTTTTAAAATATAGTCCAAATTAATTCGGATTTCTTTTTATTATATGTAGAAACACGGCAGTGTATTTAAAACTGCATAAAAAATGCCACATTGATGTACTCATACACTTCAAAAATGTAAATCAAACTAATTTTTTCTTCATATATCTGGCTATGAGCTCATTAATTATTCATGAGCTAATTTGCATAAAATTTACATAATTAATTATTAAACTTGTTTTTCTAAAAGCATAGTAGGCCTATGCCACTTATCGGTTTTTACCCAATCGATAACACTGCAACGCAGTGGTTAAAGGAGTATTTTGTGATCCTAGTATCCTCTATTTATGTCATGTTTCATTAGATATCCACGAAAAAGGCCTATTCCCAAAATTTCAGTTGATTCCGATTTTGCGTTCGCTTGTTATGCATGATTAGGTAGTGAAAGTCGATTCGAGTTTATCGTCCCTCGCCCGCGCCACTTTTTGGTAACCAAAAACACCCGCGTCAAATTTTCAAAAATGCCAAAATAATTCATTATTTTCAAAGTATCAGTGTTTCACCAGTTTTAGCAATTGGAAACATATGAATACCTGAGTGGAAGAAGGGCCCAACTCCATCAAAACTGTTTTTGAGATATTAAGAAAAAAACTTAATATTTGGAAAAGTTTTTTAGACAGAAATTTTTCATCTTCAGGGGACCTTTAATACATAAACATACAATAGTACATATACATTTGAAATAATATATGATGTTTCCATGGCAACGGTACAGGTCTTAATACTGAGCTGGAGTTGGGCCCTTCTTCCACTAATATACTGCAAGTGCCAGTTATGTGTTATAAATAGCTACAGAAATTAGGTAATCACCATTAATTGCACAAGTATAACTCAAGTAACATGATACTTATATAGCAAGTAAATTTATTGTAGTGAAAAGCCGATCTCATGGATGAACAAAATTCCTCTTTAACCCTATATTTGTGGAAGAAGGGCCCAACTCCATGGAGTTGGGCCTTTCTTCCATGAAACCCATGATTAAGTGTACGCATGGAAGACCATTTAGAGAGTAGATTTTGGCTCATCTGTCGCACACAAGCAAGAACAGTCTGCTGGCAATAAAATGCTGGGTCTAACTCATTTTTGTAAAAAATTGGAGTTGGGCCCTTCTTCCACTCAGGTATTCATATATTTTTGTTTGTAAAACATATAAATTCATAACTTGAAAGCAAAACGAGGCCCTTTTCTAACTTTTCTAGTCCCTAACCATATAAAAACATGTTTATAAACAACATGTATGAGTGTGGCTTTAAATCAACACGCATTTTAGGTCAATAATGAAATCTGATGAAATAATGAAAAATGAAAAATGAAAAAGTCACGTACCTCACCAACCGGGGAAAAAAAAGGGACGATAAACTCGGAATTAACTTTCATTGGCCTTATGTGTATTACACTGCTCCATAGACAATGCGTTGTAATTTCGTTCTGGTGCACGGGGTGTTTCTAGATCTTAGTCTCATGACGAGAGCAGCTTTTTTTAATGGAACTGCTATCAAAATCCCTCTGAAATTCCATGTGTGAGTGTCTCATCACCAAAAAAAAATCATTTTGGTTTAAAAGTGAAGTATAGACAACATATTTATGAAGCTTTCCTTGAGCAAGTGGTTCTTTTAAATTTCAATGTAAATTTGTATTGCCGGTTTAGGCCATTTTGGCTGACTAGCAAATGTGAAAACTGAGGTTTCCCTGTCATACCTACATCAATCTTTGACAAGATGTAACTTTGCTACGGAAAGTGCTACGACAAAACGATTGTCAGTTTTGGCTTTCTTTACTCAAGGGCTTTAATTTGATATATAAAATGCAGTATGATGGCACATTTGAATTCACCTTTCAAATCAGTCAGCCAGTGAGTGACAGGGCTGTCAATGCACGCCTGTCCTGCAAAATGTCACGATGCGCCAGTACCCATAAAAATCTACTGTAACTTACAAGCAAAAAACTAGATATAGCCAACGTTTAAATAAAGCTGGATAATGCTTTTAATTTTAATCGAGGTAACAACATGATGAAGAATCCGGCTGAAAAGTTAAGCTTTAAATTCTCTGTTTACAGTAGCAACAATCACGAAATGACTAGAGTGGTATTTACGGTGTTTCTAAACAATTTTATTCGTACAAAAATAAAAAATTTAAAATGTGAGACAAAAATGGCTAAAATTATCTACAAATCTTTGGTAAGACATGTTAGTTTTAGCTACGTTGTGAACAAATATAATTGGCCTTACAATATAAACAATTCATTGCTAAAACTTAATGATTCTGAGTGTTTTTGTTTTATAGCAAAACCAATTACAGGGGGTGAGGATTTTTTCACACCACTCTCTTGTTTATAGAGGGCGCAAATCCACTTTACAAACAGTCCCTGCAAACAGATCTCAAGTAAAATGTTGCAAATTGCGTTTGGAGCCTTTTTTGTTTAAAGCAATAATAGTGTAAAAATTATGCAGCAAATGACTTCAATTAGCCTCATTTTACAAAATTTTCCACCCCTGTGCGTATAGGCCTACACTAATAGGCCTAAACAAGGGGGTCAACAAATGGGCCTTCATTTTCACACATTTCCTAAATTTTTCTAACTAAAATTTTACACAAAAATAGTGTCTGAAAATGATATCGTTCACCAAATGGCTTTTATTGGGCCTTTTTAAGCTTTTTGCTAACATAGGAACAAAAGCCTATAAGAGGGACAGGGGGAAGCCAGGATTTAAGGGGAACGAAAGAGAGGAAAAGAAGTAAAGAAAATTAATTGCACTTGATTCATGCACAAGGGGAAGAAGAAGTGTATGTGTACACTCCGGGGGCACTTCAATTTGAAATGGATATAGGTGTAGGGCTGGCACTTTCGCACTAAGGGACATTCGGTGAGAGCAAAATGTAAAAAATATGGGGTCACTGGTGAGAGCATGATTTTTGGCATTTGGTGAGAGCAAAATGTAAAAAATATGGGGTCATTGGGTGGGAACATGACCTTTTTTCAAATGGAATCTTTGGATGAGAGCCGAAACTCACGCAACAGAAACCTCGAAAATCGAATTTCTAGTTCTAAATGGCTTCAAACTTCTTTGTTTTATCAAAACAAGTGACAAAATCAGTGATAAATGAAAGTTGCTGTTAAAATTGAACAAGTGAGGGTCTTTGGGTGACGGATCAAATGAAAAAATGAGGGGTCTTCGGGTGACAGAACATGTGTTCGTAAAAAAATATGGGGTCTTTGGGTGACAGCTAGCGATGCTGAAAAGGGGGTCTTAACAGCCCTGTACGCGTCACCTCCAAAGTTGGAGTGCCCCCCGGGTGTACACTCTAATTTCACTATTCATTTTTTTTTTTTATAGAATCCATATTCATTTATTTTTGATCCCGTAACTATTCGTTTTGATAATGTTCATTTTGATTAGTATGTATATTATTAGTAGGCCTATCACTCTTTTCAGAATGAATAGTTTCCATTTTATTTTAACAAGTAAACTATTTAAATTGAAAAGATCTCAAACTCATTATTTGACAAGATTATCCATTTCAATTTGACATGTTTGAAAGCCTTTGAAAAGGTTCTCCTCCTCGGAGAAGACAAACTACTAAAAAATTTCTTTTTTTTTTTTGTATCTTTTTTGATAAGAATCTATAATTCAATTTTGAAAAGAACCATTTCATTAAAAAAAATGACATGGCAATCTTATCAAATTTTGTTGAGTTTCTACTTTCTTGGTGATGAGAATATCAGATTCATTTTGAAGAGAAATCTGTTAATTTTGAAGAGAAATCTGTTATATCCCCATCCGAATAGTTTCCCTTGTCAAATCGAATTTGACAAGTTTCTATTAAAAATGAGTAGATCGTTTTAAGAGTGTAAAGGGGAAGAAATTGAAGAATAGGAGTGAAGGAAAGGACATTTAGGAAGGGAATGGGACTGGTGAAGTAATTGACTTTAGGGGAAAGGAATGAGAGAGGGGAAAATTGAAGAATATGAAGAAGACGGAAAGAGGGAGGGCAACTAAGGAAGAGAAGGGGTTAACTGGGGATTAGGGGGAAGTAATTTAATGGAAGGGGGAAGGAAGAGAGAAAGGGGAAGAAATTGAAGTATATATGAAGAAGGAGGAAAGAGAAGACTGAAACTTAAGGGTAGGCCTATACACGACGTACTGTTGGTCGAAGCAGCCAAAAAAAGTCGATTTTCATTCTCTTAGACCATTCACAAGATGCTGTGAACTACCAAATCGCAACGGTTTAAAATAATTACTAACCTTAAGGCGTGGGGTGTGAACGTTTGGGCAGTATTTTTTGTGGGACATGAGAGCCTCAGACATATCGAATTGCATTCTGAATACGAAGAATGTCATTCTGATATCAAATACCGGTAATTTAGATTTTTTGAAATTCACGATATGATACATATTTTATGGCAAATGATTAAAAATTGATATTTTTGATATTTAACAGTCCTCCTCGAAGTAAACTTTATAGGCCCTACATGTAAATCTAATGATATGTACTTAAAGTGTATATGTAGCTGGACTGTGAAAAGCCGACGATCAATTGAAAATTTTGACCTTTCGTATTGATGGATTTTTCCCCCAAACATTGCCACTAACACCAACAAACTTAGTCTTTTTGGGAAAAAAACGTAGGCCTACCGTATATCTTCAAATGATGTCAAAAAAATTTTAAAATATCAAATTCTAATAATTTGTCATAAAATTTGTATTACATCGCGAATTTCAAAAAATCAAAAAAATGCCCAAAAGAAAAGAAAAGAAAAGAAAAGAAAAGAAAAGAAAAGAAAAGAAAAGAAAAGAAAAGAAAAGAAAAGAAAAGAAAAGAAAAGAAAAGAAAAGAAAAGGAAAGGAAAGGAAAGGAAAGGAAAGGAAAGGAAAGGAAAGGAAATGAAAGGAAAGCAAAGGAAAGCGGAAAGGAAAGGAAAGGAAAGGAAAGGAAAGGAAAGAAGAAAAGGACACGCTGTTTTGATTTTGCAGCTGTCCCCCTCTGCTATGATTTCGACCATTCGCAGTATCTTTGCCCTTTATAAGAAAATTATTAGTCGTGCACATCCGTTCATTCATCGAAATACGTGTATAATTTAATGTAATTTTATATTTTTCTTTGGTCCTCTAGAAGAATACAGGTAAGGATCTAATGTGTGTATTTTATAGGTTTTCATATAGTACGGATCTAAGAGAAATACATTCGCTTTAAGATGTAAAAAGAAAGCACAGAAATCCCGAATTCAATTAAGCAGGAAGACTGCAAAATTTGGCACCCTCCCACTGCTCCAGCATGCCAGATGGCCGTGTGTCTCAGACGTGGTCTAATTCTGCATAAAACCGGGTAGCCTTATTTCTATAGATCTGCTGCGCATTAAAATTGCATTGTATTTAGAGGTTAATAACTGCGCATCGGTTATTTGGAGGGCATTGTGAAAAATCTAAACATTTTGCCTTTGGAACCGAGGAATATCCCGGGGCGATGCCCGATATATTACCGATGCAAAGTTATTAACCTCATTCATAACCGTCACTTTAATCTCTTCACCTTACAAAATAACACAAAATTTTGCTCAAAAGTTTATAAAAATAGACGATTTTTACATCTTCCCTTTCCAAAAATCGATCCTGAAGGCTAAAACATGACGACCAATAACAAAAGTGCGTATCACAATCTGTGCAAATATGGTATCGCGCAATCCAAATACGGATCACCAAAAGTCCGATGCTATGCACTTTGCATGCTTAGTGGTGCCTGGCGTGCTAACTGGCTCCTTTAATTCTAACTTCGTACAGCGTGAATGGGGTATACGCAGAACATGGTATATACTTTGTAAAGGGTGCCACAACAACACGCTCTGCGTTCAGTGGCATCCTCATCATTTTCACCATATTATACGATGTTTGTAAAAGCTTTTTTATATTGTAATTATTGAATGGATGGAATTTGATGAAATAAAACTGAACTGAACTGAACTGAACTTACAATCCACATACAAACTAGGAAAGCATACTTTCAATGTACAGCTGGTTTTTTTCACAACAAATGACTTACTCACCAATGTCTTCTGTGGCCAAACTTGATTATTTAAAGTCCTACTGCATTATAGTCCACTTAAAATATCAATTTGGTTGAAATTTGTTGCCAAAAACTGTGTTTAAATGTGTTTATTCCACCACATAAATTCTTGTGATCAAAATTCCCACCATTAGAATGTGCTATCTCCAGCATGTAGCCCTTTACACATAGCATGTAACCTCATCTCTGCTTATAGAAGCTGTTACAGGCATGTGTATACAGCATGGTTACAGATAGGAGCACATTCAGGCTTGATTAAAGTCTATCTTGTTATGATATGTTTGGTAAATTGGCCAATTAGGTCAAGACATGTCATCAATTTAACCTTGGCATGAGAAACAGTTGCCACTCATGCTTAAAATCCACCACATTATGGTGGATTAAAGAATAGCTTAATCTATTAGGCACTTGAAACTTGATTCTGAGTTTAGCGTCCACCGCCCGCGTTATGAATTTTGTGCCGCATTTGAGATGTAAAATCTGAAAATAATTCATTATTTTGCAAATTACTACTAAACCAGAAAGAAAATTTGTTTTGCAAAATTTTTAAGCCCATTTTTTTTTTTGTATTTGAACCCTTCAAAAACTATAGAAAGCCCTGAGAACTATTAGATGAATCCATCTAAATATTTTAGCATTAAAAATATACAGGTTTTTGACCCTTGCTCTATCCAATTATTTCAATTATACCTTTGGGACACCAGGGTAGACTAGAAGAGAAATCAACCTAGCCAAAAGGTTTTTACCAGATTGTTGATGTTGTAAATAATTTAACTAGGAAAGACCTAGTTTTGACAAATTGGTGCCAACAATTTATTTCATAATGTTCTGCATGATTGTTATTTTTGTATTTAATGAGTCAATCCCCCCTCCCCCATTTATCCTCAAATGTATACGGAGAGGTTAGTACAAATTGGAGTGAAGAAGACTGGCATGGTATACTTTGGAATACATTTAGTTTGTTTTAAAATTTGAAAAACAAAAAGCAAGATAATTATACTTATATTAGGGGGGTCACATCATTATTTTATCTACAATATAAATGTTTGGCATTAAGTTTTTCAGAAGCATCTTGCAAAATGATGAAGATAGCAATTTAAATGGTTCAAATTGGATAAAGCGTTTTTGAAGTTACGCTAATTTAAAATTTCGAAAAATTGCTGTTTTTCAGCATGATTTGGATAAAAACGCATGTTTTCGACAATATGGCATGTTTGAAGAATAAAAAAATCAAAATTATATGCTTCCTATGTCTGATTTTCACTTTAAGTTGCTGTATAACTGAGTCTTTCAACATAGATATGTCAAGAGGTACATCATTTGCTTCAGTTTTTGAAAAAGATTACTCCAAATATGGACTAAAACACCAAAATCAAGGATCGTCGCACTCTCATTTTAACCCCTTGCAGAATAAAATTGCAGGTTTACGACAATCTCAGATTAAAAATATGAATTGTGAATGGCTGCATTTACACTAAGCCAACTCTTACCCTTGGGTTGAAACACAAAAACAACAACAAAAGCTTCATGTGCATCAAAATATTGTGAGAAATTGCCTCCAAAGTGGGAAAAATCTAGAAAATCAAAGAAATTGCCGCTCAATGTAAAAAAGTGCTACAGAATGAAACAGCAAGTTACGGACACCCTCGGAATAAAAATATCAACTTTGTACATCCATATTCAAGGTAAAACAACTCTAGGACTTCAAGTTGGACCACTGCAGTAGATAAAAACAACAAGTTGGTCATAATATGTTGATAACTACACTCCAGAAATGGAAAAATATGAAAACTTCACAAGTAAGGTCAACAATTTCTATATGGGAAAATACACAGGAAAATGGCCAAAAAACAAATGTTTCAATATATTGCCATTTTTGAACCCAACATCCTAGAAATTTCTTGTTTACGCCAAAAGAAAGATATTTTTGTGGAGATTCGGGAAATAGGAGTCTCAATTTGATTGCACATGTGGCACACAGTAGGGTAACTCATCATCTACAGTCATCATATCAAAATTTCACCCTTGGACGGCGTTTCCTATGGGAAAATACACACGTTTCGGGCAAAAAAAAACATCAAATTTTCAAATTTATCGTAGAAAAAAACAAGTTGTGCCAAAATAAAGATACATTTCTCATGGTTCAGAAAAAGTAACTTTAAAATTCACTACATCGTTGGCACCGGGTCTAAAAACTCACTTTCTAAAGGCAATTTCTTAATTTCTTCTGCGGATCCAGACACTGGTCTTTGCTGATAAATAATCGGGTGCTTTCACAGAGCCGCCGTGTAAAATTCAAAGGTCAATAGACCTAAAAAATATTTTTTTGTAACTACACATATACTAAATAAATATTTCAAAATTTTTAGGTCTGTATGAAGAAAACAATTTGATATTTTTTATGCTCAAAACATGCCATTGTTCATTTATGGGTCGTATGCAGACACCTAATGAGCAAATGTGTGACCCCCCTACTTATATGTGTGTTTGTGACATATTTGCAACTGGCGATACCCAGTTAGAATGAACAAAAGCGCATATAAGCATTGGTAAAGGGCCACTGATAATGAAACCTTGAAAAAAAATGAATAATGAATAATGAAATAGTTGCCTCATTATGAGCTGAAAAAAATGGGACGCTAAACTCAACATCAAGTTTCAATAGCCTTATGTACAGCTGTGTGTGGTCAAAAGAGTATACTTCATGACTTCTAATATTATTTGCCCCAACACATGTGTCTGGCACTTAACACTTTGTCTTTGGGTGGAATATTTGGAAACAGGTATTTTTTTTTTTAGTCCACAAAATGTAAACATGGAGACATGTACAATTACAGAATTTGACTTACTGGAAATGGGTTTTTGCTGAACAAAAGTAAGTAAACATTAGGGATAATATTTTTCAAAAATGGATTACAGGGTTTCAGTGTATTTTGAAAATGATGGGTTTGTGTGAATTTTTATAACTGGTGCAGTTATCATGTTTTGAAATATACACTCTTTGACAGCTCTCTCCGTGCCTTTTTGAATGCCTGGTTATACCATGTACCCATACACTATGGGTACATGAGACCAGGTATATGAATGGGGGTAGTTCGTTCGTGATAGGGTTACCCCTACTTGATGTACTTTTTTGATACACGGAATGACACGTTACAAAATTTTCCATCAAAATTTGAGGAAAATACAAAAATAATACTTGAATTGCTAAAAGAGCCTCTTTATACTAAAATCTTTGTGTATTCTTAAAAGCATTTTATACATTTGTAAAGTGCAAGCAACAACCATCCTAAAAATGTTTACTTTGATAAGGTTACACCTAAATGGGGTACTTTCTGTGGTGTGATGTCACAGTACACCGAAACATGCTGACATAAAAGACGTAAATTTTGTTCAGTTTAAAAAAATTAAAAGAACTTAATCTCTTGTGTTGACTTCAAACATGTAAAAACTACAGTTATCATGGGTATTAACCACAAGTTTAACTCACGTCAGATTCTTTCTTGCAATACTTTTGGGCTCTGTTGCATACTATTCAGAGAGGTTGCATGTTTGGGCTCTGTGTTGTTTTTATCCAGAGAGGTTGCATCATCAACCAAGCCCTACCAAATTCACCTGAATTTTTATTACTCTTGACACTCTTTAATAGCTCACATGCACTTGAGCAATTATAAAAGATATAAATCATTTATATTAATATAAATGTGTGCATATTATTTTGAATGTCCAATTTTAAAATTCCAATATTATGAATGAGGCTAAGCAAATATTAAATTTTGGTCTGTAGCATTTGGTCACATTTTTTAAGTTGGGACCCTAAAAAGGGTGGATTTGTCACATTTTTTCGTTTATTTGCCATTCAAATGCTCATATTTCTCAAACAAGACATCACAATTGAGTATATTTAGTCTCATTTGGAAGATAATTTATTGCTTTAATAATATCTGTAAGATAAAATTATAAAGAAAGTTTAGATTAATTACTATAACTCATTAATTATAATTGGTCAGGGGTGGAGGAGGGTGAGGATGCGCGAGGGTGAGGATGCGCACTGTGTATTTCCAATGGGATAGGCAATATAAATGAATAACTGTGTGTATTAACTTATTATTTTATTTGGATAGTAGCATTATTGTAATAACCCAACCTAAATAAATGTTAATTTAATTCCCAATTAATTAATATCACTAATTAATTAGAGCCTCACTATATTACAAATACCACCCCAATGCCGATTATTACCCATTTTGAATTATAATTGGGGGAAATAGCTCTGCAGTGGTTTAATGCAGCCAGGCTATTATTAATTAATGTTCTTTGGGTTTTTTTTTAAATTGAAAGCTTTTATATTAATTATTAGTGTTATCCACTATACAGTATATCCACACCTTACATTGTTTTAGGAGCCATTTGCCATGCAACTACATGTATCTAGAGTTAAAGACTTACAAATTATCACCCTATATGATTGTCAAATTGTTACAAAATGTATGTTGATTTTCACAGATCAGCAGTAAAACTATTAACAAGATGTCAGTGCAATTATTGCCAGGCATAACATGTTGTGATCAATAAATAATATTGTGAATGTGGGTAATTACATAATCATCGAAATTTTTATTTTTTTTCATTTTTTGAACACCCTGTATAATCAAATCTGGCATTTTGAAATGAATTGTTCCTTTCTGACATGAAGATATGTTCATGAATTTCTTTTAAGTATTTCATTTCAACAAATAGAACATACATTTTTGTCACATATGCCTGTACTAAACAGAATTTATAGTTTTTTAATGTAAAAATCGGACAAATTTTGATCACCCTGTAATTCCGTTATACAACTAATTAACCTCTATAAATTATATATGTCTGGATGGGCATTACTTTTGGCTTCTCAAATATGGACTTCAATTTTTATTTTAATACACTATGTATAAACTAGAAAGCATACAACAAATTGCATTACATTGTAACATTTCTTTTGTTACACCCTGTATATTTCCTAGGTCACCCTGTATACTGGAAAAATCATTAGATATTTGCAATCCTCAATATCTCAGGTTTCCGACAATGTATACTTTTGCACACTTTGGATAATTATTTTTCGAGTTATTAGGCATAGAGTCCTAATACATGTTATTTTTGTCAAATGTGTGTATGTGACACAATAGGGTCCCAACTTAAAAAATGTGACCATTTATTTATTTATTTAATATTAATTAATTAATTAGATAATTATAGTAAGAAATTATAGTGAAACCATCACTAGATACAGTGCTCAACTATAAAATATAGGAGCGAAATATATTATTATTAGTGAAATTACCACATCGCAATACAAATTTGTTTCAGTATGGATGGTTTGACCCATCCACACTCGTCAGTTGCAATGTGTAAAATGACAAAGAATATGTCTTGAGTTTTGATGCGTGCAAGAAGAGGAATTAACGCAACTGCAGTATCTTAAAGTTGTGCAACACAACACGCATCTTAAGTGCGTATCCATGTCTGGGCCTACTTATTGCTAAACATGCTAAAAGAGCGACTCGGAATGTTACAAAAGTACAGATCGCATTCAGCTTACTTCATATGAGATGATCTTGGGGAAAAATACGGCATAATTTGTCTTGGTGCTTGCGGAATGCCATGCAGTAAAATATTAAAATGTTGCGGCAATTCATGATTGACAACTAGCAATCGGTGTGTCCTTCGTATCCTCCGCTGTCAATTTCTTATGCACTCACTAATCCTCACAAAGCTTTGTGTTGATTACGTAATGTGTGTGGAGGCAAATTGCAATAAGTACAATGAAATAATGAGTAGGGCGGGCTCCGGCGGGTTTCTTCTTCATCTTACTTAACATTAAAAAAAAAAAAAAAAACCCGGAAGCTTGTTGTTTTGGCGCTCTAGCTGAAATACAGCAAGATAATGTAAGATAGTAAATGTAAACCTGTATTTTAGCTAGAGTATCTCGAGCTAATGTACCCTGAGTAATAAACACTTGTGCTGAACGTCAAATTGGTCACTTATCGCTCCACAATCAAACTTGCACCATTGGCACTGTACAAATAATTAAGAGAACACACCAGGTACCACCACCGTCCATGATGATCAATTGCATAGTTGGGAAACCACCAACCAACAGTACACACAGAGCTGCTCACAGCAACCCCATGCACTGAACTGACCAATCAGGTGCATGGATTTTCAAGAAAATTTGTTCTGGACTATGAAAAATGCTCATGCATATTACTTGTGTCCATCAATATTTGACTGTCTCCACTTGTACAATTCCTACACAAGTAGCTTGAATAAACCTTAAACTTCCGTAGAAAAACTTTGAAAACCTCAGAAAAACTTGTAATTTTTTACAAAATGCCCTTGAAATTTGAGTAATGTTGGTTCCACGTACATCAGTTACATTTGGCTAATTTGCTGATTTTGCCATTGAAGTGTACAGAGATTTTTGGAAATGTAGGGCCTACACCTCTTTTAAAACGGCTGTAGCTCAAAAGTGAGGTCCGGTACCCCCTGTTTTTTTTCTTGATTTATTATCTACACATATTAATGTACAAAATATGTCAATTAAAAAAAAATTTGGTCAATAAGTTTAGTTACGATCTAAAATTTATGCAGGTTGGAGTTTTGAGGGTCAAAATCCAAATTTTCTTCGTGTTCCTATTGGATTACACAGTTAAGGCAGGACTGTAACAGTATTGGCAGGACCTTGGATCACAAGAAGCTTAATGAAGCCCGCCCTCGCATGTTAGAATGTGTTCATACATACGCGCTATATAACGGCGCGCGTGATTGGTCGAGAGCCGGGCATAAACACCGTTTATGCCCGGTGGCCCGGATGTGCGATCTTGGGGTAAAGAAAACGAAGGAAATTCATCGTTTTTTTATGATGTTCCTTGTTATCTTTTGTCGCCATTTTGATGAAATAAGAATCACAAAATGTTCTGGTATGTATGAACGGGGTTCATTCATATATTTTCATGACTAAACGGTTGTTTATGCCCTCGGGCCGCAAGCCTAAATCATGCCTATCATAGGGTATGATCATCAAATTTTCAAGTAGGATATTTCTCATGGAAATTGTTTTGTTAAAGGTGATTATATGATAATGTAAGATAAGATAATGTATGATAGGGGCTATTTGATTATAATTATTATGATTTATATTTTTTTATAATTAAAAATTCCTGGACCAATATAATTAAAAATTCCTGCACCAATGAATGGTATAATTCGCGAGGGAA
Source organism: Amphiura filiformis (assembly GCF_039555335.1). Taxonomy (NCBI): domain Eukaryota; kingdom Metazoa; phylum Echinodermata; class Ophiuroidea; order Amphilepidida; family Amphiuridae; genus Amphiura; species Amphiura filiformis. The sequence goes on from NC_092637.1 coordinate 30,110,974, forward strand.
GTGTTACGTGTAATCCGATTATCACAACTGGTGTCTGGATCACGCTTTTGAGTTCTGCACCATGATCGAAGTGATCGCAACACAAAGTCTATGGCATGTACTACCAATTCCAAAAGGTGCGTGATCCAGTTACTAAGGAGTTATGACAGCATTCAAGCTTTGACTTACATTTGGCGGACACGCGTGTGAAAAAAATATTTAGGGGTGAAAACAGTAAAAATTCTTGATTGCTTGAATGTTTCTAGGGGTAAAATGTCACATATTTTCAGATTTTGGCACTTAAAACCCCTTATTTTTCACTGATTTTGAGAAAAATTCATTTTTGGTCCAATTTTTGCGAAAATGGCCATTTTGGGGTGACAAAAATTTTGACTTGCTAATTTCCTGTGAGTGTATGAACATGAAAACTACTGAGTAGTGCCTATTTTTTTATGCTAATTATGTGACAAAGGTACATTTGTGACATTCAAATCATTAAATGGGATAAATCTGTTTCTTTATTTTTGTAACAGGGTTTGAAAGTTGGGGGTCAGGGTGACAATTGATTTGGGAAAAAATGAAATTTTCGCCTAATTTTGAGCTTGAAAAAGCCATAACTCCTCAATGGTACAAAAAAAGTATTTCACTAGCTAAATAGTGGTATAAAACTTGACATAGTTGAATGTACTGACAAAAATTAAAGTAGTAATATGTTACCCCTACCCCTAACATTTCGGCGAGTGTGAAAAAAATAAAGGCCTTCGCAAAAAAAATAAGTCCTTCAAAACTGTGAGGTTTAAGGCTAAACAAATATAAACTTGCTATAGCCAAGACCTCCCTCTAGAGCAAGTTTATGTTTGTTTAGCCCTGAGAGTCCCAGTTTTGAAGGACTTATTTTTTTTGCGCCAATTTTCGCTCAAATTTGAGGACTTCGGGCAGAAATATGCCTGTACAGTGCTATGGGGAAAATTTTCAAGTTGAGAATTATGCATTTTTTATGTCAGATTCAGTTTCTACACAAAATTTCCCCCAGAAAATGTCCCTTTAAGTAGGATATCTTTCACTTTAAGTTCCCACCATTCTGTCCGCCAAACGTAAGTCAAAGCTTGAACGCTGTCTTATGTAACCACTTCGCTGGCAAATTGTAAAGGCTATTGGACCCACTTTCAGTTCATGATATTTTGTGCATAATATGCTTGTTGTATTTTTTGTTATAGTATTAAGAACACAATGCGATCACTTCTTGCCATTCTCCTGGGCATCGCGTTCACCGTTGGAGTGATATCAGCAGCACAGCACAATGCAGACATTGAAGGCAACGAGTTTGCTGAGTTTGAAGATCTCGGAGATGAAGATGACGACGAGATGATTGTGGAACTGGAGATGGAAGAGGATGAGTTCATGATGGACAATGATGACGAACCAAACATGGTCAATAACGATGAGTTTGAGGATGATGAAGATGATGTCACCATTGAGGTTTGTACAGATTTGAGATTCTTAAGGGGGTACTACACCCCTGCCCAATTTTGTGCCTATTTTTGCATTTTGCTCAAAAATTATAGGACTAGAACTACTGCACTGGAAATTTTTATTTCAACACAGACAACAGTTGTGGAGTTACAGTCAAAAATGAGGGAAAACCAATATTTGATCAATAAATTCATAACCACTTGCCTTGAGTTGCTGAATTTCCAGTGCAGTAGTTATAGTCCTTGCCCCTATAATATATCTTAATGTGCTATAATTTTTGAGAAAAATGCAAAAATAGGCACAAAATATGCCAGGGATGTAGTACCCCCTTAAGACTTCATTCTTCCTATTATCTGTTCCAATGCTGGTGACACAATCATGCATATATTATTTTCCTGGGCAGGATTAGGCTTACATACATCGAATATATGGAGCCGGTATATAAACCATCTAAGGCTTGTCCAATTGTCAGAAGCCGTAACTCACACATACGATGGGTGTAGATTAGGCTTATGTTCACCTGGCCAATTTTGTGCCTATTTTTGCATTTTTCTCAAAAATTATAGTGCATTGGTGACAAGAAAGATATGTATATTAGGGGCAAGGACTACAACTACTGCACTGGAAATTTTATTTCAGCACAGACAACAGTTGTGGAGTTACAGTCAAAAATGAGGGAAAACCAATATTTGATCAATAAATCAGTAACCACTTGCCTTGAGTTGCTGAATTTCCAGTGCAGTAGTTGTAGTCCTTGCCCCTATAATATACATGTACATATCTTACTTGTCACCAACACTTTATAATTTTGAGAAAAATGCAAAAATAGGCACAAAATTGGCCAGGGGTGTAGTACCACCTTAAAGTAATGCTAATACCTAAATTTCAGTGCATTCAAAGGTCCAGAGAAATTAATGAGGTGTCACTGGAGCTATAATCAAAAAGTATTTCTTGGCCAAACTGGAACATGCACGTTGCGTCCATGTAGTGTACTAAGCGTGTACGCAGTGTAAGGCGCATGTACGAGGGGGTATCAAAAAGTTTTAGAAATCGCCCAGAAGTGAAAGAGCTATATCAATGAAATTTTGTCAGTGCAATCACTGGTCCTTATGTACACTATGGTGCAAAAATGGTCTCTTAAGTATGTGTACTTTTTTTTACAGGAGCTAGATGTCACTACCTGCCTATGTAACTGCATAACCAGCGAAATGGAGAAAATTGAGGCATGCAGAATGATTAAGTTCCATTTTAAGGGTTACAGTGCCCAGAAAATCTGTGATGAAATAAAAATTCCTTTTCCAAAAAGCGACAGTGACATATCACAATTACCACCGAAGATAACTTTCATTTCATCATCAATTTTCTAGGCACTGCAACCCTTCAAAAGCAGGATCTTAATATTGCTGCTTGCCTCAATTTTCTCAATCTTGCAGTTTATGCGCAGTAACTGGGGCAGCAGGTTATTGGCATCTAGTGCCACCTGTAAAAAAAGTAAACATACTTATGAGACCATTTTTGGACCATAGTGTACATAAGGACCAGTGATTACACTGACAAAATTTCATTGATATAGCTCTTTCACTTCTGGGCGATTTCTAAAACTTTTTGATACCCCCTCGTATACTTTCTTCTGTACCGCGCTATATTCGCGTGTGTTTATCGTGGAGCCACTAGCGTTCACAGTGTTCCAGTTTGGCCAAGAATTACTTAATTTGATTATAGAATATAGATAAAAGTCATGGTGTATCCCATTTAAAATCCACACACCCGCTATGGAAGACATGACCTTGATCTCCCACACAGGGAGTATCAAATTTGCACTCCCTATGTGGAAGATTAAGGTTGTGTCTTCCATGGGTTGTGTATGGAAGACACGACCTTGATCTCCCACACAGGGAGTGTAAATATCAAATTTGCACTCCCTATGTGGAAGATTAAGGTTGTGTCTTCCATTGGGGTGTATGGATTTCAACCTCAATGGGAGGTGCTGTTTGTGCTTGTTTGTTAATTTTCTTTTGTTTTAATTATGTTTACTATTGCAGGATGAAGATGATGAATTTGATGAACACTTCTCAGATGATGAAGAGTTTGAGAACTTTGAGAAGGAGGAGAAACGAACCAAAGGCAAAGGCTCGTCTGATGCTCCAGATCTAGAAATTACTAAGGTAAAAAGGGGAGGAGACAGCAATGTACTCTTTTTGTATTAATCTTTGGAATTTCAAATGATTTCAAAAGTTTGATTTCAAAACGATGATTTCTGCTTAACTCCATGAGAAGTACCTGCCGATTAACCAAAAAGAAGTTTTCATTATCAATTGGACCAATCTGCAACATTGTTAGAATAATTTCACCATGCAAAAAAAATTGGGGTGAATTATTTGCAAAGCTCCATTTTGATTGGTGATTAAAGTGAAGATATCATGTAGTTGACTAATCAGAGGCAATGTTAGATTGGCAGGTAGTGCTCAGGGGGTTAAGGAGCACTTGCCTTTATGATCCACACCCCGTCATCCTCCAACTTACTCCAAGAAAGCAGGCCTTGAAATAAGAAAAAAAATCCAAGGATCCTCTGGACCCTTGCCTTTGAAATTTCAAGGGTCCTCACCAATTTTCAAGGGTCCGACCCTGGACCCTTGCCTTTGAAATTTCAAGGGTCCTCACTAATTTTCAAGAAAATTGAAAACCTGGGTTGAAAACTTGATGGGGAAACTAAAATGAAAGTGTACCCAGGGAGCTGGACGTATTATGCGAACCAGATTTTCCAGTGGAACAACTAAACTAGGATTTTCTGCTCTTTGCTTGGTTTAATTTTTACGGGTCGTGCGAACCCGTACCGTATGAAATTTGCGGGTCCGCGCCTACTTTCACGGGTATTTGACGCAAGGACGCGCCTTATTTCAAACGCTGCAAGAAAGTCGAGATTTTTAAACCAAAATCCTAGGAGTATCAAATCGATTTAATTTTCTTTACTTGTGTAGTGTTGAGTAATATACCGTAAACATTCGCCTAATGGCGCACCTGGGTTCCTTTTGCCTTGGGGTAAATTTTATGTACAAATAGAGAGTTCCCTTCTCTAAAAATCCCAACAAGAATTAAGGGTACGTGTCCTTATTTGCTTTTGGGATTTTTATGGGAGGGCACTTTTAGTTTGTGTCTAAAATTCTAGTTATGTCAAGGGAGCCCATAGCCTGGGTTCGAATTCGGCTGTATCACATAGCAGTTTGCTCCTTATTTTGAAGCAACAGCTACCCAATTTTGCATTTGTATAGCACTTTTTATTAAAAACAAAAAGCGCAGTGATTTATAGTGCGCTACGCACAGGCACAACGCCTAGACGTTGATCCACAAGCCTCAGCACACTTGACAGTTTGTCGCTGACCACTATGGCCCACATCATTCCATAAACCATTAAACAACAATTCAGGGACTTTGCTGCTTAAGAGTGCACACCCTAGACATTCCACAAATAACCATCGCAACCAGGATCAGCTCCCCGAGTTTCGTACGGGTTACAACGAGACAAATTAGCAGTGAGTTCCTTGTCCAGGGGAATTTCAAGCTAACTCAATTTTTCTACGAGGAGCATACTAGGACCGCCAGGGTTCGTACCCGCAACCTCTCGCACCATAGTCGAACGCCTTAACGATTGAGCTAACTTGACTGCCTATAGTGCTGTAGTATATGGAAGTATCCTGATTATGATGAATTAGCCAAAAACTGCTACACAAAATTTTAAAACAAATTTGAACCCTGCCCATAGCGCCATTAGGCGAACGTTTATGGTATGTGTACATGCGAATGTATGTCCTAAAGGGTAAAAACAGGAGGAAATGACCAAAGTCCAAATTAACAAAGGGACCAAGACAAAGGGGCGAAGATCACTTTTTGCATTACAGTGATTTGTTTTTGAGGGGAAAAAAGGTCCACATTTTGTAAAATCTGAACCCCCTGCAAAAATTCTTTGTCTGAATTTAAGATCGCAGGTTAAAATGACAAGTACTTAAATGAACTTTCATTCCAACTTACTTTGCTTTTCTTTGTGCCCTGCATACAGGTTCCAATGCATTTACGTAATAACTGGGACAGTTACTATTTGGAATTATTAATGATAGCCGGAATTGCTGCGTATCTACTCAACTACATGAATGGGAAGAGCAAAAATCAGAAACTAGCTAGTGCTTGGTGAGTAATACCAACTTACAGGTGCACCCTGGTCTGCATTTGGTGGGAAATTTATATATATATATTATATTTATGGGAATTATGGAAAGAAGAAGAACAAGGTACACCATGCAACTTGATGTGGGGGAACAAGTAAACTACAGACTAGACAGTACGCAGAGGGGGGGGGCAAAAAACAACAAATGTAGACATAGAAGTAGGTAAAGTTCAAGTGGCAAACTTGAAATGACCAATTCCAATGCCCATAGAAGTGTTAAACCTGCAAAAAACAACAGGGATCGATGGGAATACAAAAGTGTGGACACTACATGTAGAACAAGTGATCAAAATCACTGTGCACATAAGCAGACACAATAAGCCAAACAACCAATGTAGGCACAAAAACAGGCCAAAAATTGCCCACAGAAGAACAAAAGTACACTGGAATTGATGACAATCAGTTTAATCACTGTGCACATAGCAGACAAACAAAACCAAGTAGACAAAAAAAACCCCAATGTTTCAAGTAGGTAAACAGACTGCTTTTCTTCAGTGACAGACGGACATTTTTTAAATATATTGTAATGGCTCCATTTGCCAGGAGGGGATTGATGACATGGTACCTGCAAGCACATATATGTGACCATCCACATCGAAATGCTCGTAAAGTCGGCCCCTGATCAATTTTGTTTTCTTCCGTGTGAGTTATGGCTTGTTAAACTTTGCTCCTTCAGTAAAAAGGTACATTATTTTGGTGCTTCAATATATCTCTTTTTCTATATTGCTGGTATTAAATATCAAATGGTCATCATAATTGGCGGTCACTTCAAATCATCCCCAAGTCAACGAGGTTCAGGAATGTCCTCTCATTGTTAATTGTTGGTTAACCCACCACTTGAACAGGATTTAGCCAAAGCAAACAAAGACTATAGCTATTTACTATAAGTATAAGCTTATTATCCCCTTCAACAATAGGATTAAAGATTGGTATTTGACTGGACTGAATTGAGAAACTTGTAGGACAATTATTAGGTATATTTTAAATACAAGCTTTATGCACAACTCTAAATACTATTTGCCGACTTTACGAGCGGTTTGAGATGGATGGTCACATATTTTATAAAGGTTGTGGTCTGTAAAGGAATTAAATTGTATGAAGTTTTGTTTATTTGTTTGTTTTATATTACAGGTTTAATTCACACAAAGATTTGTTGGAGAGTAATTTTGCTCTTGTAGGTAAGTATTGTGTAATTTGTTTTATTTATTTATTGCTATGAGGTTAACTGGTCCAAATTAATAAAGAAACTGTAGAGTAATGGGCACAGAATAAGGCAGCTCTGCACATTGTTGTTGCCCACTTTCGTGATGACCGCAAGCCCTTCGTCGTTAGCTTGTCACTGCGCCAAGTCGCTTGGCCACTAGCAATTACTAGAAAGCCATGCTTTCCTGGCCGATAGGTAGCATTCCATCACCGTGAGCAGCTTACACATCCTCAAATATCTGGTATGAACAGGTTCTTCAAAACTTGGGACTACCGTTGCGGCTGATATGTCAGCTTTTGTCAACTGCAATTAGATGATAATTATCCCGTCTGCATTCAGCATTATCATGAGCCAATAACATTAATAAAATATCATATGCTTGGCGAACTTGAGAATAATATCAAGATCAAGATGATACGATTGATGGTAAGCTTGTTAACACCACTCAAGATATCATGAGTGCAATCTGCAATTTCAAAGGAAGTTTATTGACCCATTTAGAACGATTCATCTTGGGAGCCGTCAGTCAGAGACCATTAAGTTCCCGGCAACCCTGTATGGTCACCATGAAAGTGGGCGGCGATAATGTGCAGAGCCTCCTAACATATGGTCTCGACCATTGTTGCCATTGTTTTCCCATTGCCAATACATTTGGTTTTACAGCAGTTGTAAAGTTGGGGGGGTGGGGCAGGGATTTTGGATACATTTTTGCCCTGATAGTAATAGCTAAGATGTTTGACCTATGACCATAAGGTTGTAGGTTCGATCCCCATCAGGGCCAACATGTTCATGGGCAAGACACTTTATTTCGCTTGTCCCTCTACACCCATGAGAAGCTATCAGAGGGCAGTCAAACTGGTACCATTATTATGATTTTGATTTAAACTTTGATCCAAACACAAGGAATTAATTCCTACCTCAGAATTTTCAGATGGTACTCCATCTTTCATCAGCGAGTGAGTGACTGTATCAGGTCGTGATTTTCTTGACCTTTGACCTGATAACAGACCATTATTGTTGACATCCAAAATCTTCCAAAGCTTTAATGGGGATATTAATTGCATGCAATATCTCATTATTTATTTGTTTATCTCTTCCAGGCGATGATGGCCAGAGTAGCACAGATACGTCAGCAGCACCGGTAACGTTAGTGAAAGAAAGCGAGAACAGATATATGCTGTGGTGCTCAGGCCGTGTGTGCTGTGAAGGCATGCTGGTAGAATTAAAGGTAGGAATATTGATGAACCGCTCCACCATGATAGATCTGAATCTACCGATCAATGGTCACTTTGTTTGCTTATCAGCTGATACCCTAACTCGTCTTGCACTCCCTGAGAAATTAATTAGAGTGCCCTCTATAATTGGTGATATCAACTTTGACTTGGCAAATGGTAAAACAAGTAAAAACTAGGTTATACTACCTACCTTCTCCTTTCATTCAGCCTTGTGTCAAAATTGTGTCAAAATATGTTATTCATTATAAAAATATTTTATTATTGTACTTTTGAGTAGTATTATCTGATTTATTGATTCCGTTCAATTAAATTTCATTTATTCTTATTTCGGGCCACATGATATAATCTTTGTACATATTAATTTTGTAGCGTAAGTTAAATTTCCATCTTGTTCAGATTGGGTGCTACAAGTTTCACGCTCTGCGTCTTTGCGGCATCCACATCTCTTCACTTTTCATGGCCATATTGTATTTCTATAAGTAATATCATTAAGTTTTCCGTATCTTAAATTTCCATTTGTATAATTTTGTTGTGAATTGAGATGAAAACAAATAAAACTTGAACTTGAACTTGAACTACCTTTGATAAACACCATAAAATAATTAACTTTTCCAGTAAAATCTTACGTGGTAGCTACCCAGCAAACACAAAACGTTTTCGACATCATTCGCAAAAAGCTAGAAAAAGTTGCCAGAAAACGTTTAAATGTCGGGTTATATAAAGGGTATATAAATGGTATAATACGTTTTCATACCATTCAAAAACATTTTATGAAAACTTACTGTAAATATTCTAACTTAATGTTATTTAAGTGTTGACAAAATATTTGGCAAAAAATGTTTGTAAAAATTATTTTTCAATAACATTTTAAAAACATTTTACAAATATTTTTGCAGTGTGTTTTCATGACCTTTATATAACCCGACATTTTAATGTTATTAAAACGTTTTTACCAAAACCAAAACCACAAAATATAACCTGTATAAAACGTTTTTAAAACATTTTGTGTTTGCTGGGTAATTGCTGTTGTGAATATGGAAGCCAGTGACACAAAATCAGTATTTAGGCTACCAAATTCAGCCTAAATACTGATTTTGTGTGAAAATAATTGGTTCATTAGAAGGGCAAATGATTTTTCCCGATTCTGATTTCAGATTAGATTAGGCCAAAATCGGAAGTCGGAAGTGACCGATCTGATCGGCTTTTCCCTAGATAAGATTGAGGCTGATGTCAAATTAAGATGTTGGAATTTCAAGAAACATGATGAAAAGTTCATTACTAACCAGTGTCTCCAGAGTGACAACCTATTAGGCCAAAAAAAAAAGTTGTTTGTTTGTCCTCCACCGCCCGCTTCTCAGATTTAATAAGGCCTGACCAATATTTTTTTTTTCAATTTAAAAAAAAAATGAAAATAAGTAAAATTTTTTTTCTTTTCGATTTGGAGTATCTCTGGACCTAGCTAGAGCTAAATGCTAAGATCTTTCATGATTGAAAATATAAAAAAGCCCCCAAAAACATTCTGTGTCTTCAATATGCTAAGTTATAACTTCATGTCATAGTCTATTATTTTTAGTGACTTCAAAATACATTGGATTTGAAATCATTAAAAAAGACATGACATGAACACAAATTATAACTTTAACTGCATATTAAAGAAACAAAATGTTGGTTTTTTTAAATCACCATGAATGATTGTAGCATTTAGCTCTAGCAAGGTCCAGGAATATGCCAAATCCGAAAAAAATAAATAAAATAAACCCCGCACGCCCTCTTTCAAAGCTGTGGAGGACAAACAAACAATTATTTTTTTTGGCATTAGTAGGGTTTGCATATTTTCTGTGCTGTATTTTTTATCATTATTTATCACCGTTATTTTCCCCTCCACAGTTATTAAAGCGACAAGACCTTATTAGTGTGATGGCAAGGACAATGAAACCAGCAACGGATGAAATAGTAAGTGGAAATAAATAAAGCCTGAACGTAGTGATTTATAGTTTGTGGGAAGGTTGCTTGGGGTTGGTTGAACCTCCCAAATGAGCTGGTTTGCTAACTCAACACCCAAATGAAAATTTAAACTCCCCTTAACGCGGCTGTGTACTCTAGACATCGTTTCTTTCGCGAAATTGAGTTTTTTTTATATGTTTGTACTTTGTTATGTTTTTATAAATACAAGGAATGAAAATCCAGATTTATAAACTCCAACTGCAATATTTTAAGGATTTTATTTCACTATTCCACTCGTGTTTGAAATTTAAAAGGAAAGAAAATCTTTGTTGTACCAGCAAGGTACACTTGGCAAGAACAACGCATCGCGTTGCGTGTCAGCATAATTTGGTAACGCACAGATACGCTACGCATACGCGACGCTTATCTGCATGTGTGGCGCATCTTATGGAAACACCACGGAAGCACTGATTTCACAAAAACCAGCGGTCAAATGGCTCCGTTTTAGCTGATAAAATGTGATTTTTTTCAAGTTCTTTCCCCCGATTTAAACATCAAGATATGAATAGATTTCGCCCAAGCTTCTCAAGGGGCTGTGGATTTACCCGATGTTCACGTAATGTAAGGTAGAAAAAACGAAAACTGCCGCATTCTCCTGTAAGCTTCGATCAAAGTGCAAAATATCCACACTCGGAAGACTTCAACGGCCTTTATTTCAATGTTCATTTTCTCGGTAAAATGACGATTTAGGTACACGATAACTCAATAAATACAGCATCTATAGGTAAGCAATTATGCTCATCATAAAAAGCATGATTGACTTAAGAAACGGTTTTCTCATTTTTTTATATTTTGGTCTATTTCCAATTTTAGGCATCATTTTGTGCAAATAGGCGGTTGTGAATTTTAAAAAGTTCATTTTGATGCCTTATATGGTCAATATCTCCAAAAATAAGGCCAATATCAAAAAACTAAAAAAAACGGTTTTGGAATAGTGCCTCGATTAAGAAAAAAGCAAAACGAAAATTTTTGGAAAGAGTGTTTTTTTGTTATGATGTACCTAACAAAAATTGCCAAAAATTCACTTTTTGTGATTTTCTTCATAATTGTTACTTTTACACCAAAACTCTACTTATATTGAGATTCATTGATGTCTTGCCTTTATAAAAATGTATACTTTTACATGTCTTGCGTGAATAATTACAAAGTTATGGCACTTTTACTACATGCGTATCTGAGAGTACACAGCTACCTTAAGGGATCTTAAATGAGCGTTTTGAGCGTTTCAACATTATTTTTTGTGGGACATGAGAACACATCAGACATATCGAATTGCATTCTGAATACGAAGAATGTCTTTCTGATAACAAATAATTTTCATTCTTTGAAATTCACGATATAATACAAATTTTATGACAAATTATTAAAATTTGATATTTTTCACATTTTGATATATAACAGTCCTCGAAGTAAATTTTATAAATCTAATGATGTCTTTTTAAAGTGTATGTAGCTGGGAGGAAAAGCCGATGATCAATGGAAAATTTTGACCTTTCATATTGAAGATATGGATTTTTTCCCCAAAAAGGCCTAATTTTTTGTTGGTGTTTTGGGGAAAAAATCCATATCTTCAATACGAAAGGTCAAAATGTTCAATTGATCGTCGGCTTTTCATCCCACCTACATACACTTTAAGTTTAAATCATCAGATTTATAAAGTTTACTTCGAGTACTGTTAAATATCAAAAATATAAATTTTCAATCATTTGCCATAAAATGTGTATTACATTGCAAATTTCAAAAAATCAAAATTATTTGATATCAGAAGGATATTCTTCGTATTCATCAATTCGGTATGTCTGATGTGCTCTAATGTCCCACAATAAATACTGTCCAAACGTCATACCCCAGCCCTTAAACCACCCCCCCCCCCAAAAAAAAATGAAGAATATTTCAAGGCTTTAACCTTCCCTCAATAGTGTAAAATTGAAACCTGGCCTGGTAAGCATAAACTTTTACCTTAATTTTGGGCTAAAATAGTGTACAGTTGTGTACAAAACAGAAATTTGCACTTTAAGCACAATTATCACAGTAACACAGGACCAAGTCCACCGGAAATATTTGTGACATGATCAAGGGGAATGAGTCACTTGTCGGCAGTTTTCAATTAGAAGTTTTTTGCATCATTTTCTGGCAGTTTACAAATGCTACATTTTGATGTAAACCGCATCAAAATCAGACATCTGGTTACCGAGTTATGAGCAATTTATCAGTGGCTGAAAACAATATAAAACAAAAGAATTTGAACACGGTTTTTGCCAATATCTCAAAAACAATATTAGCGACATCCGACTCATTCCCCTTGATCATGTCACATTTTTGTTTTTGCCAGCGACCTTAATATGTCACTGAACATGTGAACTTTATCAGATTTTCATTCCATAAAACATTTGAACAGCTACTCTGAGACTTTCAGGTAAACTTAAGAAGCACACACCCAAGACATACTGCTTTGGTTGGGCTATACCCGTTGAAATTCATAGACCCCCAATGTAAAAATTGATTGTGAACTTTGTTTGTTTCAGAAAATTACTGTAACAATGAACAAGGAGGATATGGACAGTATTGTGTTGTTTGTTGGTACTAAAAAGGCTGCAAGTCGTATGGGCAAGGAAATGCAAGACTTGGTAAGTGAAAATATCGTCGGTCGCATCACATAGTGTCGAATAGATGGCAGGGGTCGTTGCACCTATTTGTCGTGATTTATCCCTTCGAAAAAGTGCCTGTATATAGCACAAGAATTTTTGGTTAAAATCAAACTGTTCCAAATTCCTCTCTAAAATGTTGTCATATCCGATCAAAGGTGGCCCATTTAAGAAGCTTTAACATATCTTAAGATCACACTAATATTATTGTTCAGACAACTGTACAATATATTTTGTGACTGAGAACTATAATTATAGGTTAATAACTGCGCATTAGTTATTTGGAGGGCATTGTGAAAAATCTAAACATTTTGCCTTTGGCAATGCGCCCCGAGGGATATTCTGAGGTCCAAAGCAAAATGTTTAGATTTTTCACAATGCCCGACATATAACTGATGCAAAGTTATTAACCAAATTCATAACCGTCACTTTTAACTCATCACTCAACCAAATCTCAAGATTTTATTCTCCAAAATTTGTTGAAATAAAGAATTTTTATCAAAACTTCTATTTCATCCTTCAAAAAATCAAACAGACTAAAATGGACTTACCAATTGAATACATGAATACAAAAGCCACCCATATTACCATGGGAAGTGATTTTGAGAGAAAAACCTGTGTATCATTTTAATTCCTTCAGTTAGATTTACCTGGTCAATATGGTAAGTTTTACGTGCAAATGAGTGGATTAACCTGTATTAAGTATGACGATTAGCATTTCAGGGACTTTGTGGGGTTCATTTTAAATTTTGGACTTGGGTGGTTTTTTGAATCATATACAAAGGCAACAATGTTAGAATGAGATTACCACTAGTAAGATAATACAAAATAAAGCACACAGGTATGTACATGTATAATGTTGATAAGCATTCTGCCATGTAATATAAACCACACACTTTCCTTTATTAAACCCATTTTTTTTCTTCAAAAGTCACTCTCCAGCAATGAATGTGTTACAAGTGGGCTTTTATACATACTGGATTTCCATCAATGTGTTACAAGACTCAAATCATGGAATCGGGTGATTCTTTCATACATGCTATTTTTCACATGCCCAATAGACACGGAGGATGAATTTGAGTTGTTCTTTCATACATATGACAGGCCTATATATAGCAACAATTTCCCATGCTTAACTCAATTTGGCCATAGTATGGACTTGGGTGGCTTTTGTATTCATATATTCAATTACAGCACTGCGCAATCACGCCATGTGCAAGTATGGTAGTTGCGTGCGCGTGTAGAGTTCTGGCGCAACAGATGCGCACTACGCGGAAATCATTGTACCGCGTAAGCATACGTGGAGGTCATTGATGGATATCAATAACCTCCGCGCCGGTGTGCGTATATCATCTAACGAGCAATTTAATTGGGACGCAAATATGGCGTAATACCGGAGGTTATGAATTGTCAACGCGGCAAGGCTGAACTTATTTTGTATGTTCTGGTTTTTTTTCAGAGCCTTTACTGTACAGATCGCCGTAGTGGCGATAAATATAATCTGTCTTCGTCTTTTTCTGTGCTTTCTGAAATGGGAGAAGTTATTAATGGTATCCTTGATAACAAGGTAAGCTTAAGCCATACTGTATGCACCTGTAATAGTCAAATTAATTCAATCAATAAGGGGTAAAACTACAGTGCACTAGTGTGTTTGCAATACGAGTTTAGCCCTGCAGTCATGTGAGTTTGTGGTCGTGATAATGATCAAGCTAGCTTGGAAAAAAATTGGACAAAGATTTCTATTTCATGTACCCTACCTTCACAGTCCATCATTCCACTATCAGCGATTTTCTATTGGAGTAAAAAGCCGGCTTTTATCCGGTTTGTGGATTAAAATTACCAGTAGAAAATGCTGTCCTCCGGTATTTGGACCGCGAATGCGGCTAAATTTTCTCCGCTATTTCGCCGGCATTTATCCTTCTAAAACTAGGATTTTTTCCGGAGAGGAGAGCCGGCTTTCGTCAATAGAAAACCACAGCCTCCATATTCCGGTTCGCCACAGTGGAGTACTGAAGGCTTAATTGCGATGTGGCAAATATGCTAATGATGTCAGTGGCATCGGGTATTTACCCGGTATTTAGAGCAATAGAAAATCACAGTAAGCAGGAATATTCCGGTTTAATCTCTAACCGGAATGATTCTTTATTATACCATATGTTCAATAGAAAAACACTGATTGTGCACTGTGAATTGACCAAATGCGTCACGGCACATTATTATGCATACAATGTGTCTGTGATGCACCCTGTCACTTACATTGTGGATCTGCGTACAAGCTCTACCTTGATATATTTGGCAAGAAGGTGATATTTTCTCTTCAGATCACACTATTTTTGAGATAATAGAATAGAATTAAAGGGTGTCGCATTATCCGATATACGCACGAATAACGTGTCCTCAGCAGTAAAAATGTTTAAGTATTGCTTCTGCCTCATCCATTAAACGTTGAAGCAAAAAAATACTTGCAAATTTTCTCCATAAAATAAAGGGCTCTGGTATGAGCGTTTGGACAGGATTTTTTTGTGGGACATGAGAGCACATCGGACATATCGAATTGCTTTCTGAATACGAGGAATGTCCATCTGATATCAAATAATTTTTGAAATTTACGATGTAATACATAATATTGATGGCAGATGGTTAAGAATTTATACTTTTGATATTTAACAGTCCTCGTAGTAAACTTTAATGACCTTTTGTATTGCAGATATGGATTTTTTTCGCAAAACACCAAAAAAAAAATTAGATCTTTTTGGGAAAAAATGAATATCCAGCTACGTACACATTAAGTACATATCATTAGATTTATAAAGTTTACTTCAAGAACTGTTATATATCAAAAATTCAAAAAATATCAAATTTCAATAATTTATCATAAAATTTGTATTATATCGCAATTTAAAAAATCTAAATTATTTGATATCAGAAGGACATTCCTCGTATTCAGAATGCAATTCGATATGTCTGATGTGCTCTCAGGTCCCACAAGAAATACTGTCCAAACACTCATACCAGAGCCCTTAAGAAAATTGAATTTGTTCACTAAATTAACTGATTAATCTTTGTCTTTGATTTGCAGGTCATTGCCTGTTTGTCTGATAGAGAAAACATGTTTGATTATTTACATATCTCGGACCAATTTTCTGGTCCAAAACCCAGTACTGAGTAAGTATACTTTTAGACACGCAGAGATTTACTGTACAGAATACACATAGAAAGCTAAAAAGTCAGTGATATGCAAATGATCTAGGCTCTTGGGTGTAGATTTGAAAATGGTTTAGAGAAGGGTGATTTTTGTAAAATTGTGGTTTAAATAACAAGTTAAGTAATACAACTTTTTTCCTTCATAAGTTCTTTTGCATTCTTATTCGTATTCTTATTCTTTTGCATTCTTAATTCATAGTCATAAATACAATGTGTGTGAATAATTTCTACCCACCTCTCGTTCACTGTAAACTTGCTGCTAACTCAATTAAGGTGCATGGAGTCAACATTTGGAACTCTATTCCAATTTCTATCCAAAATGCCACATCCACAAGCTCCTTTAAACACAATTTTAAGACAGCAGTGGGCTTGTGTTCGAATACACTGCTTGCAGTGCTTGCTTTGATATTTATGTATGCAATTATATATGGTCCACAACTTATAAGTTCCCCCTAATACTTTTTAGAATAAGTCAAAAAATATTTTACGAAATGTAAAAATGTAATAAGATAAGTATAGCCCTATTTGTTTTATACATGTGTATCAATTTATAGCGTCACACATCATTGCGTTCAGTCACAATGGTTAATTGTGTAAGAAAAGAGGCCATTTTAAAAGTTGCACCTGAGTCCATAGCAGTCAGGTTTTCTTTAACAAACACATGAATAGACCTGGCCTACTATATTGTTTGAGAGCTGACTCCTATGGACTCAGATGCAACTTTTAACACTGTTTAAAATGGGCAATGATGTATGACGCTTTAATTTGGTCCATATGTGTAAAACAAATACAGCTACTTATACCTTTTTACACATTTGCATTTTGTCAAATATTTTTAGATTTATTTTAAAAAGTATTTAGGGGGTACTTATAAGTTGTGGACCCTATATTATTTCTGGCATTTGTTATTATATCATGTTTTATTGAATAATTGATTCTTGAATTGAATTGAATTCTTATTACAGAGAGGAACAGCCTACCAAGATGCCAGAGACAAAGAAGGTGCTCATCTTCAACTTTAAGTGTAAGTCAAGACTATTCAAGTTGAAATGCATACCCCCCCCCCTATTCGCTGTTGAAGTGACGTAATAAATCAGATTAACTACCATAGCAATGGATGAATACAATTTTGATTATATCGCCCTGCACTTCAAGCAGGTTGCACTCATCACCTGTGTATGTCTGCAATCATAGATTGAATACAATGCCGCTCTTTTTGAAGATACTTATCTTACAGGTGCGAGTGATCAGAATGATATGGTTCAATGCATAGGTACTGTGTGAACGTTATAGTGCAAGGCGATAATCAGAAATTGTATTCAACCATTGCTATGGTAATTATCAGATTATTACGTCACTTCAACAGCAAATAGAAGACATGATCCTAATATTGTACACAGGGAGTGTGAATTTCAAGTGATCCTAATATTGTACACAGGGAGTGTGAATTTCAAGTTGAGTCACCCATTCAGTGTCGTCTGCTCCAAAATGGGCTATTCCAGTTGAAATCCATACACCCCCTATGGAAGACAAGACATGATCCTAATATTATACACAGGGAGTGTGAATTTCAAATGGCATTACCTGAAATGGTGACTCCATTTGAAATCTATACCCCTGTGTGGGAGATAAACACCATGTCTTGCATAGTGGGTGTAAGGATTTCAACTGGAATAGTGCAATAGAAGGAGTATTAGAGTTGTCTGATAAAAGTACCCCCTAAAATACAGAGAAGATTTTTGATGAATGGATATACATGCATTACAAGAACATGGGAAGAAAAAGCTGAGTCGGTTGAAGCTGTAAATTGTTGAATCCTGAGATCATGAAAGTCGCATGTATCATCTACAATTTTGAAGCAACTGGACCCCCAAAATGAAGTATTATTGTCTAATTTGCTTCAATCATTAATATGTACAATATACTGATTTCAAGGGGCATTTTAACAGGCAAAAACAGTAGTCCGATATTGTGAAGAAGACTAGAAACAAAGATGGCAGATCTTTGTTTTTGATTAATCATAAGTGACTGATAGAGGGCGGTATTTTTATAATAATTATTTTGGGCTGCGGGAGGTAGATAAGGTAAATTGTGGCAAACCTAAAATCGCTTGAAATAAGGATACTTGCAAAATTCTGCGAGAATCTAAATGGATTCGCCCATGCTATCACAGATTTCTAGGCCTCCGGCAGATGATTGTTTCCCCTTTTGGCAGTCCAGGTAGCCTAATTATTAGTACATTGTTACTGTAAGACGGTTTACTTTGGTACGTAACAGTACAAGTTTGAGTCCTGGCACTGTCAGTTTCTGTTAGCGTGAAAAATTTAGCCAGCTTCAAATCCCACTGACTAGGAAGTTACTGTTAATTATCCGGGTCTATTACCTGTACAAAACTAAGGGAGGTGATCCTGGTTGCGATGGTTTATGTAGGTATATTAGAGCTTGTGCTGATCTCGAATTGTGCATCATGTGTTTTTGTGATTTCATACGAATAGTCAAATAAAATATCCACTTACTTGCAGACGTTTTGGAAACTCTCGGTTTTCTTTTTCGATGCTACTGTTGTAATGACGATCTGTGTACAGCCGATGTTGACTGCTGCTTAGCAACCGAGTTGGAATGATTTTGGCTACCGTGATCAGTGACTCTCTGAAGTGTTTGGCCTTGTGGGTCTGGCCAGGGCACTATAAAGATTATCACCCTGGGCTTTGAGTCACAGCATAGGGTGATCAATAAATGCAACAATTTATTTATTTATTTTTGTTGTTGTTAAACTTATATCCTTGTTTTCTTACTGTAGTTCCCAGTGGATCCCGTGGTACCGTAAAGGACATGGAGAATATGCTGCCTCTTATGAAAATGGTTGTATACTGTATGGACAAAGTGAAACGCTTCAGACTCTCAAGAGAGGTATGTGTAGACGGACTTATGATGTCATATCCATAAATAAATAAATGTACAGGGTGTCCCTGAAAGAACTGTATCGTTGAAAACTTAATTGTTTGGGTTAACACCACAACTAAACATAACTAAATAATTGTGGCATTGTGGTCCTGATATTATTGTAAACAGTGAAACAAGTGATGGTATATTAGACTTTTGAGTAGAAATAGTGATTTTATGTTAATATTATAGACTTATAGTTCACTAACATGTTATAGAAAGCAGATATAAAGCCACAAGAGCAGTATCAGTAAGTAACTAGTTGTAAGCTGGCCCAATTTCATCAAAGTGAAAATTGCTGGACCTACCCATAATCAGGGACCGTGTATAAAGGGACTGGAAACGGGATTATTGATAGCTATTGTCAAGCTATTGTTATCAGATTATCTTTCACGACCTTCGATTGTATGCGAGTTGTGCGGCGCGATGTTTGAATTTTATTATTTACTCGTGTTGCTCTACAAAATATCAAAAACACATCAAAGTATTCCAATATCTCTTTAAGTTATGACACATTGTGTAAAATGTCTATCCTTTGTTGAAAATAATTTCTGTGTAGCATCGAGAATCATTTACATTGGAGTTTGGAGACAAAATGTGATAATTTTGTGGAAATACAGAATGCTAGAACAAACAAAATTATATTTTTTCTGGAATGTGTACAACGTACGCTTGGTATTCCTACTGATTTCGATACTGAAATAATTCTTAAGATGATGTTCTTTGAAGATTTATGTTAGCATTTCTAGAGTCTGTCATTATACTAGCTAACATGTAGGCTCATTTCGCAATGTACAAGACAAGCCAAGCGCAGTGTTGTAACTGTGCTTGGATTCGTACTATGGTCTATTGATCAATGTATGTTTCATGCTTGCTCAACTGAGGATAATTTGTAAACCAGCAACTCGCATGGTACAATGGATGGAAGGCGTTTCCAGTCCCTTCATACAAGGTCCCTGCCATAATGCAATTTGCATGGGAAAACATCGATATCATGGTAAAACCACAAATCAATGTTTTTTTTTCACGATTTCTTTTAAAATACATCGATTGGAACATTAAATTTCTGGATGCTATGACAAAAAATCTATTTATATGATACCAAAATCTCATCCAACGATGAGGTAAAGTCGCTTGGATGAGGATGTCAAACGGGTCAAGGACCTTTAATGAGGGTCGATCATAATAGATACTTGGTAGCAAGGAATGATTGCCTTTGTTATCACAACAAAATCTGAAGATTGACTTAATATTTTGCAAGAAAGCCAAAATGATGTATAATACTTTCGTTCTACTGATGATGAAATCAGTGAGGATACTTAAATATTTTAACTGATTGGTTTTCTGAATAAAAAATATAAATCTGTAACGGCTCAGATAGCGACATTTTCACGATTTTTTTGTGGGACCTGAGAGCATATCAGACATATCGAATTGCATTTTTAAAGCGAGGAATGTCCTGATGATATCAAATAATTTAGATTAGAAATTTTTATGGCAAAATATTAAAAATTGATATTTTTTTAATTTAACAGTCCTCAAAGTAAATTGTAGAAATCTAATTATTTACTTTAAGTGTATGTAGCTGGGATGAAAAGCCAACGATCAATTGAAAATTTTGACCTTTCATATTGAAATTGATTTTTTCCCAAAAAGACTTAAAATATTTTCAGCTTTTTGGGAGAAAAATCCATGTCTTCAATATGAAAGGTCAAAATTTTCAATTGATCGTCAGCTTTTCATCCCAGCTTCATAATCTGAGCCCTTAAAGCAATCTTGTAACATTTTCACTATCATATGTGACACGATCTGGTCCATGGGGGCCAAAGGCGGCAAATTTGAACCTGAGATAAAGGTCAAAATATGGAGTAAAAAACAATGAAATACGAGGGGGTATCCAAAAGTTTTTGACATCATCCAGAAGCAAAGGAGCTATATCGATGAAATTTTGTCAGTGTGATCACTGGTCCTTATGTACATTATGGTCCAAAAATGGTCTCATAAGTATGTTTACTTTCTTTACAGGTGGCGCTAGATGGGCAGTAGGCGCATAATCTTTTCATGAGAAGATCCTCCACTTTCTTAAATTTTTTCAGTGTGGCCGCATCATCCGAAAGTGATGGACGTCCACTTCTTGGCTCATCTGTGAGGGACATGTGGCCAGTTTGGAATTTTTTTTTTCAAAAAGAAAGCAACAGTGCCATATGATGGGCAATCATCACCGTAGATAGCTTTCATTTCATCATAAATTTTCTGAGCATTGTAGGCCTAACCCTTCAAATGCAGGAACTTAATCACGCTGCGTGCCTCAATTTTCTCCATTTTACAGGTTATGCGCCTACTGCCCATCTGGCGCCACCTGTAAAAAAAGTAAAACATACTTATGGGACCATTTTTGGACCATAATGTACATAAGGACCAGTAATTACACTGACAAAATTTCATCGATATAGCTCCTTCGCTTCTGGGTGATGTCAAAAACTTTTGGATACCCCCTCGTACATAAGAAAATAGGCATCAAAAAACTTTAGAACCAAGTATGCTAGACCTTTTTCAGTGTTTTCAGTAAATGATAGCCTATTGTATGTACAATGTAATAATTATAGTAACTCAATTTTCAAAAATTGCCTCATTTGGCCTCCACGGACCAGATCGTGTCACATATGCAAACAAATTAAAACAGAAATCTATAATGAGCATGAAGTTATTCCCATATTTGATGTATTTTCTTCTGTGTCATTCATTATAGGGTAAATTGAAGGCAGACCGTGCCCGTGCTAAAGTATCCGAGTCTTACATGAAACTAGCTCACTCTCAGCGCCAGGAGGCTGCTCAACAGCGCCGTGAGGAGAAGCGCCGTGCAGACAAGGAGCGTCTGATGAACGAGGAAGATCCAGATAAGGCTCGCAAGCTGGAGGTAAGAACAATGAGTTTGTTTCTTAAAACTGGCATCAGTCAGTCAGTCTTGTCAGGGACGATCGGTAAATTGCATGGACAAAACCTGTTATGTATGACTCACACTTCCATCCATTCCATTGCCTAATTATGGTAGAATTTCACTAGATTCTTGCTTGATGTACGGGTGTAATTTTGATGCATTTACCACGAAAATGATATTTTCCATGGGCGTCGCCATTAGTATAGCTGTAAATCCCCAAATTTCCGCACTTTCTTTTAATTTCAGCCCGTTTTTTGGCCTTTTTAGCACAATTTCACACACTTTTTAAGGCTTTTTTTCAAACACTTTTTTCCATGCATGATCATTCTCATGATTTTGTTGCTAATTAATCTGCATCTTTTTAATGATTTTTTACAATATATTTTTACAATGTATACAATTTTGTGCAATATTGTTATCTTTGTTAATGTTGTTTATTCAAATAAATTCAATCTATCAATCAGTCAATCAATTGATCAATCGACATATCGAGCTTTTCTGGCCATGTGCCAGATATTTGGGCTGAAGAGGTCCAAGAGAATTCTGGATGAAAGCTTCTTCTTGGTAAGCAATCAAAGTTTGTGAGAAATTAGAAAAAGTTAATCATCATGCTTTTGTTTCTTCTTTCCCCCTTTTTGTACAGGAAAAGCAGCATCGCAAGGACATGCGTAAACGAATGAATCCAGGTGCCAAGCAGGTCAAAGTTCGTGTAGCTTAAAGATAAAGCTTCATATAACTGTAATGTCATCCAATTATAGTCCCATGTCTGATAATAATCTCACTGGGGGGAGGGGGGTTGGTGCCAGGGGGGGCAAGTAAGCAATTCTTAATATGTTCTATTGTAGTTGAAATCCATACACCCCCTTTGGGAGACATGACCGTAATGTTCCACACAGGGAGTGTGAATTTCATATTAGGTTACCTGAATGGGTGAATCTATTTGGAATCTTAACCCCATGTGTGGGAGACCAAGGACATGTCTTCCATAGGATGTGTATTTCAACTAAAGAAGCCCAGTATTGGATTATAATCCCTGGTCAGGTTTGGAAACCTCAATTGCATTAAATGTCATTAACCCTTACACCAGAAAAAACCACAGAATACCACAATGAAAAATTCTGCGCATGCATGCATCCCAGGGTCTGCGATGTCGCAATCACCTTAAGTGTCAAATGCTCACGGAATTGCGGGCGGGCCGTGTAGCTCCCGGTCCTTGATCGTGTGGTTGGCATCGGGGGTCAAAGGTTGAATCCCGGGGTGCCAAGTCAAAATTCTTCTTCTTCTTGACTTTTTCGGATCTTCTGTGACTTCCGATAGCAAAAAACCTGGGTCAGGGTTAGCTGAATGGTTGTATGACATGATCGTTGATGCCTGGAAAGTAAGGTTATTTGTTTAATATGCACATTATAATGTTTAAGGAACTGTTTGCAGAGAACCGGTAGAATTGTTATGGTTACAATTTTGGGGAGATGGATATTGAGGGATCAGAGCGGAAAGCACCAAAGTACAAAAGCGACATGTAATAATACAGGCGTTTTTGTACTTTCTGGCTCTCACACATTTCATGCATAGTGTTGTACTTAGGGCTTTACATTTTTGCTGATAAGTTTCTGTGGCTTTAACTTGTTTATGGTATACAATCATAAAAGGTGCCCAGTGTTGTAAGGATTAATTTGGTACCAGAATCTCATTTTGGCCAAAAATGCACTGAGGGCCTTTTGTCTCTGACTCCTCGATATAAAATAAACATCAGCAAGCTTTACTGTGTACTTCATGCTAGAATTTGCTATGGTTACTTGAGGATGGGCTTCTGATCTTCTAGTACATCCTCCGATCATAATCCCACCCACCCCTCCTTATGATACATTCTCCCAACTTAAAACTACTGGGAAAATAATTGGATGATTACGGTATTCTGTCTTACCACTTGTAACAAAACAGCACAACTGAAAGTGTGACTACTGTATTCTCGCTAATTAAAGCCCCCCTCTAATAAATACCCCCGCCATTTTATTTTCAACCAAAGTGTTCTATAAAATGCCAAAATACCATACAGTTCCTGTATTTTTTGAACATCAATTGCCGACTTCACCATATCCATGTGGTGGTGGTCATTATTATGGACAGTGCTTACAGTATTTGTAGAAATTTTGCATTTTTGTGGAGCTCTGCAGTACTGCTGGATTGGTACTTAGTGATATTTGAAATGGGAATTATCATTGTAAGCTAATTAACGCCCACTTTTGGAAAATGCAACGCCCCAGGGGCATTAATTAGATAGAATACAGTATTTTGAAATAGTACGGTATTCGAAAAAATGTTCAACTTGTAGTAACCTTTATACGATACATGCACAGCAATTTTAAAGTGATTTACGATTCATCATCATCATCATCATCATCATCATCATCATCAGTCGGCTGGGGAGCAGGCGACTACAAGCTTTCTCCAACTATTGCAATCTTGGGCAAGCGAAACAATTTTGTTTGGCTGCAGCATCCCTTCAGTATCTCCCAGGAGGTGTTGGTAGATACCAACAGCATGAAGTCATCGAATGTGAAATAGTTTAATTCTGATAAAATATCAGTTTTGCCATTTTGTGGTGGTATGACAGTAATGTACAGCGTGGCTTAATTTTACTGCACCAGTAGCAATTAAAAATGATTATCGATAGGTTTTGTGTAATACATTTAAACTAAAATATGCCAGTTTCATCTCATATTTGCCAACTTCGGATTAAATACAAATACTACATGTTTAAATAGGATCATTAGATAGGTCAAGCCCACAGAATTGGAGGAGAACCAGGACTTGACCGCCACCTTGATACAGGCATGGAGCAAACAATGTGCTCAAGGCAATTGTTGTCATGCAAGCGTGACATGGATGATGGGCGCATTTCTATGCACTTGATGCGACCTGCATATGATACCAAGAAGCTTCAGATGAGATGTAGAATTAATTTTCGTTCGTCTCCGCACAACGTCGGCAAGGACCCTAATACCCCCAATTTTCTCCCCATAGCTGACGACGCTATTATACGTGGCTGTAGTGTATAGGGAGTCCAGGTTCTCCTTCTGTAATTCTGTAGTCAAGCCAGAAGTTCTGGCCACAGGCCTATCAACACAAACCAGGAGGGTGAGAGGTGATCGCCCTGTAGCCAGTACTAAGAGAAAAAAGTTTGACCTCTAATTTTCCCGATATAAACCATGTAGTATTTGATTTATTACACCTCTTGCATGTTTATGAGCTAATGGTGCCAATTATTCATTCATCATCAAATTCCTTGGAAAGTAGCATGGCAGTGAAAATATTACGTTCAATATAGGGTCTGACTGGCAATTTAATTCTGGTGGCAAACTTTGACGCTGGGATTGAGGTACGAGAGAAATGACAGAAATTATTAACCATGCAGTTTGTTGACCAATCAATGGGCACCATTTGCTCATGAATACCTGGGAGGTGTAATAATATTTATTATGTTGTCAAGACAACTTGACTTACGTCTCATTAGCAACTCTAAATATTGAGTATGTACTATGTATAAATCTTAAATACACACAGTGGCGTAGTGGTTGTGGCGCCCAGGGCAAGGATACAAAATGACGGCACCCCAAACCCAGAATTTATTAATTGTTGACCCCAATTTTTTTTTTTCCCAGAGCGCTCTAGAATCTAAAAAGTGGGGGAAGGTCAAAATTTTTCAAACATTTGTTCAACGCATGTTAAACATATATAGCATGCATTGACACCATAAGACGGCACCCGCACAGCATGTACCCCCAATAGATAAAAACAAACATAATTATATTTTTTATGTTGAGTTCTATTTTTTTCTCATTTTGGTGCCCCGATAATGTGGCTCCCAGGGCATGTGTCCCCTCTGCCCCCCCCCCCCAATCGCTACGCCACTGCTTACTGTAAAGTCAATATTTTCGCGAGAAGATATTTTCGCGATTTTGAAGATTTTGTCAATTGCACGAGAATTAAATTTCGCGGTTTTGATATTGATACAATAGAAACCTAATGCAAAAGTATATTTTCGCGAGTTTTTATTTTCAGCGATTTTATGTCCACTCGCATGAAATTCATGAAAATAAAAACCTCATGAAAATTTCTACTTATACAGTATATACATTCAAAGTGTACAGTTGCAATGACATTAATCAATCCGGTAAGTTTGATATACTTGTTGTTTGATATACTTTGTTTATATGGAATGTTTTAAGGAATATACCAAAGTATTGACGGAAGCCCTGTGAACGAGATGTAGTTCCATCAGGGAGGGAGGGGTTAATATATTATTAACGTTTTTACTGTTTGTGGATTTTGTTAATTTTGAACAATTCTTAAGGGATCCAAAATGAGCGTTTATTGCGTTTCGACAGTATTTTTTGTGGGACATGAGAGCATCTCAGACCTATCGAATTGCATTCTGAATACTGAAGCATGTCTTTCTGATATCAAATAATTTTCATTTTTTAAATCACAATATAATACAAATTTTATGACAAATTATAAAAATTTGATATTTTTCAAATTTTTGATATATAACAGTTCTCGAAGTAAATTATATAAATCTAATGATATATTCTTAAAGTGTATGTAGCAGGAGAGGAAAAGCCGACGGTCAATTGAAAATTTTGACCTTTCATATTGAAGATATGGATTTTTTTCCCAAAAAGACCTAAATTTTTTGGTGTTTTGGGAAAAAAAATCCATATCTTCAATACTAAAGGTCAAAATTTTCAATTGATCGTCGGCTTTTCATCCCACCTACATACACTTTAAGTATAAATCATCAGATTTATAAAGTTTACTTCAAGTACTGTTAAATATCAAAAATATCAATTTTAATGATTTGCCATAAAATGTGTATTAAATTGCGAATGTCAAAAATCAAAATTATTTGATATCAGAATGACATTCTTCGTATTCAGAATGCAATTCGATATGTCTGATGTGCTCTAATGTCCCAAAATAAATACTGTCCAAACGCTCATACCCCAGCCCTTAAGAAAAATGAAGATGTGTAAATCCCATGTTAGTGACGTTGAACTTATTCAATGGAAAATGTCGAGACCCATATTGGGTTTCATTGCAGAGTGTAATGAAATGAGGAGGGGGAGCGGTTTGGCCTTGGAACCCTCCGGGGGGGGGGGGGCTGGTGCAGCGGTATGGGCTCTGCCTCACAATCTGGATGTGAATTGAATTGGAAAAATCCAATGTGAATTTGAGCACCGTCGTTACCATCGTGTTGTGCACTTGGGCAAGGTGCTTTACCTCACTTCCCCCCTCTACCCAGGGGTGAAACGGGGAGCTGTTATGAATATGTCCATTGAGCACTGCCCAAATGTATGAGCATGCCTGGAGCTGGTGACATTATTCCGACAACAGCGGAATACATGTAAAGCGCTTCGATACATGTTATGAATGCCAACATTTATTTATTCAATTACCAAATTAGTTCCATGTTTATAGTGCTTCGTCAAACATTTGGTTTATTCCCATATGATTATTAAGATTACCTTGATAATGATTGTTTTACTTTAAATGGCAAGAGAAAATTCAGTGTTTGTATTTTTTTCCGAGTATCTATTTTGCTCAGTCCACCACCACCGCCACCATGTTCCTTCACTTAATATTTTTAATTGTTCTTTCTAATTGAAGCCCTCCTCCCTAATAAACACCCCACCATTCAAATACATGCAGCTAATTTCTAGAGAAATTACAGATTCGTGTAAAATGCCTATTTTGTCTTTAATACACAGTTTTCAGCTGAACATGTACGGCACTAACAAATGATTTTTACAATCCTCTGGATGAATAAATCACTGAATATGCCTTTAATGTTTTATGTTTTTAGGTTTTTTTAAAATAGTATTGTGAGTATTTTTTCCGCAGCAGAATGAAAAAAGGAAAAAATGTCAATAAAAAACTGGTTTGTTAGCTATTGACCCAATTGAATGCAGTGGTGGACTGAGCAGGTTTTGGAAAAGAAATTGAAATTGGAATCAAGTAGAATATTTTCTAAATCATAAGAACATAAATTGAACTATTATGGCCATCTTCTGACTCTGTGTTGCAGAATTTGGAGCCTCGACAATTAAAAACCACTGGTTTTTGATTGATAAGTACAATGTACACTACAAGATTCCTATTGCAGCCACCTGCACAGGTACACCGTCGCTAAGGTTATTGTACCTGGTACACACAAGAGTACCAATGCTGCTACTGCGCTGGACCCACCAGCAGTGGTACTGCACAGCTGCATTGCAGCTGCATTGGTACTACCCTGTTACTCCCCTGGTACTGCCCAGTGCCAGCCAATTGCAAGTACCTTGGCAATGGTGTACCTGTGCAGGCGACCCCAATAGGAATTTTATAGTAGTAGTATGTCATGTGAAGCGGTTGATATTTCTCACTTAAAAATGATTTAAGATTTTAACTTTGTAAGACGAAAAAAAATTGAAATGTAATGAAATATTGTATATGTGTATGTGAGGGAGTAAGAGACGGTAACCTATATTATTGGTGCTCATGTTATTGTGCCACAAAGTGTGGCATAACCTGATACACTCGGACCAAAGTTGGAAATCTTAGAAATTGAGTTATCAACTTGGCCAGTACCTAAGCTTACTGATGTTGAAATCCTGAAGTCCCTAGTGTACTTGGTTGCAAAGTGTGTATTTTATTAATAGGGTTTAAGGCTGCACGACATAGGCACTTTTAGTAGTCGACTAATCGCCACTCAAATAGTTGCGACTACGACTATTGGCGACTATCAAAGGTCAAAATTTGCTTGAAGTTCAAGCTTACTTTTTTTGTTCAGAATATATACCACTTAAAAACATACACTCTTTGTGAGTAAACAGTCGGACGATTACAGGACACTGCTGGGGACATTATTATTGTACTCACAACTGACGAGTGAAGACCATGATGGCTCAAAAAAATTACAATCAATAAAACACACTTCATTCATTGTCTTTGCCTTTTTTAAGGCGGTAGCACATGTTCTTCAATTTTTCACTTTTAGAACCCTTTAATTCAATTTTGTTGCTAGTTGAACTTTCAGGAATAGTCGCTAATTGGCAATCATTAGTCGTGGTCACGACTGTCGCCAAATAGTAGAGGCTGCAACTATTGGCGACTTAGTTGTGCAGGCCTAGTTTTTGGTTTTGCACCTTACTAGTATTTTTGCTAAAATATCATTATTACCGACTTTGGTCTGATTTGATCAGATTGTGTCAGAAATGCGCCAAGATTTATTTTGTCAAAATTGTTTATGCACATGAAAATCTCATGAAATACAGATTGTTTTTTGTATGGTTAAGGAGGGAAGCATTTTTGTAAGGAGGAACACCCACGTATATTTGAATATAGCAAACGCAGGTGGGCAAACAAGAGGGAGATTGCAGGCTGGAGAATTTTCAAGCTTATGTTGTGAATTCAGGCTATTTTGTTGTCCAAATTTATGCATTTTTATTAGTTTTCTTTCAGTCTGTTTTGGGGCCTTTAAAGACTGAATTCACACTTTTTCAGGCAGATTTTTATTCTGGTGAGTGAACAAAAAAGTTGCATTTCCCCTAGATGGCCTGAAAAAAGATTTCAGAGTAGCTGGTAAATGAAAGAAATAACCAGCCAGCGATTTGAAAAATGTGGATTTCTCAAATAATGGACTGAAATGGGGGCTCCCCCAAAGAAGTGCACAGGCATGTTTTTATTAGCCTATTTAAATGATTCGTGTATTTTTGTGGGGTGGGGAGGATTCCTTTTGATTTATCAAGAATTCCTGATTTTTGCCATTTTTAGCCAAATTTTCAGGATTTTTTTGGCAATGAATTACCCCCTATTCCAGAAAAATACAGAACTAATTTTTGGAATTAAAAAAAATATTATCCTGTTTTGCCAAATGAAACATAGCTAAATCCCAATCCTTTAGATAGTCCTAACTGGCAATAAAAGTCAAATTTTAATATTTGGTCAAGTTTTGGAAATAAGTACCAAAAGCATGCGTTTTTAGGGTGTTTTTCGTATGCTGTGACAATCAAGCCCAAAGACTTGTACCAAGACTGATTTCAGTTTATGCAGTCTAATTTTTTGTAAAGACATGTTTCATTCTGATAACCGATAATTTAATTAGAGAAACTCAAAAAAGTGAAAATTATAGCAAAATTTCGGTATATACTCAAGATTTTGAATGCTTAGACTTGTTCCAAGTCTTTGATTTTTATGACTCGATTGTCAGAAAATATGCCGAAAATGTATGTTTTTGGCTCTTTTTTCAAGAAATTAGTAAAATAGTGATTTTTTTTCTTTTATTGCCAGTTAGGACTAACTAAAGGATTAGGATTGAGCCGTGTTTCATTTGGCAGAACTTGATAAGATTTTTTTAATCCCAAAAAATTAGTGCTGTATTTTTCTGGAATAGGGAGTAGTGGCTACGTTTGGCAACTTCCTGATTTTTTTCAACAAGCAAGTTGCATCTCTGAGGAAAGAAAGATGGAAATTAATACACGTGGAAATAAATCTCAAGTGTATTGGTCAAATTAATTTTAAATGAAATTAGAATGTGTAGTGCTGTTTTGAAATTTAGCCTTAAGTTTAGGTCAGATAAATTTTTTTTTCTCGTCTTGTTTTATTCTTGTACTGTATGTGAGATTAACGGTAGATTTTAGAATGGAATGAATGTGATGTAATAAAATGGGAATGGGTGATAATGTGGTTGATTATGTTGCAATTATTGTATAATAAACAGTATGTCCAATTTAATATAACATAGATGTCCGAGTGGTCATATTTTGTGTGTGATTAATATTGTGATGTGCCCTGATTAATTTGGTTTACAGTTAAAATCTATTTCATGAGACATTTAATTGGGGAAATCCCTCTCATTCATCAAGTTCAGCAAAACAAATTGAATCATTTCTAATTTGGATTGTTTGAAAATCCCCTGCTCTCTATAATGTTCAGTGTATATTTAGAGAATAAAGGTATTGTTTTTAGCCCCTGGAGTGCATCTATATCGTCTCATATAACACGAGCGACATCATTATTTTAAGTAAAACAACGAGGCGAAGCCGAGTTGTTTTACGCCAAAAATAATGATGTCGCCCGTGTTATATGAGACGATAGATGCACGACAGCGGCTAAAAACAATACCTTTATTCTCATTCTTAAACACTTCAATTCAAATAAAAATATCATACAAATTTTAATCAAATTAAATCTACATTTTGCAAGGAATTACCTAGGGCTTAAAAATGATCAGTTGTTGCTGTGCGCCTCGGATTGGTCCAAATAGCGAGTACGAGTATAGCGTTGACGCACACGCGCTGCCCCGTGTAATATCGTGTCATATCACACGGGTAAAGCTGGGTAAGAACCAATAAGATTGCAGGAACGTTCTCAAGTGTTTAAGAATGCACTATATTTAGGGGAATCCCTGATAATATAAAGTGGATATGACATCACTGGGAATACCCATGGGAAGTGTTGTAATGTGACAGAATGGTCTATTAATAGATCGTGGGTATTTTGATGAGGATAAAAGTGGAAAACAAGGGAGTTTGCTCTTTGCAGAATATGAAGAGAGATTGCAGACTCTCTACATATGTATTTTGGTCGTCGTGCTTCGAAAGGAGGTACATTGAACCAGTTTGCATAGCCAATAATGTGCTATTTTAATACAGCAACGAAGACGATTTTGAATGTATGAAAGACTTGCTGTCAGAGTCTGGTTTATAAAATAACACATCTATCTATAAAGCGGAGCAGTGCAGAAAGAAGCATGTTGGAGAAAATTCATGTAACTTAAACGTAATTTATGTTGGAACTCTGAATCCATTAGCCATACCGTAAAACCCCGTCTACAAGCATATATAGTGTTTTTTATAAAAGCTTAATTCGAAGCAAGCGTTAATATACCAATACAATAGATCGGTCTTAAAATAATACTTGTTTGTATATGCTTGGATCCGTAATTTATTTGCTCAAACTCCATAATGGCGACTGGATTAATGTAGCTTTAATCAGAAGCACACTATATGCTTGTAGACGGGGTTTTACGGTATTTTATTAGTTAGGGATTTTTGAACCTAAAAACGGCTGAGATGACAGTTTTTGACATTTTTTTTTCAAATCGGGATTAGGGATTTTGTTCTCAAATTGGAACCCATGTTTATGGTTTCCTTGCAAAAAGTGACCCAATAGAGAGGCACATCCCCGCTTATTCCTTATAT
The DNA here is from genome assembly GCF_039555335.1 of Amphiura filiformis. Classification (NCBI taxonomy): domain Eukaryota; kingdom Metazoa; phylum Echinodermata; class Ophiuroidea; order Amphilepidida; family Amphiuridae; genus Amphiura; species Amphiura filiformis. The sequence continues at coordinate 30,143,062 of NC_092637.1, forward strand.
ACGTGAGTATCCGGGGGTGATGAGTGTCCATTTTAATTTTTGTAGTCAACAGAATTGATTTGAATTCCTAATTTTTGACTTCTAGAATTGTAACATTCCTAATATTTGACAGCAAGAATATTGTCATAACTCTGGAATTTTTTAAAATTCCTAATATTTCATTGAATATTGTCATAATTCTGGAATTATTAAAATTCCTAATATTTGACAATTTCAAGTTTTTTTGACAGACTACGTCAGAAACCTGGAATTGTCAAAATTCCAGAATTTTGACAATTCCAAGATTCTGGTGCAGAGAGAAAGAAAGATTGACACTTTGATGGAGTAGTCGGGTAGATTACTTATTCACAGGTGAATTAGTTTTAAAAAGATTTCTAAATACAATACGATATAAAATTAATTGTACAAAATACCATATAATTTAAATAGCTACAAGAGGGCATGATCATATGGCATGTAACATGATCATAGAAAGACCCGGGGGGAGGGGGGGGGGGTACTCAAGTTTGGTTTTGGTAGGGACGTGCCGCTGAGATTTTGGAAGTAGACCCATAAATATACCAATTTTTCAAGAAATTTGCACCCATTGATATACCAAAAGTCAAAATTTTCGGCCGAATTTACCCAAAATTGTCTTAGTTTTTACAAATTTTCCCAAATGGCTAGATTAAGGAAAAATTGGGCTGTTTTCCGAAAAAATTGAGAAAAAGTTAGAAAAAGGACCCATTCATATACCAAAATAGGCTTTGAAAAGGGTCATTGATATACCAGAAGGCTGAAAATGCTACCCATGTTTGCGGCACGTCCCCGTATGGTCATTTGTACTGAGTACCCCCCGGGTAGAAAGACAGAGAGAGAGAGAGAGAGAGGAGAGAGAGAGGAGTGAGAGAGAGAGAGAGGTGATGACAGAGGTATCGTACAACCGTAATTGTGGGGACATCAAACGGATTTTCACTATTTTTTTTAAGGGCATTCCGGGAGGGCATTTCGTGATCCACAGCCTCATCCCCCCCACTTTTCTCAAAAAAAGTTGAGATTTTTATTTAAATTCCTAATACATGTAGGCCTATTTGACAATTCCAAGTTTTGGACATGCTGCCCTGGAATTGTCAAAATTCCGGAATTTCGACAATTCCAAGATTCTGGTACAGCAGGAGAGAGAAATAAATAAATTCACAGGTAAATTATAGTTATCTTGTATTAAATACAATGCGACATAAAAATTAATTGTACAAAATACCACCATTTAAATAGCTACAAGAGGGCACTATCCATTATGGTATGTAAAATGATCATTGAGCTATATTTCTATAGGCCTATTGTGCTCTATAGCATGATTCATATATGCGTATGGCCATTGTCACGATCATTATTTTGTATTTTATGCACAACATTGTTAAGGAAGTGTGGACTCTTAGTGCTAATTTACGCTCGAAATAATTGTAGTTATAGGCCTACTTACAAACAAACAATAAAAATTAACGAAATTTAAATTTCAGCACTATCTTGCATAATCACTAAATACAAACTACAATTGAAACACCTGCATGATTATAGGTCATCACTATTCTCCAACATCGACATACAGAACATATGTTATCCAAACTCAAACAGTTTAAATAATAAAAGATATAGGCTTATAGCAAGGTTGGGGTAAATTGGCTAAGTATGTTTTAATATACTTCAACTTGGTATATAGGCCTATTTTCTTTAATTTATTCATTGATTGGTGAATGACCGTGCATTTCGTAGTAGCAAAAAACTTTTTATATGGCCACATTCGCGCCTGACAAGTTATATTGATTTTATCTAGCAAAATGTTATCCCCCTCTTACAACCTATCGACAGGTCCAATTTCTGTAATGAGGTGTCACCGGGCTTGGGAACCGATTATAGCAGGCCCTATTGATACAATTTGGTAAAACAACCTAACTCGAAGATAGAAGTTTTACCTAATTAAGGCTCTGCTGAAAAATATTTAGACCTGCTTTGGTGAAAACCCCGAGTTTTGGGAACACAATAATAAGTTGGACACTTGCAAAAAAGAAATGGCATGAAGGCTTTTAAACTTTTTTTCAGTACAGTCCTAATTAGGCATAAAAGTCTATATCGAGTTAGGTCGTTTTACCAAATTAGGGCCGTGGGTAGGCCTACATAATGCCGTACAAGTAAAATATAAGTATATTACATTTGATTAAGCATTTTGCTAATTTTATTCTGCATTATTAATTACAGGCAATTAGAGTTCATTTAATTTTTTCAAGAAATTACTGACCCTAATTTATTTATTTATAGATTAAAATTAGCAAAATGCTAACACAATATACTTCTATTGTGCTTGTAGCCTACTACATATGTACCCAGTCTCAGCTAGATAGTCCTTAGTTACTTAGCAAATTAACTTTGCATAAGTGGGGGTAGGGCCTATGTAATTTGATCTTTGGCCTCGCTTTAAGTTTTCTGCTCCGTTAAATTGGAGTTAGCAGAGCCAAACGCTGCCAACGGGGACGAAGTGGTTAATTAAATACAAATATTGTCTAAACTACGGCCTAATATACGGTTTTCGGCTATATACTACCCAGCAAACACAAAACGTTTTCGACATCATTCGCAAAAAGTTATAAAAGGTTGTCAGAAAACGTTTAAATGTCGGGTTATATAAAGGGTATATTAAGAGTATAAAACGTTTTCATAACCTTAAAAACATTTTTGATAATCTACTGCTCAGCAAACAAAAATGTTTTACAGAAAACGTTTAAATGTCGGGTTATATAAAGGGTATTAAAACGTTTTAATAATATTCCAAAAACATTCTTGAAAACTTGAAACAAAACATTCTAAACAGAATGTTATTTTGGGGTTGAAAAAATAGTTTGCGAAAAACGTTTGCCCAAAATATTTTCAATAACGTTTTAAAAACGTTTTCATGACCTTTATATAACCCGACATTTAAATGTTATTAAAAGGTTTTGAAAAAACATTTTAAGAACATTTCTGTGTTTGATGGGTTCAAACATTTTAACATAATGTTATTTAACTATTGACACAATATTTGGCAAAAATGTTTGTAAAAATAGTTTATGATAACATTTTTGAAAACATTTAAAAATATTGTTGTAGTGTGTTTTCATACAAAACGTTTTAAAACGTTATCATGACCTTTTTATAACCCGACATTTTAATGTTATTAAAACGTTTTTACCTAAACCAAAAGCCAAAATATAACTTATTTAAAACATTTTTAAAACGTTTTTGTGTTTGCTGGGTATGCACTAGAAGGCTATGTTAGCACTTCTATGCTATTAAAAAAAGTGCCAGAAATTGTGTGCCAAATTGCTAGACCCCAAGCCGTTCGACCAGCCAAAATTTATGATCATCAGCCAGAGTCCACCAGCATAATACGGCTCGCCAATACTTTCTCAAAGTTTTACCCTCCCATTTTTGAGGGGCACATAATTATTGAGCCTGTTAAGGGATGGGGTATGAACGTTTGGACAGTATTTATTGTGTGACATGACATTAGAGCACATCAGACATATCGAATCGCATTCTGAATACGAAGAATGTCCTTCTGATATCAGATAATTTTGATTTTTTAAAATTCGCAATGTACTGGTAATACACATTTTATGGCAAATGATTAAAAATTGATTTTTTAAAAATATTTAACAGTACTCGAAGTAAACTTTATAAATCCGATGATTTATACTTAAAGTGTATGTAGGTGGGATGAAAAGCCGACGATCAATTGAAAATTTTGACCTTTCGTATTGAAAATATGGATTTTTTTTTTTTCCAAAAAGACACACAAAAAATTAGGTCTTTTGGGGAAAAAATCCATATCTTCAATATGAAAGGTCAAAATGTTCAATTGATCGTCGGCTTTTCCTTCCAGCTACATTCACTTTATCATAAGATTTATAAAATTTGTGAAAATTATCAAATTTTAATAACTTGTCATAAAATTTGTATGATATCGTGAATTTCAAAAAATGAAAATTATATGATATCAGAAAGACATTCAGAATGCAATTCGATATATCTGATGTGCTCTCATGTCCCACAAAAAATACTGTCGAAACGCTCATTCCAAATCCAAATCCCTTAAAGTAAACATCGAGTATCCACGTTACCTGAATGAATGTTAATATTCATGAATCAGTCATCCATGTACAATTGACATTGACCTTGACTTGCAGTCACCTTGCGTCACAGAGTTAAATGTTTAATGAGTTTAAAGCATATCTATTTATATACACAAAATTTCACGATCCAATCTCAACATTTGTGAATAATAACAATAAAACCAAATACATGATCTTTATACACGTTGAAGGGTATCAGAAAAAATATAAAACAAAAGTATCAATTTGTGTCATTCAATAAATTAACGAGCACGACACCATTACTCTTAGATTCTAACATTTACATATTAGTGAGATGTAAAACACCATAAGTTTTGTATCTTAAAAATTAATAAACATTTTTAACTTTACTAGCAAGTTGTATTCTCCCTGGGAAGAATTCCCTGGGGTTCGTGTAGCTTACACATTGACACAATGCCTTTTGTCGACATTTTGCGATATGCGTTTGGATATGTTATTTCCAAAGTAATCGATGTTTTCAGAAGAAGACAAGCAATACAAATAGAAGCGAACGTTAACTTTAATCTCATAGTAAATCATGTGCATATAGACATGAACCGTCGGCAGGCATTGATGATTGAATGATCTAAGCTATACGAATCATCCGACAACATAATACAAAGATAGAATCCCAAAAAATATCCCTTCGTCCCTTCATGTGGTGACTCACTCACCACTCACCAATCACCCGATCACTGCTGATATTAGTATTGATGGAAGTAAATATCTACTGCTGATATTGGTATTGATGAAGTAGCTATCTACTGCTGATATTGGTATTGATGAAGTAGCCATCTACTGCTGATATTGGTATTGATGAAGTAGCTATCTACTGCTGATATTGGTATTGATGAAGTAGCTATCTACTGCTGATATTGGTATTGATGAAGTAGCTATCTACTGCTGATATTGGTATTGATGAAGTAGCTATCTACTGCTGATATTGGTATTGACGAAGTAGCTATCTACTGCTGATATTGGTATTGATGAAGTAGCTATCTACTGCTGATATTGGTATTGATGAAGTAGCTATCTACTGCTGATATTGGTATTGATGAAGTAGCTATCTACTGCTGATATTGGTATTGATGAAGTAGCTATATACTGCTGATATTGGTATTGATGAAGTAGCTATCTACTGCTGATATTGGTATTGATGAAGTAGCTATCTACTGCTGATATTGAAGAAGTAGCTATCTACTGCTGATATTGGTATTGATGAAGTTGCTATCTACTGCTGATATTGGTATTGATGAAGAAGCTATATTTACTGCTGATATTGGTATTGATAAAGTAGCTATCTGCTGATATTGGTATTGATGAAGTAGCTAGTACTGCAGATATTGGTATTGATGAAGTAGCTACCACTGTTGATATTGGTATTGATGGAAGTAGCTATCTACTGCTGATATTGGCATTGATGAAGTAGCTATCTACTGCTGAAATTGATATTGATGAAGTAGCTGTCTACTGCTGATATTTGTATTGATGAAGTAGCTATCTACTGCTGATATTGGTATCGATGAAGTAGCTATCTACTGCTGATATTGGTATTGATGAAGAAGCTATATACTGCTGATATTGGTATTGATGAAGTAACTATCTGCTGATATTGGTATTGATGAAGTAGCTGTCTACTGCTGATATTGGTATTGATGAAGTAGCTATCTACTGCTGATATTGGTAGTGATGAAGTAGCTATCTGCTTCTGATATTGGTATTGATGAAGTAGCTATCTGCTTCTGATATTGGTATCGATGAAGTAGCTATCTACTGCTGATATCGGTATTGATGAAGTAGCTATCTGCTTCTGATATTGATGAAGTAGCTAACTGCTTCTGATATTGGTATTGATGAAGTAGCTATCTGCTTCTGATATTGGTATTGATGAAGTAGCTATCTACAGCTGATATTGGTATTGATGAAGTAGCTATCTGCTTCTGATATTGGTATTGATGAAGTAGCTATATGCTTCTGATATTGGTATTGATGAAGTAGCTATCTGCTGCTGATAGTGGTATTGATGAAGTAGCTATCTGCTGCTGATATTGATGAAGTAGATATCTACTTTTGATATTGGTATTGATGAAGTAGCTATCTGCTTCTGATATTGGTATTGATGAAGTAGCTATCTGCTTCTGATATTGGTATTGATGAAGTAGCTATCTATTGCTGATATTGATGAAGTAGCTATCTACTGTTGATATTGGGGTCATTCCATATGATATCAAGGAGTCGCCCCACCTGACCCCCTCAGATTTGCTTTATATTTTAGTCATATGTTGTACCTGTAAAAATATTAAAACCTGCAAATTTGAGGTCTGTAGCTCTTACGGATTTTCTGTGGCAGCCATTTAAAGTTGGAGTAGGGGGTCTAAATTTGGACCCAAAAGTTGCCCTTTAAATAAATTTCATCTTTGGGAGTCTGTGCCTTCTTTATAAAAAGAAAGAGAAGTCTGAAACTTTGTATACACACTAACTGCATGCCCAATTTGTCAAAAAAAAAAAATTAAAAATTCTGTAATTGCGCGTTGTGTCACAGGGTCATTAAATATGCAAGAAAAAATGTAATATTTTGTAAACTGGCAAGTTTAGCCCCCCTAAATTCACATTTTTGGTCAGATTAATAATTTTTTCTTGTCACTGATGCTATATATAGGATAAATACAATGCATATCCCAAAAATTGAGGTCACAACTCATTTACATTTCGAACAGCGCCCTCACGAAGATGAAATTTATTGGAAATTCAACATTTTCAGGGGCCCAAAGTCGATGTGGTCCACCTTCAAAATTTATAAAACATCACTTTTATATAACTACTAGTCTTAAATTACAACTTTGCTAAGTCCCAGTAATTGTATAGGTTGACTTCATATAAAATGACAAGCCCAAAGTTGACCATTTTCTTATGATTGCATGTAGTGCAAATGTGCCGAATTCGGAAGGCTTGAAAGTCAAATTGGCACAATATTAAAAATAAATGATTAGATGAGTAGTTATTGGCCCTATTTACTTTTATTTCCATTTCATTTTCAATATATACAGATTTTCTATGGTAGCCATTTACAGTTGGAGTAGGGGGATCTAAATTTGGACCCAAAAGTTGCCCTTTGAATAAATTTCATCTTTGGGAGCCTGTACCTTCCTAATAAAAAGAGAGAGAGGTCTGAAACTTTGTATACACACTAATTGTATGTCCAATTTGTCAACAAGTAAAAAAAAAAAAATGTCTGTAATTGCTTGTTGTGTCACAGGGTCATTAAATGCAAAAAAATGTAATGTTTTGTATACTGGCAAGTTTAGCCCCCCTAAATTCACATTTTTTGTCAGATTAATTGTTTTTTGTTGTCACTGATGCGATATATAGGACAAATACAATGCATATCCAAGACATTGAGGTGACCATTTATTTACATTTCCAACAGGGCCCTCGCGAAGATGAAAATTAATGCAAATTCACCATTTTCAGGGGCCCAAAGTCGATGTGGTCAACCTTCAAAATTTATAAAACATCACTTTTATATGACTACTAGTCTTAAATTGCAACTTTGCTCAAACCCAGTAATTTTATAGATTGACTTCATATAAAACGACAAGCCCAAAGTTGACCATTTTCTTATGATTGCATGTACTGCAAATGTGCCGAATTCGGAAGGTTTAAAAGTCAAAATGGCCACAATATTGAAAATAAATGACTATATGCATAGTTATTGGCCCTATTTACTTTTATTTCCATTTTATTTTCAATATTGGGGCCAATTTGACTTTCAAGCCTTCCGAATTCGGCACATTTGCACTACATGCAATCATAAGAAAATGGTCAACTTTGGGCTTGTCATTTTGTATGAAGTCAACCTATACAATTACTGGGACTTAGCAAAGTTGTAATTTAAGACTAGTAGTTATATAAAAGTGATGTTTTATAAATTTTGAAGGTGGACCACATCGACTTTGGGCCCCTGAAAATGTTGAATTTGCAATAAATTTCATCTTCGTGAGGGCGCTGTTCGAAATGTAAATGAGTTGTGACCTCAATTTTTTGGATATGCATTGTATTTATCCTATATATAGCATCAGTGACAAGAAAAAATAATTAATCTGACCAAAAATGTGAATTTAGGGGGGCTAAACTTGCCAGTTTACAAAATATTACATTTTTTCTTGCATATTTAATGACCCTGTGACACAACGCGCACTTACAGAATTTTTTTATTTTTTATTTTTTGACAAATTGGGCATGCAGTTAGTGTGTATACAAAGTTTCAGACTTCTCTTTTTATAAAGAAGGCACAGACTCCCAAAGATGAAATTTATTTAAAGGGCAACTTTGGGTCCAAATTTAGACCCCCTCAACTTTAAATGGCTGCCACAGAAAATCCGTAAGATCTACAGACCTCAAATTTGCAGGTTTTTAATATTTTTACAGGTACAACATATGACTAAAATATAAAGCAAATCTGAGGGGGTCAGGTGGGGCGACTCCTTGATTTCATATGGAATGACCCATTGGTATTGATGAAGTAGCTGTCTACTGCTGATATTGGTATTGATGAAGTAGCTATCTACTGCTGATATTGGTAGTGATGAAGTAGATATCTGCTGTTGATATTGATATCGATGAAGTAGGTATCTACTGCTAATATTGGTATTGATTAAGATTAACTATCTACTGCGGATATTGGTATTGATGAAGTAGATATCTACTGCTGATATTGGTTTTGATGAAGTATAGCTATCTACTGCGGATATTGGTATTGATGAAGTAGCTATCTGCTTCTGATATTGGTGAAGTAGCCATCTACTGCTGATATTGGTATTGATGAAGTATCCCAGCAAACACAAAAACGTTTTTAAAACGTTTTAAATAAGTTATATTTTGGATTTTGGTTTAAGTAAAACGTTTTAATAACATTAAAATGTCGGGTTATATAAAGGTCATGAAATCGTTTTAAAACGTTTTGTATGAAAACACACAACAATATTTTTAAAATGTTTTCGAAATGTCATTATAAACTATTTTTGCAAACATTTTTGGCCAAATATTTTGTCAACACTTAAATAACATTATGTTAAAATATTTGCACCCAGCAAACACAGAAATGTTCTTAAAATGTTTTTACAAAACGTTTTAATAACATTTAAATATCAGGTTATAAAAAAATCATGAAAACGTTTTTAAAACGTTTTTGAAAATATTGTGTCCAAACATTTTTCACAAAATATTTTTTCAACCCCAAAATAACATTTTGTTTAGAATGATTTGTACCAAGTTTTCAAAAATGTTTTTGGAATGTTATTAAAACTTTTTTATACCCTTTATATAACCCGACATTTAAATGTTTTCTGTAAAACATTTGTGTTTGCTGTGCAGTAAATTACCAACAAATGTTATTTAATGTTATGAAAACGTTTTATACCATTAATGTACCCTATATATAACCCGACATTTAAACGTTTTCTGACAACCTTTTATAACCTTTTTGCGAATGATGTCGAAAACGTTTTGTGTTTGCTGGGTAGCTATCTACTGCTGATATTGGTATTGAAGAAGATTAACTATCTACTGCTGATATTGGTATTGATGAAGTACTTACCCCAGCTTGATATTGGTATTGCTGAAGCTACTGCTGATATTAGTTTTGACGTAGAAGTATCTATCGATCGTACAGGCTGAGTCAAAAAGAAGTAAACTCATGCTTGAGGGCTGTAACTCGAGATCTACAAAGAATCTGCTAAAAATTTGCTGAAAGGAGCAAATTCTACATGTCTAAATAAAAAAAGAATTGTTGCAATTGCTCACAGCAAACTAAAGTTATACTCATTTGAATACAACCACCCATTTTTGTAGCTGCACACGGCTGATTGATTTTCTTCCATTTACATTTCGACGAATCAGCAAAGTGCTAACAGGATTTATTGTTGAACAGACATTTTTTACTTTTAATTAATATTCAAGTCAATGACGGTACTATAGTTCGTAGGGATACCAATTCATGTCTTTAGGCTGAGTTCACATAGAAGTATACGGTATACGCTATACGAAATACGCTCATTCGATCAGGCTGAGTTCATATAGGAGTATACTATGTGAACTCAGCCTGATCGAATGAGCGTATTTGGTATAGCGAATAGCGAGTATACATGTCAGTTTACCCATTTTCTTCGTCTTATCTTGCTTACTTGCTTAATTCGAGTGGTGTCCTCGAACTGTGATGGCTTTCCACAACTTCCTGTCCTCCATTGCTGTCTTGAAGTCGGCTGCCTCCAGTCCAGTGTCATTTTTCAGAATGTCAATGTAGGTCAGAGCAGGTCTTCCAGGTTTCCGCCTCCCATGCTTGGGTGTCCAATGAACCATTTTTGATGCAAGCTCATCACTTCTAGAACAGTGGCCAGCAAACCGGGTTCTTCTTTCCCTGATCTTGTGGCTTAATTTGGGAAGATCTCCATATAGGTCTGCATTTGACCTATGTTCTTTCCAATGCACATTCAGTACAGTTCTTAGCATACGGGTGTAGCAGCCATCCAGACCCTTTGCAAGTTTAGGGGTGATGGTCCATGCTTCGCATCCATAAAGCAGCACTGACTCCACTGTTGCAGCAAAAATACGAAGTTTGAAACTCTTGGAAAGAGTTGACCTCCAGATTTTCTTTAGTTTACTGCACGCCCTCCATGCTGCTGCTTTACGTAACTTGACATCCCTTTCTGTGCTTTTCATCCAAGCGCCTAGGTATTTGAAGTCATCTACCTCCTCTAGTTCTACACCCTCAATTGTTGTGATGCTTTCTCTCCTGTTATTGTAGGACATATACTTTGTTTTACTTCCATTCATCTTCAGGCCCACTTTAGCAGCTGAAGTCTCCACTCTACGAAGCAGTTCTTGTGCTTGGTGTATTTCCTCAGACAACAGTGCAATGTCGTCAGCAAAATCAAAGTCTGTCACCACTACTGGACCAACTCTCCTACTTCGCCTCTTTTCCAGATGGAATCCTAGCTCCTCTTCATTTCCTTCAATAGCTATTCTCAGTGCAAAGTCGAGGACAATCACAAACAGGTACGTCTTATCAAATGCTTGTAACTTTACTTCTTGAGGTCACATTGCATTCAATGAGGTGTCATAATGTGCAGAATTAGATAGTGCATCTATTAAAAAAATGAATTTGCCCACATATGGTTTAGGTTTTTAAAATTTGGACGGTATACGCTGCACTAAAATCGAACACGCGCGATTCCCACTATACTATACTATACGCAGGTATACGCCCTTGTCGAATAGCTCTTATGTGACCCGGTACTATGAAATTACCTTGCTCGATTTAATCTATACGCGTGCACCTGCAAAACGTGCATCGTATACCCGAATAGTATACTTCTATGCGATCGTAGCCTTGATGTGACCCGGTACTATGAAATTCGATTAAACTATATACGCGTGCACCTGTAAAACGTGCACCGTATACCCGAATAGTATACTTCTATGTGAACGCAGCCTTACGAACGATTCGGCAGAAGCTTGATTGGGGAATGTTGGGTAAAGGATTGAGGGCCCATTCCATGTCAACTCCAGGGATGTGCACCGCAGCACCTCTTCAATTTTTTTCTTTTCTGTGTGGTGGTAGATATTGATGAGAAAGTAAAATCCTGAAAATGTGAGCTTCATACTCCATTTCGTTTTCCCGTGGCATCAATTTGAAATTTAGGGGGGTCAGCGTAAAAAATGTGTCGCAACGCGAAAGACGATGTTTGGAGGTCCATAAATGTATAAAGGGAACCCTTTAAAACTGTGAAAAGTATGTATCCTGGGGTACTTTTTGGTGTAGAATTCAAATCTGCTGTCAGAAAACTTGTAACTCCTTTACTTTAAAAGATATAGGGCCCTCAAAATGCAACTTCGTCCAACCAGGACCAACTTTGGGGGGTCAGAACTCCAAAAGTAAAAATAATTTTAGCGTCAATTTTTTTGCCAGTCAGAGCCCTTTGGTAGGACATTACTCTTATCCAATATTGAGCATATTAGAATACATTTAGCTGAGATATTACCCATGCAAAATCACTTTTTTTACATTTTGACCCCCCTGAAAACCAATGTCAGACAATTTGCCCCACCATCAACTTCAGGTATGTTGAAGATATGTTCTTGGACAACATTTCTGAGAGATATTGGCTTTGGTTCTTGATGGCTTCAACACATTAGTAAGGTTTGCCTTCTCCATAGAGTTGTACATGAAATCATTATACATGCAAAATAAAAAATGTGTACAACTCTATGGAGTAGGCAAACCTAACTGATACAGCAGATTTGAATTCTACACCAAAAAGTACCCCAGGATACATACTTTTCAAAGTTTTAAAGGGTTCTCTTTATACATTTATGGACCTCCAAACGTCGTCTTTCGCGTTGCGACACATTTTTACGCTGACCCCTAAATTTCAAATTGATGCCACGGGAAAACGAAATGGAGTATGAAGCTCAAATTTTCAGGATTTTACTTTCTCATCAATATCTACCACCACACAGAAAAAAAAAAATTGAAGAGGTGCTGCGGTGCACATCCCTGGAGTTGACATGGAATGGGCCTGAGCTGATATTCTTGCTGTAACGCCCGGGTGTAACGCATGTCTAACTCCAGCAATGTTCACTTGTGATCTAGCAGTTCGTGGTCTGCCTGAAGCTTCTGGCTGTCTGTTCGTAGCGTCCCATGCACACATTGAGCTTGTTCACATTCTTATATACTGCTCCCTTACATGAAACCCGGTTAGCTATAGGAAATTGGAGACGAAGAAGACGCTGAGCTTCAGTGGGACTCTTAGTTTCATGATACTTCGTCGACAGAAACGTGCGCTCCCGTGCGGTAAATTGTGGTGCCATATGTTGTCATTTGAGCCGTTTCATTAGAATGTAGTGCACTGAGGTAAAATTCATATTGAAAAGAGCCCTTTTAACATTATTGATCTAAATCACACCTGCCACAGAACTTTTTTTTTTGCATTTGAATATCGCGCCTTACCAATCAATATGATAGGTAGGCCCCTGGGAAGTGAAACCGTGTGCAGCTACAAAAATGGGTGGTTGTATTCAAATGAGTATAACTTGAGTTTGCTATGAGCAATTGCAACAATTCCTGTTTTATGTAGACGTGTAGAATTTGCTCTTTTCAGTGGTATTTTCCTTTTTAGCAGATTCCTTATAGATCTCGAGTTACAACTCCTCAAACATGAGTTTACTTCTTTTGGACTCAGCCTGTATTATTATCATGATTATTGGGGATTAACGCAGCTGATGGGGTGTACAAACAAGACAAACAAAGACGAATAGCGATATACACAGTTTATGAGTGTATACGAACAGCGCCTACAATGTGTGTATCATCTCGCCGATCGTATTATTATCATGATTATTGGCGAAGCTTTAATTACGCAGCTGAAGGGATGTACAAACAAGACGTATGACGAACAGCGACATGCATACAGTTTATACGGTACGTCACTGATTCAATGATGCACACGCACGCGATGTGTTTATCCAGTACTCGATCGGTGAACTCAGAATAAAACCAGAGATCTCCGGTTTTATTGTAAATGTTCAATTTTACGGCAGCAAATTACACATTATGGCTTCAACCCATCCGCGTCGTTAAAGTGATGCAGATCCGCTTTAATGGATGCCCGCATAGTCTCCTGTTCTCAAAATCGTTGAAAAGGAGCTTGAGATGATTATCTTCGGGGTCTAATCGTCCGGCCAATCATTATCTGAGTTGAAAAATGGAAGTCATCATCACAAGCATTTTGGCGGACAACTAAATTGCCCACATTTTAACCAGGCTTGGCAATCAATGTCGGGGTTCATTACAAAAAAAGAAAAATAACCAAGGGTACATTTCAAGATCATGCATGTCAATATATCTCCCTGAAGTTTCATAAGAGTAGTGAAGACGTCTGTATGCTGTATATGTGCAATTAAGCTGTGGAAACATACAAAAACGAGTGGCGTGAGACACTGTCGAACAGTAACGCACCGGGATGGAATTATTGTTTGCCGACTACAATGTTCATTTTGACCCATGATTATTTCAGCCACGGAACATATTAAAAATGATATCTAGCTCATTTTGTGGGGAAAAAATTTAAATTTGTCAGACATATTGCAATACTTTTTTTTTAAATTGAGGCTTTTATTTGTCACTCATCTCAATTTAATTTTCTTTCAATCTTAGAAATGTAGCAAATTGATTACTTTAAAATATTGTTTCATGATTATAAATAAATTATTGAGACCGTTTTCAATAATTTATACCAAATAATTTTATTTAGGGTAAACTTTTGATCGCAACACATGATTAGATGTACCTCAAAGTTTCGGTTATAACTTTGGGAGATTGACAACCCAAATTAGGGATCAGTGACCTTTTGGATACTTGACCAGGAACTTGGTACACTCTTGGTATGTTGTATTGGTCCTGGTCACAAGTTACTAAGAGTATAGGACTAAGTGTCCAAAGGGGTTACTGATCCCTAACTCGGGTCACCACTCTCCTGATGAAAGGTCAAAGTTATGACCGAAAATGTGAGATACGTCTAAGGCTAATGAAAGTCAATTCCCAGTTTCCCCTTACATAATTTTTCATGACTGTGTAGGTGACCATTTCATTATTCATTATTTTATACCATTTCATTATTGCATCTGTACAGGTGTAAACCAATAACTACCCATGTATACATGTGATAAATCACAGTTTGTAGTTTTGGGCCTTAGTTTACAACCACATAAAGGTGATTGTACAACTATTATCAAAAGTTTCACAATATTTTTTTACGGGATGAGATCAGAGCAGATCAAAAAGTGCGGGACAGAGAATCTCTGAAAATCAACAGAAAGAGATTTATGATATATTTAAAACCACAATTATTTATTTGTATGTTAACGTTTGTTAGAAATCAACATTTTATTCAAAATAATGAATTATTTGGCCAGCAAATGGTTTTGAGCGGAGTAGGGGAACGGGAAACTGGGAATCGACTTTCATTAGCCTAATCTGGTGTTGAGATCAAAAGTTTAAAACCCTAAATATGATGTCTACAGAGATGAAATTTCTTGCTAGTATCCGATAATCCCTCAATTGATAAGCAGCGACTTCACGAATATGTCTTGCTAGCCTGGGTGTAACGGTTTGGTGTGATTGGCAGTATACCTGCTTCCTTACTATGCCGTATTCCATACACGAAGTAGACAACAAGTCCTATGAAAAAGACACAAATACACAGTAGTTTTAGCAATTGTTGCATTACATACATACAAATAAACAAACAAAAAGTCTAACTGGACATATATGCCGCTCATGTGTTTAATATAGAGCACTCACTCACATCAAATACATGTTTTTACAACGTTTTTTAAATTGTCAAAACTGTTAACATTTAATGGATAATTAAAGATCATGAAAACGTTTTGAAATTTTTTTGATAAAATGTTACTGTAAAATTAAATTTCTGCAAAACAAGTCTTGTAAACGATTATATTTTATAGCCCATTCTTTTGAAATAATTACCGAAAAAAGGCTAATTTATGGCGAACTAAACCTTAACTCACCTATTGCGGTCCAGACACCAAGTTCTATCCAGGTGAGGGGTTCGAATCTCATCATCAGGATGATATTGGAAACGATGCTTAGAAGTGGAATAAAAGGCATCAAAGGAACCTGTGATGAAGTAATACAAATAATCGATATGTATGTTAACTCTCTTCACGCGGATGTCGACACCTGCAGACGACATGTTTAAAAAACCCTAAAATTCAAAAATTTCAGAAATTTAAATTTTCATGACCATGGAATCAGCATGAAAAATGCATTAAAATGAGTACAAACAAGCCTAGTATTGGTTCAGTAGTTCTTAAGATAGCTCTTGGTATTTTGAGAAAATATTTCAAAACTTAAACTTTTTCCGTTGAAGTGCATGGCTAGCACGAGCAAATGTTGCCAGTGGTTCCGAGATCATCAAAGACATCACAATCTGCATCATATGCAAATTTTGGAGAAGACAGAACTAAGTTATGTACAATCCAAACACTTACACTATGGGTTAAAATTATATAGGATCCACAACTTATAAGTTCCACCTAAATAATTTGACAAAATGCAAACGTGTAAAAAGGTATGGGTAGCCGTATTTGTTTTACACATATGGACCAAGTTATAGCGTCACACGTCATTGCGTTCAGTCACAATGGTTCATTATGTAAAAAAGAGACCGTTTTAAACAGTAATAAAAGTTGCATCTGAATCCAAAGGAGTCAGCTCCCAAACAATACAGTAGGCCAGGTCTATCCATGTGTTTGTTAAAGAAAACCTGACTGCTATGGACTCACGTGCAACTTTTAAAACGGCCTCTTTTCTTACACAATCAACCATTGTGACTGAACGCAATGACGTGTGACGCTATAAATTGGTCCACATGTGTAAAACAAACAGGGCAATACATATCTTTTTACATTTTTACATTTCGTAAAATATTTTTGACTTATTCTAAAAAGTATTAGGAGGGAACTATAATAGGTTCAAGCCTTTTAGTTCCCCATATCCATTCTTGTTCCAAAACTTGTCAATTTTGCCCTTGATAACAGGTCAAATACACTAACAATGTACAATCAACAATCATACCTGAAACAAAATAAACACAGCACAAGAAATAAGTCCCCCTCCCAACATTTCGTCATAACATTGTAAGATTTCTTTTTATACCAATAGTAAAACTAACTTTGAAATAATTATATGACTGTTTACTAAGTGTTGTGTGAAAATGAAAGATGTCCATGACTTCAGGGCTGAACGAGCCTAAATTGAAGGCAAACACTGCCCTTTTCAAAAGTCACAAAGTAGGCCTATGCTTGTCACAAAAGCTATACGAGTTATTTGCTATTTGGGAACGAGGGGGCCTGAACAAACGAGGGGGCCTGAAATTTCAGCTTTCATATGCATGGGATTCATCAATAATTAATATTCCTTGCCGGCTGACACGTGACCAGTCTTCGATTACGATCAATGAGATTGGATGAAAATTTCTTTGGCTAACTGTAGTTTAATCAACAGCATGAACATAATTCTGTTTGATTGTTTATGATATGAAGACCTGAGCGCAAGAAGACCGTAAGTCCACCTACGTAAGGCCCCTCAACATGTATACACTAAAGTAACGTATAGTTTCTTAGGGTTTTATAATGTTTAATACATTTTTCAGGGTGAAAACATCATGAAAGGTTGTGAAATATTTGTTTTGGCCCCTGAACATGTATAAAACATTACCAAACTATACGCAACTTTAGTGTATACATGTTGAAGGGCCAAGTGGACTTACGGTCTTCTTGCGCTCAGGTCTTCATATTACCTTGAATGGGATCTCGTCCGTATACTGCTTCAGCATGAACAGCGGAACACACCCTGTAACAGCTAACATTGCAGCTACCATCAGGATAAATGTGAGTACGTCATTATCTCCTCTGATCTCCTCCATCTTATACGATACAATCCAAACTATGACAATGGTACTAACGATAAAAACCAGCAAAGACGATAACACCGTTTTTACGGGGTTATCGCTGCTCCAAAGTAGTCGACCGGGTTTCTTTTCCGACTGACATAGTATTTGAGATGACGTTGGTGGTAAGGACCCTAGAAGAGGCGTCAGTTCGCCGATGCTCTCATTATTTATACTAGCGCTAAATCGGTTGCAACTGCGCCCATTTGCAACATCGTGGTTATTCACTTCAGATTCAGCTGGCAGGTCCTTATTGTATTCACAGCTTTGCTCATGTCCTTCGATTATTGCTGTGACAGTTGGACGACGTTTGTCCATTTCAGCGGGGGTAATTTCTTCTGAAGCAAAGCGAGGTGCTTGAACATCCGTGCTGCTACTTGTAGAATGCTGGTCGTTATCGCTTTGATATGTCATGTCGTTATTTATTTCTCCTGAAAGTTCTTTATTGCATGTCTGTCTTTGTTTCTGTTCTTGAACAACGTGTTCTATGTTGCGTTCTTTTCCACAATGATCTCGCGTTGGGTTATATCTCATAAGTATACATGCCATAGCAACAATGACGAATTCGACGAATATCATCAATGATAAGAACTCGATTAAAGCTACGAAATTGACGAAGATACTTGCGATTACAGATATGATTCCACCAAACATAGTAGCCACTGTTGGAGTGTGAGAAGTAGTACTGGTTCGGGCAAAAATGGCGGGTATTAATCCATCTCTTCCCATGACGAAGATGGCACGAGCAAAGCAATAGGCACAGGCAATAAGGCCACCTGTCATGCTGCAGAGAGCACCAACGGCGATGACGATTGACATCCACTTTGCATCAACCTGTTCAAAAAAAAAGAGGAAAGAAAGTTAACTCTCTTCACGCGGGTGTCGACTGCAGACGACATGTTTCAAAAAAAATTGAAAAATTGAAAAATTTCAGAAATGTAAATTTTCATGACCATATTTGGAATCAGCATGAAAAATGCATTAGAATGAGTACAAACAAGCCTAGTATTGGTTCAGTAGTACTTAACATAGCTCTTGATATTTTGAGAAAATATTTCAAAACTTGAATTTTTTTCCGTTGAAGGGCATGGCTAGCATGCAGAGCATTAAAATACAGAATTTTTACGTATTTTATGGGTTGTAATACTTTATAGACAGAAGTCATTACTCCAGCTTTTCAGAAAAAATTACCCCAAAATTAAGAAAAAAATATTTTCATCAAAATAATGTTGCCCTCTTTGGCATGTCCTTTGTCAAAAAATCCTTTTGTCCAAAAAACTCTCCTTAATGAGTGGACCAAGTTCATAAAATTACCACATTTCTTAAAAGTCATTAAAAACTCAATACCTGTAAGTTCACAAAACAACCCTTCTCACTAATGTTTTCTTCTTTTTGCTTGCAGGCGGTGATGGGAGCGATATCGCCAATTTTGAGGTCGCCATTGGATTAACACATAATCATGAAATCTTCACAAACAATTCTAAATTTTTTATGTGGTGTCAAAGCTGAAATTATCTTACTCTAAAACCGTCGGGGTTCGACAAAGTACCCCACTGCAAGTATGTTAATTTTCCATTTGTAATTGCTAACCGTATAATTTGAATGGGGCTGTCAGCCCTCTATCTTCGCCAGCCTCGTACGTCACGTGTTGCGCTTCCTATGCCGCCTGAGTTTTTGGTTTCATACCCCCTCATATCAATTTGATATTCATGAGTTATAATAAGTATGTAAGGAGGATATTATGACATTTTATTATAATACCCTCTTGTCAGACGATGAACAATACGCCTTTTTGAAGTATGGCGGGCACAAAAGGAGAGGGCGTACTTTGGTTTGAGTAAACCTTTGTATGCTTTCTCAGCTGACAAAAGTTAACGCCAACCAAAAGACGCCCTCTCCTTTTGTGCCCGCCATACTTCAAAAAGGCTTAATGGTCTCTGTTCCTTATTTCGGTCCGATGACATTAATCTCTTCCTAAGGCTGCGATCACATAGAAGGCCCTTTACGGTATTCGCTATATACGAAATACGCTCATTCGATCAGGCTGAGTTCACATAGTATATACTCCTATATGTGAACTCAGTGTATTTCGTATAGCGAATAGCGTATACCGTATACTTCTATGTGATCGCACCCTAAAGATGCAATCTTTTGTGATATCCAATGATATATCGATTCTGCAACGTTAAACATATTTTACGTCAAATGCGACTCTATTGGTCATGAGAGAGAAGGACAAGGAGCCCCTAAAATCGAGGAATGGGTTCGGGCCGGTCCTAAGGAGAGTCAACACTAACCGCTTCAAAAGCTGACACAAATGGAGAAGCAGCATTTATGTTTTGCCAGTCCGCCAATACAGTGATGGCAAAGGCTCCACCCATGTAAACCAGTATAGCAGTGACAAAGGACAGCCCAACTGAAATCGGCAAACCTTTCTTCGGATCTTTAGCTTCCTCGGCTGCAAAGGCGATAGCTTCAAAACCACTGTAGCCTGAAACAAGAAAGTGTACTAGATTTAAATAAATACCAACAACACTCTTAACGATCTACCCATTTTTGAATAGACACTTGTCAAATTTGAAAATGGAAACTAGTCAAATGGGGACATCACATTTCTTTTCAAAATGATTCATAAAATGACATGTCGAGGTCATTCAAAAAACTCAGTACACACTAAAAACTACGGGGTTATATTTTCCGTGGTCATTTTGAATTGACCACGTTTGGGGTTGTTTTGACCCTTCAAGGGGGTTGTACTGTTTTAATTTGACCACATTCACGAGGTCATTTTAGCCACGACGAACGTGGTCAAAAACTTAGTGGTCATTTTGCCGATACCGTCGCGCATTGATATCAGTTTCAATCTTCCGCTTTGAAAATCTCAATTCATAAATGAGTTTAAACATGAGCTGCAATTAATGTTTGTTGATTAATAAATAAAACTCATTTTTTGACCGAAGTTACCCAATTTGTCAACTTTATAATGACTTGCATTTCGGAACTATTTGCACACACGGTGTGCATCGGCTCACGTGGTCACATCAGCGCCATATTTGTTCTGATTGTGCAGCTCAGCGGATTGTCGTGTGCTTGTCTGCATGATGGAATATGAAAAGTTAGTTGAAAAGTGAGACTGCAAGGATGCATAGACCCTTGTCTATGCACGCAGATTCATTCCAATTTCATGCTGTCGTGGCTGGTGTCTTGGCTGCAGTTGTTAAGCTTATATCATGTAAGCTTATAATACGTGAACTGTCATAGGCGATGACTGACTGTGTGTGAGTGTGATACACAGATGCATTTTGCAGTTTGCTGTTTATGTAATGCTTTCTCTGTGCAGAAACACACTTATGTCCTGGTGGGACCAGCATGACCATAGGCCTACTAAAAAATCCAAACAACCCCTAAATGTGGTTATTGAGTAACCCTATAAAACAACCCTTTCAAATGGGTCATTTCATTTGACCCCGAAATGAGGTCATTAAGTAACCCAATAAGGCAACCCTTTTGAAGGGGTCATTTCATTTGACCCCGAAATGTGGTAATATTTTGACCCCAATGGGGTTACTATTTGACCCAAATACGTAGTCATTGCAATGACCCCGACCAATGGGGTCAAAATGACCCCGTTAGTGGTATGGTGTTTAGTTGATAACTATGCTGGGGTCAAAAATGACCCCGTTTGGGTCATTTTTTGACCCCGTAGTTTTAAGTGTGTAGTTGAATGCAACATAAGGAAGTAAGTGTGTGAACAGCTTCTGTGAGATTTTGGCCCGAAATGAGAGATCCGTACGCATTTGTCCCTGTAAAGTAATTTTGATAGTGAGTCAGCGGGAGAATGTTTTATTTCTATTTTACCTGCAAAACCAGCAGCCGCTCCTTTGATAATGCCTCCATATCCCATCGGTGCAAACCCACCATGTTTAACCAAGTGACTGTAGTCCGCATATACAAAAGCCACGGCGATCACCATCAGCACGGTTGCGATGTTGATGAGAACAAAAACACGACCGGTTTTGGCCGACAGTTCCGTACCAAGTGCGACTAAAACTGTTGCCGATAATGACACTACACCAGCCAAAATATCAGGGTACGAGGATACCAAAGGCACTTCCCATTCGGCTCCATCAAGCAGCACATCCATTGTAAAATTTAAAACACGTGCTCCGATGACATTGTCAAAATAGGCGCTCCAGCCACGTGATACAAATGACACAGCAAGAATTCGAATTATGATGGCGTTCCAACCAATCAAAAAGCCGATAAGTTCACCCAAACTGACGTAAGCGTATAGGTAAGAGGCGCCTGTTTCAGGGAATCTGGTAGCGCACTCTGTGTAGCACAAAGCCGAAAACAAGGCGACGATACCTGAAAGGAGATAATTGAAGACCTGAGTGCAAGAAGACCGTAAGTCCACCTGGCCCCTCAACATGTATACACTATAGTTGCGTATAGTTTGGTATAGTTCGGTAATGTTTTATACATGGTCAGGGGCCAAAACAAATCTTTCACAACCTTTCATGATGTTTTCACCCTGGAACATGTATTAAACATTATAAAACCCTAAGAAACTATACGTAACTTCAGTGTATACATGTTCAGGGGCCAAGTGGACTTACGGTAAAGGTGTCTCTGAAAGAATTGCATTTGGGCATTTCAATGCCGCAACGATATTCCAGTTAAAATCCACACTATCCACACTCCCTGTGGAAGATTTTGGAAATATCTTCCATAGGGGAAGTACGTTTTTCAATTGTAATTGGTCAGGGTTTATATTTTGAAACCCATACTCCCTCTGTATTATGGCTTTACCTATATCTTCCACAACTGGAGTGAGTAATTCAAATAGAAGTTACGCATTTGTCTAGTCTATTCTATCCTATTCGAAACTTATACTACCTCTGTAAAAAACTTTAGCTAAATATTTCACAGGGGTAGTGTGAATTTTAAATGAAATAACCAATCCGTGGAAAGATTCAAAATGAACTACCGCACACCGACATCGCCCGGTTAATAATTACATTATACAGCCAGAGACACTGAAATGAATACCCGGGATCGATACACGTAAATGTGCTATGCACGATTGACATTCAAACGATAAATCTTTGGATACCGGGGTAGAAAATGATGAATATCTCCCGTAAATGATTTCGTATAAAGAAACCAGATCTGATTCCTTGTACTTGAACATATATGTTCAACGGATATGATAGTCGTTAGCTTGCGTCTTGAGAAAGAAGCGTGCCTCTTGAATTCATAAACTGACCAAAATATTCTGATTTTCTGATGTGAGCACTCACTCACATGGCGTATACATGTTCACTCACACACAGAGGTCACACACAGCGTAGTGTGAGCACTCACTAGTTACACACTAGAGAAGTCAATTACCGAGGTATTGACAGTAGCCTTAGTCGGGATGTCCCTCGGCTCATTATGCGTCTTAAAGGTAGGAACAAAATGACCATGCGTGGCTGTGGATTCAACCTACCATGGCGATTTCTGCCATGAAGAAATCGGGGCGATGACACTGTGTACCGCGGGTATCATCGTAAAAATCTTTTATTTCAAGAATAAAGCAGTTAATATCCATAATTTAGACAGTTTACATAAAAAGCTACGTTAGACGGATTCGAATAAATTATTCAATCTTGTATGGCGGAAACCTAGTCACAGCAAAATAATTATGGCGCGATGAAACAAGACCTATGTGTGACGACACTATTTATTTTGATAAATGTGTTGTTTTTAGCCGCTGTCGTGCATCTATCGTCTCATAACTGGAATAGCCCAAATGTCCCTTTAAGGGCTCGGTGACCTACCTTTGGACAGTATGTTTTGTTGGATAGTACATCAGACACACCACATTGCATTCTGAATACAAAGGGTGTCCTAATTCTGATATCCCATAATTTTGATTTTTTTTGTTAATATTTGCGATATTATACAAATTTTATGGCAAATTATTAAAAATTGACCCGAGATCCCTGTGAAAAAGACCCTGATTTGGGAACCAAATAGCATTTTTGGACACGTTTGGACACAAAACGGGAGTATATGGAGAAACTGACACGAGTTTGAATTACTGATTACACTAGTTATAAGTTTCCGTAAACTGCCGCAAATACTAGTATTCAAATGGTTATCATTTAAATTTCTTTTCTTTTGACCTTATATTAATTTTACTGGAAAAATAATTATATTTGACTTTCCATAACTTAACAAAACTTTTGATTTTTTTAATGGGAGTTGCAATATATATTTATATATATTGCAACTCCCATTAAATAAACTGAGCTCAAAAAGAAACTTATAATTTTTCACAAGGTCATATCTTGAAATCCTGTCCATCAAATTGAACCAAAATTACACACAGATTTACTTTAATACTCTACTCTTAACACATGTCAGTAACCAAGCAGTTATCCAACTGACACAACAGCAAAATTCACTGACATGGGACAGCTTCCCGGACCACATTCACAGCCCAGCCCTGTTTCATGAAAAAAGTGTATGAAAAGCAGAAAGCAGCTCCGTTTTATCATCTGTGCAAGGATCTTGTGTGCATTCTCACAGATTTTTTGTCCTGGGAGCCAAATGTTGGGCTGTGAAAGGGAAGGAAGTCCAAGAAGCTGTCCCATGACAGTGCATTTTGCTGTTGTGTCAGTGGGACAACTGCTTGGTTACTGACATGTGTTTTGAGTAGAGTATTAAGGTAATCCTGTGTGTAATTTTGGTTCATTTTGATTGACAGTATTTTAAGATATGACCTTGTGATTCACAAGTTGTAAAAAATTATAAGTTTCTTTTTGAGCTCAGTTTATTATAGTGCTTTTTCACTCGTTTAAACATCATTCCACTAAGAGAACTACCGAATCAGTTGAGCGTGTGGCGGATGAACAGATTACCACAAAGGAAGTTTCAAGTGGTGTTTTAAGTACCCCAATAAAAGAAAAGTGAATGGAGGTTAACTGTGGGTAATCGGATTATATGTTCGAGCGATCTCCTCTTTTCTCATCTTCTCTGCCCTCACTTAGTGGAAAAAGGTCATTGAACTTTGCATAGGAGGTTAAGTTCAAAGTTATTCACACTTGCTCACAACCCACACCATCGTCATCCTCTGCACATCAGAAAAGGTATACTTTGACCTATCTGTGACGCATGGTTATGGAGTTATGCAAGAAAATGTTAAAAAATAGTTATAACTCTCAAAGAGTGCTTTCTTAACCAGGTAACACAACAAATTGTCAAGGTCAAATTGACTCAATATAGAATTCAATGCGATTTAAATCCAGGTACTAACCGTTCGTTCGTTTTCCTATCTGTCTTTTTTTTAATTTACAGTAAAGACTAAAAAGAAACTTAAATTAACCTTTTCTTGAATTCTATTTTGGTATTAATCAGGCCTTGCCGTCTAGATTTTAAAGGCGAGTAATTAATCACTCGCTAGCATCATACTAGGCGAGTGTTTGAATTTTCACAAATTTTCATAATACACTTATTGGGGGTAGAGCTTCAATTTTAAAATGGTATTCACGTTCAAATGCTTCTTCGCGCTAAAATTTGTACCTCTCTCCACTTTGAGGGGTATAAAATCGATTAAATACTGAATTTGCTGATTCGCTGGCTGATTTTGGGAGATTCGCAGCGAGTGATATTTAGTGTCCACGGCGAGTGGAAAATCGCTCACTAGAAATCAAGTTTGGGCGAGCGGTGGCGAGCGAGAGCGATCGCTCGCCTCAAACGGCAAGGCCTGAAAAAATTGCAAACGAAAAACTGCAATAAGTCGACTTTTTCAGTTTCAATTACGTTTTTCCTTTTCACACATTCTTGTGTCGAAAACGGTAAACGACTGAGTACTGTTTTTCATTTTCTTAAAATGTTAGAGGAAGAACAAAAAACCCAGAAATACAACGTTTAGATTTCTGATTTTGAATTAAGAAACATCGAACTACTATGTAATATTAAACAAGAACCAGAACATATATTTTTACTTTCTTAGTGTTAAAAAAATGGCAAAATACTTGTTTAGGGTATGTTTTGCACGCGCTGAGTAATACTCGTTTAGATTCGTTTCGAGAGTCCATACATGAGCATTGTGTCCATCACGTAATGTAAGTGCCACCCCCAGGATCCGGAGACCTAAATAGACGACAATTAAAACAAGTATGATGAAGGAGGGGTTACATTTTAAGGTCTATCTAGTCCTGCCAGCAAGACTTCAGTCTTTATCATAATGACATCTACGGACCTACAACCATGGCCAAAATGTGTTGGGACACTTATGGAAAACGTACACTATATTATTGCCTTATTTCCGTTATTGTTAACGTGATAAAGTGGAGGTTTCTTTGGTGACAAGCCTAAACCCTTTCCTAACACTCCAACCCTCCCCCTTCCCCACCAATCAATGTTGGGTGCCACTAGGCGCGGTTATTTACATTACCCTATCAAACCGTCCCAACACTTATGGCCAGCATTGTCTCGAAGGAACAAAAAATCCAATTTTAAAATGTGTGTTTTGGCCCATATCTCCTCAACCATAGCTTGGATTTTCATCAAATTTTACATGAAAATGGAGAAACTATTTATCTTTTCACTTATATAAAAACTATTGGATTTTCCTCACGTGATATAACGATACGGTCGCTTTTTATACGCAATATCATGTATTTTACAGTGCGTGCTGTACATTATTAGCCTATGCGAACTACGTATTTTGCTTAAAATGACGTTTTATTTTCAAAGAGTAGTGATTTAGTCGCCAGAAATACATGGTATTTGTTGAAAGGAATTGATTGAAGTCTTTTAAAAGAGTGACGTTGGAAAAAAATTAATACTTAAATTAAAAAAAGGTAATTTTTAGACAAAATAACAAACTTTAATAATTTTCATCGTTTGCATCAAAACCGTATGTGGTATTTGCAACGAGTATATCGTGTAAATATAATTATAGTTGGCAGGAGTGGGCTTAAATTACGTTTTATGACTGAAATCTATTAAAGCGCTTTCAAAGAAACTTACGTTTGAAAAATAACATAGCACATAAAAAGAGTAATTATTATAATATTACACATAATTCCTAAATCAGAATTTCATCTTCAGAAGATAGCAAACATCATTGACTATTCACCTTCATATCCTATTAGTCTAGTCGACTTCATGCTGAGAAATAGAAGTGTTAGGTGCATTTTTTAAGTTAAAAACGGTATCTATTTTTTTAAAGTCAATTTTGGGTATGCTGCATCCAACAACCTTGGATACCATAAATAATAGTAATGTTTTGACCTTCTAATTTGCATAAAAACAAAATAACCACCAAAATCATTAAATTAGTATGTAAAACTCTAATGATTTTGGTGGTCATTTTGTTTGATGCAAATTAGCAGGTCAAAGCATATACATTATTGTTGGTATCCGTGATTCATGGATTCAGCATATTAGGTCATGCCGATTTTAAGGATGAATACCGTACTAGTAAATATGATAGTTCATGATTTAGAGATAAGTTACAACAAAAGGTGAATGATCTTCATGAAACAACATTAGGCCTACCTTTATAACACAACAAACGCAGTATATAATACTAAAAAGCCACAATAAATGCGCATAATAGTGACATTTTGCATGTTATTTGAAAAAAGGAGTTTATTCGTCTGCAAAGTAATTTGAAAGAAAATTGTCACGAAATAATTATAACAATAAAAAAATTGGATGGAGTCGAACCCGCGCTGTCTACAGGAGATGAACAGCACGCTAACCAATTGAGCTATCGGAGACCACTGGTTTTCGTATGGTTTTGTTTATTGACAAGTGTCAAATTAATCATGATATTTAAATTGATAATATTAAGCTAAATAAGTTGAATTTCTGAAATGATCATATCGGTAATCCATATTGTTGTGAAAATATTGTCTCGAATTGTAAAACATAACGCCATGAATCCACGATATACCACCGTATTCTTAGAATAAAAGCAATTGACTATGATCAGACTTTATAGCAATGGTTTATCGATGGGATGCATTCATTTGCGTATGGGCATGATGGTGTTTCGTTGGGTTACCGTCGCATCCTAAATACAAAGTCCATACAATATATTTAAATTTCATGATTAGTCTTACTTTAGGACGAGACTGAATGCGGACATGCTTGAGTTCATGTCACGGTATGCACTATATAATAAAAGAGAATCACTACTATCTCTTGATTCAGTTTACGAGTGCATACCGTGGATTTCAAACTTTCTTACACTTTAAGAATCGATTTTCTTCGAAAAGGCCTTGAATACCGTTTTTCTATAGCCAATAAGCTACTTTCATGTCCTATAAGCAGCGGGTTAGTTTCAACACTTTTATTCCATTTGTAATAGCTTTTATACCTAACAAATACTTCGTAATGTCACTTCAACATATTAGCTCAGTTGATAAGTCGTCTGTCTTGTACTCAAAAAGTCCAAGTTCGATTCCCAACGATTTATTTTTTTTTGCTTTCTTTTTAAAATGAATAATTTGTCACATCACTGAACTTCTGTTGAAATGAAAATGAAAAAGTGTAGGAATTTTTTTTCATAAATAAGATCACAAATAAAAGCAGAGCATCAACTGAGCTAACACACTGTACTTGTTCATCCATTATTGTATGTAGTCTAAATTAATGTTAACAAGTTGATTTACTCCGTTACTTCAATTGAGGTAGACAGCATTAAATTGGAAAAACAAGTGTGCATGGGTTCGATTCCTTTATTTGTTTTTTGATCACGAGATGTTGTGATAAATTTAATTTTCTTCTATAACTTTAATATAAGATTTTAATTGGTGAAAACAATAATTTGTCATTTTAAAACCTAACTTTTGACAATTAAAGTGACGAATAGTGAACTTAAACATGGCCAAAAATATGGCTTTAAGACTTTTAAAGTGACCAGTCCCTAAATTTAAAATGTAGCCATTTATATTTTTTGTGGTCAAGCAAAATGATAGGATCTCTTACTGCTCCAAATTTGGTGTCAATATCATAATTACTTTTTGAGTTATAAGCAAAAAACTGAAATTAGATGATTTTTTTTCAACTTTTCAAATACAACCATGGCCAAAATGTGTTGGGACACTTATGGAAAACGTACACTATATTATTGCCTTATTTCCGTTATTGTTAACGTGATAAAGTGGAGGTTTCTTTGGTGACAAGCCTAAACCCTTTCCTAACACTCCAACCCTCCCCCTTCCCCACCAATCAATGTTGGGTGCCACTAGGCGCGTGTGACCAAAAAAGTAGGATTCAACATTGATCGGGGAGTGGGGGGGGGGGGGGTATTTACATTACCCTATCAAACCCTATCAAATCATTGTAGGTATGACGAGTTACAGTTACAGTTACTGGAACTAAAGGTCTACCTAGCCTGTGTTATGCACTTTCAGTTTTCCACACGTTTGAATGGGAATTATTTTGCCAAGTCGCCACAAGTTTAGGGAGTACATTTCTTCAATATTTTGAGAAGTTGACATAAAATGTTCTATTCTATATTGTTTAGCAATAATGTCTTTTGCCAATAGTACTTCCAAAGTTGTAATTTTGTGTTTTTAATCGCAAAGATCGGATATTTTTATTAACGATTCCAATTCTACACCGTTCGCAAGGGTGAAGAATTCGGCAGAACTTTGACGATAATTTTGCCTTTTTGGACACTAAAATTCATTCGATCCTTAATTTTGTTTCAACCGAGTCTTAAATTTGCAAGCACAAAGGTGGGTATTGATTTTATATACCTTTGATGACATTTTGAAGAAATTGTTCGAATATCTGACCTGCGCAAACCGTTAAAGTGTGTATTTTCCATAGATCTTAGGTACGGTATGTATCGTAGGACTGGCGAGCGAGTCTCGGTCTACCTAAAACCAAAAATTCTAAAACCTCACCTGCAATCAAGAATGAAATAATAGCAGCTGGCCCAGCCATTTCAGCGGCCACCTCGCCAGTCAAAATGTACACACCACTCCCTAACATACAACCAATTCCTACAAAACTCAAATCTGCAGTAGAAAGACATCGTACTAGAATTGACGGTTGTTGGGTGGACGAAACGTGTTTCTTTCGCCTGACAGCCCGGCCAACATCTCTCAGCCAGTTCATGTTGGTTGATCTCGATGTATTTCTGTAGAAATTTACTTGATGATTAATGATTCAATGATCTTCCCTCTGACTTGAAATCGAAAGGGTTGGGTTGTTTATCACAGCTCGGTTATCTCCGTAACTTGTGTGTTTATTTCATACTAAATAATCGATAGGTTACATACAACCATAATACAACTGCAGGGTCGACTATTAAGGTCGTGATGTTACGCTAGATAAATTACATTCACTTTCAGAGAAGATTATTCAATGAAGCAAACTCATATAAAATCAATACAATATTGATTTGCTACGAATTGAACAGGGTACCTATACTGCGCACAAAACATATCCGTACTCTTAAAACAAAAGCAATATCTTACAGAAATATAAACCTAAAAACCGAATGCGACATTATTCCGTAAAGTCATAGGAATTTAAAGGAGTATTTCGTGATCCTAGCATTTTCTTTTTATGACATTTTCAATAGATATCCACGCAAAAAGCGTATTCACAAAATTTCAGTTGATACCGATTTTGCGTTTGCGAGTTATGCATGATTATACGTGTATTACACTGCTCCATAGAGCGTGTTTATAGTGAATATACCGCATTTTGAGTATACCGTACACGATAATCCTTGTATATGTACCGATACCCTTGCTGTTTATAGTAGCGTTGTTGCGGCTCCCGTATGCTTATGCACCGTAGATTTTGATGAATAGACTGACGGTTAAAAGTCAATCAGCTGTATAATTTGAAGTACTCAACCTGCGTGACACACCACGAAGAGCGTGCTGATATAAATCAATAAATCCCACTTGAAATCCAATCCAAAGTCTATACACATAACAATGAGAGGGTTTGTGCATCGATGCATATATAATAGTAGGTCTAATATTTCAAAGCCTCTTCAATGAGGGCGGTGACTTGCGATTAACAAGCTCCATCGCGGAGCAGAAGGCCTGGGAAGATTTTGAATATAGGGAGAGGTGGGGGGGGCAATTGTTTTGAGCCTGTTCCGAGGGGGGTGGGTGCGGGAGGGCGGGTTTTGAAATGCATACATGTTAACCTAAAATCAATTACATTATAAATTATACTAAAATTATGAATTTGACCTTAAAATACAATACAATACACCAAAAAATTGAATACCTTCAAATTATGAATTTTACCTTGAAATTGTGAATTTGGTCTTAAAATTATGAACTTTACCCTTAAATTATGAATTTTACCCTAGATTAATGGGAAGGGGCCCAGGGTACTTGGCCCCACCAAAATTATTGCCTCCCCCCCCCCCCCCCACCACCGATTACGGGGCCACTGCGGAGTTGATTTGATTATATATGTAGGTTCTTGTCCTGGCCTTGGAAAGCAAAATAAATTCTATACCTCTCTCCTCAAATATTTCCGGCAAAGGGTGGCTTTATCCTTATCTCACCCTCTCTCAGGCTCCTCTCAAGGAGAGGGGAGGTAGCAGCGGCGCCATAAATTTCTCTCTCTTTCGGGGATAGGGGCAAAGTGAATTTAAACAATGGCGGGCGAGTATTTTTTTCGGGGCATGTGGAGGGGGATAAATCAACAAATTTTCTCCCATGTCACCCCCACCCCCGCGGCGCCACCTGTATGTGTTTGTTTAAATGAGGTATTTTTAATCTCAATTTCTATTGTACTAAATAAAAACCGAAGGGGTGATATAGGGCTGATTATACTGGCCTTTGAAGTGGTCAGGCGCCCTCTCTATTTCTCTCATCATAATGCTCTCTCTCCCTTTCTTCTCTCTCCCACATACCACCCCAATCAACCCACCCCGTCTCTCTCATTCCCTCTCACCTCAACTCTCTCCTCTCCTGGGAGCGAACTTACAAGTAGGCCTACGTCTCGTGTGGACACACTCGCAAGTTACTTTCGAAATTAAACGAACATGTAAACACACCCACTTCTATGGGATTAGGTGAATGACCGCTAAGGTCCCTCCTTTGTTGGTATGCTAATTCTCCTTTGTTAGTTACCGTACGTTTGACTGTTCTGGATAAAGGATATGACCGGAACCATGACTACTCGGTACCTTCATTGTTATGTATCACGGGTACCATGGCTACTATGTACCTTCTTTGTTAATATGCTAATTCTCCTTTGTTAGATACCGTACATTTGATTGTTCTGGATAAAGGATGACCGGAACCATGACTACTCCGTGCCTTCATTGTTAGTTTCCGTAAAGGATTAGAGAGCGCAAGCCGCTTGTTATGCTAATTCTCTTCATTGTTTGTTACGGAACAGGTTACTCACCTTCGGTAAAGGTTTAAAATCAGTCGCTACGCTATCGCGACGATTCATTGACTTTTATTGAATAAAATCGCTGTTCCAAAGGCGACTGGGTGTAAACCTTTACCTAAGGTGTCTAACCTGTACGGTAAAACAATGAAGATAATTAGCATAACACTGAGCGGGCTTGCGCAGCTGAGCAGTCTCTCTAATCTCTTACGCAAATTAACCATATCAGTGGTGGGGTGGGGAGGTGGGGAATGTTGGGGGGGGAGGCAGTGGCGGCGACAGCCATTTTTCGGGGGTACAAGGGTGGGGAGGGGGCAAAGTGAATTTCAGGGGGGTGGGTAGAATCAACCCATTTTGCGCAAAAATGGAGCAAAATGTCTTTTTTTTATCTCACTTTCTGGTTGTTTATTGTACCAAACGAAAACAAACGGGGTTATGTGAGTTGATTTATAAGTTGGCTTCTTTAAACAAGATTTGCACATCAATTTATCTTTTTAAATAGAATTCAGCATGCTGCCAAATACTGGTTATAATTATATAGGCCTTATTATACTGCCATTGGAAGTGGTCAGGCGCCCCCCTCTCTCTCCTCTCTCCATGCGAGTATTTGGGGGGGCTTTGGGGGCGCCAGCCCCCCGGGGTCAAGGTAGGGGCGGCCAAAAAGAAGGGGCGGCGGAAGAAGAAGGGGCGACAAAAGGAAGAAGGGGCGGCAAAAAGAATTAGTAAAGAAAAAAGGGCGAAAAAATTGGAAATAACATAAAAAACTTGGAAAAAATGGTACTATACATTTGTTTTAGGGCGCTAACGCTAAAACCCTTTTTTTTTCTTTTTTGCTCTTCACCTTTTCAAACCACCTTTTCGGGCTGCTGAGGAAGGGGCGCCAAAATTTAATTTTCTTCAGCTCCCCGGGGTAGGGGCGGCCACGGTACGCCACTGATCTCTCTCTCTCTCATTATAATAATAATTATTATTATCACTATTTGAACCAACTCGATATTATGAGTTCAGTTAACAAAACTTGAAAGGTATTTTAGTGAAAGTGGTGCCGCAATTGGGAACTTGATCCAATTTTCCCTTCCCTCTTCACCTGTCCCTCATCTCCTGGTCCCTTTCTCACCCCACCCTCCCTTTCTTCTCTCTCCACACACAACTCCATGAAATACACACACACACACCCTCTTTCCCTCTAGGCGGGGGCGGGGCTGACCGCCTTTGATTGAAGTTACCAACTACAATGGCAGAGTCCGCTTCCCTCCTGTAACATTAATTCTTCCTCCTCTCCCAGTCCATCCCCTTTCCTTATCTGCTCTCTCTCCCTTTCTTCTCTCTCCCACATATGGCCCCAATCCACCCACCGCGTCTCTCTCATTCCCTCTCACCTCGTCTCGCTCCTCTCCCGGGAGTGAACTTACAAGTAGGCCTACGTCTCGTGTGGACACACTCGCAAGTTACTTTCGAAATTAAACGAATATGTAAACACACCCACTTCTCTGGGATTAGGTGAATGACCGCTAAGGTACCTCTTTTGTTAGTATGCTAATTCTCCTTTGTTAGTTACCGTACGTTTGATTGTTCTGGATAAAGGATATGACCGGAACCATGACTACTCGGTACCTTCATTGTTATGTATCACGGGTACCATGGCTACTATGTACCTTCTTTGTTAATATGCTAATTCTCCTTTGTTAGTTACCGTACATTTGATTGTTCTGGATAAAGGATGACCGGAACCATGGCTACTCCGTGCCTTCATTGTTATGTATCACGGGTACCATGGCTACTAGGTACGTCCTTTGTTAATATGCTAATTCTCCTTTGTTAGATACCGTACATTTGATTGTTATGGATAAAGGATATGACCGGAACCATGACTACTCCGTGCCTTCATTGTTAGTTTCCGTAAAGGATTAGAGAGCACAAGCCGCTTGTTATGCTAATTCTCTTCATTGTTTGTTACGGAACAGGTTACTCACCTTAGGTAAAGGTTTAAACTCAGTCGCTACGCTATCGCGACGATTGATTGACTTTTATTGAATAAAACCGCTGTTCTAAAGGCGACTGGGTGTAAACCTTTACCTAAAGTGTCTAACTTGCGGGTAAAACAATGAAGAGAATTAGCATAACACTGAGCGGGCTTGCGCAGTTGAGCAGTCTCTCAAATCCCTTACGCAAACTAACCATGGTGTGGTGGGGGGAGGTGGTGGATGGGGGGGGGGCAGTGGCGGCGGCAGGCATTTTTCAGGGGTACAAGGGTGGGGAGGGGCGAAGTGAATTTCAGGGTGGTGAATCAACCCATTTTGCGCAAAATTGGAGCAAAAGGTCTTTTTTATCTCAATTTCTGGTTCTTTATTGTGGGTTTATGTGAGTTGATTTATAACAAGGCTTCTTTAAACAAGATTTGTACATCAATTTATCTTTTTAAACACAATTAAGCATGCTGCCAAATACCGATAGATATACTATGTAGGGTTAGTTATCTTTTAAGTGGTCAAACGCTCATCATAATACATCACATTATAATCACTATTTTAACTCAATTTCTGTTTGTGTATTGTACCAAACGAAAACCGAAGAGATTATGTGAGTTGATTTATAACTTGGCTTCTTTAACAAAGATTTGCTCATTAATTTTTCTTTTTTAAATAGAATTCAGCAGAGGGCTTATTATACTGTCATTGGAAGTGGTCAGGCGCCCCCTCTCTCATAATAATAATTATTATTATCACTATTTGAACCAACTCGATATTATTAGTTCAGTTAATAAAACTTCAAGGGTCTTTTGGTGAAAGTGGTGCCGCTATTGGGAACTTGATCCAATTTTTCCTTCCCTTCTTCGCCTGTCCCTCATCTCCCGGTCCCTTTCTCACCCCACCCTCCCTTTCTTCTCTCTCTCACACACAACTCCATGAAACACACACATACACCCTCTTTTCCTCTAGGCTGAGGGGGGAGGCTGACCGCCTTGACTGAAGTTACCAACTACAATGGCAGAGTCCGCAGAGGGGCAAAGTGAATTTCAGGAGGGGGGATCAACCCATTTGGCGGGGGGGGGGGGCTGACCAAACCACCGTCAGTCCGAATTTTTATGGTCCGGGTTAGAGTTAGGTTTAGGGTTAGGTTTAGCGTTAGTGTTAGGGTTAGAAACCCTAAAAATTCGGACTGACAGTGGTTTGGACTGACGGTGTGTAGGCCTACCCAAAAACTTAAGCTTTGAGGAACATTTGAGAAAAATGCGGACATCTGTGGAGATGAGAGGAGAGGAGAGGAAAGGCCTATATATTTGTAACGCATGTGGTAAAATCAGTTGATTTTTCAGAGTTTTGCTTTATTCGGTGTTTGATTATCAAAAACGGAAATAATTTTCAAATATGATGTACGAAAAAAATAATCGCGAGCGGGGGAGGGAAAGCCCCGGCCGGAGATGAGAGAAGGGGGAAAAGGGTGGAATTAGATTTAGATGATGTTCCCAATTTCATCACTGTCATCTAAAGACCCTATTTTATATTTAAAAACAAACTTGCCCCGATTCCATCAATAAAATAATTATTATGAGCAATGAGGACGCTTGACCAATTCAAACACCATGAGTGTCTATCCATGGAAGAAAGAGATAAGAAGGAACCACAACGAACGCATTCACTTTGTCCACTCCCTTTACCGACATTTAGTTGACATTGTTATTCATGAGGATTTACTTTGGTCAATACCCCGCGTTAAATAGGTGATTGGTATTGTATTCCATGTATTTGCATGTCTTCTGGAGCGTGTGTGAAGGATGATTTGAACTAATGACCTTCCGTGCAAGCACCCTATAGGATTTTCTTTGGTGACGTGATCATCGGTCATTGATGGCCTACATCTTTTTCTTCCATTTTACCCAATTTTTCCGAACTTTGATGACTTTTTTCTCAGAGTTGGCAGTCTTTGGCACTGAAACGAGCTAGCTAGTTACGATTATACACATATAAACTATTAAATTAAACAGGTTTTATGTACCGGACTCAACCGGAACATTGTGCATTATTTAAGAACATTTTACATCTATTTTTCATCGAAAAAAAGTCACCAAAATCTCACCTTATTTACTAAAGATGAAACTCAGCAAAAAAACGGCCGATTTTGATTACCTTTTCGATGTTTTATAGGACATTTTCTACACAACACGATCAAGAAAACAGTTTGACTGTAGATCCCAAAACAAAGCTACTATACATGTTCAGAGCATCAGTGAAATTCCATAATCTTACTTCTGGGTAGCGTTTGTTTGTTCGTGGATGGGTTTGTTATAAATTTTTCCAGTAATGATTTTGCCAAGCATCGATCGCGGTAAATGGATCATACATGAAAGTAAGTACCATTGATAGCTTTTCTTTTCATGCGTCAATAGATAAGCGGATTAAAACTTGGCCGATCGAAGTCGTTGTGGTTCCTTCTCATCTCTTTCTTCCATGGTCTATCAAACCTTGAAACCTGACAGATATAGTGGACAGCACCCACCCAGCTGAGGCCTTGCATGTGACGTATCATCCCGTAAATATGGCGGACTACTCAAATGCATTCAACAAAAGCATGATTGCAATCTACCGTGACAGTTCACTCACACACATAACCCTGCACTACCATGACTACGATCAAATAGGTTGATGACAACATTTGATTGAATGGACTGCACTCTGCCATAACTACGGTGAAGGACACCGGCTCAAATCCTTTGTTTGGAGCCAATCGATAATTTCATGCAGGGCCTCTATTGATGTATGAGGCACAACTTTCAGGGTCACATTTATAAAGACTTAATGGTGGGATTTATTGATTGATATCAGCCTGTATTCGTGGTGCGTCACGCACGTGAATCAACTTCAAATTTTACAGCTGATTGACTTTTAACCGTAAGTCTATTCATCCATGGAAGAAAGAGATAAGAAGGAACCACAACGAACGCATTCACTTTGTCCACTCCCTTTACCGACATTTAGTTGACATTGTTATTCATGAGGATTTACTTTGGTCAATACCCCGCGTTAAATAGGTGATTGGTATTGTATTCCATGTATTTGCATGTCTTCTGGAGCGTGTGTGAAGGATGATTTGAACTAATGACCTTCCGTGCAAGCACCCTATAGGATTTTCTTTGGTGACGTGATCATCGGTCATTGATGGCCTACATCTTTTCTTCCATTTTACCCAATTTTTCCGAACTTTGATGACTTTTTTTCTCAGAGTTGGCAGTCTTTGGCACTGAAACGAGCTAGCTAGTTACGATTATACACATATAAACTATTAAATTAAACAGGTTTTATGTACCGGACTCAACCGGAACATTGTGCATTATTTAAGAACATTTTACATCTATTTTTCATCGAAAAAGTCACCAAAATCTCACCTTATTTGCTAAAGATGAAACTCAGCAAAAAAACGGCCGATTTTGATTACCTTTTCGATGTTTTTTATGACATTTTCTACACAACACGATCAAGAAAACAGTTTGACTGTAGATCCCAAAACAAAGCTACTATACATGTTCAGAGCATCAGTGAAATTCCATAATCTTACTTCTGGGTAGCGTTTGTTTGTTCGTGGATGGGTTTGTTATAAATTTTTTCCAGTAATGATTTTGCCAAGCATCGATCGCGGTAAATGGATCATACATGAAAGTAAGTACCATTGATAGCTTTTCTTTTCATGCGTCAATAGATAAGCGGATTAAAACTTGGCCGATCGAAGTCGTTGTGGTTCCTTCTCATCTCTTTCTTCCATGATTCATCAATATCTACGGTACATATGCATACGGGAGCCGCAACAACGCTAGTGAGACACAGAGCGTGTTTATAGTGAATATACCGCATTTTGAGTATACCGTACACGATAATCCTTGTATATGTACCGATGCGCTTGCTGTTTATAGTGGGACACAGTTACCGCACAAATTATATACCAACTAACATTATCGTACATTTACAATGACCCCGAGGTCACACGGGGAATGTGTAAATATTGTGGCGCGAGTTATAAACAGCCCATTAAACAATATGATCATGGCGGTGAACATGTAGCTTCTGTTTTGATAACTCTTGGGGGTGAGAATCGTTCCGAATGACCTGCGCGCATCATACGCATCATGAAGAAGCTCCTACTTCCGGTAATACCGCACACAATTTATACTGGTGTGTTTATAGTGGGAATATCTCGCCACAATATCCTTCGGTTTAGAAGGATATCGATGTACCGTACATACATATACTGCTAGTGTTTATAGTGGGCAAGTATCCGGATAATCTCTAACCGGGTAGAAATTGTACCGCAATGTACCGCACATCTGCTCCCACTATAAACACGCTCACAGTTACCGCACAAATTATATACCAACTAACATGATCGTACATTTGCAGTGACCCCGAGGTCACACAGGGAATGTGTAAATATTGTGGCGCGAGCTTTAAACGGCCCATTCAACAATATGATCATGGCGGCAAACATGCAGCTTCTGTTTTGATCACTATTGGGGTGAGAATCGTTCCGAATGTCCTGCGCGCATTCTACGCATCATGAAAAAGCCCCTACTTCCGGTAATACCGCACACAATTTATACTGGTGTGTTTATAGTGGGAATATCTCGCCACGATATCCTTCGGTTGAGAAGGATATCGATGTACCGTACATTCATATACTGCTAGTGTTTATAGTGGGCAAGTATCCGGATAATCTCTAACCGGGTAGAAATTGTACCGCAATGTACCGCACATCTGCTCCCACTATAAACACGCTCATAGACAATGTGTTTTAATTTCGTTCTGGTATACCAGAACGAAATTCAAATTTCACAATATCTTTGCTAAACGAATTAATCTGCAAGAAATTTTTTGTATATAAACATTGTGTAGCCAGAGGTTTCCGGTGATATAAAAATCTCAACTTTTTTTGAGAAAAGTGGGGGGATGATGCTGTAGATCACGAAATGCCCTTTTAAATGGAAAAGAAGCATTTCAAAAGTGACACATTTTGAACACTTCCTCTTTCAGGGTCATTTTAGACTATGTCATTTCGATGTTTGATAAATAAAAATATGTGATGCTGATCGCATACAGTTGAACTCGAAATTATACTGATGTTTATCACAATTAAAGTAGACCTATTCAATACGCTGACAATTTTTGAATAGATCGCCCTGCACTACAACGTTCACGCGGTACGAGTGACGCGGTACATATGCATTGAACCACATGCCAAAGAAATGTGTCGTGCCATGTCAAAAGAAGACACTTTTGGGCAGATTATCAATTTTGAGGTTTTTACATATCTTAAATATAGAGATATTTTGCTCCACAACGCTGTTTGCCCCCAATGATATCAGACATACCTAAGCGAAGCTTAGATATTTACCTTTAAAAAAAGCCCAACCCAATCGATAATGACGCTATTGACATGTACGAGCGGTGCTCCACTGACCCAGTTTTGGGGTATTTTTCACTGGTTTGCTTTCATTTACTCATCATGGCGGTCCCCCGTTATTATAAGGACCATGCTAATTATTTAAAGATTGACATGTAGAAAATAAACCATACTTGATTGAGAAAAAGTACCAAATTTGTACCTATTAAGGTTTCGTGACACCAATCTTCCAAATACAACCAAGCCAGGGCGTCCCGGGGAAGCAAAATGTACATTGGAATAACACGGGAGTTTGGATAGATGGTAGGATTTCTTTCTCATAAAAAATGTATGGTCTCCCGTTATTAAAGCTGGTACCGGGTTGAAAATTCAGATATTTTGAACTGAACAAGTAATTGAAACATAGAGCAAGTACTAAAATCATAGCTTTTATACTTTTTGATATATGACGCTCACTAGTTCATCTCCTATAGCTACAACACAGCGCTACCAGTAGGGTTCAATTGCATATTGTGAGTGCCCCTGTGTTGTGTGCATACATGTAGTTAACAACGACTGCATGATGGGGACCACTCACATAAATGGTATGTACGCATGCGTGACCAATAAAAACAAGGAAAAGGGGGTGTGTTTTTTTAAATAAGGGTAGTTTTCTGAAACTGAACAACTTGTTTAGGGTACCTTTTCAAATTTTTTGGTAAATTACGAGTCCAAAAAGGGTACATTTTTTCATTTTTACCAGCCAAAAATAAGTAAATTTTATATTAAATTACCTTATTAAGGGGGTACTACACCCCTGGCAAATTTTGTGCCTATTTTTGCATTTTTCTCAAAAATTACAGCACATTGGTGACAAGTAAGATATGTATATTATAGGGGCAAGGACTACAACTACTGTACTGAAAATTCAGCAAATCAAAGCAAGTAGTTATTGATTTATTGATCAAATATTGGTTTTCCCTCATTTTCGACTGTAACTCCACAACTGTTGTCTGTGCTGAAATAAAATTTCCAGTGCAGTAGTTGTAGTCCTTGCCTCTATAATATACATATCTTACTTGTCCCCCATGCGCTATAATTTTTGAGGAAAATGCAAAAATAGGCACAAAATTGGGCAGGGGTGTAGTACCCCCTTAAGGGCCTAAATTTGCTGGTATGGTAAAACTCGTTTAGGGGGTGTTTAAAGAAAATTTGGTCACGCATGGGTACACTATGAGTTTTTGGAATGGAGTGTTATTGTCAATATCACTTCATTGACACTAAATCTCGTTTCCACATCAGTATCTACTACATCATATGGACAAGATTATATCACTATGCTCATGTGCGTATTGGGGGGGGGGGGGGCGGGGCTGTTGAGGAAGGGGCGGCAAAATTGGATTTTCGTCAGCCCCCGGGGAAGGGGTGGCCACGGTACGCCACTGATGCTTCTTCTAAACTTCAGATCACCTTACCTTATTATATGACAGACTCTAAGGGCGAATTTCTCGGCGGGTGGCTTAGCAATTGGCTTGTCTAGCCTCAAGGCTTAAGAGGTCGTAAGACCAGGCTTAACTGAAAACGTATTTCCCGAAGCACGGCTACCATAGCCTCGAGGCTTCGTTAGCCCGTGGGCCAGGCTTGTAGGATTAGCCCCAGGCTTCACTAAAATTTGCATTTCTCGAAATCAGTCTTCTGTAGCCGTAGTCTACGCATGCCTGTTAGACCAGGCTTACAGCGGTTTTTCTTGGCCCTGCCTCAGAGCAGGTCTTAGGTCGTAAGCCTTGGTCTATTTCAATTTACAAGTTATTTAAATTGTAACGCAAAGTTTATCTTTCATATTTTTGACGGTCTTTCAATTAAAATAAGTAAGCAGTCGCGTAACTGGGGGAGGGGGGGGGGGAGCTCTTGCCCCCCCTTCATGAAAAAAAAAGGTAAATTAGGCCTACTTATTAATTAACCTCATTATTTGGTCATTTTAACCTTAAAAACTCAATTTTTAAGGTTAAATAAATTGCATTTATCCCACCTTTGTACCATTGGCCTATATGTCACCAGCTTTAATACCTTAAATATGGCATTTGTACCATAATTTATTTTTTCAATCCCACCTCCCCCCCCATGTCAAAAAAAAATCTACGCCAATGTTCCGGGGACAC
Source organism: Amphiura filiformis (assembly GCF_039555335.1). NCBI lineage: Eukaryota > Metazoa > Echinodermata > Ophiuroidea > Amphilepidida > Amphiuridae > Amphiura > Amphiura filiformis. The sequence goes on from NC_092637.1 coordinate 30,184,654, forward strand.
ATTCCAAGCAGATCCCATAACTCCTCAGACCCACTCCACCCCTTACAAACCCAAACAGCATGAACGATGCCTGCCCCTCATTTATTATGTTTGCCCCTCTTTCCCCCACCCCGCCCCCAGATGACAATGTCTAGTTACGCCACTGTGGGTAAGTAATTGTTCGATGTAGTTGAACATTTCAGCATTTTATTTTAGTGTTCATTTGAGTTAGTTGAATTTTTAAGTAGCTGTTGCTATCATAAGACCTACATCATCATCATCATCATCATCATCATCATCATCATCATCATCATCATCATCATCATCATCATCATCATGAAGACCTATATGATACCACCTGTCCCTATCCAAGCCTTAATAAATTGATACTCGTACTTTTCATAAGTAGGCCTATTAATATATTATTTTGGAGTGCCTATATTATACCAGGTTGGACATCAATTTAATACAATAGAAGAAGGACAAAATTGGTAAAGATATAGTAGGGGGCCTAAATATTTGACACGAAACAATAATGCATGCAGTATTAAAACTGAATTTACGGATAAGATGCATATAATATTGCTATATCTTCTACTTAAATAATTATAAATATTGTACCAACAGATAACTTCATGTGAGATCTGAGAAGACTACTGATATCAGCAGTAGATCGCACGTTGGTTGCTTTCCTTGTTAGGGGAATCACAGATTCCTTTCCATTAGGCTTACAGTTTTACCCTTTTTGGGATGCAAAGAAAGAATCACGAGTATAAAGCATAGACGTATCATTCATACAAGTTGGACTCATAAAAAGTCAAGTGGAAATAAAATAATACATAAAAGACACAAAAACAGACACAATATTCTTGCATCAAGTTGTGTACGGTATAAGCCCAAGCACAAGACCGCTGGTCCAGGCTAGTCTATGCGCCGGGAACATTACGATAATGAGACGGCAACCTTGTTAGTACGGTAAACCGTGAGGACTACAGCTTATGTACATCTACCTCCAACAGCCTATACAATTAAGTCGCTGGTTGAAAGGGACGAGGTTGTCAAGCGTTGCCTACAAGGCCACTAAGACTAGGTTGAATTTGCGTTGAAGAAATCCGGCTAGAGTTAAGACTCGGGCTTCGAGAGCGGGCTAGGCTTAGTAGCCTCAAGGCCACCTTAAGACTACGGCTTAATAAGACTCCTGTCGGGAAACTCGCCCTAAAACTCTTGAACAAAATGCGAGAAAAAAACCAGTAAGCAAAAAAACAAAAACAAAAAAACAATGGGGTGTATCCTCCGTGTCAGAGAATACCAAACAAATCCCAACTCTAATCATAACCCTAACCCTAACCTTTATCCTAACCCTAACCCTAAATCCTAACCCTAATCCCAAAACTAACCCTAACTCTAATCCTATTAGTATTTCGTGCTCTCTTACACTAAGGATAAACCAATAATTTGGACAAACAAAAAACATGAGAAATCATTTATTATAAAATGCTAGAGTAGAGTAAATAAATATATTTTCTAAGAAGATTGTGCATATTATCTCTTTGTTAAAGCGCTAATGTTACCAACATTACCGACGGCAAGTATGATTAATCGTTAATTGCCGTCGAATCCCGCTCTAGAATAATTTTGTGCCATTAAAAGATGCCTGCCCACTTTTAAGTTTATAGGAAGAACAATGACAATAAATACAAAGTCATATTACAACAATGGATTTCAAAAGAAGTGCAACTTTTTAATATTTTTCAAATACTGAGGTTACATAGTTGACATGATAAGTGTACAAGTACTGAAGATGTGATATTAAATGGATTTTTTACTTTAAAAAGGTTACCAACATTACCGACGGCGAGTATGATTAATCGTTAATTGCCGTCGAATTCGGCTCTAGAATGATTTCGTGCCATTAAAAGATGCCTGCCCACTAAGTTTATAGGAAGAACAATGACAATAAAATACAAAGTCATATTACAATGGATTTCAAAAAGAAGTGCAACATTTTAATATTTTTCAAATACTGAGGTTACATAGTTGACATGATATGTGTACAAGTACTGAAGATGTGATATTAAATAGATTTTTACTTTAAAAACCTTATTGTAAACTTTTAAGAACCATATATGGAGAAAAACTTTAAGAACTTGTAATGGTTCAACTAGAACCCTTTACAGGTTCAACCAGGAACCTTTTTGATATGGTTCTGCAAAAACCCTTATCATGAAGGTTCTTTGAAGAACCGCAGGGTTCTATAATACGGGACAAAATTGAAGAACCTTTAGAGGATCAATAAGGAAACTTTGTGTTATGGTTCGTCAAAGAATCATATCACAAAGGTTCTTTGGAGACCCTTTAGAGGTTCCTTGAAACACCTTTTGATAGGGTTTTTCAAAGAACCCAATGAAAAGGCTCCTTGGAAGAACCTTTGAGGTTCCATATACGGGACAAGGTCAAGAACCCTTTGGAGTTCCATTTGCACCCTTTTTGCTAAGAGTGTATGTTATATAATGACCTACAAATAAACACAAATCCCGACAGGCACACAACCCAACTTGAAAAAAATCAAGGGAATGTGCCGGCATGGGAATCGAACCCACGACCTTCCTATCTCTAGACGGACGCCTTATCCATTAGGCTACCAGCTCCCACTGATAAACGGTGGTTAAACTGGGTCTAATGTTATAGCAGTCATACACACAAACAAATATTACGCAAGTACACAAGTGAAGGAGATCATTACTGATGCTTAATAGTTTCCCTAGTATAATTATAAGAAATATTAAAAATATATAAGATTATATGTGTATCCCTATTACCTACTTTTCTTATCAACTTATCAAATTTGGGAAAAATACTATCATATTAGATCTGTTTAAAGTTATTTCCCTTAATTTAAAGAAATACTTCTCGAATCCCTTTATCTGGATAATCTTAACATCAGTTTTTTTAAAGACTGCGTTTATTACTTTGTAACCAAGATATAATTGTTAAATCATCATTAATACATTTCATGATACTATTAGGAGAGTTAGAGGCATAATGCAGCACGCCTAATTTCTTTCTGCAACCATAATGGGCCGCAATGCGATAACACATAGTACATACATGTAATTATAGGCCTATCTGAGGCTAGATATAACACGAGTTTATTACCATTATTATTTCCTCTTACTTAATAAAATAAAAAGAAATCGATATAATTAAAATTCTACAACGGTTTACCTGGGGTTCGAACCCACAATCTATGTATCCATAGTCTAATGCCTACACGACTGTGCTATGATTCGTTGTGCCAGAAAGGAGTTTGTTTATGATACTTATTGATTACGGAATAAAGTGCATACACACAATATACTATTACTAGTATATTAGTACTAATAAATACGAATATAATCCTAACCCTAACCCTAACCCTCCCCAACACTAACCCTTACCCTAACACTAACCCTAAACCCTAACCCTAAACCCTAAACCCTAACATTAACCCTAACCCTAACCCTAACCATAAGACCCTAACCCTAAGACCCTAACCCTGACAATAATGAACCTTACCTCGGACCATTATGGTTGCAGAAAGAAATGCAGCACAATATTTACTTTACAATGAGAAACAATAACATTAACAAAATCATTTACATGAGAAAAGCAAGTGGTCCATCAATATTGAACCCGGTGGCATTCCACAAACAATTTATTCAAAGTCCAAAAGAGTCTCATTTACATTGGGTGGGAAAAATAATTAGTGACCAATTTACATAAAATAATTGTTTTTAAATATTTACCTACTTTATACTATGGTTCACCGTGTCAAACGCTTTCTTCCGATCCAGCATACACAATCCACTCGAATTACCTTTATAGACCAATGCTCATCTTAAACTATTTATCAAAACGTTCAACCTTATCCAACCAAATATATAATAAAAATATAGTAACACCAAGTTTCCAGGATTTTACTTCTAATAAAAATATTATATCATCTCAGAAAATGTAAAAATGTTGAAAACATGACTTAATTTCCAAATCAACATTTCAGAGTAAAACCGGGGTAAATTAAGAATTTAATTAATCTTCTGGCCACATCCAATCAGTTCCGAACGGCTCTTCGTGAAACTCTGTGATTCTATCGAAGCACGATACGTTTTTATACATACCATGTTCGTCCCATTCTTTTTCTCCCTTCTTCATTTTGGCTGTGAAAGGTACGTCTAACGTGCCTTGCGTAAGCCTGCATCTGACCCACATGCTTGTATGCGCTGGAACTACAGATGGTAAATTGAATGTCCACGAAGTAGAAGTCGTGTTTACTGTTCCAGAACTGGATCCAACTGTGACGGTGTCTTCAGCCTTCGTTGTAACTGTACCCTGGGCAACGATAGGCACACCTGTTTTAAATTCCATTTCAGCCCCAATCACGAGTGAATTTTCCCAATGAAATTCGTATGTTTCTGTAGTCGTCTTTTTCTCGCTTGAGGACCAAGACGGACTTTGCTCTACTGATGTGTCGTTTTTTGTTACATCGTTGAAGACAGTGGTTGCTTGGTTTGCCAACGCGGACTGATCCAGGTGATAAATAATGTCCAGAATTTCAGTTGGGACGTCTGGCTATTAAAATTAAATTAAATTAAATTAAATTAAATTAAATTAAATTAAATTAAATTAAATTAAATTAAATTAAAATTAAATAATAAAAGGAAATTAATTAAATAGTGTTGTGAAAATTCAGACTTTATCGCAACACATTTGTTGGGCTCTGTAGACCACTAAAACAAATTGTCATATAAGGGTCGATTATTATTATCCCATAATTTTATGCAGAAGTATAAGGGCCATGCAGCCCCTACAATTTCAGCGTCGTTGGAGATGTTTCAATAGTGTGTGAACTCAGGGGGTTGGACGATACCACTGGGGGTGGGGTGGGGGTAAAGCTGCACTTTTACCACAGGTAGTTAACATCATGGGCTACACAACAAATGCCTGAGTAGCTTTTGCGAACTTTACACAGGGCCAAATTTCAAATTGTGTTAAAGACCATTCATGATGCACTTATGGTCCATGGCAAGCCCGATTCGACCTTTGTGGCATTAAACCCAGTTAACAGGAAATTAATCCAGTAAATCGATTCAATAAAGCAAATAAGCTCATGCATTCGATCACTAACGGCAACCAGCTTCGGTCGATTACCCCAGCTGCAGCGTGTGTAAACTGTAATTTGCATAGAGGCTGTACGTGAAATTATTGATTGGCTCCAAACAAAGGATTTGAACCGGTGCACGTAATCATGGCGCAGTGCAGTCCATTCAATCAAATGTTGTCATCAACCTATTTGATCGCAGTGCATTGTTATGTGTGTGAGACGAACTGTCGCGGTTGATTGCAATCAAACAAACGATGTCTTATGTATTACTTTGTTCCGTGATGAAAATCGTGTTGTTTTATTTAATCACTCTCGAAAAATGTATTTCTTTTGTAGGCCTATTACTTTGTTTTGTGATGAAAATCGTGATGTTTTATTTCATCACGCTTTAAAACAAACGATTTCTTATGTATTACTTTGTTTCGTGATGAAAACCGTGATGTTTTATTTCATCATCACGCTCTAAAACAAACGATTTCTTATGCATTATATTTGTTTTGTGATGAAAATCGTGATGTTTTATTTCATCACGCTCTAAACAATAATTATAGTTACATGCATTTCAAGAAAAAAATCTTATTAAAACGGTAGGCCCTATGTTGTTTAGAAAAAATGTAGAAAGTGATGATGATGATGATGTCGATGATGATGATGATGATGATGATGATGATGATGATGATGATGATGTCTCCAAAAGTGTCCCGGTTTTGCCCTAAATCGTGCGTATCTATTAATAAGGCACTTCAATAATCAATAATCAGTCCCGTGACGGCCTCCACTAACTAGCTACTAACTTGGGTTATGGGCCCTGATTTTCATGTTCACTGTCACTTACTCATCAGCGAAGTACGACCCTTTGTCAATTACCAACAGTACCAAATTTCGGCATACTATTTAAAAAACTCATCATGATGATCGAACAGAGAGTACTTTAAATGTAGCTTGTACCGTTTTCGTGTGGCATTCTTCAGAAGTGAGCGGTCCGTTTACCAAAATTTTCGGTCAAATCTCCATTCAATTAACACGGGATTTGGCTAGCTATGCCTTGCCCTCACTCACTGTTTTACTAAAGTACGAATATTTCTGAACATCTAACCTAGCTGTAATTTTAGGTCATGTTAGAGAAATATATTTGCTAGAAGTTTTTGAGAGTACTTTTAATATTGGCCGGTTATTTTTCACACATTGACGTTAACTAGGCAAATGCCTATCCTTTTAACGTGGCACGATTTGTAGAGGTCACAGCTCAATGGTGAGAGCACTGTGTATTGTGTATAGGAAAACGGACAGTAACTGCAGTATGTCCAATGTATTCAGCTAGTCACAAGGATCTAGAAAATATATAGTCAGACCTATCTATGACATACCGTTCTTGAGTCATAACCAAAAAGGTCAAAGGTTCATGTTTTTGGCTCTATGGGGGTCAAAAACATCAAAGTGCTCAGATTTTGCCAAAACAGGTGTTTTGATATATCAATTCAAATAAGGATGGATTGCACCATCTGGGATGTTTCGTTACCTAGGTAACACAGCAAAATATAATATCACTTATATATACATCAAATATAGGGTGCACAACTTATAAGTTCCCCCATATTTGTTAAGTCGAAAACTATTTGACAAAATGCAAACCTGTAAAATGATATGGGTAGCCTTATTTGTTTTACACATGTGGACCAAATTTTAGCGTCACACGTCATTGCGTTCAGTCACAATGGTTCATTATGTAAAAAAAGGAGACCGTTTTAAACAGTGTTAAAAGTTGCATCTGAGTCCATAGGACTCAATTCTCAAACAATAAAGTAGGCCAGGAATATTCATGTGTTTGTAAAAGAAAACTTAATCTTTGGTATTATTCTTCTTCTTTTTTTGAAAAGCAAAGCAAGTGTTTTATTCTTTTCTTTTTAATGATAAATGTCTGAGATGGAAGGGATATGTACTGCAGTGAGAATAGACCACATCGCCAGTAGTTCATCACATGTGAAAAGCCACATTTTAATAATGCCGCGTTTGCCCAAATTTCTTCGCGGTAGAGCAATAGGTTTGCTTGATGAAAATGTACCGGTGAAAGAAATTGCTCGACGATGCAATGCACTTGTCAACAGTGCAGGAGGACACATCCCCTACTAAAAATCTAGACTTTAAGTTTTATTTCCATTACAAACACATGGATCCGGGACATGGACAGGCCTAACATACTGCATTGTTTGACAATTGACTCATATGGACTCAGGTGCAACTTTTAAAACTCCCTCTTTTTTTTACATAATGAACCCGACACTACAAATTGGCCCAAATTTGTAAAACAAATAAGGTTACTCATAACTTTTTACAATTTTACATTTCGTTAAATAATTTTCGATTTATTTCAAAAAGCATTAGGGGGAACTTATAAGTTGTGCACTATATATATTGGCACACGATGGAAATCTTATCATATAACACGGCTAAGAACTAATAAATGTGTTTAAGACTTGGAGTTTAACATACCTGCTTCACTGGTCTCAAAGAGGATGTCATGTCACCCCAACCTCCAGGTTGCTTGTATTCACCTTTTTGCAGAAGGTAGTGTTGACCCTGGAAATTTGGATCATCGTATATAATCCACCTGTATAGATTAAAAATCAAAAGGTCATCAGAAAGTGACGTCACAGGTCAAGATTACTGAGCCAATTCAAGATCAGTCGGCCTGATGATGCGCCATGGATCATATGACGTGATACTGTAGCCATCAAAAATAGTAAGTCCGGTTGAATAGAATTATAATTTAGTACAACTGTCATCAGAAAGTGTTTAATTCAATATAGGAGTGATTCGACTACTCGCCTAGCATCATGCTCAGGCTAGCGAGAAATTGACCACTCGCCTTTAAAATCTAGACGGCAAGGCCTGTGTATGTCGCATTCATATAACTGCATATTTATAACAAATAAAGTCACATAAGGTATGAAAGTTATTAAACTTAGTTCTCTGGGATGATAGGATGAACAAAGTTTAATCTTTCTACAGAGCAGAGAGTGCACATAGACGTTGAAAACAAAATGGTGTTTTTTACTACTTTATTTGGTAATTTAGATTTAGTGCGATATGGCTTTTGTTATAAGTGTCCCTTTTATGCGCAGTATTTAAGGGTAGACGAGGCATTGTTGGTCGAAGCAACCTAAAAATCGATGTTCATTATCTAGATCAATATATTATTGAAAAATAACACCTTGATGTTTTGCAAAGGTTCATTCTACAAATCGTATACTTTGCAAACTTGCTTAATTTATTGTTGTTAATGAGTTATGTACGTTTTACAAAAGTGTTATTGTTTCAGCCCTCTTTACAACGTAACTCAAGAACCGCAGCACCTATAAAAAAGTATATCTGTGATATTTTAATTCTTGTACACACTCGCTATGAATTGAGCAATGCAGTTTTTGCCAAAGCTCACTACCATTCGTAAGATGATGTGAACTACCAAATCACAACAGTTTAAAATAATTAATAACCTTAATATCGTGATCGTGTAGTACTATGTTAATGTATATAAGGTGGTCATATATGCCTTAAGGTTAGCAACTATTTTAAAACTTTTGCAATTTGGTAGTTCACATCATCTTGCGATTATAGTGAGCATAGGCAAAAATTGCATTGGTCATTTCATAGCGGATGTGTAGAAGAATTCAAATATCACAGATTTATACAGTAGGTCCTGTGGTCATTGAGTTATGTTGTAAAGATGGCTGAAACAACAACACTTTTGTAAAACGTACATAACTCATTAACAACGATAAATTAAGCAAGTTTTCCAGGTATATGATTTGTAGAATGAACTTTTGCAAAACTTCAAAGTGTTATTTCTCAATAATATATTGATTTAGTTAATAAAAATCGATATTTTAGCTGCTTCGACCAACAATAAATACCTCGTATACACCTAAAATTATCACTGACAGGGTCAACATGCCGTAAAACAACTCAAACAGTTTGGTTGTATCAAATTATGTCAAATAGAACACAATATCACGGGCCGGGATAATGTAAGGGACGCACCATTAGATTTGAAGGGGTAGGGTAGGAAGTTTTTGAAAAAAAAACTTCAACCACTACATAAGCAAAAAAAAACAAAAAAACTTTCCCCACCTAACACACAGTGTATAAATGCATGCAAATTTTAAAAAATGCCCCGACCCCAACTTCCTACAACCCCCCCCCCCTTCAAGTCTAATGGTGCGTCCCTAAGTATAGCCTACCTCAACCCAGCAGCTCAAAATTGTAGTTAACGAGACCGGTAACCTGAATGTCTAAATCGAGGCTCGCCCCTTGAAAGTCTGGATGCTCATAGAGGGTTATTGATGGCTTACCAGCCCAATCTTCGTCCTGATGGTTAAATGCGGGGAAATAAAGTGAACATCATTATTATCTCAAATCAACATGAAAATTGTCTTTACGTGTTCACGTTGACCATCAACCACCACGACCACGGCCCCCACCCACCTACACTCATTCCCAAAGTGACGGTAGTAATAGTCGTAGGTGATCCTGTGCCATTATACTGGGGTACACAAAAAGGTGGCTTTGTTACATTTTGATGTGCAGTTTGGATTTCAAAACACTGTCTCTTGAGTATTCCTTCACTTAGAAGATTCAATTAGGTCTTAAATTGAGGCTAATTTATTCTATATTACTCATGTTTTTATCCTGTTTTCAAATATTTTTCAATTATTTTCTTATGACGTTTGGCATGAAATGTGCCAAGGGTGGCTGAGGATTAGGGGAGGAGGATTAGGGGAGGATTCATATTGTAAATTTGATTTAAAACCCCCTTTAAAAATTTGAATCGGGTAAAAAAATGTCTAAATGAACTCCCAGACATCTAAACCAAATGAATAAATACAAAAGTTCATTTAAAAGACCAATACTTGCTCAGAATGATTGTAAATGTGGAAAAAAGAGGTGGGGTTACATCCTCCTTTCTTTGTGATTGTTTTAGCCCGCACTCTCTCATTTTTTAACCGATTTCCATAAAAAAAGGTGTCAAAATGCTCAGAAGGATGAACCACTTCAAATGAGATGTGTAGGTAAAATGTATGAACCATTTAATTTTTTTACTATGTAACACAAAGGTACCCCAGGTTGTGACACAGGACAAGGTTCGAGTCCTATCCTAGTACATGGCGTTCTGTAGTGATATTTCAATTTGCATTTTGTCTTGCTACATTCATGGAACCAACGCCGTGTTTACTCCTCAAATGATAAAATATAATTGGTTCCATTTTTGTATGCCCGCTATGCTTCGAAGTTGTGCAGCTGCTAAGCTAAAGCATTGTGCACTTTTTAGTAGAAACGTGAGAATTTCCGCACATGAGGTACAAGGTCATAAGACGTAGAGCCATTTTGGAGTCCAGGGGTAAAAATTATAAATGCTCCGTTATTGTTGACAGATATACCTAAATTGCTCGTTCGATTAAAGATTAAAAAATGAATAGTTTGTGCTATCTACAATCCACTCATTACGGAGTTATCCTACAAAAATCATAGGGCCTGCACTTTGGCTCGACATTTGAAAGGGGTGTGAATTCATTTTTGGATACGCCCCTATTATAATTAGGTAATACTCGAACACATTCCCTATATGTATATACATGTACCACATGTAGTAAATCTGTCTGCTTTATCTGTATTGTGCCTTTCTTAAGCAAATAGTTAAACACGATTTCATCAAACATTATAACAATAGCTCTTTTACAGTGTGCAATCATCCCGGGCAATAATTGGGCAATAATAGAGGATGTGCGTGACATTATTGATTAGCTCCATACAAAGAATTTGAACCGGTGTCCTTCACCGTAATCATGGCGCAATGCAGTGCATTCAATCAAACGTTGTCGTCAACCTATTTGATCCTATAGTGCATTTGTTATGTGTGTGAGACGAGCTGTCGCGGTAGATTGCAATAGCTTGTAATCATGCTTTTGTTGAATGAATTTGAGTACTCCGCCATATTTACGGTATGAACGTCATAATCTAGGTGATTATTTGCATTGGATGTCTTGAATACGCTGGCGAAGTTGTGTAATAATCGGATTAATGCTATAACAGTAGGTGAATACAAGTTTTGAATATATCGCGTTGCAAAGCCCCATTCAGTGATCCCAGCGAAAGTGAAAAAAAAAATCAAATTGTTACTTTTATACATTTTTTTAATGAAAAAAATGGCAAAAAACCCAAGAAAACGGCAGTAGGCCTATCGACGAAGTTGAAGCCCCATTCAAATAGGCCTACATGTAGCTAATTTATATATACTGTCAGTATATAAATTAAATCAGTTCAATTCACGCCGAGTGTCCTTGACAGGTTTGACTCTGCTTCAGCGGTCATGAAAGAATTCAAAAGATAACCTCTGCCCCAACAATCCCAAGCAATTGTCTGAAACTGCTCTTCGGATGATGATAGTCATATAATGATCAAAAGATTATTACTGACTATATCATTGTACAAAATCTGAAATTTTTTCGTCAGATAAAAAAATCACTGAATGGGCCGTTAGTTCCCTCCACTCCTTACCCTGGCAATATGAATCAAAGAAAAATAAAGAAAAAATTAAATAAAACAAGAAGAAAAAAAAAAAAAACAAATATGAAAAGTTCGAACAATATTTGGTTTATAAAATTAATGTGACCGTGATGAGGCTCCCGAACTCACCACCTTCCGATTTAAAGTTCGAAGCGCTCGTGTACCAAATTCTGACGCCTTACCAAGTGAGCTGTGCTCCTGAGATACGAAATAAAAATAAAATAATACACTGTATACCTGCTTGTGTCGGTAATTGATTTGCTCAAATTCCATAATGGTACAGTGCAACAGAGCAAAAATGCCCAAAATTTAAAAGCTATATAATTTATGAACAATATACACTACACATAAAAATACTAATACAAGGGAATTTCAACATAAGAATCCAAACAATTAAGTACCAACATGCACAGCTTTGTCCTTATATCACATTTGGGTTTTTAACAAAATGTTATCAAACCTCTACTGTGATTGGCAGCTGCACAAGGCATCTCTTTGATAGCTGATAATGGCCATCCATTCAGCAAGTGGCTACTAACTGACCTTGACAGGCTTGAATAAGCACTGTCATCTGCTACAAAACCATCACACTCTAGGACCTGGTCGCCTATATTAATTTACTAGTCAACATTTGCATAGGAACCGCATAGTCGGAGGCAAGGTTCATTATTGATTGGAGATTATATACGTATTTATTACTAATAGACAAGTAATATATATATATATCGTGTGTTTGCGATTTATTCCGTAATCAATAAGTATGATGAACAAACGCATTTCTGGCAGAAGCACTCACAGCGTAGTGGTATTCGATCTCGACTATTAAATAAAAGGTTGTGGGTTCGAACCCTGGTAGAATTTTAATTGGAATAAATTTGTTTTTCTTTTGTTAAGGGCTGGGGTATGAACGTTTGGACAGTATTTATTTTGGGACATCAGAGCACATCAGACATATCGAATTGCATTCTGAATACGAAGAATGTCATTCTGATATCAAATAATTTTGATTTTTGAAATTCGCAATTTAATACACATTTGATGGCAAATCATTAAAATTGATATTTTTGATATTTAACAGTACTTGAAGTAAACTTTATAAATCTGATGATTTATACTTAAAGTGTATGTAGGTGGGATGAAAAGCCGACGATCAATTGAAAATTTTGACCTTTCGTATTGAAGATATGGATTTTTTCCCCAAAACACCAAAAAAAATAGGTCTTTTTGGGAAAAAAATCCATATCTTCAATATGAAAGGTCAAAATTTTCAATTGACCGTCGGCTTTTCCTCCCTGCTACATACACTTTAGGAATATATCATTAGATTTATATAATTTACTTCGAGGACTGTTATATATCAAAAATTTGAAAAATATCAATTTTTATAATTTGTCATAAAATTTGTATTATATTGTGATTTTCACAAAATGAAAATTATTTGATATCAGAAAGACATGCTTCGTATTCAGAATGCAATTCGATAGGTCTGAGGTGCTCTCATGTCCTACAAAAATACTGTCGAAACGCAATAAACGCTCATTTTAGATCCCTTAAGTAAGAGGTAATAATTATGGCAATAAATCCGCCGTATAAAACTGAACACAGCTCAATCCAGCCTCATATAGGCCTGTATCATGTAAATGTATTATGTGATGCAAATGTTGACTAGGAAAAAAAATATCGCGACCTGGTCACTATAATGCTACAGGGAGCACAGTACTTTGACAATGGAGTGAAAGACTATTATTATTGATTAGGCGCGGATTCTAAAAGTACAGCTCCTATGCGTGTGTAGCAAAAAATTGGAATAGAATGTTTGGAATCATGTAACTAAAATACTAAATGCATTGTGCAAAATGTGCTCTTACCAATTTATAAAGCATTTCATTAGCTTTAATTTGACATATTGTTTGACATGTTTGGAATTATGGTAAATCATTAAATAAAATATTTATTAATTAATCAATTATGTCAATTAATAAAAAATTTAATGCAAATATGCATATTTTCTCTGACAGAATTGTAGGATTTGACAAGAGCCATCTTTCTTGTAAGTTTGATTCTTATAACATACCGGTATCGTATTGCGTCCCGTTATAGTTGCAGAAAAATACGCGTGCAGGACACACATACGCACCCCCCCCCACACACACACACTCAGAGGATCGTACCGCTTTACAATCGTATAACATTCATTGGCTCTAGTAGTAGTAAATTCCAATTTTCTTTGCTTTAAATTAAAAGGGGACATATCTGACAGTAAAAGCTTACATTTTATGGAAATTATGTTTAAATTTGCTTAAACAGCACAAAACAGATAAAGCAGACTAATGTACTATACATAGGCCTATACATGTATGGTATGCCAGGGACTGTTTAAGAATATATCATTAGATTTATGATATTTACTTCGAGGACTGTTATATATCAAAAATGTGAAAAATATCAAATTTTATTAATAATTTGTCATAAAATTTGTATTATATCGTGAATTCCAAACAATGAAATTTATTTGATATCAGAAAGACATTCTTCGTATTCAGAATGCGTTTTCTTTGTCTTTTTGTTTTTTTTTTTTTCTTGTTTTATTTTTTGTCTTTATTTTTCTTTGATTTATATTGCCAGGGTAAGGAGAGTAGGGAACTAAAGGCCCATTAAGTGATTTTTTGATTTTTTTTTTCATCCCGACGATCGTAAAAATCATCAAAATTCAGATTTTGGATACTAGATTGCGGAACTCAGTCTTCAATGATAGTCAGTAATTTTTATATTTTGGACATTATTATGACTATCATTTGAGGACTGAGTTCTTATGATCCGAGGAGCAGTTTCAGATAATTGCCTGGGATTATTGGGGCAGAGGTTATCTTTTGAATTCTTTCATGACCACTGAAGCATAGTCGAACCTGTCAAGGACACTCGGCGTGAATTGAAAGACCATGTCACTCGCCACAAAAGAATGTCAAAGGTCATAAAAGGCCTATGGCTGATTTTGTACGTTTCGTCATTGTCATAGATGTGCTAACATAGCTTTCTAGTGTAGTGGTTCAGCCGAAAGCCGTGTGTCTAAGAGAAAAAAAAAATAATGCATTTACGTGAGTCTGTAATTTATATACCGGTACTGACAGTATATAAATTAGCTACATGTATTTGAATGGGGCTTCAACTTCGTCAATACTGTCGTTTTCCTGTTTTGTTTTTTTGCCATTTGTTTTTCATTAAAAAATTTATACACGTAACAATTTGATTTTTTTTTTTCACTTTCGCTGGGATCACTGAATGGGACTTTGTAGCGCGGATTATTCAAAACTTGTTTTTACCTACTGCTATATAGTATTAATCCGATTATTACATAACTTTGCCAGCGTATTCAAGACATAGGTTATGTAAGGGATAAACTGTACATGGGTATAGGGTATAGAGGCCCTGCATGCTTTTATCGATTGGCTCCAAACAAAGGATTTGAACCGGTGTCCTTCACCGTAATCACGGCGCAGTCCATTCAATCAAATGTCGTCAGTGTGCGAGACGAACGATGTATAAATCTGGAGGTCACATCATCACTTATCATGCTTATTGTAAAAAGTTTGTCCAATGCATATACTGTGTGTATTGTTCCCAGGTATTGTCAATGCAGTCAAGCAAACAGGTATTATATTTTGAAAAGGCCGCTATAGTATATTCACAGGGGTGTCTTGAATGGCCAATCATATGGGACATAATCAAATTGCAGTGACTGCTTCCTTTGTTACCACATGTCAGTCATCTTGTGATTATTGGACCATGTAAACCTGCAAAAAACGAGCCAAAGTGCAGGCCCTATGTCTCATTTGTAGGTAAAATATCACATGTTTGGTTGTACAGATGTAAAATCTTTTCTTTTTCCAATTTGAGCAAAATTGGTGTCAAATTGCTCGTCTTGACATAAGAATCAAGACATGGTATAGACATTACCTTCTAAACTGTTTACTTTACTTGTTATGTGCAATGGAAGTCACATATCAACAGTGGTCACCTTGTTTGCCCTCAATATCAGTAGGTGAACAATTCATAGGCACCACTATTCTTTTTCTGATTCCTGTCAGCTACACGAACAATTTGCCACAAAAAAGGATTTTTATCCCTGTTTTACCAGCAGTGTAGACCCCCCGCCACTCGTGGGAAAAAAAAACCCGGGGGGGGTCGGTTTTCATAATTATAATACTAGACGCCAAAAGGCTAGTACCCTGCCGGTATACCTACTGATAAAAATAATGAATGTATAGCTTGATGCTTGCTGTCTTAACTCCTAGAAAGTTTCCACTTGTCCAAGGAGACGGACGAAATCGTGCTGTGCAGATGTGCGGGTGCGAAGAATAGAAGACTAGAAGTGCAAGTAAAAAAAAGCTCACCGTATATTCTATTCTTTTCAATGACGATATGTTGTCATTAGATCCTAGCCAGCTACTCGGAGTTGGGTACATCTTCTCTTCCAGTACATACTGCCTGCCTGTATAGTCCGGATCAGCATATGCTACCCATCTGCACATAAAAAATATGACCATTTTGAAGATTGACGTCACTTTGGACATGTTGAGCTAGGTATGTTTGCCTTGAAATCAACATTACAGGTTAAATACCACTAATTATGTATTACACGGGTTTCAATGGGAAAATGCCTAATTTCGGGTGGAATTTTCTCATATTCAGAACTCTCACAGTTCAATGCCACTAATATCAGGTGAAACTATATGATTTAGATGCAAAGTGATCAAAAATTCAACATAGGTTGACCTGAGACTTTTCTTGTTTTAACGCACTGAACCGTAAACACCTTAAAATGACAGTGCGCCCTCGAAGCTGAAAGTTACAATATGATAGAGCGAATATTTACTAAAAACCGAAGCCGTGCGTATGACTTTTGGTAGTGATTACATCAAAATGTCATATAATGAGAGAAAATGTACCATTTTGAAGCATCAAACTCTAAAAAGTACTTTTTGGCTATATAACTTGATCAATTTCAGCGATTTTAATGCAGTCTTTTCGAATGCCATGAAAACAAATAGTTACAAATAGTTACAATGTATCGCCCAGGCCTATTAGTGGTCTTTAACCTACATAACCAATAATTATGGTCACTACTGGTCATGTATCAGCATTTTTGATTGGCTGATAACTTGAAATACTCATTTCAATTGCTAATTATGACTAGGCTTTAAACTAGGTATGGTCAAGCTTGCACTTGCAGATGATCTTATTTAATACCCTCCTTGATTGGCTCAAAATTTGACACAGTATTCATTTTGGCCAATCGGTAGGTACTTTTCATTGGGTTATTGCGGCTGTGCAATAATTATGAGCCGATGGGGTCAAATTTCCAAACGGCCCGCCAAAAATCGCTTCCCCATTCTCGGCCTGTCCCAAAATATTTGTCCCCCTCCTCCCCTTTTGTACAGGCTAAATTTTTGAGATCTCAATTGGCAAGCCTTAAATGGTCTAGATATACATTATGTATTTGAGTGATTCCATACGTTTTAGAGCGTTTTATATAAAAGACGCTCCATGAAAGTGTGCTAAAAATCGCTTGCCTATCCCCTTCGGCTTGCCAAAAATTGCTTACTACGGCTAGCTCAAACTACGTGTTTACCTTCACCCAGACCTCATAATTATTGCACTGCCCCTAAAGAGACCTCAATATCAGTAGGTGAACAGTTCATAGGCAAAACTATTCTTTTTATTCTATTCTATTTATCCTAAATCATATTTTTTTTATTTGCAAGAGGTAGGTGATTAATACTGCCATTAAAACAGCTGGAATAGGTGAAACAAGCAACATACAAGGAAATTTTATAAACATATTTCATCAAACAATAAAAGGGATTATCTGTATCAAAAGCTTGAAAGAGTAATTTTCAGTAACTAAATAGCGCCACCAATTTTGTCATTAATAGATACATTTTATATCCGAAAAAGCTATAAAAATGCTATAACCTTGAAGAGACTAGGGAACACCGGAAACCAGTTTCCTTTGAAAGTGGTCACATGACCATATTATCAATACCTGATGAAGTATTCGGATGTGAAGGACCGTAGTGAGTAGAAATTCACATGTTTTTTGTCAAGCAAAAGTTCCAATCAGTTTATTTTATCTTTTCGTTGTTTTTACTGGGTTTATTAAAGTATGTTTTCTTTGCTTTTTACGGCAACATTTAAGGTTATTAATTATTTTAAACTGCTGGGATTTGGTAGTTCACAGCATCTTACGAATGGCATTGAGCTTTGGCAAAAACTGCATCGCTCAATTCATAGCGAGTGTGTAGATGAATTAAAATATCACAGATATACTTTTATAGGTGCTGCGGTTCTTTAGTTGCGTTGTAAAGAGGGCTGAAACAACAACACTTTTGTAAAACGTACACAACTCATTAACAACAATAAATTAAGCAAGTTTGCAAAGTACCGTATACGATTTGTAGAATGAACTTTTGCAAAACGTTAAAGTGTTATTTTTCAATAATATATTGATCTAGCCCTATTTCCTCTCTAACCATGTAGTATTTGTATATTTTTGTTTTTACTATGATATTGCTTTGAAATGGGACATGGACCAAGTGGGAATGGAACAAGATAGAACGTGTGTCAGGTCGAACATGGACTAAGTGGGAATTGGCGGTGGGACGGGGTTCACCGCTCAGTCCAACACGCCGCTAGTCCGACACGCCGCTAGTCATACACGCCGCTAGTCCGACTACACAAATTCCCTGTACTTAGAGGTGCGTCAGTCCGAAAATGAAAAACACTGCGCTAGTTCGAAAAAATAGCATGTGCTAGTCCGAAAACGAAAACCATTGCATCAGTCCAACACGCCGCTGGTCCGAATCGGAAAAACACGGCGCTAGTCCGAAACGGAAAACAAAAGTAGTAAAGGGGACACATTGGTATATCTGCTCTAGTTAAGGTTTTCGTGCATTATTTTTAAACAAAGGTGCCAGCCGGGTTAATTCACCATAAGAGTCTATATTTGGGTTGAAAAAAGGAGTTTTTGTGATTTAATAAAACAGATATAACTTTGAAAGTTATATCTGTTTTAATAATTAATATAACCTAAATATAGTATAAACTTCATATATGAAGAGCTTTGTTTCAAAACCCCTTACATCCACTTGCCCAATTTTGAGAACACATCAAAAAATCATCAAAATAATCACTGATATAAGGTGTTTTTCAACAAAAGCAGTTTTTGGCAGGATGCTCATCCTACCCAAGCATCCCGCCAAAAACTGCTTTTGTTGCAAACCCCATATATCAGTTATTTTTTGATGATTTTTGATGATGTATTCAAAATGGGCAAGTGCATGTAAGGGGTTTGAAACAAAGTTCTTCATATGCTGTGACGAATACATATCACATGTGTATTCAATATTTTTATCTTTATATCTTGATGCAATATTTTGAGTGAAATGTATTATTTTGATGATTTTGTTCAATTTTGACCAAAAAAAGTTAATTTCACATGGTAAAAAATGGAATCGAAAAATTAAAGGTATACAAATGCATTGATGTGAAAGTGTACATAAAAAACCAATCATGACAATTTCCTGAAACCAAAGGTTTTGACCTATAACCTCTTGATCTTTATCAACCTGTGACCCCTGCAACTATCCTGAAATGGTGGTACTAGTTATATAAATATTATTAGGTGCAATAAAAACATGTGTATAGCAGGTGAACAATAAAATTTTGGGGAAAATTTGTATGCCGACCAGTGGTTTTCAGTTTCGAACTAGCGCAGCGGTTTTCAGTTTCGGACTAGCGCAGTAGTTTTCAGTTTCGGACTAGCCCAGCGGTTTTCAGTTTCGGACTAGCGTAGTAGTTTTCAGTTTCGGACTAGCCCAGCGGTTTTCAGTTTCGGACTAGCGCAGTAGTTTTCATTTTCGTACTAGCACAGTGTTTTTCAGAAGCGTGTCTGCCTGGCAAAGTGTATTTAAGATTCGGACTAGCGGCGTTTTGGACAAGGGGCACACCACTAAATCAATGCGCCATTTGTGTAACCCTAATGAGTTCCGGTAAAATTCAAAAACTTTTTGAGATATTTTGGGCTGGTCTTTAGACTAATAATCAGATAGAGTTGCGAATTATAGCTTAAATGAGTGCATGCACGGAAGGTCACCAGCCCAAAATCCCCCACGCACGCCCCAGAAGACACACAAATACATGTAGTACAAACAGAATTAATTTGATCACAACGGGATAAACAGGTGATTGGGAATACACTCCCTGCATCAGTATGTCCACCGGAGCGCGTCCGGAGAACGACCCGAACCAATGACCCTCCGTGCAAGCGCCCAATAGTACAAACCATATAACTAACAACATTTATAAACAAATTATTTAGAACATTATTTATTACTTGAAAATATTATTAATAAAACTAAATGAATGCAACATATCAGAAAGAGATATTATAAAAGTCCAAATCATGATACATACAGATTTTCAAATTCAATTTCATAGCACAAAAGTTCAAACACTTCAAAACGCGATATTATCCAACTAAGTATAAAGTTCAGCCGATCCAGACATGGAGCAGAGCAAAATATCATTGTAAATTCAAAGCGTAATCGCGAAAAAGTTCAGTTTGATAAGCGAATGTTTTTGTAAACACAAAGTAGGGCCTATATAAGTTTATTTCATGCTACTCATAAACAGGTAGACCTACATGGCTAGTATAGTAGAACCATGGAGGTATATTTATATACCTCCATGGTAGAACTAAAAGTTACTGCTCCGTTTCATTCCAAACAACATAATTGTTTACAAATATGAGTACCTTTGTCCCGGTCACGCGGATCTTGGCGTCTTTACCTTCTGCTCTAAGTTTCTTGCGAATCGCCATCAGACGCTTTCTCTCATTAAGGTGCGGGATTGTAACTATCTAAAATATCCTGACAAATATCCAATTAGCTTCAGCTATTAGGCTATTTAGATATTTAAGATATTTGGATATTATTAAAGGATATTATGGATAATTTGGATAATAGTTGCACCTACGGATATTTTGGATATTTGGATATTTTAGATAATTTGGATATTATCAAGGATATTATGGATATATATTTCAGATATTTGGATATTTTAGATATTATGGCTAATTAAGATATTTTAGATATTTTGGATATTATTATGGCTAATTTGGATATTTGTTATATTTTTCATATTATTATGGGTCATGAAATTTTAATACAAGCTCTGGTTAATTAATGTTTATCATAACAGAAAAGCATAAGACCGGCGTTTCCTCAAAGCTGTAGATATAACCATTTTAGTGATCGTGACATGCATTTTCTTTCATTTTTTAGGCTACTTCGCGCACCAAAAGCATTATTTTTTCCACAATAATTCAACTTTTACACGTTATTCTTTACCTTATACTCATGTTTCATATCTTTTCTATGGGCTCAATATGGAAATGAAGGGAGAAACAACTCGTGTATTCCATTTTTTTGATGTTTTCTGAAAAACCGTATTTGCCACCCGATTTTCAACATTGCGTTACGTAACAGCAGAGGTCACGCCGGTAAAAATTACCGGAAGTGGGCCAAGTTGCTGTCGTACTGTAATGTGCAGCGGGAAGTATTATAGGATTCAAATTCCAGATGAATATCGTGCAATAAAAGTCAGTTATTACCTCACGAATGATCACAAAATGATGCACACAAGTATATAATAGTGATAAGTCAAGCACATAAAGTAAAGGATCAAGAAAATTATGTTGCGAATTATAGCTTAAATGAAAGTTTTAAGCCTATAACATGAATTTGAGTCCACAAAAAGTCGCATTTTTATAATTATCGAGAAAATAGGTCGGTGAATTTAAAAATGGCAGAAACGGGTTTGCAGTCTTGGGAGCGTGTCAAAAACAGTGAGGGCGCTGTTCGCGGCCTCGTAGCGGGAAAACGAGGTGGAAGGTACCCCATACATTGAAACATATGTTAAACTTTCATCGATTTGCAATCGACTGGTTATCATAAAATATTTTAAAACGAGCCCAAAAGGCCTCAAAATGAGCAAAGAAAACCGGTGTTTTTACACATATTTCAATGGGAGGATTTTTTAGTGGTGTGCGCCCTTCGAAGGGCCGAGGCGTGAAATCGTGCTCCTGAGAGATTCAGCCAAAATTGAAGTTGGCTTCTGATTAAATTGCAGTTTTTTCGATTTAAATAGATAGTTTTTATGTTAGTGAATATATTTAATGCGTTTTAGATGCAAGTCGCGCTATTTTTATTCTCTCAGAGGCCTTCAAAGTTAAAGAAACTGTCAGAAATTGTGAAAAAACTAACATTTCTCAGATTTGAAGCAAAATTGTCTTAAGGTGACAAATCGGCACAAGTCTTTAAACCTCTCAAATCTGACTTATTTTATAAGGGGGGGGGGTGATTGTTGCAAAATCATTAATATATAGACCTTTGCCGTTATGAAACGTAATTTCTTTTCATTTCAAAGCGGTTTTTAGTAGATAAACGGTCAAAAACTATATGTTGAGAATTGGTTTTTAATGCAAATCTAGGGAAATAAGCATAAATGGTCAAAATGTTGAAAATTTGCACATTTTTGGAATGCACCATGTAACTTTGATAGGACATGTCTCTTGATGTGGATGTCACAGAGCACTCAAACCTTGAGTGCTTTACTCAAAACATTTTATATTTCAAGAAAAATATAACAAAATTCGATTTTAAGAATATCATTATTCCTTGAAGGGGCACACCACTAAATCAATGCGCCATTTGTGTAACCCTAATGAGTTCCGGTAAAATTCAAAAAACTTTTTGAGATATTTTGGGCTGGTCTTTAGACTAATAACCAGATAGAGTTGCGAATTATAGCTTAAATGAAAGTTTTAAGCCTATACATGAATTTGAGTCCACAAAAAAGTCG
Source organism: Amphiura filiformis (assembly GCF_039555335.1). Taxonomy (NCBI): domain Eukaryota; kingdom Metazoa; phylum Echinodermata; class Ophiuroidea; order Amphilepidida; family Amphiuridae; genus Amphiura; species Amphiura filiformis. The sequence goes on from NC_092637.1 coordinate 30,207,254, forward strand.
CATTTTTATAATTATCGAGAAAATAGGTCCGCGAATTAAAAAATGGCAGAAACGGGTTTGTAGTCTTGAGAGCGTGTCAAAAACAGTGAGGGCGCTGTTCGCGGCCTCGTAGCGGGAAAACGAGGTTAAAGGTACCCCATACATTGAAACATATGTTAAACTATCATCGATTTGCAATCGACTGGTTATCATAAAATATTTTAAAACTAGCCCAAAAGGCCTCAAAATGAGCAAAGAAAACCGGTGTTTTTACACGTATTTCAATGGGAGGATTTTTTAGTGGTGTGCACCCACAAGCGGCGTGGGTGGGACATAGGCTAAGCGAGATTATGCTAACTGGGTCAGGACCAAGTGGGATTGGCCCAAGTAGCATTGACCCTGGTGGGAAATCCCCATTCGTGAGCTGTAGCCATTATTACTCCCTGTAGCCAAATATATACGGTGAAACAACTATGTTCGCATTGATCGTAGGGCACTTATGGACAAAACAAAGTATACTTTTTTATTTTATTTGTTTGGGTTTTAACAACCCTGGATAACCCAAGAAAGCCTCTATTGAAGCTTATTTCCATTGGGGTCCATTTTAACACCGGGACGGGTTGGGAACAGTCAGGGGTTAACACCCTACTCTTTTCGAAACTGGCTGAGAGATACATGTACAGGTATGGCTCTCTGTACATGGGACCGACGGCTTAACGTCCCCTCCGAAGGACGGAGTACTTTCATGATTCATTTACCCAATTCTAAATAAACCATGGGGAGAGCGGAAGTCTGAATTTAATCTACAGAAATTGCCAATTACTTTCAGACTTTTTTTCCAAGTCAATATCCCAGCAAATCGCCACCGCCGGGAATCGAACCCGGGACCTCATGCACTAAAGGCAAGTACCCTAACCATTGCGCCACGCTCTCCTTAAATCAGATCTAACTTTAGACCCGGTCTAAGTGTGGCTATTTGTTCTATGGAAATGTTCTATGAAAACTTTTTGATATTTATATAATCTTATTCAATAATATTGTAGATCCTTTAAAAAAGGAAAATACATGTAGCTTAATATTACATAGCTGCGTTTTTTCCCGTTTATTGTTTTTTTGACTCTATACTAGGAGTAAAGGAGGAAAGAAAACAGATTAAAGGAGACATCCCTCCTTAAAGCCATATTATAACATTTGCTGAGGAAGACGCCCTCACTGAATTTTTAAAATTCCTTTTTACACGATTAAATTGTACTTTATTAAACCAATATACCCTGCAAAAATCAAGACTCTAGGTGCTGTAGTTTTGTCAAAATCCGAGATTTTGAATAAAACGCCGGATTCGGCGCTTTATTATTACGATGGAATTATTAGTCGAACGCATACACGATGTTCATAACACACAGTACGTACACGGTGATATACACAACAAAGGGTCGTACCACAACATGACCGAAGGAGTGGTACGTATTGGCGACATGTGCGCTGGTAGTAAATTCTAATTTTCTTTGCTTTGGCGTAGTTGTTCGGCTCAAAAATAAAAGGGGATAGATCTGACAGTAAAAGCTAACATTTTATGGCAAAGAAATGCTAATCTATTTTGTTTGAAAATGTTATAATATGGCTTTAAGTCGAACCTCCATATAGATCGGTTTCAAATTTACACCTGGTTTAACTTAATTTGTGCAAACGGACATTATAATGTTACATACAGTAGTTTTTTATTACTTCCGTTGTCCGGGTAAGCGCTGGTGATCGGCGATCGCGACTAAATGAAAAGGTTGCCTCCCTTCTACGCGCCGACGACCAATATCCCAATCGTCTTGTTGTTTTAGTGTTGACCAGCCAATCAGCGTAATTGTTTATCACTCCGGTGTTTACGCTCGTGAACGTTCGGCGCGCAACTCAGACCATAGTCTCGGTCCCAGCCGATTTGTGCTCCTTCGTCACAGAGGAACACAAACCGGCTGGGACCGAGACAACTCAGACCACGGAAGTAATACAAAATTAACTGTAGATACAACGCACAAGCAGAGAGACTATAGTTTGTCCACTCTGTAGTACAAAGTGCCAACGCGCGCGTTTACAGCGCGTAAACAGTGCGCAGTACTGCGTCCCTGCTGCAGGTATGCGTGCCTTCAAAGTCGGCACACATACATGTGCGTCCGCGTCGGTACTTTGTACTTCAGAGAAGACTTACTTTGTACTTCAGAGAAGACTGACTGTACTTACATACTATCGTTGACTACCATAGAAGTTATTCTATCTACGAATCCAATATTACTCAGAAGAGTCTCACTCTCTGTAAGTGTTCGTGATGGACCATTAAAGTCATTGTCCGCATATATGGTGATCTAACGAACAGACAGAAAAAGCATAATGAAAGGCTATTCCATTTAAATTCCACACTACCCATGTGGAGGATTTTGGAAATATCTGTCACAGGGGGCGTAAGAATTTCAAATGGAATGGGTGTATTAAGCAGCTCCATTTGAATTTCATACACCCTCTGAGAAAGATTCTCTCTTAATCTTCCCCTGAGGGAGAGTGAGTTTCAAATGGAGCTGCTAATGTGTCCCCTGAGGGAGAGTGAGTTTCAAATGGAGCTGCTAATGTGTTAACTTAATTTAAAATTGATACTCCCCATGAGGAAGTTATTTCCAAAATCTTTCACAGGGAGAGTGTGGATTTTATATGTAATAGCCTATTAAGGGGTGGGGTATGAACGTTTGGACAGTATTTATTGTGGGACATTAGAGCACATCAGACATATCGAATTGCATTCTGAATACCATGAATACGAAGAATGTCCTTCTGATATCGAATAATTTTGATTTTTTTGAAATTCGCAATGTAATACACATTTTATGGAAAATCATTAAAAATTGATATATTTTTGATATTTAACAGTACTTGAAGTAAACTTTATAAATCTGATGATTTATACTAAAAGTGTATGTAGGTGGGATGAAAAGCCGACGATCAATTGAAAATTTCGACCTTTCGTATTGAAGATATGGATTTTTTTATCCCAAAACACCCAAAAAATTAGGTCTTTTTGGGAAAAAATTCCATATCTTCAATATAAAATGTCAAAATTTTCAATTGATCGTCGGCTTTTCCTCCCAGCTACATACACTTTAAGAATATATCATTAGATTTATAAAACTTATTTCGAGGACTGTTATATATCAAAAATTTGAAAAATATCAAATTTTAATAATTTGTCATAACATTTGTATTATATCGTGAATTTCAAAAAATGAAAATTATTTGATATCAGAGAGACATGCTTCGTATTCAGAATGCAATTCGATACGTCTGAGGTGCTCTCATGTCCCACAAAAAATACTGTCGAAACGCCATAAACGCTCATTCTAGATCCCTTAAGGTTAGCAACTAATTTAAACTGAATACCCGTCCGCCATTTCATTAAACTGGATCGTTTTCGCCTGGTTTGTGCCCAGATGTATTGGGGCGCGCTATACTCTCATTGAACAGGCAAAGTTCGCAAAACTAACAACGTTGTTATTTGGAAAAAAAATTGTGCAAGTAAAAAGCGCCCTCTCTGGCAATTAGAATATACCGTTTTGACATGATGCTTACATCAACGTCAAGGGCGTAGTCTTATAGCTCTCACATGCCGTTTGTTCTGTTCAATTTGCTTGTTTTAATCCGTGGGGGGCACTCAACTTTGGAAGTGACGGTATGTGCCTGTCAATAGGCCCCCTCTTTTGAAGTCGACTATACCCGATGACCCCCTTTTTTAAAAAGCCATACCCGATGACCGAAACTGTCAAATTTTACTCCATTTTTTCAAAATTATGCCGAAATTTTCAAAATTTTGCTCTATTTTTTCAAAATTTTCTACCCGGCGACTCTGGTAGGCACATACCCGTCACTTCCAAAGTTGAGTTCCCCGGGGTTTTAATCTCGAGATATGTTTAGTTAAAGACGAAAGGGTAAAATCACAATTGTGCCACTTTTACTAGGGAAGAGGGCTTTACATGTAACAGTGATAGCATCAAGTTTATCAAGAGTTCCTTCGGGTAATCAAAAGAATGCATCAATTACACAACATAGATATTTTTTACTCTTTTTACCATATTTACTGTTTTATCATGATGCAGGAATGATGATTCTCTTTTTCCACTTAAAACAGATTAAAAGATAAATAAATATTTCACATTCTGCTATAAAAATTAAATACATGTGCATGTCAATGATTTTATCATGGTAAATACTGTTCTCTTAGTCACTTAAGACATGTTGAAAGACAAACAAATATTGCACACTGTTGGGAGAGAAATTAGACAAAATAATGTACGCGCTGATGTTGATGGGTCTAATGCACGAGCCCCGAAGGGGTAGTGCCTTAGACGCATCAACATCATAAATAAACGTATCTCGAAATTGGAATGAGATAATTGAACAGAACAAAGACTTTGCCCGTGACGTTGATATAAGCATCATGTCACAACGGTATTTTCTAATTGCCAAAGAGGGCGCTTTCCACTTGCACAATTTTTTTTTGAGACAGGCTGTAGAAAATAGCCATTATGTACTGTGTAAATGCCTCTTTAAAATAATGAAAAAGTGAAAGTGGGGTATGAACGTTGGGACAATATTTATTGTGGGACATTAGAGCACATCAGACATATCGAATTGCATTCTGAATACGAAGAATGTCCTTCTGATATCAAATAATTTTGATTCTTTGAAATACGCACTGTAATACACATTTTTATGGCAAATGATTAAAAATTGATATTTTTGATGTTTAAAAGTACTCGAAGTAAACTTTATCAAGTTGATGATTTATTCTTAAAGTGTATGTAGGTGTGATGAAAAGCTGACGATCAATTGAAAATTTTGACCTTTTGTATTGAAGATATAGATTTTTTTCCCAAAACACCAAAAAAAATTCGGTCTTTTAGATTTATAAAATTTACTTTCAGGACTGTTATATCAAAAATTTGAAAAATATCAAATTTTAATAATTTGTAATAAATTTTTTATTATATCGTGAATTTCAAAAATGAAAATTATTTGATATCAGAAAGACATTCTTCGTATTCAGAATGCAATTCGATATGTCTGATGTGCTCTCATGTCCCACAAAAAATACTGTCGAAACGCTCAAAACGCTCATTCCAGATCCCTTAAGTTGCCGAAAATACGTTACGGCAAACTCGGCACCTCCTTTTATTAGCCTGAACTTCACATCTCATCATGCAATCACTCAATGTCGAATTTAATTTCCTAATTTTTCTCATAATATTAAACCACTTTTGTATATATAAATTATACAATTATAGGAAATTTTATGATTGTTTCACAAATGTGACCATCCAGCACAACTGAGCCCTGAAGTCGCCAATCATCATTTTTGAGATATTCAACCAAAATATTCTGCTTGAAATTAGCTTTAAAATGATGTATATCATGTCTATAGTACTTAACATTTAAGTAGTGAAAAATCAATAAAACAGTCAATAAATCCTTTGTTTCCTATTGTTTATTGTTAAGTTCAGTGGAGCATATCTCAATAGTGGCACTGGCGACATCCGGGCTCAGTTGTGGTGGATGGTCACATATGTAATTAACAATGCGGTAAGTATTTCGGTTCTTGAATTATGGGGCAAAATTTCGTAAAATGGCAATTTTCTATAATTATTTTGACCAATAAGACTCAATAACTCAAAACATGAATGGTATTTTTGAAATTCTTGTTAAATTTTGTATACGATGCATATATCACTCATCCGACGAAGATTCGAAATCATCATTTGAATCTTTTTTTATCAAATAATCTCCAGTTTTGTGCAAACAATAGCTAAAACTAAGAGCTAAAACAAGTGGCATTTACATATTAGGCCTATGTAAATATTGAAGGACTGCTTAAAACACATTTTAAGATAGCATCGCATATTTTGGGACATGCTGTCCTTCTTAGGCTGGGTGAGGGCAAAATAAAAATCCATTCCCGGTTTTGCTGGGGGGGGGGGGGGCAAAGACGAAAGAAAATTCCCGGTTTCATCGTTTTGACCCAGTATTATCTGTGGGATATATATATATCGGGTTATTTTTAGAGACACATTACATGTATAGAGCTTTGTAGGAACAATTTATGCGCGTAAGGCGCACGGCACATTTGGTATAAACAGGGTCAGTCCTTTCCAATTTTCTTTTCCGTTGCCTTCCAAATTTTTTCTTTCATTTTTTTGTGAGAGACACTTTTCTCTTTCATTTCTGGTTAGGGAACAGTCTTCCCCCTGCCCGATACCCCCCTCCACCCGTGACTACTAAAAATATATATGCTGGTAAACATGAAAGTTATTTGAGCGTCTTAGGTGAAGTGTGATCAAATATCGAACGAAACATGACCGTATTTCCCACCCCCTCGGGCACCCTTCATACCATCAACAAAATTTCGTTTTGTCACCACCCCGTGTTGAATATATTCAGAAGCAATGGATGCAACTAAATTATTTACTACAAGTTTTGAAAAAAAAACACATTATTGCTTCATTTCAGATTTATTGGATTAAGGGGTGGGGTATGAACGTTTGGACAGTATTTATTTTGGGACATTAGAGCACATCAGACATATCGAATTGCATTCTGAATACGAAGAATGTCCTTCTGATATCAAATAATTTTCATTTTTGAAATTCGCAATTTAATACACATTTTATGGCAAATCATTAAAATTGATATTTTTGATATTTAACAGTACTTGAAGTAAACTTTATAAATCTGATGATTTATACTTGAAGTGTATGTAGGTGGGATGAAAAGCCGACGATCAATTGAAAATTTTGACCTTTCGTATTGAAGATATGGATTTTTTCCCCAAAACACCCAAAAAATTAGGTCTTTTGGGGAAAAAATCCATATCTTCAATATGAAAGGTCAAAATTTTCAATTGACCGTCGGCTTTTCCTCCCTGCTACATACACTTTAAGAATATATCATTAGATTTAGATAATTTACTCCGAGGACTGTTATATATCAAAAATTTGAAAAATATCAAATTTTTATAATTTGTCATAAAATTTGTATTATATTGTGATTTTCAAAAAATGTAAATTATTTGATATCAGAAAGACATGCTTCGTATTCAGAATGTAATTCGATAGGTCTGAGGTGCTCTCATATCCCACAAAAATACTGTCGAAACGCAATAAACGCTCATTTTAGATCCCTTAAGATTAGCCGAGAGTTTTTCATGCGCTTGATTTCAGAGGGGCGTAAGTTCATAACAGAAACAGCCATGCAGAAAATGAACAAGCGTACCGGGACGTAGGCCTACTTACAATAGAATATCGATCCACGGTCAAGACATGAAAAGGCTATGAAACTTGGCTTAGCTCGTGCCCGGAGATCGGATGCCGGGGGAGGGGGGGGGGGGGGGGGGGGTGGCACAAGCCGTTTTCGGCAATTTTCATAAGGATTTTATAAATTTTAAAATTGATTGGGGGCACTTCGTCAAGCTACGCCCTGCAAAATGTGTTGATTTTGAATTTATAGCCTTGATATCTTTGATGAATCAATGCTGCTATTCCCCTGATTACAATGTAATAGGGTAGGCAACAACAACAATATAAAAAAGCAATTATTTGTAAATCGAATTTGGGATGAAAATCAACAAGACAGACTTAGCAGGCCTACAATTCCAAATTTCTGACTCGAACCCACAAAAATAGTTCATATTAGATTCCCAGTCCAACGCTCTGTCCACTCGGCCATACATCAGCTTACGCAATTGACTGTTCTCAAAGCGGATGATATAACTATAATTAGATGCAATTACATGATTACAATCACGTCCGCATTATGGCTCTTAGAATAAACACGCATGTCGGCGCTGAAATTTTGAACGAACTGATGGAGGAAAACCTCGTTTTTTGCACAACTAGCTTCAATTTGGAGTGAAAATCAAATGGAATAGCAATTGGCAGAATGTAGAGAAATAATGTAGGTATTCAGATGTCTAGATTAACGTCTCGTAATCAAGATATCGATAATTTCACAAACCAGCTTTTTCTCAAGCAAATTCTCCAAAATTTTCCCCCAAAACGGGCTTTTAAAATTTAATCGGTACTGTATTTGGTTCTTCCCCATGGCAACATTATTTCTTTGATCGATTTGTAATAAAATACGAAAAAGAAGAAAACAATCACTCGGTGTGGATTTATACATTAGAAAAAAACCTCATGGAACGTGTTTTTGATCTTGTGAACATGGTGGGTAAAAATGCTTTAAACGAAGGATTTTCAAATTTATTCTAATAATTTGTATATACACACACAAAAATGTTAAGCTACATCCAATGCTCCAACATTTCACTCGCTGCGATATTTGATTACTGAGAAAACTCTGTTTTAGAGAACAACTTTATACGTCTTTTATACGTTTTTTATACGTCTCTTTGTGTAACCTTAATCTGATTGCTTGGAATTAATAGGTCTTTACCGATCCAGTGAAAATAAGAAATATTAGGTCCATAATCACGTCGAGCAGTTATGTCTTGCTTGGATGAATAGGGCAAAATAATTGATAATATCTGACGTGTCATGTCAAAAACAGACACTTTTGGGCAGGATCGTAAATGGAGAAATAGCCAAAAATCTGTCCGGGTGATTTTTTCACAATTTGGGTTTGTTGCGAATTAGTTTGTTGTCACATATATGGACGGGCTTTACCGCTCCAGTTAAAATAAGAACCTCCAAAAAGCAGAGGCGGAATTAATGTACAAGCAAAATAGCATTCCCCCCCCCCCCAGCGGCGTAGCTGGGATTTTTTCCAGGAGGGGCAAGCCCAGGGGCGGGGGCCCAAATCCACAAAATTTCCCTGCACTTGGGGGGGGGGCGGGGGCCCAAATAGACTATTTTTGCCAGGCTGCCCCTCCTCTCCCTCTCTCTCCTCTCTTTTTTCCTCTTTCTCCCTCCTTTTTTCCTCTTTTTCCTTGCCCTAGGGGCGGGGGCCCAAATAGACAATTTTTTCCAGGGGGCAATTACCCCCCTGCCCCCCCCCGGCAGCTACGCTACTGCCCCCCCCCCCATAGGCGGAAGCAGGATTTCAAGAAGGAGGGTGGGGGCCTAGGGGGTCTTCGAATTGTTTATTGTACGGGAGGTACCATGTAGACTATCGGATGCTAACTGACCTACTTTTGGCTGTCTTAGCAACACATCAGTAGAAAAAAATGCCCTAATTGTACTATAAACTTATTTCAAAGAGAGGAAAACGAAAAAAAGCATGAGCCTATATAATAATTGCTTTTTCTTGTATATAACAAACATTCATTAAAGATTATAATATTCTGTAGAGCAGAGGAATACACTTTCATAACTTGTTAAATTTGATAATATTTTTGGAATATTGCTATAATTGCATCTATAAAATAAACATTTTGCCAGGCAGTCGGAGTCCATTTCCTTTATCCTCTGCTATAATAATTTAGATCAAGCCATGCTCCCATTATCATACCGTCCAGACATTCTTTCATAATTTGATCACTTGATATTTCTGGCCAATTGAAGGAAGGTTCTATTTTCTTCGTTATACCTCATTTGTTTGGCTCGAAACTAAAAGGTGATAATGTGATCAGTGAAAACAAACATTTAAATAGGAATCTATTATTTATGCAAATCACACATTATTGCTTTAATATTTCTCTTCAATATTCTGAAATATCCAGTTTGCGGTTAAATTTCTGTGAATGGGGTATTGATTCATCAGATGATCCTCAAGTGGGATTCATGCATGGAAAAACAAAGTTCTGGCAGCTGCTTCCATGGGCGTCAATCCCGGGGTGGACAGGTCCCTTCCACATTTTGTGATGAGGAACACAATATCATGTCTTCAATAAAATCAAGTGTTTTGGGGGTCATTATGTTCAGGCCTGTACGTAGGGGTGGGTGGGTGTTGCGGGGGTCCGACGCACCCCCCCCCCCAATTTGGAAAAGTATAGGGCCTACATAAAGTCCCAAGATTTCAGAATGTGCGATAGCGAGCCAAAAAATTAGGTTTTCTACGCTTTTTTGGACAAAAAAGGTCCACATTTTGGGACGAAAGTCCACTTTTCACAAAATCGCCCCCTTGGGAAAAAAGTCCACTTTTTCAAAATCAGCACCCCTCCCGCTCAAAAAAAAATATCATGAAATCCTGCGTATCCAGCAAACACATAACGTTTTGGACATCATTCGCAAAAGGTTATAAAAGGTTGTCAGAAAACGTTTAAATGTCGGGTTATATAAAGGGTACATTAATGGTATAAAACGTTTTCATAAAATTAATTAACATTTGTTGGTAATTTACTGTACAGCAAACACGAATGTTTTACAGAAAACGTTTAAATGTCGGGTTATATAAAGGGTATAAAAACGTTTTAATAACATTCCAAAAACATTTTTGAAAACTTGGTACAAATCAAAATAAACAGAATGTTATTTTGGTGTTGAAAAAATATTTTGCAAAAAATGTTTGCCCAAAATATTTACAATAACGTTTTTAAAATGTTTTCACGATCTTTACATAACCCGATATTTAAATGTTATTAAAACGTTTGGTAAAAACATTTTAAGAACATTTCTGTGTTTGCTGGGTGCAAATATTTTAACATAATGTTATTTAAGTGTTGACAAGATATTTGGCCAAAATGTTTGCAAAAATAGTTTACAATGACATTTCGAAAACATTTTTAAAATATTGTTGTAGTGTGTTTTCATACAAAACGTTTTAAAACGATTTCATGACCTTTATATAACCCGACATTTTAATGTTATTAAAACGTTTTTACCTAAACCAAAACCCAAAATATAACTTATTTAAAACGTTTTAAAGACGTTTTTGTGTTTGCGGGCCTGATTATGTTTGTACATAATTATTACGTACTTTAATTGACAGAATCTGGGTGTTTGAAAACTCGCAAAAAAAAAATGGCGGAAATTGCATTTTGATTCATAATTAAAAAAGTAAAGTAAATGAGATATTTTAATGTTTGATTATTTTTATAGGCATTTATCAAGTTGTACTCAAAGCTGGAATGAATTTTTTTGCAAAGGTGGTTTCTACAGAAGGGGTCAATTTGTTCAATTGCTAACAAAACAGTTTACATCCATAAAATCCATAAAATAAAAGAAATAATAAAATAAATTTGAAGGCAGAAAATTGGCATGAAACCTATTATTTTAGTTCCTGTCTATAAAAAACTTAATCCCAAATCAAAACAGAATATTTTTCTCAAAAAATCTAGACTAAATGGCTCCTGAGGAGTTTTGCAATTCAACTCACTTATAATAATAATAATACAAAAATTAAAATGTTACTTGTTCCGGAAGTAACCATACAGATATGTAAAGACATTTTTGCACGATGTCAATAGGATCGAGTGGGATAATATTTTAAATTTGTTTAACCATGACAGGTTATACAGTTTCCGGAATTATGGATTATCCTAGCGTGTGTAATCCCTCAATGAAATTTGACTGAAAAATAAGCTATTTATCTTTTTAATCTGTTTATGGGGGAAAGGAGAATCATTATACCTGTAGGCCTATCATGATATTAAAACAGTAAAAACGGTAAAAGCAATTTTGTATTGTTGTGTAATCGGCGGTGTAATCTCGAAGGAACGATATGCAGTCAAATGAGTCGATGCATATTGTTAAAAGGACAACCGATTCTTTAGAAATGCTTAGTCGCGCTAAAAGTCGATCGATACATGTTAAAATCAGCACAATTCAGAGATACACCTTTTTGCTATGAAATTAATTTTCTCGGTCAAATATAAAGCAATATTTTTTTTTCTTCAGTATTAATGTCTGAGTTAAAAGCTTGGTGCTTGGATATATATTTTTTTTTTAAATCCTGGTGCTAAAATTAAGCTTCTAATTGTGTCTTTTAGTGTGATATTTTTGATTTGTATAAGCCTTGTATTCGCCAGCGAGCTTTTTACGGAATTGGTTTTTAGCGTCTCAAACTAATATAGTTTGCTAAAGAAAGATATTTCCCACCTCTGTAACGCACATCGTGTGGGTCTATATATTATAGTTTTGTCAGAATTTCCGCTTTTATTTTACCGTTTTTCCCTTCATGCTCCGAAAATGTCAAACTCAGTACTTTTATCTCGTGAGCAACCAGCAGAAATAGTCGATATTTTCATTGTTGTCATCCAGGGCAATTTTCCATTGAAAAGCAAATATTGCCCGACCAGCGATTTAGTAGCCCAAATCCCCAATTGGGTTTTCTGGTAAATGAGGTGAATTTTAAAAATTTGCTCCCGTGATAGCCTGCAATTACAATTTATATGGATTCCATGATTATGAAAACCATTTTGTCTGTCTGTTTGTTTGTTTACCTAGGTTAGTCCGTATTTTCTCTTAAAAGAGACGCACGCTTGAGGTCCATGGGAAAATCCACGGTCCAAACCTAGAAAAATTAGCGTGTTATTATACGGGATTTTAATCTTCTGTCCCTCTATCTCCAGGTGAATTTTGTATGACCTACCCCCCCATCGCGGGTTGCCATTTTCATTACACCCTTCAGACTTGTGTTCGGGTTTGTTTTTAATTTGACATGTAGGCGTATACCTAAATGTATAGCTATGCTATATATTATTATGTAATATCATGTACATGTAGGCCTATGGGGTGGGGTGGGTGCAGAGGTGTGTGAGGTGGGTAGTGGGGGTGTATGTAGGGAATCTTTGGGATGGTACTCAACACACTTTAACCATGACTTCCAATGCCAGGCTTATTGTTGCAACAAATGTTTCTTTCCCCTTAAGGTTATTTAATAGGTTTTTATAAACTTCCATGTTTAACCTGGTATTGTTTTGGCTGCTTCATTAGGGCCTATGACTTTCGGTGGGTTTCCAAAAGCAGTTTCAAACAAACACAAACAAAAGGCACCATACCCAGTCACCTTCGTGACAATTGAAACACTACGTCAAGTATTAACATCCAAGTTATTCTGTTTTTAGGCAAGCAATTTTAAATAATTGCTTGAACAGGTTTTTATTAAAAAACAAAAACCTGTTTAAGTTAACAATGATAATGAATGGTTCTTATAAGGCTAAAAAATCTGATGAGGAACTCAACGCGCGTAAAGCACGAAATTTACAAACAAACATAAAAACAATCAATTTATAAAGATTGGTTTTAAGCTGGCGTTTAAATAACGAAAGTCTGGGGGCGTTACGAAGGTTATTTGGAAGTGTGTTCCAATCAGTTTGCTTGATCATAAAACATACAGTGTAATAGTATGTTTTGCAAAAGAAAGTTTTGTTAAAAATATTGGCCAATTGCATGTAAGATTGTCGGGCAAAGTTGTTTTGAGGAGAAGCAAATTTTAACACATTGGTCCGATTATCACGGTGATGATGAAATCAAATAAGTTAGTGGCGTAGCTGCCGGGAAAGGAAAAAAAGAGGAAAAAGAAGGGAGAAAGAAGAAAAAAGAGAGGAGAGAGGGGAAGAGAGGGAGAAGAGGGGCAGAGAGATGGAGAATCCCTACGATATGCAATACCATACGATTATATTCAATAAGCCTGGCAAAATTGACTATTTGGGCCCCTGCCCCTCTCCCCTCCCCCAAGTGCAGGGAAATTTGGTGGATTTGGCCCCCGCCCCATACAGGCTTGCCCCCCTTGGAAAAAATCCCAGCTACGCCGCTGTGATCAGTTGGAGCGCTATTAGGCCTGGGAATTTCGTTGCTATATTGAACTTCTGGCAACACTGTACCCATGCCGGTATTCCTATTAAACCCAGGGACATCGATCCACAATGCTAGTATTAGCCTTAGATTTCACGCGTTGATTTAAAAAAAATTTCAGGCGGGAGTAAAAAATGGTGAAATCAAAACGGAAATTCTGACAAAACTATGATATTTCGCTCACGGTGATGTGCGTTAGAAAGTTGGGAAAAATCCTTCATTAGCGAACTATATTACTTTGAAAAGCTAAAAGGTTGATCCAAAAAAAAGGCTCGCGGGCAGAGTTTAAGCCTATCAAAATCGAAAATCTTACACGAAATGACTGAATTTCACGCCTAAGTTTACCACTAGGATTTGAAAAAAAAATACAGTATCAAGCACTACAATTTGACCTGACATTTACTGAAAAAATGAAAATGATTGCTTTTTATTTGGCCGAGAAAATTAATTTTACATTGAAAAGGTGTAACTCAAAATTTAGCTCATTTCAACACCAAATTCGATCGTTTGTATTGCCTCATTAAATGACTGAGTGAGCCTTGCAGAACAAAAGAATCGGTTGTCCAGGTTGCTAACTGGATAGGTAATTAAGGATACGATACATGATTTTCCGACAAGTGACTCATTTCGGAATGCGATCATGAATTTTGAAGAAAAAATAGTCTCCACAGGCTTCGTTGGGATTCGAACCAGCGACTCGAAACTTCCTTTGATTACGCGTCTAGCGCTTTACCGCTCGGCCACGGTGGCAGTTGAATGAGGAAGTGTAATGATAAATGATAAATCACATAATGCCATCTTTAGCTTTTTGTTTACTAAAAAAGACGCGTTTTGTAAAGATAGATTAGCCGTTTTATGCATAAAGAGCACGAACGTTTGGGAAAGGTTTCAAACAAATAATAAAGACACTGATGTGATGATGAAATTGCGTAAGTCGGGAAATATCTGCGTGGCCATGTTTTGTTGTGGTTTAGGAATTTGACCTTAAAATTTACGACTTCATGACATTATCATTCGAAATCAACAAAAGATATTTCAACAGTGTATGGCTTCATTCTTTATCTAGAATGTTTTGTACATGTATGTGAAATAGCTTCAACAATGGTTCGCTGCATAATGGTAAAAACAGTCTTGACCTAAAAAAGGGCGAGAGGTACCATATTTACGGATTCAGGCTAAATTTAAAATTGATATAAAACGTTTGTTTTTTGATCGATTACAAAATTAATTTTTGTCATATAAAGACATTGTGTCTGGCGTGAATTACACTACAGTTGTTTATTCTTAGGGCTCTTTGACTTCTTCAAATAATTTTTTAAATGATAGAGTGAATCCCCTGGCCCTCTATAATTATGCACAAAAGATCGAGTCCCCTTAAAGTTCAGTAAGTCCAGTTGGAAAGATTTATAACCTAATCTAACTTTATTCAACTACCTGGATGATTGAGAATTCATAGATATATATCATGGTATAGGTAATTAGAGGTTAAAATATGTCTGTTTGGTTTATTGCACAATAAGAAAGGGCTGATTTTTAGCTCTCTGTTGCTTTTGTTTGAAGAAAATCGGAGCCAGGATCCAAAAGTTACTAAAAGTTAAAGTCGTCAGTTGTGACACTTTTTATAAAAGCGCTGCTTGAAAAACGATAAAATACATAAGAAATATATTTCTCTTGTATCTTATTGTTTTCAAGTGGTGATATTTAATAATTTATCATTAAAAAATCGTAACATCACAACTAAAGTTTTTAGTCGAGTTTTTGGCAAATGTTCCTAAAAATATGAAACTTTATTTTACATACAATTTTACAACTTATTCATATACTTAATTTGCATAAAACAATGCCCGATTTCTCATAATCAAGTTTCAACTGTTTTGGACAAGTAGAAAGTGTAAAAACCAGAATTACCTACCTACCAGGCCAGCATGCTTATATAGGCATTGTTTTGCCGATTTTTCAATTCCAAGTACTGCCGATTTATCGGTTTTGACCCTAAAAGCCTTTTAAGTATAATATCCCCCTCCAGGTGTACTTGGAGAATTCAAAATAGTAACTTGCGCTAATAACGCGCTATAAGGCCTAAACCATTTTAAGAATAGGACAATGAGAAAGGTGTATAACAGATAATCTATAATAAATTACTGAAACTGGCGAATTGGTAAGGCTAAAAACTTTTACGATTTACATTATTTCGGAAAAGGGGGTCAAATTAAAAGGGGATCAAATTAAGTTAATTAGTTCCAAAAGCACTGATATTTATCACATACAAACGTAATAATTATGACGTACGTACGTAATATTATGGGTCTTCTTAGTTTTCACTCTAATCAGTAATTGTGCAAGTTATCAGTGGCGTAGCCAGGGGGACAAGCGGCAGCTGCCCCCCCCCTGTGAAAAGTCTTGTCCCCCTCTTGCCCCCCTGCATTGCTTCAATATGACAAAATTTTTCGCGCGCATTTGTACCATTTATTTGAATTTTTGTACGCAAAGTATCACACACATTTCAATGGGCGTATGAATATTGCGTTTAAATTTAGTCCATTTTTAACACATCGCTGTACCTTTATTATAATGATTTGTTACAAACAAAAATGATTATAATAATAATTAGACTTTCCTTCGTATGTTCATTATCTTTGACTGTCTTTAACATATTGTGAAATGGACAAATTTTGTGCATTTTCAACGATCTACGTCGATTTTGCACGTGGAATATCTTCAAAAATAGCTTAATACGTGACCTCGCTTCGATACAGGAGAGTGGTTTTGAATAGATCAACGTACGTCCGATGTCTACGTTTGGAAATCGCAATGTCTCTAATCTTGTTTGACGCCAACTGAAGTATTAAAGGATTCAGCATACGCTTTGTAGAGCATTTTACAGAGAATTGAACAGAAGAATACATCTGGATTACCGATATTTTAATAATATGACCACTAACAGCAACCGTAACTAATTTGTAAAGAAGAGTATTCCGCCAAATGGTATCAAAGGCTGATGAGAAATCAACAAAACAAATAAAAAGTTTGGATGATTTTGAAATAAACTTGTCAATAACATTTCAAGACGACAATGTGATCTTGAGTACCAGCACCTTTTCTAAAACCAATCTGCCCAGGGGGACTAATAATTCTTTTTGAATCACAAAACAATTGTTAGTTTGTTATGAAGAACTAAAACAAAAAAAGGTTTACAGAGATTACTTGAGACAGCGATATATACCTCTATAATTTTTTTGGATTATTTTTGTCGCCTTTTTTATGAATAACAGAAATAACACTATCTCCATGAATCTAGAAACTTACCACTTAGGCGTACATGACTCAAGTTATTAGAATTAAAATGAAAAGTTTGGCTACAATAGGTGAGAGAAGTAAATCACTTTTTAACATTTCATTTAATACGAATACCATCAAGACCAGGTGCTTTTTTTTTTTTTAAATTAGAAATTGCCTTAGAAACATCACCAGCAGTTATTAAAACCAAGATCACTAAAGAACTATCATGGTTGTTTGACCAAAATGAATCAACACATCTTTCAAATTCACTATTATTATGGAGAATAGCATGATTCATCAAGTTACTAAAGTGCTCCCACCACTCTGGCATTTCACATTAACACATTAACTAATGCTCTTTCGTACTCGCGTTACTTTGTGCTAGACTGTGCTCTTATCGCGCAATATACTTCTAGTGCCCCTTTCTATTCATCGTTATGTATTCTTCTCCCGTGCATTATTTTCGCGAACTACTTCGCGTGCAGGTTTATATAAACCTCCACGCTAAACAATACATTATCTAAAACCCGCACGCTAAACAATAGATTTTAGATAATACGTGCACGCTCAAATACTAGAAATACTACTTTCACATTATTACTTATATAACTATGTCCGATATATATACCACCAAAAAAGTACGAATATACATTCTGTGGTGTTATAATAGTTATAGGGTATGGTATTTTTTCATGCGCACTTTGTAAATCATAGGTTACAAACTGTTCTATTTTGCAACTATCATTGCCATAAATTATGATTAATGAACTCAAATAAGTCAAACATCAAATGAGAATAATCGAGCTTCTATTAATTAAAAAGGGCGAAAAACAGGTGGACCATAATTATACAAGATGACACCATTACAAAATATTCAGTATTTTACAAATGAATTACATGTAGGCCTATGGACGTCAAAATCGATTGTTTCCAGGTCAACTGCTTCAGTGCTCTCTGTGTTCGGAACCACGATATTAAATGATCACAACATAAAGTCAATTGGTTACAAACCATGCGTGAATAAGTTACTAAAGTATGACGTATGGCGCAATCGATACCATTGATAGCTAACTTATACAGCGATTGATTTTCTTGACCAGTTACTAGTAAATGCTACCGGTACCTGGTCAATGACCTGACGGTGTTTTTAAAATTTAAGATATTTTATCTAATATTCAAACTAATATAATGAATGCAGCAATTAATATTGCCTATTGTTTTAATACACTCAAAGTATATGACGGATAATGTACTCGTGCAAATGCATTCGTCAAGATAATCGCACTTGCCATGGAGTTATTGCATTTAGCTCTCGAGCCTATCGGCTCTCGAGCTAAATGCAATAACTCCACGGCGCGTGCGATTATCTTGACTAATGCATTGCACTCAGTTCATTATCCTTATCATAAAGAATGTTTTGAGAAGGAATTAACGACCTGTAAAGCAATTTCTTTCGAGGTTGTCTCTAATTCCTCAATTAAGCTTCTTTCCCTAGATATTTTTTATTGAAAGATAACAAAGAGTGTTCAAGACGACTGCTCTTCGGGTATTCTTTATTGCCAATATATTTTTATTTATTACATAAAACACTGAGTATTTTTCAAGCTTTTAATGAAGTTATGGTTAAAGATAAGATAATGTACATGGCCGGATAGTAACATGTCTTTAAAGAGCACTTTACCTTCAAAAATGCAAATAAAACGAACATTAAAATCTTGATAAAAACAACTTTATGTAAGAAATGAAGCTTATTTTTTATATCATTATAAATGAGTTTCAAATTTTCATCAAAACACTCAAGACTTTTGAATGTCCAAAATTGTTATGAAAATACTCAATGCAGAAAATTTTAATAGACGAAATTCGATGTAATAGGCCTGATCGAGGTCAAAATTAAATTAAATTGTCCACCCAATTATCCTCATTTACCTCCGGGTGAAGCAGCTGTTTGATTTGATTTGATTTTATTCGGTATCTCCACATTGCACATACAACAATACAGGGTAAATAGATATAAAATGCACTAAGATAAATAACATATAATACACATAAAAACAAAGCAAGGAGATATCACAGGATAGCCATTTTAAGCCCAAAGGCTTATTTCCGAAGGGGTCCTTTATACATAGAAGGGCAAAAGGCATAAATAGAAACAAAAACATATAAATAAATATTATACAAGTGAATATCAAGAGTAAAAAAAGTATTTAAACATGATTAAAATCATTAGAAACTAAATTTGGTTAAAAAGATGAGTTTTTACAGACTTTTTGAAACTTGGTTTATCAGAAATTGATTTGATTGCACTTGGTAAGTTGGCCCAATCCTGAATGGCATTATAATAAAAAGAGCCAGAAGTGATGGTAGTGGATTTGGGAACACGAAAATTTTGCGCGCTGTTTCTGGTACTATATTGGTGCACGTTTGAAACTCTGGTAAAATTTGAACTAAGATAGTCTGGGCCAACTTCATTACAAAATATCAAAAACATGGTTCAACCTGAGTTGTTTTGCCCTATTTTGTATTATTAGGAAATCTTAAAAGATCTTTAATTGGTTGTGACACTATGGCATATCTTTGAAGAATTGGTAAGGCAATTGTTATCAAAGTGCTTCTAAAGGACCATAAGCTAGACAAGTTGGGTGATATAGAGCAAGCAGTGGATGACACCATTGCAGAGGCTACCACATTTGTTGTAGCCGAATGGGACAATGTCAGAGGTTCGGTATAGCACTTGATTGTCACAAGTTGCAAACGGAAAGTGACTGACAACCACACCAAAGTTGAATAAATTACCACCAACAACTATTTGCTGAAAATGTAAAAGGAGCTCATTTGCAAGTTATTACATGGAAGCGAGCATTTTCTTTCAACACCGATCATCCACCTGATCTGGATCCATGTCAGTTGGGGTGGCTGAAAGATGAAAACAAGCCTCTGACACATGTGACATTACCAGATAATGTAGTTGTACCTGATGAATAAGTGACCACATAAGCCCCTTCAATATAATCTAAGCTGTTTATATCACTGTTATAGCTCTTAAGCACACTCAGCACTCAGATGTATCAATTCAAATATGAAATTCATTGACCCTAAAGCCTATTTAAAGGCACTAACATCATCCCCAGAGCTGTTTATATAAGCCATTTTATATGTGATGGTGGCCATTTTGGCGGCCATATTTGATTTCAATGTGAACGAAGACTTCAGTGGTTTTGATAAGGCCAAATATGAATTGGTTGACCCCTAAAACCCATTTCAAGACAATAACATCATCACCATACCTGTTTATATAGCTGATATATGGCTATTTATATGTGGCGGCGGTCATTTTGGCGGCCATATTGGATTTCAGCGTAAATAAAGACTTCTGTAGTTTAGATAAGGACCGATATGAATTCGTTGACCTCTAAAACCCATTCAAAGACGTTAAAATCATCACCATACCTGTTTATATAGCTGATATATGGCTATTTTTATGTGATGGTAGCCAATTTGGCGGCCATCTTGGATATCTCGAAATGCCCAAGGGTGCTGAGGTGGCATCAGTCAGTTTCTGAATCAGTAGGTCTTGGTGATATAGAAACAAGAAAAAAACATTGTGCGGACGCTACTTTTGGGTTTTTGGCTTGGGCACCAGACTATTTTGTTTAGCGCCTTGAGGTGTACGCGTAAAGCGCTATAAAACTGCTGGTTTGTTGTACCTGTTTTCAAATATCTTCAAAGATAAAGAGATCTCATAAGATAAAAATAATTATAATGTTACCCAGTATTAGTTCCGGTGTAAGGAAAAGCTCTAACACAGAGTGCAGCGAATTGTGTTTTAAATAATGTATGTATGGAAACTATGTGACAAATGTATGATATAAGCTTATTAGATTGAATTATAGTTACAGATGATGTGCCTTTTAAAATCCGATTTAAATTCAATCAAAAAATCCGATTCATGTTGGCGAATCAACTTGGCGTGCAAATAAAAGTTAGAACAATCAATTACCAAAATGAACATCAGCAAAAGTTGGGTTATGGTGATTTGTATGTTCCCCACGCCTAATTTGTTAAGCTGTCACTGTGTCACACATGGAACATTAACAGAGTCTCGCATTTTGCGTGTACCGACCTAATAACAAATGTTTTTTTTTTCCCTTAAAATAAAAAGAAAGTAAGAAGAATAAAAAATGTACTTCCAAGATGAATTCCTTACCGTGAGTAAAAATGGGTTATGGTGGTTTGTATGTCCCTATCTCTATAATAATATCTTACGCTGTTACAAATGAAACATCAGCATTTCTCCACATTTTATGTCTATCTACATAACAAATGGCTGGCTTACTCCGGCAATCACAACATTATGCCTTATGTTAGAAAGTTAATTATCAAGTACGAATCACGTGGTTTTATTTTAAACCAATTTCTATTGACCATAAAAACGAATTAAAACAGCTGTCTCTCAACACGCGATATTCAAAATTCCCGGGCGCGAGATTGTCAAGTGCAATAACGTCCCAGTGATACAATGAAGGCTGCCAACAATAATTTGAGCACAGATAATCACGACGTCATTGCACTGGACAATTTCGGTGCGGGAATTTTAAATATCACGTGTTGAGAGCCGGCGGGGAAGATCAACTCATGCCAAGAAGGTGGACCCAACACTCAAATCATGCTGTCTATTTATCGCTGGATACCTCCGATCAACACCAATGGATAATCGCTACACCTTAGCTGCTATAGCCCCTCCAGATGTACGCCGACAAGTGACCAGCATGCAAGAACGTGAGCGTCAGACCACTGATATGAAGCACCCCATGTTCAACCAGACTGCTGCACCCAAACGCCTTAGATCCAGAGGAAGCTTCCTAAGCAAAGTTCATCCTAATCAAAGCGGAAAAGACTCACCCTGTGGAAAGAGAGATCTCCCAATTCACCAGCTATGGGATTGCAACCCAGTGAGCAGCTATCACCTGGACCTGATTCCACATGGCCTGAGTGGCGGTGTCTCAAAAGACTAAGATCAGGGGTCGGAAGGTGCAAGGTCGCTTTGCAGAAATGGGGCTATACCTACCAGAAGGACAAAACACTACCTGAGAAGAAGAAGAAGAAGAATCGCAGCATGTTCAGATCATATACGTACGCTATCGTTAATAAAACCTTCAGTGAATCATCAATTTATGTCTTGCTCTTAGTTGTCGTATTTCTGTATATTAATTAATAATTATTGTGATTCCCAAAATAAGGGTTCGCAATCCCACCGCTGCCACCAGTGTTGCGAACCCTTATTTTGGGGTATCACAATAATTATTAATTAATATTTCTCGACAGTATCCTTTTTTTCGAAAAGACAGGTCTGGTTTGTGAATGATGAAGTACCTTTCTCCCAAACAACATTTGTTATTATGGTGAATAAGAATTACTGATTTAGTGATTTAGTAATTTATTTAGTTAGTTAGTTAGTTAGTTAAACTGCTCAAATAAAGAAAGTCCGCAGTCATGTAACCTGTCCTACACCAAAACCTGATCTTGTAATGACAATTTGATTGATACGGTCGTGTGCAGAATCTTGTCAGCTCCAATTTGATATCAAATTTGCTATCAAACACTCATAAGTAACAACGATTGATACCAGTTTATGACATTTGGTGCATTTTCAAAAGTTGCAAATCAAAACCATGCACGCGGTCGAAATTGCTTAGCGTGGCAATTGGGTCAAGCTTGCTTGCCCACGATGGCCCCTGTCGACTTTCCCAAGTGCGCGCTTCATTCAATTGTTAATTTAAAACGCATGAATTGCTACAGTGCTTTATCGATGAAAATTAGGGCACGATACGATCGATATGACCTAGCGGTTGTTTCGGGCTTTGTCAATGGTCGCGCTCTGCTTCAGCTGTACAGGTCCGCGTGGTCAGTTTTTGATTTGCAACTTTTGAAACTGCACCAAATTTCATATACTGGTATCAATCTCTCTGAATTTAGAGTGTTTGGTAGCAAATTTGGTATCAACTTGAGCTAACAAGATTCTTCACACGACCTTATCAATCAAATTGGCATAACAAGATCAGGTTTTGGTGTAGGACAGGTTATATGACTGCGGACTTTCTTTATTTGAGCAGTTTAGTTAGTTAGTTAGTTAGTTAGTTGTCATTGATCATTTTCACAAAAAGCATCTATATCTACCAAAAACGTTAACTTTCAAAACGTAAAAGAGGCGCCAAACACCATAATTTGCTATTTGATCCTTTTGAGATTTTTGACCTACGCCATCTTTCTCTCCGTAACACTTTATCCAGAGTTTTTCGGAACTAGAGATAGATGCCGTTGGTGGCGTCTGGCCAGATGAAGGGGGCTATATCCGGCTACCTGTACATGTATAGACCCGTGACGTCACGCAGACGTCACGGGTGTATTAGATCTGTCGATTAAATGCACTTTTTTGCCCAGATCTATGCTGTTTCGTATATTTATATTTATCAGCGTTGAAACTTTTGAAACCATTCTAAGGCATTCCATGCGCTACAATGTCAAAACTGTGGCTACATCATATATAGATATCTGGGGCATACAGATCATTACCTGGTCTGAGCATACGAAAGTAATTCAGGTGTTCCATCAAAGCTTTCGTCGTGTGCTGCCACCTAGCGGTGGTTCCGGGAACTTGGCGTCCAGATATCGGAGCTAGTGTAAACTATTATGTTTCTGAATTCCTTTCACAAATCATAGAGGCCATGATAGAACCCGTTCTGCGGGGACCTTGTTCTAATGCCGATTTTATTCGCCAGAATTATCGAGGGGACGAGTTAAGGTATAGACAGTCTATAACTAGCCTCAATGTCTAGCTCGCCAACCAACCAAATTTAAGCAATTCTCGCGTTTCACAATACGATGCGCCTCCAGCGGTCGCTGGGTCGAGGCCAAAACTATGCAGTGCATCATGGGAAAATGAGTCGACATCCAAAGCCCGCGTAATACGAATACAATACAGGAACATGCATCATTGTGGTTTAAATGTCATTATAATGATGTTACATGCGAATGCACAGTAAAACAACAATTTACAACTATAGTAGATCTATTTTCTATCTATTTATCACAGGGAATCATTCGTGGAGCTGTTTTCAACATATTTATTATCACACTCACGTGAAAATTCAATAGCAGCTAGAACGGCGATGTCGACCCTGGAGTCGAAAATTTGACTGCCAAAAGTAACCGCTGGCGGCGCACCGTATTTGTTTATGCTTCTTGTGGTACAAATTTTCTCCAAATCTTTTTATATTATTTTTACATGTAGCCTTTGTTTCATCAATGTAATAATAATGAAGCCCAAAAGTTTCCACAATTCCAGTTTTTTTTCCTTGAAGTAAAATAAAACAATTACATTAGTATGCACTTTACAGCCGCAGTGCCATAATATGTTTCTTTGACTGATGTTTGCCAAACGTCTGTGTATGCCAGGGATTTTGTGCGAAACATGTTTGTACTACGTTTCTCTGCCTTCCCATTGGCTCCATCTGGAGTGAACATTCTAAAAATACTAAAATCAATTTATTTGACACCAAGTAAATAAACAATATGAGATGGACTTTATGTCTAAAAGTCCATGCTAATCATGACGGCTTTTAGGTCTTAATGTAAACTTATATAGTTCTTTGATCACTCTTAAGTTTAGAAAGTTAGAATAAAGCAGGATAAAAGTTTAAGATTGAAAGGTTTAAGCTATTAGTTTTAACTGATTTCCAATATTTGTATTACATCCCAGCAAACACAAAACGTTTTTTAAACGTTTTCAACAGGTTGTATTTTGGGCCTTTGGGGTTTGTCTTTAGTAAAAACATTTTAATAATATTAAATGTCGGGTTATATAAAGGTCATGAAAACGTTTTTAAACGTTTGGTATGAAAACACACTTACATCAATATTTTTTTTATTTTTTCAAAATGTTATTGGAACATATTTGTAGCAAATATCTTTTACCAAATATTTTGTCACCAATAACATTTTGTTAGAATATTTGCACTAAGTCATCAAAAATATTTTAAAATGTTATGAAAACGTTTTATACCCTTTATATACCCCTTTTTTTATAGCCCGACATTTAAACGTTTTCTGGAAACCCTTTCTGACCTGTTGCGAATGATGTCTAAAACATTTTGTTTTTGCTGGGATTACCCACCAAAGATGCTGATAAGACCAAAAAACAAATTGTTTGGTTCCCCTCAAGTGACAAAAATCGTGAAGATTGGTCGGTAGATTTGTTTTTAAGTCTTCATTTTTTTACCATAATTTACCATGTAATATGTGTATATCCATGTCAAAATGATGCACTTGTCGGCTGCTACATGTGTCTCATTTCACATAATAGCTAGGAATAAATACCAGACTCATCTCAAGTGGTTTTGGGATTGTCGTGTCTTTATTTCAACGAATGAGATCTGCAACTTTTTAATTTGCATCTTCCTTTGGTTTTGGGATTGTCGTGTCTTTATTTCAACGAATGAGATCTTCAATTCGAGCTAAAAGATGCAGCTATTGGCTGCTGGTTCCAATTATGACATATCTGTCTTTTTTTGTTGATAATAAAATGTAAAAAAACCTTTATTTTCACCCAAATATCTCCGCTCACGTCAACTTCTGAAATGACAGCCAGGTAAAATGAAAAGATCAAATGTGACTGAGTGAATACACTACCATGGCTGTCACCTGTGTTTCAAAATGCTGCATGTATATCTTAAATAAAGCAGATAGACAGATGTAACCTCGCTACTGATGATCCAGATTACTCAACAAGTTACATAAGATAGTTTATTGCAGTCATATGGTTCTTGTGAAGTGCCGTTTCCCTGAGGGTTTGGTTGTCACTTGTTTGACAGTGTCACTCACAACATGGTATATATAACATCGACATTATTAAAGGTTAGAAAAGGTTGTCAGAAAACGTTTAAATCCGGGTTTATATAAAGAATATATAAAGGGTATAAACATTTTTGAACACTTACTGCAAACTATACTAGCTATTGTTATTTAAGTGGTGAGAAAAATATTTGGGAAAATAGCATTTGCAAAAAATAATTTACAGTACCATTTTGACAATATTTAAAAAATACTTTTGTAGTGCGTTTTCAATATGTTTTAAAACGTTTTCATGATCATTATAAACAAATGTCCTTAAAACGTTTTTACCAAACCAAACCCCAAAAATATAACCCGTTTAAAATGTTTTGAAATCTATTTTTGGTTGATGGGAAATGGTCTGAGATTACTTGAGTAGAGCAAAGTAAACAGATCAAATCGTCGGCTGTATTCCATAGTGGAATTTTTGGTCATTTTTTTGAAAATTGGCACATATGTTTTTAATGATGTTCTTTTTCATTTTTCTAAGTCTCATCAGTCAAAACTAGCTAATTAATAAGTAATTAATCAATTAAATGTGTCGTATAGCTACAAAGTGACATTTTTTGTATTCCATGGTGGCGTATCGACCATACGCCACTTTTTATACACATTTTATAATTATGAAATATCGGCAAAAATGAAAAACATTGTATGTCATAGTGGCGTACGCGTATCGGACCTATACGCCACTATGATATACAAACGACGAAAAGTAACGCCATAGGGATTACACGGCGACCGAGGTGGCGTAAGGTTAACGTTAGGTTAGGGTATTGCATTTTGTTTGTTTTCCATAGTGACGTATAGGTTTGTGCATTTTATTTTCAGTTTGCCAGCAATAGTATGTATTTATTTCTTTTGAAAAATATATAACAATAAAATCTGTTTAGTTTACTACAGAAATTTCACATCATTTGCAAAATATAATGAATGTCTGATTTACACAACTCGATTTTAAATTGGCATTTCTTCAAACCCGATTTTCTCGAAAAGTTGTTTATTCGGGGCGCCCCACTATACGCCACTATGGAATACAGACGACGAAATATGCCTTTTGTTTGAAGCAGATCGAATATATATCATAATATCAATTTCTATCTTCTTTGTATCTTTGTTTTTTCAATAATTAGAATTATGTCGTATAACTTGAACTCAATATCAAGATAAGGGATTCGAGGCCTTCCAGCCAATACCAATAACAATATTAGCAAACACAAATTTTGAGGATTCCTCTAAAAATATAAGGGATTTCTCCAAAGGGATTTGGAAAGGGATTTCCCTTTCACAAAAGGGACTTGTTTGGACGCTTCGCCTTAATGCATGACTGGAAAATGTTTACCATTAAGTTGCTACAAATTAATGTATACATGTTCAGGGAACTTTTATTTTGCATACTTTTGCCTATTTGTCAAAGTGTATCTAAGAGGGCTGTATCTAAAAGGGCTGTGCAATTATTATGAGCCCTGGTGGGAAGGTAAAATGGGGGGGGGGGTCAAGAATTTGTTGGCTAACCATTTAAGGTTTGAAAAATTGGGATCCAAAATATATGGCATATATGCATGGCGGGGGGGGCAAAGATTATTTGACAGGCCGAGAAGGGGGAGTCGAAGCAATTTTGGCGAGCCGTTTTTACCGGGGGAATTTTAACGGGGGTGGGGCATAATTATTGCACAACCCCTAATATTATAATAATATTATGTAATTATGAAAGTTAGAAGGAGTCTACGCAATAAAAATACATTACAAAATATCGGAAACACTTTGACCAAGTTTCTAGGCAAACACATGCAAAATAAAAATAATAAGATTCAAGCATTTTCTCATTTCCAAAAATATCCTCATACCACCACAATGCTCTTTGTCAATCAATTAAGTTAAAACTAACCGTCATTTGATACCAATCAATAGTTATGGATTTTTTATCCAGTGTTGCCAAAATAAGTACTATTGTCGCTATGACGTCATAATGAACTTAATGTTCTTAGACAGGACGAGGCCTTTTTTCAGACAGGATGTGACATTAGTCACAACAGCTTTGGGTATTCAACGCATCGAATATCTTTTATGGGATGGGTCATATGACATGATGACCATGAAGAACCATCAATAGAACATATACCACAAAGTCAAAATAAACGCTTTGGTCAAGTTTTAAGGTTAATGAAATAATACCCACTGGTCGCTCTTAACTCTTGAGGAGGGGGTCTTAATCCTGGAATTATGGAAACTTGGAAAGCTTGCATGTAAGTTTACTTGTAAATGCCTTTTTCGTCAATGTTAATAAACATCTACCAAAAAGTAATTACCCCCTTTATTTTGAGATAATATCTCAAAATCTATGCATCAAAATTTACAACTGAAAAGGAAACCCAGTTTTGTTTTGCAAATTTTGATACCTCCTTTGTCTTAACCCAAAATTTAGTAAAGATACAGTTTAATAATCGGGCCACTGAGAGATAACAGTTGACGAGGATCGACTGCGCGCGTTATCAATAGCATATCTCGGAAACGTATTTTGTCCTTCACGTACGCCACTATGTGTTGCGACCGACGAAGTGTTTTATTCTAATGAAGTTGTATGTGAAGACCTGAGCGCAAGAAGGCCGTAAGTCCACTTGGCCCCTCAACATGTATACATTAAAGTTACGTATAGTTTCTTTGGGTATGATAATGTTTAATACATGTTCCAGGGTGAAAACACCATAAAACGTTGTGGAAGAAGGTTTGTTTTGGTCCCTGAACATGTATAAAACATTACCAACTTGAGTGTACACATGTTGAGGGGCCAAGTGCACTTACGGTCTTCTTGCGCTCAGGTCTTCATGTTCTTTCTTCTTTCTTCGATGTAGACATAACCGAAATGGAATATACTTTTTGCGGAAATAAAATAAAATAGAACACTCAAAGCCATGTTTGATGGAATTTGTGTTTACTATACCGCATTCATTTCCACAATCCATTATAGTGGAAATGCCATTAACTTACAGTATAACCTGTTATTTATTTTTCTGAATCTCATCGGATTCATTACGCTCTACCACCGCCTTTTCTTGTATCGTACTTTTATGTGCATATACAGCAATTACTAGTCCCAGGAGCTTCAGCCATTTGTTTCTAGTATGACTTTCAGCAGTTTGTTCAAATTAATTAAGTTTTAAGTTACAATTTTATTTAGTAACTGTACTTTTATTCACAAACCACAATTATGTACTAGTCCCTGGAGTCAGGTTAGTGCATTGCTGAAGGATAGAGGCGGCAATGAAATTAAATGATAGGTAATTTCTTGAAATGTCCCACGTCAATTCTTAATGTACTTCCTAACCGAAAATACTTTACAACACATTATATGCTATACAGGATCTGATACCACCCGACACTCAGCGTCGCACACGCAACAAAATGCATCACACGTGTAGGCAGCCCTTGAATTAAGCATTTATCTTGATGTGTTAAAATACACTTTACTTTTCGAATTGAAGATGGAATTTTAAGTCGAAGTTTAAAACCAGGTTGAGGCTATACGGTCGCAGGCCTCGTCGCAGGTAGCTCATAAAAGTTACAAGCCCAAAAAGAAAGTGTACATGCCAGATGTACTTAGGGCCAGAGCCACATTCAATAATAATATTAAGGGTATACGATGTATTGTATGGTCGAAGCAGCAAAAAATGTAGTTCACAGCATCTTGCAAATGGTACTGAGCTTTAGCAATAATTGCATTACTCAATTCATAGCGAGCGTGTAGAAGAATTCAAATGTCACAGATACACTTTTGTAGGTCCTGTGGTTCTTGAGTTAAGCAAGTTTTCAAAGTATATGATTTGTAGAATGAACTTTTGCAAAACACCAAAGTGTTATTTTTCAATAATATATTGATTCAGATAATGAAAATCGATTTTTGCCTGCTTTGACCAACAATACCTCGTATACCAATAAAGGAGCACAATTTGCACATATCACTGACTGTGTTTCTTTGAATGTGCATTTATTGATGTATGGGAAAAGAAACCTACGAGCGTATATTCATGATATTTCATTATACACGACGATTCACACGCACTTTCAATCACCAGGCCCGTAAGCATATTTATTGGGAGGGTGCGGGACTTCCTAAATGTGGACCTTTTTCGAATGAAAAGTGAGTTTATGACAATTTATGGTCAAAAGTGAACATAAACCCCCTAAATATTGCCATTTGTGGACATTCTGAAGACGTTATCATCCAAAAAGTGCAGCTAGAAAAGTTCGGAAAAGACATCAAAGAGTAACTCTGCTGAGGGCTGCAATTATTAACAGTTATCATCCTTAGTTTCTTTCCCGCCGAGCGGGCTGGCACTTTCGACAATTTACCTGCCCGACAGCAAAGTTTCGAGTTTTCTTTCATTTACTTCAATTTTCTGCTTATTGTTGTTAATATTATAATACGTTTTTGCCAAAGAATATCAATTTGAAATTTGATTGAAGGCGTATGTCATAGCTTTAGGGTATTGATATTTTATTGACGTTTCATCGTGTTCAGGTGACCTGACCCAAAAAAGATATTTGGTCCATCATGTCCATGGAGTACCCAAAGCTGTCTGACAGAAATGTCACATCCTGTCTGCGGAAAAGGGCCTCACCTTGTCTTAGAACTTTGAAAGGTTGATGTGATCAGGGGGAGACAATCATAATCACTCAAATCGGGTTTCCGATACGGCCAAATTATGTTGAATATATCCACACAAGACAAATTATTGCCTGATATGTGAAAACATTCATCCTAAGGTTGTTACTTATGGGGTAGATTTCGCTAACATTTAACCACGCGGACCCTACTAGTCATCTAACAGCATTTCTGATTGATTGATAACTTGAAATGCTTATTTCAAATGCCAATTATGACTAGGCTTTAAACTATTTATGGTCAGACTTGGATTTGCAAATGATTTTATTAATACCCTCCTTGATTGGTTTAAAATTGGTTTAAGACACATCGTAAGTCAAACAAAGTACAAACATCCCCAGTTCGACGTCCTAAGTTTGGCAGTTTTTTCGAGTGAACAAAATCTAAATCTCGTATGTGGACTCGATATGAATCACATAATCAACAATAACATACAAAATGATGATGAGAATGACACTATACCGATGTATTTAACCAAACAAATAAAGCTTATATTATAATATTTATTGTTTTATTACATTGTCGCTGTATTACATTGTCGCTGTATTACATTGTCGCTGTATTTCTTTCGCTATTGGGTCTTCAAATAGATTAACAACACCTTAATTTTTCTCCTATATGTGTATCTTAACCCTAACCGTACTAAACATCACAAAACCACACTTCACAAAGCATGTGCACCGGCAGGTATCCCACGTGATGTGATTGCATCAATGTCCGAACAGTTATATGGTCGCGGAAAGCATGGCCGGGCAAGCTACACCCCCGTGGCGAGATAGGCCCGTGCACGTGTCTGGCTCCTGAGGGGTCGGTGGTTCAAAACCGCACCAGAGAAAAGCAGCTAGGGTGTTATGGTTTTTTTTGATTTGATTTGTTCGGGTTGTGACAACCCTGGATAACCCAATAAAGCCTCTATTGAAGCTTATTTCCATTGGGGTCCATTTGAACACCGGGACGGGTTGGGAACAGTCAGGGGTTAACACCCTACTCTTTTCGAAACTGACTGCGAGATACATGTACAGGTATGGCTCTCTGCACAGCAGTGAACTCATCGGATGATGCGGCGACAGCGACGGGCGTGTGTGTTGATTATGATGATGCGATGTTAACCCTCTGGACACCACTGGTCATCTAACAGCATTTCTGATTGGCTGATAATTTGAAATGCTCATTTCAATTGCCAATTATGACTAGGCTTTGAACTATTTATAGTCAAACTTGCATTTGCAGATGATCTTATTAACACCGTCCTTGATTGGTTCAAAATTGGGCACACTATTCATTTTGGCCAATCGGCAGGTAGTTCTCATGGGGTTATTATTGTATCTGGTTACATGAAAGTATTTTCCTGTTAATTTCCAGAGGCTAAAAGTATGGTTGTTAATACTCCTTGTATTTTATTGTCACAGTTTAAAAAAACCGCACAAAATTTTAACATGGAGATGGAATATATATACAGGTATCAGATTAGTCTAGTGCAGGCTTCCTCAAATATATTTGTTGAAGCGCCACATGAAATAAAAAAAGCCTCCAAAGCGCCACTCAATGGCTGCGAAGTCGCCGGGGAAGTCAGAGCCCCCCTCTGAAGCTATCGATTTTTTTTAATTTGAGGTGCAAATGACGCCATTTGGTGCAACATTTTGTACTATTTTAGCCTGTCTTTACAAGGATAACATGGGAATCGCATTGTTTTTTTGTTTATTTTAATCTAAACGGCGCCGCGCGCCACTCGAGAAGCCACGGCGCGCCACATGTGGCGCGCGCGCCGCTATTTGCGGAGCCCTGGTCTAGTGTGCCTCTCGACAAGGTATATCACCACATACAATGTTGGTTGTTCCTAACTTCAAATCTAGTTATTATAACAAACCAGTCAATTTGCAGCTGTGGCCGGTGGGTGATTTTAAGAACATGGTTGTTGGTAGAGTTAAACACTTGTTAAGTGGCACATACCAGCTGATATCCTCAATCATAGCACAGAATCGTTGTTATTGTTGTTGTTGCTGCTGCTGTTAGGATCTTAAAGGTAATTTCGTGCAACACAGCCTCCTGCCCCCACCTTTTACAAACAAGTTGACATTTTTATACCACTGGAAACCTCTGGCTACATAAAGTTTCTCGCAGATTAGTTTGTTTAGTAAAAATATCGTCATATTTGTATTTCGTCTTTGGGAATAAACTTTTTCGCGGATATCTACTGAAAAATATCATAAAAAGAGGATGCTAGGATCACTATATATTACTTTAAGGACTAGGATAACCCAACAAACCATGTTATGAGGTTTATTCTCATTGGGTATGGTATACAAACAGCTACACATTACCCTGATCAGAACTGGCTATGAGATCTTTGTCATCCACTGCTTGTGTCCCGCAATTCAAAATTCAATTTAAAATTTTGATGAAAGTGGTATCAATTAATGGTTCTTTTTGTGACAACAACTCTGATATAGAGTAGTTTGGAACAAATAGAATGAGTTGTTGCCTAGGCAACACAGTATCATTGCCAATCGAGTTATATAGATGTTGACCTACTGGCATTTCCCAGAATGGTTACCTAGGAAACGAGTCGATTCAGGTGGTTATAACTATTCTTCGCTAGATTGAGATAACAGTGCCAACAATTTGAGACAATTCTCATCAAAACTGGAACATTTTATTTATTATAGCTCCTGTGGATATTGCAATGTAACCTTTAACCTTTGTTTCCTTATAAGTTCGGGACTAAAGTCGGAGGTAGGTCAAACCACACATTTTCGAAACCTTTATGATTGGAGGAACATTTTTGGTATGGGTTTAAAAATTGAGTAGTTTTCAATTTTGACCCATGGATAAGCTTTGATTTTGGAAATCTTCAATTACCTAGGGGCGACAATTCTACACCACCTTAATCTTATTTTGTACCACAGATAACATAAACACTATACAAAGCACTTACTGCTAATACCATCTAACCTGATCAAACAATAGTTTGCAGCCGGACTATTATTGCTGAATTTCATATGGTTAAAAATATAATGTCCCAGACATATGGCTGTTTACAATAGAAGAGTGTTTGTTGACCCAATGTCGAGCTGCACAGTCCAACATAACAGGCATACTTTTGTGTACTATTGAAAATTGACACAATAAGGACTAGATGGCACAGCTGTGTTTGAGCAAGCACGAATATCTATGCCCGTGTTTTCCACCCTAACAAACCTTAACCCACCATGACACCCATATGTCAACCCAACCACCCCTTCACCACCTAAACCTACCCTGACTTCTTAAACCACCATGAAACCCCCGATCCACCATGACACCCCCTTAACGCAGCATGCACCCTTACCCAATGTCGATACACTTTGGATAAGATTTTGACAATTTTTGACATTTTTGTACCAATGACGATACACTTCAGACAAAATTTGAGCATATTTATGCTAATTAGCTAATTTGCATATAACTCAAAAAATGAATCGCCTATAGGTTCTTGCTCATGAAATTTGCCACATTGGTACCAATGACGATACACTTTGGACAAGATTTGAGTATTTTTATGCTAATTAGCTAAATTGTACACATATTGCTCCCTGTAGCCAATGACCTTTGACCTCTGGAGTCGAGGGTATCACAGGAATATCTAAGGGTCATGGGTCATCATTGTACCAAGTATGAACCCTGTAGGTGCTGTAGTTCTTGAGCTAGAGCTGTTTGAAATTTTACATGTATTGCCCCCTGTAGCCCATGACCTTTGACCTCTGGGGCGAGGAGAAGGCGAAGGCGAAGACGAAGGAGAAGACTAAACACAACAAATACAATATCTATGCCCCGTTGCACGGGCACAGATAAATATCATTGTGATTCAGAAATTGTAATTTGTTTCTATCTATATATTTATTATGTGTCCACTCATACTATACCTTTCATTACAGATTCTATGTACTTTTGTTAACTTAACCAAAGAGTGTGTTTTGTTGTACATTCTGAAGTGAAGTTGGGGAAACGGTGGTTTTGGCCTTGTGTGTCGTTCCGACTCGTAACATAACGAAATGTAAGTTTTAAGCTATTTAACTGTCCATTTAACCCAACATAGATCGAGTCAAATGAGGCTGTCTGCAGATATTATTAGCGACATCTGGTAAGGTCACGTCATCATTTTAATAACAATATGCTATTTGAATAACACTTGGACACATGTTAAGTAGGATTCTTGGATATACTTCAATGCTAAGAGCACAAGCTTGTTGAGACTGTACACTTCGTTTGAGTAATGCCGAAAATTCTTCAACCAGTGGCATCCACTGACAAAACTTCCGGGGGTGGTAAGGCCTGGGTGCTTAATCTCGCCGATTAACTCTGCGGCGTGCCCGGAACCCAAGCCGCAGACCCACGCCGATGCGCCTATGCTGAGAAATAAAATACTGTTGCGATATGCACTAACAAAATGTGTGTCTGCCCGAAGAAAAGCCATGTTCAGTCACCCGTTCATCGGCTTGATCGGCCCAACTCCTACATTTCTCGCAACCGGCTTATAACACTTGACAACAATACCCTTACAAATTAGTGTCCTTGAGTGCGTTGATTCTTTGCCGGATTATATCGACTGATCCGCAAATTGCTCACGGTGAGTAAACTCAAGTAAGTACTACAATAAACATTAATATAAAGGTTTTGAGTAATGAATGGCAAACCGCAGAGCAAGAAGATGGCAAGATGTTGCGAACTCGATGCCCATAACTGCTCGCGAATTCGCAACCAGGGATATGGCCACACTATATTAATGCATCGGCGTGTTGCGGCTTGAAACTGCAAGCCGCAGGAGAGCCATCGAAATGCTCCGAGACGACGCAGAGGTAATCGGCGAGATTAAGCACCGGGGCCTAATTGTAAAGCCATCCCACTAGCCTAAACTGAACATTTTGTTCGCTATTTTACCCCATAAGCAGATAATTCATATCCATGAAGTTTATCTCGGTAAGTTGGATCCGGATTATGTGCATACATCCTTATGCATATCCCGGTCTGAATGCTTTCAAGATTCCAGAGGTGGAACTTTGTTTCATTTCATGTAGCTACCTTATCCGTAATTACTGGAATTCGATGCATTTTATACTTTTTTTGGGAAAGCAAATGCAATAAAGTACTCAAAGTATTACATGTCTTGCTCTATCTCTAATATTTAACTAACAGAGCCGAAAAAATTATTGCACACAATGCAAAAAACAAAACAAATGCAATGTCGAAGTGAAGTATACTATTTTGGGGAAATAAAATAAATATAAAATAAAACGCTCAAAAGTAATAACACATGTCTGATCATGCGGGT
This sequence comes from Amphiura filiformis, assembly GCF_039555335.1. Classification (NCBI taxonomy): domain Eukaryota; kingdom Metazoa; phylum Echinodermata; class Ophiuroidea; order Amphilepidida; family Amphiuridae; genus Amphiura; species Amphiura filiformis. The sequence goes on from NC_092637.1 coordinate 30,243,087, forward strand.
GGAGTTTGTAAGCTTACTGTACAGTATTCATTTCCACATAGATGAAATGCCATTTTGTAATCACGGTTGTTTGATGTATATAGAATTGGCTTCATTATTAACTAAATGCAAACTATAGACGGCGCTATTTATCCTATTCGTATTTCTTTATTTGCAAGAGTTAGGTGATTAATACTGCCATTAAAACAGCTGGAATAGGTGAAACAAGCAACAAGCAAATTTTATAAACATATTTTATAAAAGGAATTATTTGTATTAAAAGCTTAAAAGAGTAATTTCCAGTAACTAAATAGCGCCACCAATTTTGTCATTAATAGATACATTTTATATCCGAAAAAGCTTTAAAAAATACTATCTAAGTGAATCATTTTGTAAAAGAGGTGAAATTAAAGTTGAGCATGACTCAAAAGCATCTGTATTCATTAGCATGATATCACAGCTGTTTAAGCCTAAAATTTGGTTGTACATGTTTTGTCTGAAAAACTAATAAATGATCCCATCAAACAACCGTGTAATAAAACATATTTGTGGTAATTTGTGGAATGTCGCGATTTCCCAGGTCAATTCTGAATTTAGGAGCATAATATACATCCTAACCGAAAATACCTCATAGCACACTATACCAGATACCACCCACCCCGCCCGCACACAAACGAAAGTTTTTAAGACATGGCACGTGTGTAAAGGGTTATAAAGTATTTGTTTCCATAGATTTTGTAGCCTTTTCATCATGTTTATCACAGACAGTTCTCATTTTTTTCTTCATGTTCTTCTTTTGCTTTGGTTTTGAGCGCTTCGTTCTTAATGGCTATATAAATATTTAAAAAAAATGTAATGTAATGTAAAATATGTACAAGCCAATTGACACTACAAGTTGTCAATACCGGGAAATTTTTTTAGCCACGATTGCCTTAATTTGAACCCTAGCTCTTAGCGTTAAAATTGCCAATTTCTCCCATTTTAGTAATTAATGTCTTAATTAAGACGATTAAATTCCCCAAAGAGCTCCACAGTTAAGCGGGTTTCATTGTGCTAAAAACCTTTCTGACAGTTGTTAGTATATCATACTTTTTGGCAACAAACGAGAAAATTAAAACTTGACCGAAACCGTACCTTTAGGTATTGATATTGGTTTACGTTTTATCATGTTCATATGACCCGTCCCATATATTCGGTCCGTGTTGTGCCCAAAGCTACCTGAGAGAAATAGCACATCCTGTCTGAGGAACAGGCCTCATCCTGTCTAGGATCTTAGAAAAAGTTGACGTGATCACAGGAAAGGATCATATTCTATTTGTCACTCAAATCTGGTTTGCGGGACGGCCGAAATAGATTTTGAACGTATTTATATTAGACAAATTGTCGCCTGCAATGTGAAAACATTCATATGAAGGGAGAGAAAAAGAGCACTGAGTTCAATATGAACTAGTCTTTGTCAAAGACTGACTCGCGATAGTGTCGGACTCGCGATCAAGGGGGGTGAGCGGCGAAGCCGCAATGAGCCGCGAAGCGGCGAGCGGCGAGTCATTCCGAGAGTGTGTGGTTCCCAGTAGTTTCTCTCCCTATGGATGATATAGGTACACGGTCTGTAACACAGACTATAATGAACTTGCCAGTTTTTTACTTAAATTTGTTTTTATACTACAGCATGTAGAAGAAGAACAGCTCATTTGATCGAAACGTCGGTTGTTTGTTTGTCTGTTTGGTTTTTTTGTCTGCTATGTGCACAGTGATTTTCATCACTTCCAGTGTACTTTTGTTCTGTTTTTCTGATACTTCTGTGGGCTCTGTAATTGGTCATTTTTGGCCATCGAACTTTGCTTGTTTTGTGCCTATATTGGTTGTTTTGTCTATCGCGTCTGTTTAAGGGATCTGGAATGAACGTTTTGAGCGTTTCGACAGTATTTTTGTGGGACATGAGAGCACATCAGACATATCGACCTGTAAATTTTATAAATCTAATGATATATTCTTAAAGTGTATGTAGCTTGGGGGAGCCGAAGATCAATTGAAAATTTTGACCATTCAAAGACCTAATTTTTTTGGTGTTTTGGAAAAAAATCCATATCTTCAATATGAAAGGTCAAGTACATATCATCAGATTTATAAAGTTTACTTCGAGTACTGTTAAATATCAAAAATTTCAATTTTTAATCATTTGCCATAAAATGTGTATTACATTGCGAATTTCAAAAAATCTAAATTATTTGATAACAGAATGCAATTCGATATGTCGGATGTGCTCTAATGTCCCACAATAAATACTGTCCAAACGCTCATACCCCATCCCCGGGGGGGGGGGGCTCTCAACTTTGGAAGTGACGGTATGTGCCTGTCAACTATACCCGATACTTAATTTAAAAGCCATATCCGATGACCCCCCTTTTTTTAGTTGCGGCTACCCAATGACCCCCTTTTTTTGGTTGCGGCTACCCAATGACCCCCTTTTTCTAGAATAGCATCATCAAAATGCAACAAAAAATGCCGAAACTGTCAAATTTTGCTCCATTTTTTTCAAAATTATGCCGAAATTTTCAAAATTTTGCTCCATTTTTTCAAAATTATGCCGAAATTTTCAAAATTTTGCTCCATTTTCAAAATTTTGCTCCATTTTTTCAACATTTTCTACCCGATGACCCTTTAAAAAAATCTTATACTCGATGACCCCCTTTTTCAAAATATTGTACCCAATGACCCCTTTTTAAAATAACGCTTTGTACCCGATAGGCCCCTACTTCGCGACTCCGGTAGGCACATACCCGTCACGTCCAAAGTTGAGTGCCCCCCCCCATCCCTAAAGTGCAATATGATTTTCATCACTGTTCCAGTGCACTTTTGTATTCCCATTTCCAGTTGTTCATACTCAAGGTATCCACTTGTATCATTTATTGATCCTTGACGTGTTTTTGTGTCCTCGTCCGTTGGATTCGCCATTACCCACTCATTCATACGAAGGTTGTTAGGTTTTCACTTTTTTTTAAAATTATTTCCCTAATACGATGCAAAGTACTCCACATTGACGTTCCAGTTGCGTCGGACGATTACGCATATACAGTAGTCGTGTGGTATTTCGTTTGGGCGTTTGCTGGAGACCCCAAAAATCAGAAGGGGGACGGACTCCACTTAATTTGTTAGATAAGGTTCTAAACCCATAATATAATAATCCAAATCAATTATTGTAGCTGTAACATTATCATGTGTAAGTGTTCAATTACGATGTGCTTGGACCTGCAGTGAGATAACACTCCTCAGCCATAGTAACACGGACCAAGCAAATAAGTACAAACATTCCCCATTATAATATCGTTTAATATTGCATCATACTGTGCGTGTTCAATCGCAAAATTGAGATATTCTAGGCTGCATGTATACATGTTAACGAAGTTCATCTCAGTAAGTACTGTATATTTGGATCTGGATTGTGTGCATGCATCCTTATATAAAGTCTGCACAAAAAGTAACTCAGCTGTTATAAATACGCCTATAGATTCAGAACTAATAATTGTTTTTACAATATTTCAACATAAAAAGAAGGATGATTTTCTTACGCGCATTTTGATACCCCATTTGCCCAATTTTGTTCCATATATACACTATAGCAGTGTTTAGAAAGAAAAATACCCCAATTTAAAAGTTGCAGTTATTTTGTATTGATTTGAAGTAAGCGCGAAGATAATGGCGGGCTTTACGTGTTTACAGTGCTGGCATTATAACCATTGATCGCTGTAAACTGCAACTTTTAAATTCGGGTTTTATTTGTAAAAGCACTACTGTGTTGTTAATTTTGGACGACATTTGTCGAATGGGGTATCAAAATGCGTGTAAATAAATCATCCTTCTCTCTATGTTGAAATATTGTGAAAACAATTATTAGTTCTGAATCTATAGGCGTATTTATAACAGCTGAGTTACTTTTTGTGCAGACTTTATATCCCGGTCAATCCCGGAATGCTTCAAGATTCCAGAGGTGGAACTTTATTTCATTTAAAGTAGCAACCTTATCCGTAATTACTGGAATCCGATGCGTTTTATACTTTTTTTGGGAAAGCAAATGCAATAAAGTACTCAAAGTATTACATGTCTGATGGCGTTTGCTTTGTCTTTAATATTAAATAGGAGAGCTGAAAAAAATCCTTGAGATTATTGCAAATACACAGTATGTGATGGAGACATGATCGAAGTGAAGTATACAATTTTGGCTAAAGCAAATAAAATAAAATAAAACCCTCAAAAGTAATGCATGTGTGATCATGCTAAATGAGTTTGTTTTATTATACAGCATTCATTTGCACATTCCACAAAGCGTAAATGCCATCAGCAGTATATATAACCCGTTATTTAAATTCTGAGTTCAACGGATTCATAACGCTCTAACGCCTTCTTTTCCAGTTGTACCGCACTTTTATGCGTGTACAGCAATTATTAGTCCTTGGAGTTTTCAGCAAAAAGAAAAAAGATATTCAGCAATAAGAAAGAGGATAGGCTACATGTATACATACAAGTATATAGGCAAAATTGATTTTTCGCTCAAAATTGTATATTGGTGCTATTTTCACCACACGTTCTCCATGTAAAAAGTAGATATTTCTTGAAATAAATAATATAAAAAATAAATGTATATCACTGTAAAAACCTAATGTGGGCCTCACCAACCGCCTATAGTCATTTTTGATGGTCAGTCCTACCACGGGTGCTGTGGGGAAATCGTCACTAAAATGAGCGCAAAATATGAATCTACGATTAGCCTAAACCATTTTGGCGTAAACAAGCGCATGGAAAACACAAGGAGGTTGGTACAACCCAAACCCAGCTTATAATTGAAGACCTAATTAAAGGGCAGGTCTATTGCGAAAACAACATCATATCATTGTCAAGCTAATATTATAAGGACAATGAAAATGACTCCTTTCTTGAGAAAATAAGACGTTTAAAATTGATATTCCGCAAAAAACAACTTATGTGGTGAGTTCCTTCGAACGCGACAGATTTGGCCTAGAAAAAAACGGTGACGTCATGAAATGAGATGTGCCCGCTTTGAGAAAAGGGACTATAAACGCTCTCAATGGACAGAACGTATACTGTTGTTGTTCACAGAAAAAAAAAACTCAAAAAAGTATTACAAATTTAATGGTTTTTAAACATATGGATAAAATCAGCCGCTTCTTTTTTATATATTAGTAAATTGTGATATTACAATTCATATGTTTATCAATATCATGAGAAATATTAGGCCTAAAAAATAAATAAATAAATAATTTGAGCTTAGAATTTCATATAAACTAGCATATAAACCGTGTTAAGTCCACAAACTCATGCAGTTATTATAGTTTCAGTTGGATGAAATATTACAAAGCAAAGGAAATGAGAACAAAAGTGTGCATATTGTTATTCAGCATTGTTATGGTAAATTATAGTACAACTCATTGTTGCTAATGTCAAACTTGTCAAAGTGATTGTTATTGTATGATGAGAGCATGGTATAGTGTCCGCTTCATTTACCTACGTCATCAGCCAAACGGGGGGAGAACACGTACGCTTCAAACGGGAGAAGAACACGTACGAGGCTGAACTTTACCCACACAATTTCTCCTTTTTCAGGAGAAATACGCATTAAAAAATTGCAACAAGTGTCAACTTATAATGTAATAATTATTCTCTTCAAATAGAGATAAACTTCTTTTTGCAATAGACCTGACCTTTAAAAAGACTAGTTTGCGTATGACGTTCTGTCAACCAGACCAAAAATGCCGCACTGCGCAGGTCAGCAAGCAATCACGCCGCGCCTTTGCATTGACGTAAGACGCAAACTAGTTTTTTTTTTAATTCGGTCTTCAATGGGTCTAGGGTTGAAAAGGTAGCGTTCTATTTCATTGGCTTGGGATATAAAAATGTCGTACGTGGACTCTCAAAAGCAAACACAGTATGATCAAACAATCAAAAATACTATATATAAATGATGACGAGGGAATTTAACACTCTACCGATGTAGTTAACCAGAGGAAATGAAAAAAGCGCAAACAAATAAATCTTACATCATTATTGTTTCATTACAATGTTACAGTATTTCTAACGCTATTGGGTCTTGCAATATATCAACATTGTTTCTGGTAACCTGAGAGTAATAATAATAATAATAATAATAATAAAACAGCATTTATATAGCGCATTGTGAATCTCAGATTCCTCAATGCGCTTTACAGATTTAAAAACTACCAAACTTAATTTACAATATATGATTTTAACTTAAGAATTATACAAACAATACTATGCATAAAAAAAGCAGACCAGCTGCAAGCAAACAACTTTAGAATGGCAAGAGTAACACCACTAACACCAGTGAGAGGCCCACCGACAAAATCCCCAAGGGGGACTGTCGGTGCACCTCACACCGCCATCATCAATATATCAATATACAGCAAGATAAAAAAAAATACAGTTTTACATAATAAAAATTACACTAATAATCTCATATAACAAAAAAGCACACTGAAACCAAATGCAAAGGTACACAACCAAAGATGGAGATGCCAGTGTAGAGTGTGTGAGAGACTTGTATTTCCTGCCACGATGTCCAGAGGGCACTATGCAGAAACTATGTTGATTTATATCCTCCGTATTCAATATTAACAGTTTAACAATATTGTTAACAAATTTCAACCTTGATAATGTTTGGCCTCAAAGATATATTTCAAGATTTTGAGATAATTTATCCCCTTCTTGGTTTTGGGTGTTCAAATTAAGTACTTGATAAGCCAATTTGCAACTGTAGCTGGTGGGTCATTTAAATAAAGTGGTTGTTAATAGAGATAAACACAAGTAGCAGCTACTTTTGTGATGTGAAAATTTAACTTGTTTACAATTTAAAACTATTTCATAGACATGAGAGATGGTAACCTCCCTTCAAGCGGGTGAATCCTGTTTTCATCAAAAAACAAATTCAATCATATATAAACTGAGCTCAAAAAGAAACTTATAATATTTTTACAATGTCATATCTTAAAATACTGTCCATCAAAATGAACCAATATTACACACTTGTTTTCTTCAATACTCTACTCTAAACACATGTCAGTAACCAATCAGTTATCCAACTGACACAACAAACTGACATGGAACAGCTTTCTGGACCACATTCCCAGTCCAATAAGTGCATGGCACCCAGCAAAAGAAATCTGTGAGAATGAGTACAAGATCCTTGCACATGTGACAATTCCCACAAAGAGTAAGTGGAATAGTGTGGAACAAGACCTGTTTCTTGAAGAAAGTGTGTGGAAAGAAAAAAGCAGCACCGTTTCATCATCTGTGCCAGGATCTTGTATGCATACTCACAGGTTTTTTGTGCTGGGTGCCAAATGTTGGGCTGTGAAAGTGGTCCAGGAAGCTGTTCCATGTCAGTGCTTTTTGCTGTTGTGTCAGTTGGACAATTGCTTGGTTACTGACATGTGTTTTGAGTAGAGTATTGAAGTAATCCTGGGTGTAATTTTGGATCATTTTGATTGACAGGATTTTAAGATATGACCTTGTGATTCACAAGATGTGAAAGTTTCTTTTTAAGCTCAGTTTATTTTTCGATCCTGCAATGAGACCATTGTATTTTATCATATTAAGGAAAATCATAGCTTGGAATTCCAGTTTTACTACTTTGGTATTAAAGATAGAAGCAAGATTTGTGCTTTCAAAGAAAGGTACCTGTGAGCCTGCCAATTTGAATGATTAATAATGTGCTATTATTCCAGCAATATAGTGACGAAGGAGCTTTCGAGTGCAACAAAGTGCTCTTCACTTCACAAAAGGGGAATATATTCTTCTGTCAATTTCTTGAAGTCTAGTTTATGAAAGGACACATCTGTCAACGTAAAGTAGAGCAGGTGGAATAATCGCGTTTCTAAAGAAAAATGAGGTGACTGGTGAAAACAGCAACATATTGGAAATGACCATTTGTGCAAGGATTTGTACACAAAGGTTATAAATGCAAGTCTTCAGTGAACAGTGGTCTTTGCAGAACAAGTTTTAATCAGTTTAAACATCAGTTGTCTGGAACATTGAGTGCAACATAACTTTGCAATCAACAAGAAGAAGACTGTCGGATAAGTGGTAATTAATAGAGTGATTTACAAAGTATGCATTTATGTTTATGTGTAGAATCATTGTTAATCATATCATGCTTTCGTTAAAGATTCAGATTTTGTTAGCTTCAAACAGTTTGTTGTTGTGTGCATTCGTATGAGTACTGGGAAATGGTGTATATATTTGGCTTTGAGTATAAACGGTTCGTAACACTATCCTCGATCAGAACAAGGGCTGAATTTATTAAAAGCGATTAAACGAAAGACGCTTCATTTAAGGTTACACAAAGAGACGTATAAAAAACGTATAAAAGACGTATAAAGTTGTTCTCTAAAACAGAGTTTTCTCAGTAATCAAATATCGCAGCGAGTGAAATGTTGGTGCATTGGATGTAGCTTAACATTTTTGTGTGTGTTATATACAAATTATTAGAATAAATTTGAAAATCCTTCGTTTAAAGCATTTTTACCCACCATGTACACAAGATCAAAAACACGTTCCATGAGGTTTTTTTCAAATGTGCGCTCCGTATAAATCCACACCGAGCGATTGTGTTTTCTTCTTTTTCGTATTGTATTACAAATCGATCAAAGAAATAATGTTGCCATGGGGAAGAACCAAATACAGTACCGATTAAATTTTAAAAGCCCGTTTTGGTGGAAAATTTTGGAGAATTTGCTTGAGAAAAAGCTGGTTTGTGAAATTATCGATATCTTGATTACGAGACGTTAATTTAGACATCTGAATACCTACATTATTTCTCAACATTCTGCCAATTGCTATTCCATTTGATTTTCACTCCAAATTGAAGCTAGTTTTGCAAAAAACGAGGTTTTCCTCCATCAGTTCGTTCAAAATTTCAGCGCCGACATGCGTGTTTATTCTAAGAGCCATAATGCGGACGCGATTGTAATCATATGTAATTGCATCCAATTACAGTAATATCATCCGCTTTGAGAACAGTCAATTGCGTAAGCTGAGCTATGGCCCAGTGGAAAGAGCGTTGGACTGGGAATCTAATATGAACGTTTTTTGTGGGTTCGAGTCTCCGTGTGGCTGAATTTTCTTTTTTTTTCTCTTTTCTCATTTTTACTTCCTTTCTTTCCTCTTTTCTTTCTCCCTTTCTTTTATCATTTCTTTTTTTTTCATTTCTTTCTTTCTTTCTTTTCGTTCATTTTCTTTTCTCTCTTTCTTTCTCTTTTCACTATTTCTTTATTCTTTCTTGCTCCTTTCTTTTTAGTTTTATTTGATTGATTCGCTGAGTGCAGTGAATCGTGATTGATTGTTTTTCACTTTATATAATTCAGAAATTTGTAGGCCTGCTAAGTCTGTCTTGTTGATTTTCATCCCAAATTCGATTTACAAATAATTGCTTTTTGATATTGTTGTTGTTGCCTACCCTTACATTGTAATCAGGGGAATAGCAGCATTGATTTCATCAAAGATATCAAGGCTATAAATTCAAAATGCCCCCAATCAATTTTAAAATTTATAAAATCCTTGTGAAAATTGCCCCCCCCGGCATCCGAGCTCCGGGCACGAGCTAAGCCAAGTTTCATAGCGTTTTCATGTCTTGACCGTGGATCGATATTCTATTGTAAGTAGGCCTACGTCCCGGTACGCTTGTTCATTTTCTGCATGGCTGTTTCTGTTATGAACTTACGCCCCTCTGAAATCAAGCGCATGAAAAACTCTCGGCTAACCTTAGTGCTCAAATCAATATGAGATACGGCCAATAGAAAGGTCGAACGTCTTCCAATCTCAAGATCCGTAAGGTAAAGTTCTATTTTGACTGGCTATAAAATAGTTATATTCTACTAGTGACACAACTGTAAATGTATCATGGGAATATGACACACCACCATGATACAGTCATGTCTACAGTAGAATTTATTACGACCTTTGCAGGACTTAAACCCCAATAAAAGCTATAAAACCAAGATAACACTAATTGAAAACAGCTCAACTATGTTAAATCAGATCTTCTCTGGTTAAATCCACACTACACATGTTTCTGTTTTACCTGTGCAATGAGCAATGAGCTGGTATTATAGTTTCAGTTGGGTGAACGATTATAAAGCAAAAGCAAGGTAACAATACTGTGTGGGCCTTTGTTTACGAAATGAGACAATAGTCTGCATATTGTTAACCAGCATTCTTGAAAATGAGAAACATAATGGTTGCAGACTTAACACGGTTTGGAAATAATTTCTTCATATTTTTTGGTGTTATCTGTCGTTTACATATCCTGCCCAAAACACCAAAGTGCGAATAATTCCAAACACATAAATTAGCTAAAAATTTTACAAAACTATATTTTCTAGAATTTCAGAGAGAACTTTAAATATTGGCCGGTTATTTTTCACACAGTGACGTTAACTAGGCAATGCCTTATTACCTATAACATACACTAAAACACCAAAGTGCAAATATTACCAAACACCTAAATTAGCTAAAAATTTAGGACATGTTACAAAACTGTATTTTCTAGAATTTCAGAGAGTACTTTAAATATTGGCCGGTTATTTTTCACACAGTGACGTTAACTAGGCAATGCCCATATACCTATAACATGCACTGTTTGTAGAGGTCACGCGTCAATGTATTACCCTAGACTATTTGGTTTTGTGATTGATCAATAATTCTACTTGTTTATGACAAACTGTTTTGCTGTCATAACTGTAGAAAGTACGGTAGCAATGGGCTATTCCAGAAATTAATGGCACCCCCCCTCCAAAGAAGACATGGGATTCCTACAAAATTTTCACCATTTGTTGATCTGGGAATTCCCTTACAAAAGGGTCATTATTCTTTTTAAAACCCTAAAGAAGACATGGGAATTCCAAAGAAAAAGAAACCTTTTTATTTTATTTTAGCCTGGGGAATTCCCAAAAGTTTTGGCAAAACATTTGCCTGTCTTCTTTAGGGACACTGGGAATTTCCAATTTTTTAATCATTTATTGTGAAAATGGGAATTCCCATTTTTTTGGATAACATTTTGGTCTGGGAATTAAAAACAAATTATGGTACAAACTTACATGTCTTCTTTAGGGGGTGCCATTAATTTCTTTTAACAACAACAACAAAACACCTAGCTAAAAAGTTCATTTCTATAGCCGTAATTTAAACAAATGGTTCTATAGACCACTTGCCATGTGACGTCATTGCCCGGTATAAGGGCACGTGCATTTTAGGCCTCGTATCAATAGGCTGTTCCCTTGTGGCGTGTGCCCTTGTTCCGTGTTCACTTTTTCCCATGTGACCTGCCACACAGACAACGAACCGTAGCGGCCACTAAGCAAAACAAAGGTTCGTTGTCTGTGTGGCAGGTCACATGGGAAAAAGTGAACACGGAACAAGGGCACACGCCACAAGGGAACAGCCTATGGATACGAGGCCTTAACAGTCAGCCACCTGGACAACCGATTCTTTAGAAATGCTTAGTCGCGCTAAAAGTCGATCGATACATGTTAAAATCAGCACAATTCAGAGATACACCTTTTTGCTATGAAATTAATATAAAGCAATAATTTTTTTTCTTCAGTAATGTCAGTTAAAAACTTGGTGCTTGGATAAACATTTTTTCTAAAAATCCTGGTGTTAAAATTAAGCATCAAATTGTGTCTTTTAGTGTGATATTTTTGATTTTTATAGGCCTTGAATTCGCCCGCGAGCTTTTTACGGAATTCATGTTTCATGTTCCCACCCCTGTAAGGCACATCGTGTAGGTCTATATGTTATAGTTTTGTCAGAATTTCCGTTTTTGTTTTACCCTTTTTCCCCTTCATGCTCCGAAAATGTCTAACTCAGTACTTTTATCTCGAGAGCAACCAGCAGAAATAGTCGATATTTCCTTTGTTGTTTATCCAGGTCAATTTTCCATTGAAAGCAAATTGCCCGACCAGCGATTTGGTAGCCCAAATCCCCAATTGAGTGTTCTGGTTAAACATGATCAGTAGGAGCGCTATAGGCCTGGGAATTTCTTTGCTATATTGAAGTTCTAGCAACACTGTAGCCATGCCGGTATTCCTATTAAACCCAGGGATATCGATCCACAATGCTAGTATTAGCCTTAGATTTCACGCGTTGATTTTGAAAATGGTCAGCCGGCAGTAAAAATGGTGAAATGAAAACGCAAATTCTGACAAAACTATGATATATCGCTCACGGTGATGTGCGTTAGAAAGTTGGGAAAAATCCTTCATTAGCGAACTATCTTACTTTGAAAAGCTAAAAGGTTGATCCAAAAAAAGGCTCGCGGGCAGAGTTTAAGCCTATCAAAATCGAAAATCTTACACTCAATGACTAAATTTCACGCCTAAGTTTAACACTAGAAAAAAAAAAAAAAATACAGTATCAAGCACTACAATTTTTCCTGACATTTACTGAAAAAATGAAAATGATTGCTTTTCATTTGGCCGAGAAAATTAATTTTACATCGAAAAGGTGTAACTAAAAATTTAGCTCATTTCAACACCAAATTCGATCGTTTATATTGCCTCTTTAAATGACTGAGTGAGCCTTGCATAACAAAAGAATTGTCCAGGATGCTAACTGTTAAATCGCCCGCCACATTTCATATAGTACAGGAAAGCCATTGAACAGTGTAGCGGCTCGTTCGACCATATCGACAGATGAGTCCCTCGCCTTTGTTGATAAACAGTGATGTCAAGCGGTCTATATACAAATGAGTTGTGTTGTGACCTGGTCCCGTAGTTAAGTTAAATAGTTCATACCAATGAACATTATGCACTACGTGAAGAAAATGCCATTTTGTCTGCTATTTTCCATCTACATGTATTTGAGGCGATCAATTATTTTTTAAATCTTAGATAATTATGTACTATGCTCTTGGCATAATATGATTATCACCTCATGCTCTACAGTGATCTATGCACCAGGAAAGTAAAAAAAAATATTAAGAAATGCTTTGCCCGTATGATAGTATTTTGCAACTGTAGCTTGTATTTTAAAACACATTGTTGTTGGTAGAACTACCACTATCATAAAAAGGGGAATTGAACACAATGTTATGTTTTAATATTGTGTGTATCACTTTGAAGATTGTTTGATTGATGTTTGATGTGACCAGTCCCATGATAGAAGATAACTGGTTCATAAAATAACGCACGAAGAGGCACAAGAAAATGTCATTATTCTAAACAGATTTGAGGTGATCAATTAAGATTGGGTGTTGAGAGACTGCCAACAGAACATGATGCAGTCATGGTCCATGGCAAAGGCGATTCGACCTTTGTGGCATTAAACCCAGTTAACAGGAAATTAATCCAGTAAATCGATTCAGTAAAGCAAATAAGCTCATGCATTCGATCACTAACGGCAACAAGCTTCGGTCGATTACCCCAGCTGCAGCGTGTGTAAACTCTAATTTGCATAGAGGCTGTACGTGAAATTATTGATTGGCTCCAAACAAAGGATTTGAACCGGTGCACGTAATCATGGCGCAGTGCAGTCCATTCAATCAAATGTTGTCATCAACCTATTTGATCGCAGTGCATTGTTATGTGTGTGAGACGAACTGTCGCGGTTGATTGCAATCAAACAAACAATGTCTTATGTATTACTTTGTTCCGTGATGAAAATCGTGATGTTTTATCAGAGAAGATGTAATAAAGAGGAGGGTCAACAGAATTATATCCTTGAGATAATCCCGTAGGTAATCCTGTCGCATCTATTCATAGTCCTTTATTCTCAAGTAGTTAAACATCCACTTGAAATATCCTATGATGTTATGTGTGTGACCGCCCATGGTTGACCGATTTTCACTTCAGAATTGGAAATATTTCCAATGTTTCTATAGAGAATTTGTTGAAAGTATGAAACGCGTGTGTTAAGGACCTGCTGCTTGGATGGAATACCACATGTGGATAATACAAGAAAGAAATCGAGTGCTGTAAAATTTCCCCCAAATCCGCCCTTTTTTGTAAATATATACATTTCTAAAGAAGAAATTTTTAGGATTTCTTAGAGAGGTGACGATTGTTGATCATTTCTATTTTATTATTTTATGTATTTTCCTGTCATTTCCTGCAAACCTAATAAAGATATTCTGATAATTGAAAACGTTCTTTATCATAAATAATAGAGGCTGAAAGTGGCAACAAGCAGCAAAAATTATAATTTGCCATGGAACTTCAGTCATATTTTATCCGAAATCTGACAAGATGACAGGGTCTGCATGCATGGTGTGCATGGCATGATGACATGCACACACTGACCTATCCCTAAAAGCAGTTAGCTGCAACTTGTGTATCACACCCATCCCGGGTTCAAACCCCATTGTGGTATTCTATTGTAAAGCAGCTAAATAGGGTGATTCATCATTTACTTTGAATGAGCGGTCTCACACATATTTTGTTTGAGGATAGCTTGTTCAACCTCCTCTTTATTACATCTTCTCTGGTTTTATTCAATCACTCTTGAAAAATGTATTTCTTTTGTAGGCCTATTACTTTGTTTTGTGATGAAAATCGTGATGTTTTATTTCATCACGCTCTAAACAATAATTATAGTTACATGCATTTCAAGAAAAAATCTTATTAAAACGGTAGGCCCTATGTTGTTTAGAAAAAATGTAGAAAGTGATGATGATGATGATGTCGATGATGATGATGATGATGATGATGATGATGATGATGATGTCTCCAAAAGTATCCCGGTTTGTTTTTCTTGCCCTAAATCGTGCGTATCTATTAATAAGGCACTTCAATAATCAATAATCAGTCCCGTGACGGCCTCCACTAACTAGCTACTAACTTGGGTTTATGGGCGCTGATATTTCATGTTCACTGTCACTTATTTATCAGAAAAGTGCGACCATTTGTCAATCACCTACAGTACCCAATTTCGGCATACTATATAAGAAACTCATCATGATGATTGCCAGAGAATAGTTAAAATGTAGCTTGTACCGTTTTTTTTGTGGCATCCTTCAGAAGTGAGCGGTCCGATACCAATATTTTCGGTCAAATCTCCATTCAATTAACACGGGGAGTTGGCTAGCTATGCCTTGCCCTCACTCATATTTTACAAAAGTGCGACTATTTCTGAACATCTAACCTAGCTGTAATTTTAGGTCATGTTAGAGAAATATATTTGCTAGAAGTTTGGAGAATAGCTAACATATTGGCTGGTTATTTTTCACACAGTGATGTTAACTAGCCAAGTGCCCATTCTTCCAACGTAGATCATGTGTAGGGGTCACGCGTCAATGGTGAGAGCACTGTGTATTGTGTATAGGAAAACGGACAGTAACTGCAGTATGAATGTCACACGTCTTCCATTTTGTTGTGGACTTCGTCTCCAGTCTGTTTTTGTGCGAAATACAATAAGCCAAAGTACCAGTTGTGTTTACCCCTGTATATCCTAATTAAAACAAGCAGCCAATACCTGTCTCTTTAGCTCTGTTTTAAGATCTTATTTGTTGAAATTGGTTGTGAGAATTAAAGAAATAGAGATCTAAAAACCTAATGATGAAACGAATCAAAAGTTGCACATTTATAGAAAGATGGAAAGCAGATTTATTAACCCGAATAAAGTTCCATAAACCTAATTTTTCCTATATGCATCACATGTTTCACATATGTATACGTGCAACTCATCTCTATTTGGTACACTTTATGCTCTACTGTTTGTTTCCTATGAGCTGAGTGCATACAGATCCCGTCTGCACAAAAAGTAACTCAGCTGTTATAAATACGCTCGTACGCCTATAGATTCGGAACTAATAATTGTTTTCACAATATTTCAACGTAGAGAGAAGTATGATTTATTTACACGCATTTTGTGCTATCCTCAATGAGAATTTATTAAAAGCGATCAAACGAAAGATGGTTCATTTAATGCTCATATCAATATGAGATACGGCCAATAGAAAAGTCAAATGTCTTCCAATTTGTGTAGTCTGTAACAGTATCTCAAGACCCGTAAGGTAACGCTCTATTTCGACTGGCTATAAAATAGGAATATTCTACATGATTCTACTAGTGATACAACTGTAAATGTATCATGGGAATATGACACCCCACAGATGTAGTTAACCTAGGAAAACAAGCGTAACACAAACACATGAATCTCTTTAATCGTTACATATGTAATGTATGTATTACCCTAGACTATTTGGTTTTGTGATGGATCAATAATTCTACTTGTTAAGGGTAGACGAGGTATTGTTGGTCGAAGCAACCTAAAAATCGATTTTCATTATCTAGATCAATATACTATTGAAAATTAACACCTTGATGTTTTGCAAAAGTTCATTCTACAAATCGTATACTTTGCAAACTTGCTTAATTTAATGTTGTTAAAGAGTTATGTACGTTTTACAAAAGTGTTGTTGTTTCAGCCCTCTTTACAACGTAACTCAAGAACCGCAGCACCTATAAAAGTATATCTGTGATATTTTAATTCTTCTACACGCTCGCTATGAATTGAGCAATGCAGTTTTTGCAAAAGCTTACTGCCTTTCGTAAGATGCTGTGAACTACCAAATCACAACAGTTTAAAATTATTAATAACCTTAAATGACAAACTGTTTTGCTGTCGTAACTGTAGAAAGTACGGTAGCAATGGGCTATTCCAGAAATTAAAGGCACCCCCCTAAAGAAGACATGGGATTCCCCAAATTTTTCACCATTTTTGCTCTGGGAATTCCCCCCCCCCCAAAAGGGTCATTATTTTCACAACCCTAAAGAAGACATGGGAATTCCCAAGAAAAAGACACATTTTTATTTTTTTTTAGTCTTGGGAATTCCCAAAAGTTTTGGCAAAACATTTGACTGTCTTCTTTAGGAACACTGGGAATTTCCAATTTTTTAATCATTTTATCGTGAAAATGGGAATTCCCATTGTTGTGGATAAAATTTTGGTCTGGGAATTCCAAAAAATGATGGTACAAACTTACATGTATTCTTTAGGGGGGTGCCATTAATTTCTGGAATAGCCCAATTAGCGAAAATAATTTTCGGGTCATCTCTTTGTACTTGATGTATTTTGATATGTGTTTCCTCTTATCATTATTAACAACAACAACAACAACAACAACAACAACAACAACAACAACAACAACAACAAAACACCTAGCTAAAAAGTTCATTTCTATAGCCGTAATTTAAACAAATGGTTCTATATACAAATGATTTGTGTTGATACCTGGTCCCGCAGGGAAGTTAAATAGTTCATACCAATGAACATATGCACTACGTGAGGAAATGTCATTTTGTCTGCTATTTTCCATCTACAAGTATTTGAGGCGATCAATTATTTTTTAAATCTTAGATATTATGTACTATGCCCTTGGCATCATGATTATCACCTCATGCTCTACAGTGATCTATACAACAGGAAAGTAAAAAAAAATATCAAGAAATGCTTTGCCCATATGATAGTATTTTGCAACTGTAGCTTGTATTTTAAAAGACATTGTTCATTGGAAGAACTACCACTATCATAACAAGGGGAATTGAACACAATGTTATGTTTTAGTACTGTGAGTATAAGATTGTTTGATTGATGTTTGACGTGACCAGTCCCCGGGGGGGGGGGGCACTCACATGTTAAGGTGGTACGGGTATGTGCGGCGCTCAAGGGTCCCTTTTTCAGGCTCTCCGGCAGTTCCTTAAGCCCCACATTTGGATCTGCTCCAGTTCTTTGAGCCTCAAACTCGGACAATTGTAGCTCTTTAAGCTCAAATTTGGAAATAATTTATACATTTTTAGCTAAACAGCCTATATTTTGGCCCTAATTTCAGTTCTTCAAGCCCCTATTTTGCCCGAAAATCAGTTCTTAGTTCCCAAAGTTCGGCGCTCCGCGCCGCACACCCCTACCAAAATTTAAGTTGAGTGCCCCCCCCGGGGACCAGTCCCATGATAGAAGATTAATAACGCACGAAGAGCAACACGAAAATGGCAATATTCTAAACAGATTTGAGGTGATCAAACAAGATTGGATGTTGATAGACTGCCAGTAGAAATGTCACACGTCTTCCATTTTGTTGTGGACTTCGTCTCCAGTGTGTCTTTGTTTACATTATACAGTAAGCCAAATAATTAAAGTACCAGTTGTGTTTACCCCTGTATATTCTTAGTAATGACAAATATGTCAAAATTAAAACAAGCAGTCAATACCTGGACTCTTTAGCTCTGATTTAAGATCTCATTTGTTGAAAGTGGATGTGAGAATTAAAGAAATGGAGATCTAAAACCTAACATACTGCAGTTACTGTCCGTTTTCCTATACACAATACACAGTGCTCTTACCATTGACGCGTAACCTCTACAAATAGCGTATGTTAGAAGTATGGGTTATTGCCTAGTTAACATCGCTGTGTGAAAAATAAGCGGCCAATATTAAAAGTACTCTTCTAAAATTCTAGAAAATATAGTTTTGTAACATGTCCTAAATTTTTAGCTAATTTAGATGTTTGGAAATATTCGTACTTTGGTGTTTTAGTGTATGTTATAGGTAATAGTACATTGCCTAGTTAACGTCGCTGTGTGAAAAATAACCGGCCAATATTAAAAGTACTCTTCTAAAATTCTAGAAAATATAGTTTTGTAACATGTCCTAAATTTTTAGCTAATTTAGGTGTTTGGAAATATTCGTACTTTGGTGTTTTAGGAAGGATATGTAAACGACAGATAACACCAAAAAATATGAAGAAATTATTTCCAAACCGTGTTAAGTCTGCAAACCACCATGCTTCTCATTTTCAAGAACGCTGGTTAACAATAAGCAGAGTATTGTCTCATTTCGTAAACAAAAGCCCACACAGAATTGTTCTCTAGCGTTCGCTTTATAATCGTTCACCCATCTGAAACTATAATACCAGCTCATTGCTCCATTGCACAGTAAAGCAGAAACATATGTTGTGTGGATTTAACCAAAGAAGATAAGATTTAATCAGTTGAGCTGTTTTCAATGAGTGTTATCTTGGTTTAATAGCTTTTAATGGGGTTTAAGTCCTGCAAAGGTCGTGGTGAGTTCTACTGTAGACATGACTGCATCATGATGAGAAACGAAATCAAAAGTTGCACTTTTGTAGAAAGTTGGAAAGCAGATTTATTAACCGAAATATAGTTCCATAAACATATTTTTCCTATATGCATCACATGTGTCACATATGCATACGTGCAACTCATCTCTATTTGCTACATTTTATGCTCTACTTTTTGCTGAGTGAATACAGATCCCGGGATACAGATATATGATTATAACTAACTAGATTTCGCGGTTCTCGGGTTGGGTGGTTCCCGTGATAGGCCTACCTGCCCTGACCTTTTAAAATACTATGATATACGTCTCCCAACGATCAAGATCCAATTTGACACAATAATAAACTTAGTAGGGGTAATAGGTTAGGGTTAGGGTATAAGTTTATCCTATTCAAATGTTAACTACGGAAAAAAATATTGCACCCCGATAATAGTCATGTTCTGCTGTAATAGGCCTCTGCACGTGTGCCGTATTGAAATATGTGTGGAAAGTAGGCCTATAATTGATCAGATGAGATGCACCGCACGATTAGCCACACTGTACTGCTTGATGCGCACCGCGAGCACGCGTTATCATGCCGCGCGCACGCGATAGCGCGCGGACAGAGGGACGGACGGACGGACTGACACGCCGTGATTAGTATTATGATAATGGTAAAATAAAATAGAAATAAATTGAGGGCGCTCTTGTGACAAATTGCATGTTACGACTTTGTCTAAATCTGTTTTTATAAGTCATTTACTACATTTGGCTTGCAGGCGAATTTATTAACCTAAATAATGTTACATCAACCCATTTCTAAGTTTCTATATGAATCACACGTTTCACATTTACATGCATCTGAAACGTGCATATTTTGTGATATGTTACCATAAAGTTCACTTTTATTTGTTACATTTTATACTTTTTTTGTTTTTTTTGCGCTGCATACATAATTACGTTATAAAACAGAGGACGTTTTATGATGCCAGACGTTACCTTGTGTACCATGTTACACCCCTAAAGCTATATGCAAACGATCTATTGAAATAAGTAGCGGCGCCACGAGGAGGAACATTTGGGCATGGGGAATCTCCCCCGTCAGACCTCTTGCCCCCCTGTCGCTCCCCAAAATTACGAAAATTTCCACTTTGGGCGGTAATTTTGCGCAAAATGTGTTGATTTTGCCCCTTTAAATGTCCACTCAATGCCCCCCGCCCTCCTGGCACCGCCACTTATTGAAATACATTTCGTTAGTATTTTCTGACCTGATCGTTTGGTACGTTTATATTGCATATTGTGCTGCGTCCAAACATAGGCGTAGTTCCTGTGGGGAAACAATGTTGACGCCAGTATGTGGGTTTCTGACATAATCAGTGTACTTATATTTTTCTCGCGCTTCGTGCGCCCCATCCACCCCCATACGGCGACCAAAAAGATCTACACCACATATTCCAACTGCCAACTAACTGGAATCACCAATATTCGTTGTGTTTGTAAGAAAACAGAGGAATTTGAACCATCGTCATAATAAAGGGTACTTCAGTGCTACGCGATTGTTTATTTCGTTCATACTACCTCATTATTTCGGCTAAAAATGGATAGACATTTCTGACAGTTGATATTAAAACCATATCATGATATTGTACGATTTCGGCAATTATGTTATTCTCTGCCACAAATTATTTCATATTCTTAGTCAGTGGGAGTGGTCTAGTTCATAGACACATAATTTGATTGGACAATCGAATGATTTCAGGTGCTGTCTATCAGGCCGTAGACGACCGCACGTCATCATGAGTGATAACGCGTAACACGCTTGAAGAGGTGCGCGTATGTATCGCGTTGTATGCGTAGATTATTGCGGAATACTCGCACGCGCTAGCAGTACGCGTAACAGAATACGTGAAATTTTGTTTATTTTATTAGAAGGGTTTTTATGACGGTAACTTGGTTTTTGCTCAAATAAAATAGTTATTAAAATAATATGGAAAAACAGTGGCATGATCGACGGGAATTAAACTTTTTTTCACCAGGTTCGCCGTTGAAAATTATGACATTTGTCATTTTATACTATGTATTTTTGAAGTTGTGAAATAAATGTTTCTTGAATTGAATTGAATTAAAATAAAAAAGGAGACAAGTAGAAAAAGTGATCCCGTCTGGGAATCGAACCCAGGCCCTTAGGCCGACGAGACATGCGCCTCAACCACTGGGCCACGGGGGCTTCATGATTAGGCTTGTTGAATTCGAACCCATAAACGGTCACTTAAACTTATCTCCTCCCCGCAAATAGCCCATAGTAGCTAGGGCCACAAATGCGAGAAATAAATTGCCATCCTCCCTGTGAGGAAATATATTGCGTGGAAGACCGTATAATTGTATTTCATGTAAATGGACCATTTCCTTAAGGGCTGGGGTATGAACGTTTGGACAGTATTTATTTTGGGACATTAGAGCACATCAGACATGTCATTCTGATATCAAATAATTTTGATTTTTTGAAATTCGTAATTTAATACACATTTTATTGTAAATCATTAAAAATTGATATTTTTGATATTTAACAGTACTTGAAGTAAACTTTATAAATCTGTAGGTGGGATAAAAAGCCGACGATCAATTGAAAATTTTGACCTTTCGTATTGAAGATATGGATTTTTTTTCCAAAAACACCAAAAAATATTAGGTCTTTTTGGGAAAAAATCCATATCTTCAATATGAAAGGTCAAAATTTTCAATTGACCGTCGGCTTTTCCTCCCTGCTACATACACTTTAAGGATATATCATTAGATTTATATAATTTACTTCGAGGACTGTTATATATCAAAATTTGAAAAATATCAAATTTTATAATTTGTCATAAAATTTGTATTATATTGTGATTTTCAAAAATGAAAATTATTTGATATCAGAAAGACATGCTTCGTATTCAGAATGCAATTCGATAGGTCTAAAAATACTGTCGAAACGCAATAAACGCTCATTTTAGATCCCTTAAAAGATAATTATATCAATCATGTCAAAAAAAATTGAACATCTTCCTGCCTCGAGCATTGTGCAATTCTGTAAATTCTTTCCGTATACGTTACACATGATATTTACAGAGTTAAATGATTGAAAACATTATCGATAGGGTAGACTTATTTATTTACATCAAACATTGAGAAAGTAATAAATGTTTAAAGTGAATGAAATGAATACTTCAATGTCGTTTCAAAAATTCGTTTAAAGGGATTTGATGTAGATTTGTCTCATATGTAATTTTCTCGGTTCTCATTGGAAGGTTTAATGGTACAATTGGAAGCACTTGTCATGTAAATGACCTCAATGTCGCAAGTTATGTTAACTACCAAGTTTTAATAGAAGACACTCACTCAACTCAAACTGATTAAAAGTCCCAAGCTTATACGTCCAAATAAAGGAGAAATTCTTAATTCCTTACGACGATTAGCGCTGAGTTTGCGATCCATGGTGGCTGCCATATTGATACCCGATGTATTTTTATTACGCTATAACGGTACCCCGATTTTGAAACCAGCGAAATCCGTGCCACGAGCCTCGTCCCTCGTGAACTTTGGTGACACGAAGCGAATACTACCAAAGTTCAGATTCAACATTCGTTCAAAAGAAAACGCAACAATTTCTACCCATAAAACTACAGAAGAACATAAAAAATGTATTTTAAGTAATATTTATAATCAACAATGTCTTTTGAGAACGAAAAGTAAAAACAGCACTAAAAACCAAAATTCGCTGTAGGGGTCGCGAATGCCATACAGCAACACACGCTCGCCGTGGGCCTGTGTGAAAGGTTACACTACCGTTTGTGGCAGAAAGGATTCACAAGCAGCTATCATGGCGGCTCCCTTCGCAGAAACGAAGGATTAAAAGTGCTTTTTCTTTGTTGGGAATATTCCGAAATTCATATAGAGCGTCTGGTATGTTTAATTTAGGGGTATATAACTATATTAGCCATTGATTAGTTTATAGTACAGATTTCTTTTAATAAGTGCAATACAATGCCACACATGTCTCCTACTTATTCTGTGACTTTCATGGAAATAGCTTGATTCGTTTTGTCGTGACATTGCTATTACTGAAAATGGACAAAAACCGCATATGTGTAATTTATGTGCAAAGGCATCATAACACATGGATCCTTTATCACCATCGTCCAGCCGCACTGTGCAATATATTGGAAAAATCCTACATTCGTTTATAGGAAATAAACCAAATTTGGCACAGATATAGAGCTTACAATGCTAAATAATTCTTGATATGGAATTAAGTGAAACATTTCAATATGACATCAGATATTTAGGTTGAAAACATACTTTTTATGTGATTTTTACCACAATTCGTTTAGGTTTAGGTTTTATTAAACAGATGTATCGCAGCCAAAGGCTGAATTGAGTACCGTTTAACAAAAATACAATATAAATATAAATATACATAAATACAAGATTATACAAAAACAGACCAATTAGATGAGACATATCAAAATGTGAGCAATCAAAACAACAACAACAACTTTAGATGGAGTCTGAGGAGAATGAAGAGGATGGAAGCCAGAGGCGAGACAACCTACTTATTGAGAAGATGGATATAGTAGGGTACCGGTCTGTTGGCGAATCTTTCAGTGCGCATTGTCAGCCTGGAAAACTCATCATCATTCCTGAGACTCCTACCATGGACCTCCTTCCTTCTACGAGGGAGAAGCCCGCTAGTGCGTTCACATGATGGAAGCGACTGAGCAAAAGTAAGGCAGTGACTTTCCCTCCTAGTGGTAAAGGGGTCCAAGTTGCAAGTACTGAGAGCATGTTTGTAAGAAATGAACTTGTTATAACCTAATATAATCTTGCAGGCCCTCTTCTGGATACGTTCAATCATCAAGGCTTGTTTGGCAGTAAGAGAAGAATGCCAGATCACATCGGCATATTCCAGGAGAGGGCGAACATAACAAGAATAAATGGTGATCAATTCAGTGGTGTTGAAACCAAAACGTTTTAACTTACTAAGAATAAACAATCTTTTGTTGGCATTTTGACATATATGATTAACTTGAGTATCCCATTTGAGATCCGCCTGGATGTAAATACCAAGAACTTTGGCATGATGAACATACTTCAGAGAGGCGTTACCAATTTTAAGGCCAGTGAGTGGAGGTGGATTTCTCATGTAACAGATGTAAATTGCTTGGCATTTGTCAGGATTTAATTTAAGTTGATTTCTCAAGGACCAATCCAGGAACTCATCAAGATCAGCCTGAAGACTGCTGCCCTCATTACAGTTGCGGTTCTCCGCAAAGGTAAGATCATCAACATATGTCCAGTAATGAGAGCAGCAGCCCTGAGCCGCATCATTGATGACGGCCTGGAAGGTGATAGGACCAATTTTGGTGCCCTGAGGAACACCTGCATGCAACTGAGCATAATCGGACAATGTTTTATTATATCTTATACATTGACAACGGTCACTGAGAAAATTGATGACCCAAGGCACTATGGCCCCCCTGACACCCAAGGCCAATAACTTGTCAATCGCGATATTATGATTAACAAGGTCAAAGGCCTTGGAGAAGTCAGTAAAGACCACAGTGCCTATATTTTGAGGTGAATCAGAACCAAGGAACATTGTATGAATAAGATTAATCAGATAATGAGATGTAGAAATGCCACTGATGTTACCAAACTGGTTTATGTCAATATTCTTACCCACAAATGTCATTATTACAGAGGATATAACTTCCTCAAGGATCCTCCGCAGTAAAATTTAATCTTCTTCGTTACGTACCTGTGGGTTTGCCCATATACTGTGGACATAAATGCAGGCTGTGACACTAAGGACGAACCTTCTCTATACTTTTATGAAAAATCCATATCTGCCGGCATTTCAAATGATGAAACTCACACACCGCAATAATTGTCTTCAAAACTGCCGCCAAAGAAAGAACAGTTTAAGGTCACTCAAGCGTAGCAAATCCTTTATTCCATACAAAGATTGCTTCGTAACATCATAAATAGATATCGACTATTTAGTAGAAGTAAGAACAGGACACAGCAAATATACAGCATAACATCACAATAGGTTGCTTTGCCAAAACTTTGAATTCACCATTTTTTCGCAATCTCTAACTTCTACTAGAAACGTCCAATTTTTAAAATCTAAAAAATCTGAAAAAGCTAAATATATGTAAAACTTAAAATGCAAAACAATATGACCAAAAGAAATCCAGTTCATGCCTAAAACAAATTCCATCTTTCCCGGTATAAATCATTCTGGGACACACTGTAGTATAAGTCCGACTTTTCTGAGGCACGTCTCTTTTTTACTTGGTCTACTTGTTCTATTATATTCAGTTAATAAAAACGGAACACGCACTTTATATTAAACGGACCATATTCCTAAGAGAAATTTGTCTCAAAAGCTAAAAGCTACTGATCACAAAGGTGACAAGGAAGTATTAATGGACGCTCTTTATGTGTGCAATAAATCCATTTGTGAAAAGCCACGTGACAGATACAAGCGGGTTGAGACAACCATTGATAATGGTTTACAGTATTTTGTGAAACAGATCTGAGTGGTTACAGAGCGAGAAACGTGTCATATAACTCAAAACACGTAATGCTACGTCACATTTTTCATGGATGGTTGTCGCTAAAGTGCTACTCACAGATCTATAGAGGGCTAGGCAAACCTTAATACCAGCAGGTTAGACGTACAATTTTGGATAGCATCACTCAGATATATGCTCGAAGAAGGAGACTTTAAACAATAATCCTGCGAGTTTAGTGCCTTTCTGATTCACTGAGCTAAATGTGGCTCCCGGTGCATAATTAATCATTGTAGAGTTTTGACAAGAGGGGCAGTATTAATTTTAAGCGACACATACTTAAATACAGGGCTGTCTTAACGTGCAGTGAGAATTTAAAATCCATGTATGAATATTTCTATGCCATTCAATTTTCAACCGGTCAAATGAAGTTCTTCCGCGAAGTAAGATCGAGTTTCAAATCCTATGTAAAAATAATATTTAGTAGTTTTACTTTTTTTATTCAACCAAAAACTGCCTTACAGCGCTTCTGGTATAGTCAAAATTTCCGGCGACCGAGAGTTGCTCCGCTTCTCCCTGCATTTTTCAGTAGGGAATGTCTCGTGCCGACTGTTTTGATATAAGTTGTAGTGTGCATCATAGGCGGCAGAAGCGCGACGGCCCTCCTTAATACCAGGTTGTGGCGGATGCGATATCGCCATTTTTGACGTAACACGTAATCATAAAACCTTCACAAACAATTCTAAATGTGTCATGTGGTATCAAAGCAAAATTGTGTTATTCTAAAACCGTTGGGGCTCGACAAAGTACCCCACTGAAAGTATGTTGTTTTTCAATTTGCAACTGCTAACCGTCTATTTTGAATGGGGCTGTCGGCCTTGTACGTCACGTGTCGCGTGACCTATACCGCCTGCTTAATACCCAAGTAGAATAACACTTCAAGGTTCAGTGATTTGCTAATCCAGACGATCGTAAAAATCATTAAAATTCAGATTTTGGTACCTGTGTCAAAAATGAGTCAACAAAGCCTGCTGGTGGTTCAGCTGAAAGCCGTATATTTACGACAAAAATAAGGATTTTACATGAATCTGTAATTTATATACTGAGAGTATATAAATTAGCTACATGTATTTGAATGTGGCTTCAACTTCGTCAATACTGCCATTTTCTTCGCCTTTTTGCCAAATTATTCATTTCAAAAATACCAAATGACAATTTGAATGACTTATCCTTCACTTTAAAGCAATTTATAAACAATTAATATTTTTTTACACTTTCGCTGAGATCACTAAATGGGTCTTTAATTTGTATTTGACTTGCGAGTTGAACTTTCTTATATTTTACTACTAATGCCATGTTTAAAAAAATCCTAAAATGTCCTATTTTTCCCCGGAAATTGCTAATTCAACAATTTACTTTTTTTCTCGTTTTCGAAGAGATAGCTAACGTATAATGGCAAATAGGTGACATGGGACTCTTTTTATTTGGACATTAAATCCATAATGGCTTAACAACCATTGGCAGATGCACTTACCTCATTGGGTCAAAACTGTCACTGATATTAGGTAAGAGTGTTTGTGTAACCTATCTTCTAAAGAGAAGTAAAACGAGAAAGAGAAAAATCAGTTTAACACCAAACACGCAAGATCTGATTTTCGCCGATGAATGCAGTCGAATTATTTACGGAATTGCAGAGCTAGGTAAATATACATGTACTTACCGGAGATCAGGATGACAGAATCGTTATCTCACTCACGAGTTATTCTCGAAATCTACTATACAAGGACTTGAAGTAGCAAATGCCTATAAGATGTACTAAGTTAGCACCTTTGCTATAAAGTGTATTTGAACTAAAAATGTCAAGATTACTACTCCCCATTCCAGAAAAATACAGCACTACATTTTTGGGATAAAAATATCATTATCAAATGAAACATAGCTCAATCCTAATCATTTATTTAGTCCTAACTGGCAATAAAAGGAAAGTTCACCATTTTACTAATTTCTTGAAAAAAGAGAGGTTTTCTGACAATCGAGTCACAAAAATCACAGACTTGGAACAAGTCTAAGCATTCAAAATCTTGAGTATATATACTCAAGATTTATATGCAGAAATTTTGCTCTAATTTTCACTTTTTTGTGTTACTTTAATTAAATGGTTAGTTGGTTATACGAATGAAACATGTCTTTTCCAAAAATTAGAATGCATAAACTGAAATTAGTCTTAGTACAAGTCTTTGGGCTTGATTGTCACAGCATACGAAAAGCACCCTAAAAACGCATGTTTTTGGCCCTTATTTCCAAAAATTAGCCAAATATTGAAATTTTCACTTTTATTGCTAGTTAGGACTAACTAAAGGATTAGGATTTAGCTATGTTTCATTTGGCAAAACAGGATAATAGTTTTTTAATCCCAAAAAATTAGTTCTACGGGCCCTTTTAAACCACATAGGAAATTAAGAAAATATATATATGTCTAATTCCTGAAGCGAGTCATTTTTAGGGAAGTACTTACAATTCAATAAACATGAGGCGGCCGTATAAATTCCGTTTGCTTATATACCAAATCCATCTACAGTTTTAATTTACAGGTAAACGTGAAAATCTTACTTATATTTAAATTGTAAGTATTTGAACATTTCCCAGATAAAAAAGAGTATACACAGTCGTACTTTCCGCGTTTTGCATCCAACTTAATCCATTTAGGATCGCATGACTGCTATGATATGTCTACGTTTCAATGTGTGGATAAGGTACTCGAAACCGAGTAACGAGTATATTTATATTGCATAAAAAAATATCGAAAGAAGACATGAGCTTAAACAAAAGCATGATATTATAGTTGGTGAGGTCGTGAAAATTTACGCCTGTGATATACTTGTAATACAATTGGTGGCTAACTTAAGGGATCTAAAATGAGCGTTTACTGCGTTTCGACAGTATTTTTTGTGGGACATGAGAGCACCTCAGACCTATCGAATTGCATTCTGAATACGAAGCATGTCTTTCTGATATCAAATAATTTTCATTTTTGAAAATCACAATATAATACAAATTTTATGACAAATTATAAAAATTGATATTTTCAAATTTTCGATATATAACAGTCCTCGAAGTAAATTATATAAATCTAATGATATATTCTTAAAGTGTATGTAGCAGGAGGAAAAGCCGATGGTCAATTGAAAATTTTGACCTTTCATATTGAAGATATAGATTTTTTTCCCAATACTGTCCAAACGTTCATACCCCAGCCCTTAATGAAGGACACGAAATCGTATACCTAGGGAAGAGATGGGTTATCAGATGTCAAGGTATTTTATAGAGTCTTTCATCCGATCATTAATTGCACTTGAACTCGAAGTCGTGCAAGTTATTTTTATGAAATTTCATGCATGTATAATTAAATTTATACAAAATTATGGTGGAAATATAGACTGTTTTGCAACATCACGTTGTCAAGGGCATACTTATAGTCAGTTTTAGGCAGGATAGGCTACCATCTTCTTCTTCTTCTTTTGTTTCTTCTTCTTCTTCTTCTCTTCTTCTTTTATAATCTTACATCACAATAAAAAGGAAAACAAAGATATACAGGTCTAGATCAGTGCCCCATGTTGATGATGGCACGCAAGACATACGAGCGTAAGTATAAACACACACAAATACAAGACATGTTATATAAAAAGGCATATACAATCAGAGGAGTAAAAAGAGCAGACACCCAGATTAAAAATACAAAAAAATTAGATTACCAAAATTGTCAAATTGTCTTTATCTACAGGTGTGTTCCCGGACACTTTAAAACATGCCATCATAGGTCCGTTGATTAAGAAATCATCTCTTGATAGGAACATTTTAAAGAACTATAGACCTGTATCGAACATTAAGTTCCTATCTAAGGTTATTGAGAGAATTGTTGTAAACAGCATTACCAAACATATGCAAGATCAGAATTTGGGCGAGCCACTGCAATCGGCGTATCGTGCAGCACATAGCACAGAGACGGCATTATTAAAGGTCAAAGATGATATTATGACATCTCTTCATCATCGACAAGGGTCTTTCTTGTGTTATTAGACTTGAGTGCCGCCTTTGACACGGTCAACCATAACATCCTTTTTCAGCGAATGCATCAAGAACTTGGTATCAGTGGCACAGCCCTTCAGTGGATGAAATCATATTTCAGCGGACGAACCACCAGTGTATGTGTAAATGGTTGCCAATCAGCGAAGTGTGCCCTCGACTACGGTTTGCCTCATGGTGTCATTTGATGGTCCGACATCCTCCAGGATCTACACCATCCCAATTGGAAGAATCATACGCGAACACCGCCTTTCTTACCATCTTTATGCAGATGACGTGCAACTGTATACCAACTTTGACCCGGCATGTCAGTCGTCCATTGATCGTGCACTCTCCTCTCTTACATCATGCATTGGTGACATTCAATCATGGATGATGTGCAATATGCTTCAACTCAATCGTGAGAAGACTGAATTCTTCATCGCCGCTTCATCTCATGTTAAGAACCAGATGCCTGCTGTCACACTCCAAATTGGAAGTGAGGCCATTGAACCATCGGAAACAGTCAGAAATCTTGGAGTTATATTCGACAACTGCATGACCATGCGTAACCAAATTTCTTCACTCACACGCAGTGTTTCATTCCACCTTCGCAATATCTCTCGCATTAGACGATTCTTGGACTTTGATACCAGTAATGACATTATCCGCTCACTTATCTTATCCAGGTTTGATTATGGCAATGTTCTCCTCATCGGTGCCAACACTACTGATATCGCTCGCCTTCAGACCCTCCAAAACTGGGCTGCAAAAATCATCTTTTGTGCGAAGAAAAGGGACCATGTATCGCCGCTTTTACATCAGCTCCACTGGTTGTCTGTAGAAGATAGAATAACATTCAAAGCCATGCTGTATGTTTTTAAATGCCTTGCCGGCATTGGACCAGAATACCTGTCATCATGTCTGGAACTTAAGAACACTCGCGAGGGCCTTAGATCCGCCTCAGATCGCACACGTTTGAATGTGCCGATCATACGCAGTTGGACTTTTAAATCCGCTGCCGACAAGGCATTTACCTACAATGCACCTCTGATCTGGAATAATTTACCGTCATCTGTGCGAAGTGCTCAAACAGTCTCTGCCTTTTAAAAAAGGCCTCAAAACCCACCTGTTTCCGCAAACATAATTTTGCTTGCTTCATTTTTCTTTTGTTTTTCAATTGTTTCTTGTATATATTTTGCATATGTTTTGGTTTTTCACGCTGTGATCTTTTGAAATGGCGTGTAACAAAAGCTCTTATGTATGTATTTCTAAAAACGGTGGACAAATCCAGGAAGGCTCTTGTTTTGAATGAAAAATACTGAAAGATGAAACAATTGCCAGTTTTGAAAGATGATCCCTGAAAATTTTGAAGGATGTCGGGTTATTGCACAGTTTCAAGATTTCTTTAAACGATGAATATTGTCTGGTGTGATGTATCCTATTGAACCTACTTCTAAACAAATAAGACTAACTTCGTAACCAGAGTCTTCAATGTCAGCGACCAGGGGGGCATATTTATTACACTTTCGAACATATCGAGCTTTAGCAACGTTGAATTCAAAAGGGACAGTGAGCTCAATGATGATTTATTTTTGAATGATTTCCAAAAAAGACAAATGTCAGGAACCAGGTTTGTAGTTGAACATTCAAAAGGAATTGTTGTGGGGGAAGGAATGGTAGTTGCTCTGGTTACCAAGTCGGACAAAATTTGGGGAGGATTAACATCATTAATAAAGCCCAATTTAATGGTTTTGACAATATAATTGAGAATGTTGTTGTGTGTCCATGTAAACCGACCTTGTTCAAGGGAAGTTTTGCAATGATTAAGCACGTAGTGGAGGGTCTCACGGTTCCCGCAAGCTCTGCATTTATCAGATACTGCTTTGCCCCATCGTTTAAGATTTGTCTTATTATTCATTGTGTCACCAAGGGCATTGACCAAAAATTTCAGGACACCGTGGGGAAGATTGTATATAATGCTCTTCCAATATATAACCCTGCAAAACAAACAGGCTGCACTTATCACATGTGTATGTCTGCCATCATTATAATACCGCTCTTTTCAAAGATACTTATCTTAAATATGCGAGGGGGTCAGCATGATATGAGTATTTTATAGAATTACGATCCAAGTCTTTATCCCTGTTCTTTGACATCTATGGTCCAATGCATTGGTACCGCGTGAACATTGTAGTGCAGGGCGATATATTCAAAAATTTTATTCATCTATTGCTATGGTAATCCTGTCACATCAACACTTCTACGGCGAATACAATACACATAATTATGTGCTTTCAGCATAATTTCTTTACATCACGCTCTACAGGGATCTTTTACAATGGGAAAGCAAAAGAGGAATTAAACATGTATATTTCGACGTCACGAGATTGTCTAACAGTGCTAAAGTATCTTGCTCATACGCTAGTATTTTGCAACTGCAGTCGGCAATTTAAATAAAATTGTTGTTGGCAGACGTACAACAATATTAAACAACTAAAATACACCATAATTCTGTCTGGGTGCTGTAACTATCAATTTCAAGATTTTTTTATTAATATTTGATGTGACCCGTCCCACGTGGAAGACAAATAGTCCCATAACCAAGTATGAGAGAAAGCCTAATGAACGGCGACGAGGGGCTTACCAACTGAGTCACGTATACGACCAATTGATCATGAGGGCGTCATCATCTTCTGATGACGTCATACCATCCAACAAAGGATCGATTGGCAGACACAATTGAGAAAGGCAACAGACTGGATTGCCGAAACTGTATATTAAGGTGTTTTTTTGAATTATACTATGAAAAACTTTGAAATCTTGAATATTGTATTCCTGATGAATCTCTTCAAAAATAGTCCCTATAATAAAGCCTAATAACGTACGAAGTGCCCCAAGAAAATATCATTATTTTCAAACGATTTGAGGCGATGACACAAGATTAGTCCTTTATTGAAAAAATCGATGTAGATACAAGGCGAAAAGAAAAAATCGCGTCTTCCATTTTGTTATTTAACCTGTCTGCAGCACTATCTTACGGCATATTTAATCACAGCATCTGCTTTACCAGACAGATTACACAAATAAGGCAGCATAGAACACAAACAAGTATGCTCCTGTACCTCATGCTGGATCTCGCGACACGAAAGTGACTGACTGTTCTGAAGTATTTTACTCACATGTGACATGATCAGAGGGAATGAAGTTTAGAAAATAGAAGTTTTTAACATCATTTTATGGCAGTAAACAGGGTAAACGAATGCTACATTTTGATGCAAACCTCATCAAAAGCTGACGTCTGGTTACCAAGTTAAGCGCAATTTCTTAAAAGCTGAAAACAATATAAACAAAAGAATTTGAAAACTGTTCTTGCCAATTTCTCAAAAACAATGTTAGAGACATCCGACTCATTCCCCTTGACCATGTCACATATTCAGTTTCGAACATAATACATTAGAGTCATAATGTACGATATTATAATCTGAATCATGATTTATATGCTTATACTTTCATTGTTTTTCAATCCCCAGAACTGTTTGACATATGTGACGTGTCATGTCAAAAGGAAACACTTTTGGGCAGGTTATCAATTTAGAGGTTTTTACATATCTTTAATAAAGAGATATTTTGCTCCACAATGCCGTTTTTTCCAATGTAATCGGACATTCCTAAGCGAAGATATTGAGTTTGTAAGTTATGGTATTATAAAATTGGAAATTGAGATATCGGCCTTTAAAAATACTATTGACAATATTGAGAGTAGGAATTACCTTGAAAATGTCTCAAAAAATACAAGATGCCAGTTATATTCCGGTCTGAAACTATCAGACAATATTCTTTACATTAATGACATTACAAATTCGCAATAAACCCAAATTGTGAAAAAAATCACCCGGGCAGATTTTTGGCTATTTCTCCATTTACGATCCTGCCCAAGAGTGTCTCCTTTTGACATGACACGTCACATATTTGGAATGTTTACACATTGCAACTTCCCGAAATGGAGTAAGCTAAATTCGTTGTATTTATCATATCGAGTAATAATGAAGTACACGGTTGCGTATTACAATTCGAGAAAAATCGAAACAATTTGAGGTGCCCTTGTGAGCAAATCGCACATTACTACTTTGTCTAAATCTGTTTTATAAGTCAGTTACTACATTTGGCTTGCAGGCGTATTCATTAACCTAAATAAAGTTCCACCAACCCATTTCAAATTTTCTATATGAATCACACGTTTCACATATATATTTATATGTACTCGTATCTGAAACGTGCATGTTTTGTGATATGTTATTATATAAGTCACTTTTATTTTGTTACAGTTTATGCTCTAGTTTTTGTTCACACTGCCTACATAAATAAACACAGCCAAAATAAAAAGTCTCCACTAGTTCCATCCCCATTTAATCAGAGTCTGATGAGTTTATGGCATAATAATTCATATAATAATTTTCTATACACTTTCCTTCGAAGGTTGATACCAAATTTGATATCAAAAGTTTAATCATCGTGAGCTTAGGAACTGTTGTTTGGAAATTCGTGCAATTTTAAAAATGACATTGTATCACGTAGCGGAGCTAGCGTGAATGTCAAGAATTACGTCGCCTGAATAGGCCGGCAGGTTAAAGGTTTACCCATGCATGTCAAAATGCAAATCAAATACCCCGCTCTTTCAATTGTGCGCAGGCAAGTGTACAATGATTCCTGTACGGGTTGCTTCAGGCCACATAATAAGCTGATACCATGCATTGACTTTTGCGTAATTTGTCATTTTAAAAATTGCACGAATTTCCAAACAACGGCTCCTATGCTCACGATGATTAAACTTTTGATATCAAATTTGGTATCAACCTTCGAAGGAAAGTGTATAAAAATAATTATATACATTATTTTGCCATAAACTCATCAGACTCTGATTAAATGGGGATGGAACTAGTGGAGACTTTTTATTTTGGCTGTGTTTATAATACCAGTGTTTATAATACCATATACCAATAATGGTAAGAAAAAAAGAGGAATGTATTTCAGAAACGTGTTTGATGCCCGACGGCACCTTATACAATATTCAACCCATAAGCTATATAGGTAAACAATCTACTGAAAAACATTTCGTTAGTTTTTCCGTCCTGATTGTTTGGCACGTTTGCACTGTGTACAAATGTTCCATCTATATACATACTCAATTGGAATCAGCCACATAGGACATCTTCGTTGTGTTCGTAAGAAAACAGAGCAATTTATACATAGTGCAGTTTTGTCTACGGCAAATTCACCGTGACCTTTTCAGCCATAAACCCGCTTAGCGAAGATTAAACCAAAATATGCAGTACTAAACCATTATGGTAATCGATTGTCCAATGCACATTTCTTACCACGTGATAATATTAATCCAATGAGCGATCGAATTGTCCGCTACGGTCGACTAATCCAATCGATTTACTCATCAAGACGCTCCACCGTTATTATAAGGACTATGCTAATAATTTAAAGATTGACATGTAGAAAATAAACCATACTTGATTGACAGAAAGTACTAAATTTGTACCTATTACGGTTTGGTGGCACTCCTCTTCCAAACGCGACCAAGTCAGGGCGGCCCGGTGAAGCAAAATGTGCATTGGATTAACACGAGAGTTTGGATAAGATGGTAGATTTCCTTTCTCATACAAATGCATGCTCCCTCGTTATTAAAGCTTGTACCGGATTAAAAATTCAGATATTTTGAAAAGAATGAGCAATTAAAACATAGAGCAAGTACTAAAATCAGAGCTTTTATACTTTTTGATATATGACGCTAACTAGTTCATCTCATATACCCACAGCACAGCGCTACTAGTGCGGGTCAATTACCTAGTGTCCCAGTGTTGTGTGCATACACGTAGTTAACAATAACTGCATGATGATCATTGTCGTATTTTATAAAGGGAGCTTCCCAGCAAACACAAACATGTTTTAAAAACGTTTTATGTAAATTATATTTTGGGTTTTGGTTATAGGTAAAAACGTTTTGATAACATTAAACATTAAAAGGTCATGAAAACGTTTTAAAACGTTTTGATTGTAAGCACACTACAAGAATATTTTTTAAATATTTTCAAAATATTATTTTTTGCAAACATTTGAATAATATTATGTTAAAATATTTTCATTAGGGTATCAAAAAATGTTTTTGAATGGTATGAAAACGTTTTATATCCTTTATATACCCTTTATATAACCCTACATTTAAAAGTATTCTGACAATCTTTTATAACCTGTTTGTGAATGGTGTTGAAAACGTTTTGTGTTTTCTGGGTTAAACGACTTTAGATAGTAAGTGTTGTTTATTTCGTTCATTATATCGGCTTTAGACCTTTATGACAGTTGATATTGTATGACTTTGGTCAAATATATATTTTCTTTTTCTTTGGCTCATTATTAGTACTAACTGCCGAGGAGGTTGGTTGATAATTTTAAGCCAATCAGGGCCGTTCCTAGGGATTTTGGCGCCCTAGGCAAAACCTCTCCCTGCAGCCCCACCAAAGCATACCAAAAGGTGTTTAGTGGAAAACTCATCAGTTTTTACCTATTTTTATACGACCATTTATGACCGTTTTCCTCAGCATGCTCAGTGGCATAGATTTCTTTTTGACATTGAGGGATGGGGTTGGAACAAATCCTTGAAGTACATGTATATAGTGAATTCAGCACCTTTTGACAACATAATAAGTTTGTGGTATAAATGCGTGCCAAGCGCGCAGAAAATTTTGCCATTTTGAAGCTAAACTGTTGAAATGTGGTGCAAAAATGGAATAAATTCGCGCGAAGCGCGAGAAAATTGCACTCTTGGGACTAAAATGGCCAACTATGACGTTAATTTGGAAGAAACCCACATACGGTATAGGCGTCAACATTGGGGGAGGGGACGGGGATGATTGTATAGACCACGCCCCTGGCAAAATATTTACCCCCCCCCGGATCTACGCCTATGGTTTTCCTTCTTTTCTGTATTTTTATCCTACTGTTTGTTCTTCTTCGACACTTAGTGTTTTCTGTTTCTTTTCCCTCCTCTTCTATTCTATTTTTTCTTCTGTTTTTTCACCGCCCATTTTCATCTTCCTTTTCTCCACCCGTTTCATCTTTCTTTTTCTCCGCCCCGTTTCTTCTTTCTTTTTCTCCGCCCCGTGTCTTCTTACCTTTTCTCTGCCCCGTTTCTTTTCTTTTTCTCAGGTCCCCCTTTTCCTTTTCCGCCCTGTTTTCTGTTTCTCTTTTCGCCCCCTTGTATTTTTCCTCCCATTTGTTTCTTTTTATCCGCCCTCATTTGTTCTCCCCTTTTCTTTCTCCATTCCCGTTTTTTTTCTCCCCCTTTTTTTATTTTGTACGCCCCTCTGCGTTTGCCGCCCTAGGCGACCGCCTTACCTGGCCTAATGGTCGAAACGGCCCTGCAAATAATGAGGTATAATGAAAACAAACCACTTCGCCCCTATATTCTAAATCTCTATGGCGGAATTGCCGAATAAAACTGGGGACCCCAATTTTCATCAAAAACGCATACCTTTGACCATAATGAAAGTTTGAAAGCACTTCAACCTTAGTATTAGTAAAAGTACCCCATTGGGTATTACAATCGTGCAAAAAGAAAAAATTGAAAAACTGGAATAGTAATAATCGGAATTGCTGAATGCCTGAAATGAACTTTTCATCTTTATTGATACAGTATGAATGCTTTAACTTTTGTTTTTGTTTATCCTATTGTCAAGCAAGTCCCAGCGTTGATTGGAAAAGCATTATTTGGGACGCGTATTGATGAGACAAGAGGATTGGGAGTTCTGCAGGTGCGAAACAGGTACTACATTCGTGTTTGAAAAATGTAATTTCTTTCGTTGAATTGAGTAGTTGTGAAACAACTGAATACAGACGCATCACGTAATAATGTGTTAAAGATGCCCAATAGGACGCTGTGTCACATTTTGGACGTTGTGTCACATTTTTGCCGTTTTATTAGTGTGACACACTTGTATCTTCTTCTTCTTCCTTATTATTCTTCCTCATATGTATTAGTATTATCGCACTGCGTACAGACAAGCTGTACTCATTTTTAAGTGCCTTGCTCAAGCGGACCCACTCAGATTTCGAACCCGGGACCTTGGGATTCACAGTCCAACGCATTAACCGCTCGGTCACGCTATCCTTTTGGATCTATCCTTTGGTTCTCTGCTGGTCAATTGGAACAGAATTGTCCAGTTTTTACATTAAATTAATTAAGTATATTTAAATAATACAAATATTATGAAGCTAAACTCATTTACTGCTTATTGGTATCGACATATTTAAAATGTAACAAAAATCCAAACATTTTGTTTTATTTCGACAGTTGGACGCACTTACAATGTAAGAATCAGTGGACATCTTTATAACGTCCATTTCTATAGCCGATATCCCGCGACAACTTTACAGTCTAAACTATTGGGAACCAATGCACTTTTCACGATGCTGCTTGTGAAAGTCCATGTAAATTGTATCTACCAAAAAAACATTGACAACGTAAAGAAATCAGCAAGTTTAAAAAAACCCACCTCGGCTCACTTTTTGAAACTTGGTCCCATTTGTAAAAGGTACTGATTTCAACTTTATCATATTTATATAAATTTAAAACATTTCCAGAAGTGTTATGTATCTTTAATGTGCAAATGCGATATTAATTTGTAAGCTTTCTGAAACGACCTAAAAGGTTAATTATTATCTTGTTCTTGCATGGTAAACCAATATCCTATTGTGTTTTGTTTTATAATAATCATGATTCATGATTGAATTAAACAAATAACAAGTAGGCTTGTAATCTTGTTGGAAACGCTGTATTCTGTTGAAATAACAATAAAAACACTGATTTGCTGTTGGTGTTCAAGATGGGACCAAGTTTCAAAAAGTGAGCCGAGGTGGGTTTTTTTAAACTTGCTGATTTCTTTACGTTGTCAATGTTTTTTTGGTAGATTTCTTTTCTTTTTATGAATGTAGCCAATCAGCTCCAAGCTTGGAAAGTCATCAGGTTACGAAGTGCTCCATAAAACGAATAAATATAACGAAAAATAGATGTTTGAGATTGCTATTCTTGATTCATGACAATAAAAGATAAATTAACAAAACTTTATCAGTCGTTTATTTTAAAACTTGCTCGTCACGCGTGACTGTAATGTTAAGATACATTTTAATACACTTTAATTATTCAAGGCAACGTAAATATGTAAAGAAAGTGTAAATATGAACAACACACACCCAATGTAGACAATGCCAGATAGACACAGAGAGTAAGTCCGATTTAGGCCTACTTCAAGTCGGAACTGGTTAATGCGCATATATTTAAGCCTATACTACGGAAGCGTCTAAATGCCCCGACTAGGCAAGATAATCGTGTTCTAATGTTAGTGGTTCTTTGTAGCCCTGCGGGGCAATTTACTTGGCTATCCGAATTTCGCGGTTTGTGGTTCTTTGTATAGACCTTCGGGGCAACCTAGTTGGATATTCCTATTAAGCGGCGGTTGTCGGCGATCTTTCGTGGTTTGTTGTTTTCACCAAGCCCTGCCCTCTATCGGGAGCTAATTTATAGTTTAAGCTTGTTGGATATCCAAATTTCGCGGTTTGTGGTTCTTTGTATCCCTGCGGGGCAATCTAGTTGGATATCAATATTGAGTGGCAGTTGTTGTTGATCTTTCGCGGTTTGTGGTCTTAATTTGTTGGATATCCATATTTCGCGGTTTGTGATTCTTTATAATCGATAGGCCTACGGGCACTCTGGTTGGATATCCAAATTTCGCGGTTTGTGGTTCTTTGTAGCCCTGCGGGGCAATCTAGTTGGATATCCCTATTAAAAGGCGGTTGTCGGCGATCTTTCGCGGTTTGTGATTTGAATTTCCCTTATCAAGCCCTGCCCTCTATCGGGAGCTAATTTATAATTTAAGCTTGTTGGATATATCAATATTTCGTGGTGTGTGATTCTTTGTAGCCCTGCGGGGCAATCCAATTTATTCCAAATATAATTTGAGCTGTGAACAGAGCCACTGATAAATTGTTTGTTTGATGAAAAAAAAAATATCACCATAGCAATCGGTGTTCAAAATGGTGTTATTCTTGATTTATGACAATAAATTGGTTAATAAAACATTGAAAAAAAAAGTGGTGGGAAGTTTCGAACTTGAGCAAAAACTCATAAATGGATTAGAAGTCCATGGCCTTAACCGCTTATGATGCAGTCATGTCTACAGTAGAATTCATCTCGACATTTGCAGGACTTAAACCCCATTAAAAGCTATTAAACCAAGATAACACTCATTGAAACAGCTCAACTGATTAAATCGGATCTTCTCTGGTTGTGCACATGTGTCTGTTTTCATGTGCGATATCGCAATAAAGCTGGTATTATAGCTTCAGTTGGGTAACCGATTATAAAGGAAACGAAAGGAAACAATGATATGTGTACCTTTGTTCACGAAATGAGACAATGGCCTGCTTTTTGTAAACCAGCATTCTTGAAAATGAGCAACATAATGATTGTTGACTTAACACGGTTTGGAAATAATTTCTTCATATTTTTGGTGTTATCTGTCGTTTACATATCCTTCC
Source organism: Amphiura filiformis (assembly GCF_039555335.1). Classification (NCBI taxonomy): domain Eukaryota; kingdom Metazoa; phylum Echinodermata; class Ophiuroidea; order Amphilepidida; family Amphiuridae; genus Amphiura; species Amphiura filiformis. The sequence continues at coordinate 30,283,367 of NC_092637.1, forward strand.
TAAAACACAAAAGTGCGACCCTCTCCAAACACCTAAATTAGCTAAAAATTTAGGACATGTTACAAAACTATATTGTCTAGAATTTTAGAAGAGTACTTTTAATATTGGCCGGTTATTTTTCACACAGCGACGTTAACTAGGCAATGTACTATTACCTATAACATTAACTAAAACACCAAAGTACGAATATTTCCAAACATCTAAATTAGCTAAAAATTTAGGACATGTTAAAAACTATATTTTCTAGAACTTTAGAAGAGTACTTTTAATATTGGCCGGTTATTTTTCACACAACGACGTTAACTAGTCATATCCCCATACTTTTAACGTAGGGCTATTTGTAGAGGTCACGCGTCAATGGGAAAGAGCACTGTGTATTGTGTATAGGAAAACGGACAGTAACTGCAGTATGTATGATTAGCTATGATTTGCCACTAAATTTGGCTATAAAATACCGCGTAAAATGAAGCAAGAATGATTGTTTATTATCAAACAATCGGATTGACTGTAAGATTGGTGTAACTTTTTGAATTAATGAGTTATTAAAATATTACACTTTGGACAGTAAATTAGATTTAGCATGGTTTTAGATATATTTTGTACCCAGCGAAAAATATCATAGGACAATAGCGTTTTGTTTCGTGTAAATATAGTCCCGCGGTGCATCTGTTTATTCTTCTTTATCAGTCGTTTTTTTAAAAACTTGCTGGTCATGCTACCGCTTGACTCTAATTTAGTTAGCATGGATCCCTTCCTTTAAATACAATACTTATATCAATCATGTTAATACAAATTTGACACCTTCCGGCCTCAAACATCTTGAAATCCTGTAAATCCTTTCCGTATACTTTACACAATGATATTTATAGAGTTAAATTATTGAAAGTGTTATCCATATAATCGAGTGATGTATTTACATAATATTGCGAAAGTAATAAATAGTTAAATGGAATGAAATGAATATTTCAATGTCGTTTCAAAACTTCGTTTAAAGGGATTTGAGGTGGATTTGTCCAAATCCAATATTCGCGGTTCTCACTGGCAGGCTTAATGGTACAATTTGAAGCACATATCATGTAAGATGTCGCAATTCAAATAAGTTATGTAAACTAACAAGGGGCTGTGCAATAATAATGAACCCTAACCGGAGCGTTAACGAAAAGGGGTGGGGTGGGTATGGTGCGAAGATTTTTTGGCAACCCGAGGTGGGGGGGAAGCAATTGTTGGCACCCAGAAACGTTTAATTATGCAAAATGTGCTGCTCGATAAGTTCGCATCATATATCTAGCCCATCAAATTGTGCAAAGGGGGAGCAAAGAATTTTTGGCAAACCGAGAAGGCGGGGAAAGCAATATTTGGCGGGCCTAGAGGGGCGACAGTTTTGGCGAGCAATTTTAAGGGTTAGAGGGGGGGTTCGTAAATATTGCACAGTTTCTTAGAAGACACTGACTCAACTCAAATTGATCCTTTGCAATGTATTCTGGGTAATTTGTATTATAAGTTATAACAAATGTTTCCTGAGCCATGCCTTTATTCATTCATTCTACTTTGTATGTTTTAAACTGACTTTATCTTATATATATTGATATATTTAGTTAAGAAAAAAGAAACACGTGCTTCAAATTGAACAGACCATCAGTTATTAAAGAGAAGCTACTGGTCACAAAAGTGAAAATGAAGCATTTAATGGATGCATTTTATGTGTACATTTAAGGCGTGGGGTATGAGCGACCTTGAAGTACAGGTATCTGGAGAAGGGAAGCAACGAGTTACCCCAAATCACAGCGACAGGTGGTGACTTGGCCGCTTTGGGGCGTTTTTCCAAAAAATTGATATTTTTGGTGATATTTCAAAAAAGCGACATGCCAAAAGCAAATCTTTTTGCATAAACTTTGTTATTGCTAATACAAGTCTTTTCTGCATACCTACGTTACAATTCGTTTTGGTGATTTAGTAATATTATACATTTTGTGACTGCATTTTGGCGTTTTCGATGCGATTTTAGGCTTACCGTGAGTTAACGTTGATATCTGGTCTTGCTTCTTTTATAATTTCACTTTGATCCTCGGCTTTTGTAAATAACAGAATGTAGATTGGCTCTGAATAAGTCTCGTAGTCCTCTTGGTGGTTTTTTTCGTGATATATTTAGTTTGTATTTGCATGTAACAACCCAAAACCGACCTCTGATTTCAGGGTTGAAGGCTGTTTTCGGAATACCCGTGGACTCAAACAAGTGCACGAGTGGCGACTATGGTTTTATACTTCCCGCATTGATGATTGCGTCTACGCCTAACAATATACTTCTTTTTATATGTTGACTGTAGCTGGTATATACACTGGTATACAAAGAATTAGTTACATGTCAATGACCATTACCTTCAGGGATAGACCCTTAGATTATTTATGCGCCTTTCTATCATGTAGTATCTTTACCCGCAGACATGTGCCCGTGTCATGTGCCAATATTGCGTAACGTTAAAGGTTAATAAATTTCTTTGACTTCGAAGAAACTGTGTGATTCTATGGCCTAGCGGTCTAAGGCGTTGTGGTTTCTAAGTTGCTGTTCTGGGCGTCGCTTGTTCGAAACCGTGCGTCTGTCACTTTTCTTATGCTGCTTTATTTTTCCAACGTTAGGGCCTGGAAAAACTAATTTATAATTTCTTTTTGTATTATTTCTTTATTTATTTATTTATTTATTTATTTATTTATTTATTTATTTATTTATTTATTTATTTATTTATTTATTTATTTATTTATTTATTTACTTATTTATTTATTTTATTTTATTTATTTATTTAATGATGTTTTGGGGCTCGATAGAACGGACACATTTATTTATTTATTTATTTATTTATTTAGTTAGTTAGTTAGTTACATTAGTATTGATTTTTTCCGTTAAGCATTATCAAGAATTAATATCACATGTTTTAGTGCAGATAGAAAGTTGCCTTAGTGATACTATCCGTTGATTCAGAACCGGAAGGTGCCGGGTTCGATTCCCATCTATGCCTATTTTTTTAAGACTTGGAAAATTTCTGCAGTAAGTTTATTTGGCGCGCGATCTCAGTTATTCATTTTCTGATGGCTGTGCCTCTGGAATCCAAACCACGGTTCGCTCATTACACCTACCTTAATCCATTTGTGAAAAACCATTTGACAGATACAACAGCCATGATAACAGTTTTTTGTGTGTAAAAGATCCGAGTGAACGGAAGTAACACGGGGAACAGAGTTATATAACGCAAAACGCTAACGCGTCACATTTTTCTTTGATGGTTGTCGCCAAACTACTATTCACAGATATGTAGAAGACAAGTCTAGACCAACCTCATTACCTGCAATCAGAACTACAAGTTTGGTTAGCCTCACTCATATACAAACTCGAAAATGGGGACTGTAAACATTAATCTTGCGAGATTAGTGCCTTGCGGTTTCACTGAGCTACCGGGGCTTAAATTTTAAATGATTCATGGATTTACATATCTAGCTTTATACCAGATAAATTCTATCCCCTTTACATTTGGCCTTATTCCATCAAAAAATGCGACAGGAATGGTCTTGGCACTCGTCACCAGGCGTATCATATACACATTGACTGTGAATTCAAATGCTTTCATGCATGACTGGGCACTTCATGAACGGTCCCTTAAATTTTTGAGGTAAGATTGGTTGAAATCGTCGTTATATTCATTCCTGTAAAAAACAACAACATATTAACAGATGATTTGGACTTGCAAACATGGTCCCATTCAGTGATCCCAGCGCAAGTGTCAAAAATAAATAAATAAATAAATAAATAAATAAATAAATAAAGTTTATATAAATTGCCTAAAAGTGAAGGAGAAGTAACTCAAATTGAACAAATTTTAATCTTTCCCCAGAGTAGGCCAGTGCACATAAACGTTGAAAATAAACCCCAGTGCATCCTGCCGGAATCGAACCGGCGACCTTCGTATTACCAGCACGACGCTCTAACCAACTGAGCTAAAGAGGCATTTGATATTTTCGAAATTAACAAACGAAATAAACAACAGTATTGACGAAGTTGAAGCCCCATTAAAATACATATGTAGCTAATTTATTACAGATTCATGTAAATGCCTTTATATACACAGCTTTCGGCTGAACCACTAGCGGCTATGTTAGCACATCAATGACAGTGAAAATGGGACCATAATCTGATTGTTGATTATTTTTACGATCATCCGGACGAGCAGATCACTGAATGGGCCTTTAATTTGATTTGCAAGTAATTTACTTAAAATGAATAGCATAGTTAAAAATATCGGCGGAATATCCGATTCAGCCAGTGAGGTACTTCCATAATTTCTGAAGAGTGATTTGATAAGATATATGCCACAGATTTTATGGGAAAAGGGAACACGCATATCTAGGCATTCTTGAAAACTTTGGAAACAGGAATATGAAAACGAGGAAATTATGTACCATAAATCTGGGGCATCTGTCTCATCAAATTACTTTAATAACTTTTCAAAAAATGACGGAGGTGACTTTCTGGCTGAATCAGATATTAATTGATCCACCGATCTCTTTAACTATGCTACAGTAAGCCAAAAAATTAAGGTACCAGTGATGTTCACCTCCTGTATATCATAAACAAAGACAGATATGTCATAATTGGAACCAGCAGCCAATAGCTGCATCTTTTAGCTCGAATTTAAGACCTCATTTGTTGATATTTTTGAAGAAATAAAGACACCGCGATCCCAAAACCCAAGGAAGATACCAATTTAAAAGTTGCAGTTTGCTTAAGGTTACACGAAGAAACGTATAAAAGACGTATAAAGTTGTTCTCTAAAACCGCGTTTTCTCAGCAATCAAATATCGCAGTGAGTCAAATGTTGGTGCATGGATGTATCTTAACATTATTTTTGTATGTTTATACACATTTTTAGAATCCGTTTGAAAATCCTTCGTTTAAATCATTTTTACGCACCATGTTCACAAGATCAAAAACACGTTCCATGCAGTTTTTTTCAAATATTCGCTCCGTATAAAACCACGCCGAGTGATTGTTTTCTCCTTTTTGTATTGTACTACAAATCGACCAAAGAAATAATGTTGCCATGGGGAAGAACCAAATACAGTACCGATTAAATTTTATTAGCCCGTTTTTGGGAACAATTTTCGAGAATCTTGTACCACAAAACACTGTTATGTTACATTATCGATATCTGGATTGTGGAACGTTAATTTTGATTTCTAACTGCCTACATTATTTCTCAAAAGTATGTCGATTCCTTTACCATTTGAATTTCACTCCAAATTTAAGCTACTTTTGCAAAAATCGAGGTTTTTCGCCATCGATACCTCCGACATTTACAGCGGTGATGAGATTGTTTATCATAAGAGCCTGGTATGCACTATTCCATAATAGTCGGTTTGAGATCAATCGATTTCACAGGTCACTCAGTAGCTCAATCGGTTAGCGCGCCGAACTCACGTTCAACTATATAATACATTTACTATAGTTTTGAGCTGGAAAACTTTGGTACGTGTTCGAGTCCCTATGTGGTCCATTCCATCTATTTTATTTTATTTTTCTCTCACTTTTTTCTTTTTTCTTGTTCGTTTCTTTCTTTCTGACTGCAGCGATTGATTGTTTTTGCCCGGTTTTTTTCCATTATATTATTCAGGAATTTTTAGGCTATACTAGTCTAATAGGCGCGGCCTATGAATATATTTTTACAAATTAGATTAACAAAATATTGGTTGTTAAATTGGTTTTGTTACTGTTGTTGCAGTTATTGTTGTAGGCCTATATATTGCATAATCAGGGTATAAATAGGCATACTAGGCCTATTATAGCCTATAGAAGCATTGATTTATTTCACGACAGATATCATCCAGGATAATTTTAAAAATTGAAAATTTAGAATATCCAAAGGAAAATTGCCGAAAACGGCTGCCCACAATCACCCCCCCCCACACCGTCATCATCCCTATATCTTCGTGTTAAAAATTGCCGTGATAGTACGATGAATCCTCACGTTTTTCAACAACTACGCATGGTGATTTTATTCGAGATAGGCCGTGCAACTCAGGCTAAGCATACAATTTGAGATTTTGAGCGCCTGCCACACTGTTTCTATTCTATGTTTTACGATTTTCGCATGATCAATATATGGCTGGCCGTAACCGCCACAACGTGGAGCTGCTACGCGTAGCTTACTTTTCGCTTCGCGGAGCTAAATTGACCAATCATGTTAGATCTTTTCATTACGCGGAGCCAGTGGATGCATCCTCGTTCCAGAGAGAGAAAACTCTTGCCAAAATTAATGTTTACTATGGGGATTTTAAATGAATCGATTGTAAATAAACCACGACCAGTTGTACAGGATCAATACCATTGTTTGATTAGTGTATAGTCAATGTTACCTTGCATGCATGTGTCATGTGTGTGGCGTGTTTGTTTGTTTGTTTGTCTACTGTGTCAGGCCAGGATCACTGACACCCACGGTACTGATACTCTCATACTATCACGGTGATCATATTGTTGAATGTTGTTGACTTAAAAATCATCATGATGCAGTCATGTCTACAGTAGAACTCACCACGACCTTTGAAGGACTTAAACCCTATTAAAAGCTATTAAACCAAGATAACACTCAATGAAAACGGCTCAACTATGTTACATCAGATCTTCTCTGGTTAAATACACACTGCACTTGTGTCTGTTTACCTGTGCAATGAGCAATGAGCTGGTATTATAGTTTCAGTTGGGTGAACGATTATAAAGCGAACGCAAGGTAACAATACTGTGGGCTTTTGTTTACGAAATGAGACAATAGTCTGCTTATTGTTAACCAGCGTTCTTGAAAATGAGAAGCTTAATGACTTAACACGGTTTAGAAATAATTTCTTCATATTTTTTGGTACAAAAGTACCAATATTTCCAAACACCTAAATTAGCTAAAAATTTAGGACATGTTGCAAAACTATATTTTCTAGAATTTCAGAGAATACTTTAAATATTGGCCGGTTATTTTTTACACAGTAGTGACGTCAACTAGGCAATGGCCTATACTTCTAACATACACTGTTTGTAGAGGTCACGCGTCAATGGTGAGCGCACTGAGTATTGTGTATAGGAAAACGGACAGTAACTACAGTATGTATGGCCTACTACTAGTATATAAAGTAAATCCGAACTGGTTTGCAGTTTGCTGAAGGTCGAAGCAGGGACACCACGCAAGTTATACAAATTAGCTCCCGGCGATACACTGCAGATCGCAGAACTGTGTGCATAGTTTACCACCACTCTGCCTAGCTATATAGTTATGTACAATACTGTATGAGTTTCTTATGAGTGCATGTCCACCTTAATAATAAGTCAGTTCGTACTTTTCATAAACTACTTTTTGAATCATAACTTTCGTGACCGAGGATATCTTGCAACTACGTGACGCTCGTCTGGCAAATTCTTAATGAATAAATTCGCTTCACGTAATGAGTAAGTCGTACTTAATTAGTCAGTTTTACCTCCGAGTAATGAAAAACTCTAACATGATCATGATTGGTCAATTTGGCTCCACGGAGCAAAAAGTCAGCTACGCGTAGCAGCTCCACGTTGTGGCGGTTGCGGCCTACCATATCAGTATCCCATATGATATTTCTATTGCAAGAAAATTTTATTTGTTGTCAGGTTTTATCTTAAATACACTAACTGGAAATTAAATACACTAATTAGTGAGGACCGGTATTTTGCTGTGGATATGTTTAACTGCAATTTGCGGGTAAAAATTTGAAATCCTGAGTAAAAATTTTGATCATATTCAACTCTTTGAGAAAAAATTGATATACAAGAATGCATGTAAAATCCAGCTGCAATACAATGTACATTATTGACACACTATCACTCTCTTTATTTACGGCAATAATAGAATATCGATTTCAAGCGAATTGAATACGATGCTCAGTTTTGAGTTTGTAGGTGACTACTAAGCGACCTAAGCGATCGATTGCTAGCCAATCAGATAGAACTCCTTTTCTTGCGTTCGGTGAAATACCAGTCGCCCGTCGCTCACCAACGGAGTATTAAATTTATATTTATCGAATAGGAAGTCGACACTGTGCCCCCCATCAGCCCATATGGTCCTCTCCTGGCTGCCCCTCCCTATCCCTGCAACATATAGGATGACTCACGAGCCGCGGTTTGTTCGTGGCCCTAGTTCAGATTGATACACTATTGTACGCGTGAGTTCATTCTTTTCTGCATGGCTGTTTCCATTATTAACTTACGCCCCTCTGGAATCAAGCCTTGAAAATCAATTGTATTTAACCTTAAATGCCCTATTGATTTGTACACAAAGCGTCTGTGAACATGAGAACTACATGTAGCGCTGCGCTTCCATTGATTAGCGCGTTAAAACTAGGGTCGTGCCGTCATTGATTAGAACACAAAAGTGCAACTTTTGATTTCGTTTCTTCATTAGGTTTTTAGATCACCGTTTCTTTAATTCTCAACCAATTTCAACAAATAAGGTCTTAAATCAGAGCTAAAGAGTACAGGCATCGGCTGCTTGTTTTATTTTGGACACATTTGTCTTTATTTAGGATATACAGGGTTGAACACAACTGGTACCTTAATTCTTCGACTTACTGTATTTGTTGCAACGTTCGACTCAAAAACAACATAAACTTTTACTTCAGGTAGCAATCGTCTGAGTTTATCACGTGAATGAATGCGACTGTAATTACACATGTCTCCTCAAATGCTGGCAGGTGGTCAACAATCTACACCCTGAGGTGCTCCTGGCATGACTAGGATGATGGATGATGGTATAAAGCAATAGAAGTTTTTTGTTCAAATCAATTGCAGGTTATGACTAAAAGAAGTGGTTGAATCTGTTTTATTTGCAATTTTTAAAGTAACGTGAAAGTAAAAAAAGACTAACTCCTAAAGCGAGCCATTTTGGTCATACTGCAGTTACTGTCCGTTTTCCTATACACAATACACAGTGCTCTTTCCCATTGACGCGTGACCTCTACAAATAGCCCTACGTTAAAAGTATGGGGATATGACTAGTTAACGTCGCTGTGTGAAAAATAACGGCCAATATTAAAAGTACTCTTCTAAAGTTCTAGAAAATATAGTTTTTAACATGTCCTAAATTTTTAGCTAATTTAGATGTTTGGAAATATTCGTACTTTGGTGTTTTAGTTAATGTTATAGGTAATAGTACATTGCCTAGTTAACGTCGCTGTGTGAAAAATAACCGGCCAATATTAAAAGTACTCTTCTAAAATTCTAGACAATATAGTTTTGTAACATGTCCTAAATTTTTAGCTAATTTAGGTGTTTGGAGAGGGTCGCACTTTTGTGTTTTAGGAAGGATATGTAAACGATAGATAACACCAAAAATATGAAGAAATTATTTCCAAACCGTGTTAAGTCAACAATCATTATGTTGCTCATTTTCAAGAATGCTGGTTTACAAAAAGCAGGCAATTGTCTCATTTCGTGAACAAAGGTACACATACCATGTTTCCTTTCGTTTCCTTTATAATCGGTTACCCAACTGAAGCTATAATACCAGCTTTATTGCGATATCGCACATGAAAACAGACACTTGTGCACAACCAGAGAAGATCCGATTTAATCAGTTGAGCTGTTTCAATGAGTGTTATCTTGGTTTAATAGCTTTTAATGGGGTTAAGTCCTGCAAAGGTCGAGATGAATTCTACTGTAGACATGACTGCATCATGTGAAGCTTTTTCAACTCAATAAACTTCAGGTGGCTTCGTAAATTCCTTTTTGTTATAGACGAAATCCACCTGTAGTTTTATTTTACAGGTAAACGTCAATGTTACTTCTATTTAGATTGTAAGTATTTTAACATTTCCCAGATAATTGAGAGTATACAGAGTCTTACTTATATTTAGTATTCAACGTTTTGCATCAAGCTTTACCCATTTAGGATCTCTTGACTGCTATGATATGTCTACATTACAGAAAGCGGATTTGGTACTCGCAAGAAACCGAGTAGCGAGTATATATCTATTGCATAACAATTATATCGAAGGAAGACATGAGCTAAAATTTAATATGGCCGTGAAAATCAACGCCTAGGATATTATAATTTGCTGGTTCATTGTTTGAATTCTTAGTGGTTCATCTTTCAAGTAGTTATAATGCTTATTGGGCATGTTGTTAACTTACATTTATTTTGTAAGGATTGTATTTATCTAAATTTCAATTTTAATATCACGTATATTTGAATGTATTCAGTATTTTTAAAACTTTGAATAATTATGATATGTAAATTAATATTGACCCCTGGGCATTGAGGAAGAACAGATGATTAATTGTGTTTTCAACTGATTGAATGTCCCAGGTTAAAGAAATAAAACAAACAAACAATCAAACAACCAAAGTACTTGAATCAGTTAAGGGTAGATGCAGTATTGTTGGTCGAAGCAACCAATATCGATTTTCATTGTCTAAATCAATATATTATTGAAAAATAACACTTTGATGTTTTGCAAAAGTTCATTCTACAAATCATATTCTTTGAAAACTTGCTTGATTCATTGCGAATGAGTTACGTACGTTTTACAAAAGTGTTGTTGTTACCGCCCTCTTTACACCATAACTCAAGAACCACAGAACATACAAAAGTATATCTGTGATATTTGAATTATTCTACACATTCTTCTGTCAAAGCTCACTGCTATTCGCAAGATGCTGTGAACTACCAAATCGCAACAGTTTAAAATAGTTGCTATTACTTGCTAACCTTAAACAGAGCATTGTGTTCAGTTACGCAGCAACACGGTCGGGGTAACCAGCGGGATTTTCCCACAAATTACTCTTGTACACTAAAACTTACAATCCAGGTTAGACAATATTGATTTAAACTATTGATTTATACTCGAAGAATAGACTTCAATGCACCATTCCGAGTATTTCAAGAAATATGTTTAAAACAATATTGTCCAACCGAGATTGTTGGTTTTAGTGGTATGTCAAATATCGAACTCCCCCAGTAATATCAAACTCCCCCAGTTTTAGTGACTGACAAGAGAGAAAAACAGAAGAAAGGGGGAAAGGAGAGAAAAGAGAAGAGAAAGGAAGAAAAAGAGAAGAGGAATGAAAGAAAAAGAAAAGAATAAAGTTAAATTGCACGTAATTGAGTAGACCCAGGTCAACAGTAAGCCTAATTAGGCGTGTGATTATTTTAGGTAGTGCTTGAAGGCCGCGGTCATCGGACCAAAAGCCCGTGACATTATTTACATTATCATAATTATTATCCCCCTCCCCATTTTCAAATAGGATCAACGCCCTGCTGGCGCCACATGGGTTGGATTTCCCGATTATTTGCCGGACATTGAACGATCGATCGGACATTCATAAGACGCCTGCAGAATTATTACCGGCTACAACGCATAAAGAAACAAACGGAAATCGGACACCAAATTCCACCCAAAACTTCTGCCGGACTGGTGATTTTGCCACCGGATAAAATATTTTTGTATACGGCGATGTACGTTGATCCAGTCCGTCTAAGTGTGACAGACTTTTTGCAACACATCCAACCATAACTTTTATTGCTTTATCGAATCACAAAATCCTGGTCATAGTACCAATAGCACCTCTGGTGTGGAAGATTTATGTTGACCAACTGCTAAGATTTCAAAAAATTACAGTCGTATAAAATAATCATGATAAACAGATGATTTGAACTTGGAAATGTTATACATAATTTGCGTTGATTTGCGCGTTAATCTTAAAAATAGCATAGTTAAAAAGAATATCGGATTTAGCCAGTGAGGGACCTCCATCATTTTTGAAGAGTGATTTAATGAGACATATGCCTCAGATTTACTTAAAAAATAAACAAGGATATCGGGCGCGGGCCATTCTTGAAAATTGTCATTGTGAATATGAAAACGGGGATATTTTGTACCAATTAACCAGTTGTGGCATCAGGAATTTTTTTGGGATGGGGTGGGGTGGGGCAAAGTAAATTTCAAAATTGCCGCAAAAAGTGGAAATTGACGTAGTTTTGGTGGTTTTAGCCCAAATGTGGGGGAGGGGGCAAATTGGTGGGCAAGATTTTTTTTTTTGGGGGGGCAAAATCCCCTTGCACCCCCTCCCAAACCCCCCACCCCCAAGAGGATTGCGTTACATGTTCACTCGCACAAGATAAAAAAAAAAGGTAAATGTGACACAACATCCCATAGGAAAATTGCATTTTTGTAACTCTGAGGCATATGCCTCATATTACTTTAATACCTATTCAAGACTGTTGGAGGTGCCTTATTGTCTGGATCATATATTCATTTTAACTATGCTATTTGAACCAAAAACCAATTAAATATGAGCTTAGCGTTTTATTTTAAGTCACGATTATTGTCTGAGTTTACCACGTGAATGGATGCGACTGTAATTATCTCTGTATCATCAAATGTAGACAGGTGGTCAACAATGTATGTTATAAAGCTACTACACCTGCAGCTGCTTCTCACATGACTAGGATTTTGATGACGCTATAAAGTAATATAAGACGTTTGACGTTAAAATCAATAATTGCAGGTCTTGACTTTAAAAAGTGGTTAAATCTGTTTTAATTTCGTTGCTTAAAGGAACGTGAAAGTAATGAAATCAGAAACCGTATTTACCATTCTAATGGAATCTCTGGGGTCGGTTATAAATATGGCAAATATTAAATGACATGAAAGAACAGAGTTGGATTAAGGTAGGTTCACTTTGTTTAATCGCATTATGGGATATATTAGTAAATGAAGGACCTCAGTTGCAGTTAACCACTTCAATTTTCGCCAGTGAAAAATACATCATGTTTTTTCCTACAAAGTGATTACCATAGTTTTAATGTTGAATACCAATCACGAAGATCATCACATGTAATATCCCCATGATTTTGATCCAAAACCAATGGATGTTACTTTTTTGTTACTTACTTTTTTGTTACTTATTATTATTAATAATAAAACAACGATTCATTTACAGTGCTCAGAATCGGGCTGCTGGGTGCTTCTCTGACCAAGTTATGGTGATTTTAAGGGATTTTGGCGGCCATTTTGAAAACGCCCTCTAGCGAGAGTTCCCCACACTTTTCGATGGGTCAGAACCCTCTCATTTTTTCAGCGTCCTCAAATCTATAAGAAAACATCTTCAAAACTTCTTGTACTCAACCCGAGAACGGGACTTCCAGTCTGGACCCTACTATATATACACCCTAATATTAAGTTCTATATATATGTACTTTAGGCATATTCTGTCACATCAGTTTGTTCTAACGTGATCTGAATTACACAGGAAAAGCAGAAAAGACCATAAAAAGCATATATGACGTTATGGGATTGAATTTAGACATATCAGACGATTGATGCACGACAGCGGCTAATCATAAGTATACCAAATTTTAATCAAATTCAATCCTACATTTTTCAAAGAATTACCTAAGGCTAAATCGATCAGTCCCGTTGTTGCTCGATTTATTCAAATAGCATGTACGAGTATCGCGTCGATACGCACGCGCTAAAGTATGTGATATCGTGTCATACCACACGGGTAAGAACCAATACATTTGCAAGAACATTCTCAAGTGTTTAAGAATTAGTAATGTACAAGAAAGAAAATACAAGTTGCGACATTTGATTGAGTAGTGTATATCACTCTGTAGATATATTTATTAATGTTTGATGTATTGAAAGGCATAATAGAAACATAGAAAGTGCCCCAAGATAATGTCACATAATTATGTCTGTTATTTTCAAACTATCTGAGTCGATCAAACAAGACGTGTCATTTATTGGTCAAATCGATGTTGAGACACGGCCAACAGAAAAGTCGAACGTCTTCCAATTCATTGCTGCTGTCTGCAATACAACACACATTAGGTTTCACTGCCTGAACAGCATTGATCATGTCTCACCTCCTTTTTCAACCAAATTGACGGTAATACCTCTTATAGTGAGGGATCAACATTTAACCACAAATTGCCTCAGGCAAAACTCACTTCCTGTAACTCATTTTCGGGTAGAATTGTCTCATATTCAGAACTCTCACAGTTAAATGCCACTAATATCAGGTGAAAAACTATATGATTTAGATGACATCCCAGCAAACACGCAAAACGTTTTAAAAACGTTTTAAATAAGTTATATTTTGGCTTTTGGTTTTGGTAAAAACGTTATAATAACATTAAAATGTCGGGTTATATAAAGGTCATGATAACGTTTTAAAACGTTTTGTATGAAAACACACTACACCAATATTTGTAAATGTTTTCAAAAAATGTTATTGTAAACTATTTTTGCAAACATTTTTGCCAAATATTGTGTCAATATTTATATAACATTATGTTAAAATATTTGAACTCAGCAAACACAGAAATGTTCTTAAAATGTTTTTTCAAAACCTTTTAATAACATTTAAATGTCGGGTTATATGAAGGTCATGAAAACGTTTTTAAACGTTATTGAAAATATTTTGGGCAAACATTTTTCGCAAAATATTTTTTCAACCCCAAAATAACATTCTGTTTAGAATGTTTTGTATCAAGTTTTCAAGAATGTTTTTGGAACGTTTTAAAATACATCAGAGTATTTACATGTCCAATAACTCTTCTGTGATTACATTCACATATTTATCAATACATTGACGAGGTTTCATATTTTGGGGCCTTGTCTATGGTGACATTTTGCACCCCAAAAGGCAGTTCTGTAGATGATCATTTGGAATTAGTTTTGCTGCATTTGTTTCATCAAAATACTCACAGAGATCATTATTGAGATGATGTTTAACAGTCTGGTAAAGATAAACAAAACTTACATAAATGATAACAGACAACAAAAGAGGAAAAACTGGGAGCAGAAACATGATGGTGGCGACAGATGTGTCAGCGCCAGAAAAACTTGCATGGCTTGCATTACTTACATTATATCTTTTGGGTTTGTCTGGATCCTGCAACCATAACACTTCAGTCACAGGCTCCCTGTGCGAATCATCCCCAATTAATGATGTAAATATCTGTGCATCATCTTCACGACTGATATCCCAAATACAAACTTCACCTGAACACAGAGAGAAGAGAGTGAGGCAGAAAAAAAGAGTGTATGCTTGCCACTATGCTGATTGAATTATTAACCACAATTTTCACCATTATAAAATGACTGAGCGGTCAACCGTCTAGCTGCATTGTTGAATACTAGTCCGAAGTCCACTGCCCATTGTATAGGGCATTTATTCGGTGTTTGCCTGTGGAAGTCGTGAAATGGTGAAAAATAAATCACATTTTCTGAAGAAAACGGCACAAGATTAACTTATTTATACTGGAATGTGTTTTGATATATTTATTTACTAATTACCAACCAAAAATGATCATCTGTGGATTCATTTTTAAAAAGTTGGGTTTGTCGACATTTCACTCATGTGCTGTCCTATGGGCTTGAACAACCCTACTTGGATAACAATCTTTAATCATTACATAACTTAAGCCTTGGTTAGTCATAATCTCTCTATGTATGTTCATTGAGCCATGAGAAAGTGGAGGGAAATACCAAAGAGGTTAGAATAGATAGAGCAGAAAAGCGTTACGTCGTCTTTAGAAATAGATCATAGTTTACTAATCTAATCCTGTAATATAGACCAGGTGATCATTGTTTACATGGTTTGTTATGGTTGGGATTAGTGTCCGATCTCTGTAAATGAAGCATATTGATATTCAGGAATAATCGATTAGGGCGCTAGCTTTATTGTCCTATGAGATGTAGTGCGAACTGCTCAAGCTGATTGTTCATTTAGTATCATAATCTATTAGGGAAAGATAAACACTATTCAAAATATCAATAGACAAGAAGAAAGGGATTTAGAGATTTGTAATTGAGTATTTAGATGAATAGGCATGATTTAACAGAAGGTTCTTTCCAAAATCCACTTGAGTTCATTCTTTTCTGCATGGCTGCTTCTTTTATTACCTTACGCCCCTCTGGAATCAAGCCTTGAAAAATCAACGTGGTAACCTTAGACGTTTTAGACAGTAAGTGTTATTTATTTCGTTCATAAGACTTCATTATATCCGCTTTACACCTCTATGACAGTTGATATTAAAGCCATATTTTATGATTTTGGTCAGATATTTATTTTCGTATTCTTTGCCCCAAATTATTACATGATAATTAGTAGGTTTTTTGATAATTTTAAGCCAAAATAATGAGGTAAAATGAAAGTAAACCACTTAGCCGCTTAACTCTGAATCTATATGGCAGAATTGTGGAAGAAAACTAATGAATGTGAGAATTACAAATCAAATGCGCAAAAATAAATTCTGCTTCCGACGTATTTTACAGATTTGTAATACAGTAGCCCGTTTTTGTATAATGGCCATTATTTAAGTGGGGTTAGTTACTTTTTTGAGATGTTTACTAACTGATGTCCCACGACAACTTTACCGCTGGCAATCAATCACGATGTTACGTAGAAGACCGTATAATTGTATTAAATGTGAATTAAAAATTGAACACCTTCCTGCCCCAAGCATCTTGAAATCCTGTCAAATCTTTCCGCATACTTTACACATGATATTTACATTTATATTGAAAACGTTATCGATATGATAGAATGATTACATTGCGAAAATATTAAATAGTTAAATGATATGAATACTTCAATGTCGTTTCAAAACTTCGTTTAAAGGGATTTGAGGTGGATTTGTCTCATATCCAATTTTCTCGGTTCTCATTGGCTGGTTTAATGGTGCAATTTGAAGCACTTGTCATATAAAATAAAATAAGTTGTGTAAACTACCAAGTTTAGGGCCTGTGCACTAATTATGGGCCTTGGAGGGACGGTAAAATTGGGGAGGCAAATATTTTTGGGCTGGCTGAGAGGGGGGCAAGTAATTTATGGCAGATCGAAATGGGGAAGCACGTAATTTTAGGTACACATTTATGGAGCACCTTTTAAATAACACGTTCTAAAAAGGCTAAGGAAAACACTATGGAAACGTTCAAATTTGCAAAATATTCTGCTCGCTACGCTTGCATCATATATCTAGACCATTTTAAGTTTGCAAATCAACAAAGGCAAGTGCAAAGGGGAGCAAAAGTTTGTTGGCAGACCGAGGGGGGGGGGGGCAATTTTTGGCGAGTAATTATTGCACAGCCTCTTAGAACAGAATCAACTCAAATTGATTCTTTGCGATGTATTCCGGGTAATTGTATCACGTGTTATAACAAATGATTTCTGAGGCATGTCTTTTTTCACTTGATCTATTTTAGTGTGTTTTGAACTGACTTTATCCATAGATATTGATATATTCAGTTAAGAAGAACGAAACACGGGCTTTATATTGAACGGACCATCAGTTATTCCGAAGAGAATTTTGTCTCGAAAGCTAAAAGCTACTGATCACAAAAGTGACAATGAAGTATTTAATGGACGCTTTTTATGTGCGCATTAAATCCATCTGTGAAACGACATTTGACAGATACAACTAGGTCAAAACAGCCATTGATAAGGCGACAAAAAAAGAAAACCCTGTTCTACAGGCCCGACCGACCCAGATTTTGAACAAATTAGGGAAACATTTTTCCTGTACAAATGCATACCGACCCAACTTTCGGAAATTTCAGGAACAAAATTGTTTTTTGCATTTTCTCAAATTGCAAAATTTACGTCACCTAATGGTTAAAGATCCGAGTGAAATGAAGTAATACGAAAAACCGAGTTATAATGTATAACGCTAAACACATAATGCCGCACCACATTTTTCATTGGATGGTTGTCGCCAAAGTACAGATATAGAGGGCTAGATAAACCGCATTACTTGCAGATCAGAAGTACAAGTTTTGGTTAGCCTCACTCAGATATATGCTCGAAAAAGGGACTTTAAACATTATTTCTGCGCGTTAAGTGCCTTTTTAAAGTACTTGCTAAGTGTAGATATATAAAATTTGGACTAGGAATCATTCTTTCTTTTTGCAAGAGGCGAGTACAAAGCTTTCTCCAACTATTGCGATCTTGGGCAAGCGAAACAATTTTGTTTGGCTACAGCATCCCTTCAGTATCTCCCAGGAGGTGCTGGACATACTGTAAGTACAGTGTGTGCGGCCGTCCCGGTTTCCTCTTCCCATGTGGTGGAATATAAAGGGCATATTCTTTCACAGGCTGGTTCTATTTTGGAAATATGTGCATTTAGCATTTAGCATTTAGCGGCAAGTTCACGTAAAAGCTGGCAACCAACTTATTTTGTTTAATTCGGGTATGCTGAATTCAAAACTTTTGTCTGCCATGCTTTATTGCAATACCGTGACCCTTAAAAATGCTCATACAGGGACCAAAATTAAACATGCTCCAAATTCAATAAAAACATATCAAATTATTGGTCTTGGTCTAAGAATCACAAAAATGTAACATATTTCCCCGTAGGACATATATATAGTTACCAGGTTATGAGGCTAAACAGGACCAAGGTCAATTTGCATGTTATACAGGGGTGAACAATTAATGGATTCAAACTGTTCCTCCAGTTCAAGGGATTTAGGGAAAGAATAGTTCAGGAGATAGATGATAAAGAAATGCAAATTTCATTAGATCCTATGCAATCCTACATATCTTTTGACTCTTTGCTGTGTAACACTCTAAAAGACTTCGCAGATAGTGCAAACTATTCACTTTCTGAAAGCTCTAAGCTAGGCAAACAATTTGCCTCAACTTTCACAAAAATTGGGGCAACTTTGACTTTTAACCCATACCCAACAAGCAAATCGACCTTTGACCTTTTTTGCCCCAAAATGTCATAACGATAGGTCGTACACGCACAGACATAACATTTCAGGGATCTGTAGGGTGATACATTGACATTTGACATGTTTGAAAGTGTTATTGAAATAAGATTAAATTTTGCCCCCTATACGATCTTAAGGGGTCATTTGGGGGTCTTTTTGATGGTCAAGGTCTCAAAATATTGCTTGACCTAAATAAGCTGGTTGCCAACTTTTACGCGATTTTTCCAAAATAGAACCAGTCTAAAGGGGAACCTGAGTAATTGTTCCTGGATTAATATCCTTTTTCCTTGGGAAATCCAACTATAATTGACGGATCGATAAATATCTGACTCACACAGTGGGGCACGTCCCGTGTCATTGTTTTTGAAGAGGCGTTAACGTGATTTGAGGAGATAGATGCCCATGATTTATGAAAAAAGCAAAGGCAAAAAAAACTTCTAGTCATTTTTAAATACTTTCATCAGGAATGTATGAAATGGTTCTTCAACAACAACAAAAAAAAAGGCCATTTGAAATTTATAGATCTAGTGAAGAGCTATGATCTTTTTTCATGGATACTACGAATCATTTGACCTCTTCCACCACCCCTCGGTCCCTTTCAAAGTCAATCGTTTAAATTTCATGTCACACGTTCCAATATTTTAATGCTCTGCGTGCTAGCCATGCGCTTCAGCGGAAAAAGTTGAAATTTTGAAATATTTTCTCAAAATATCAAGAGCTATCTTAAGAATTACAGAACCAATACTAGGCTTGTTTGTACTCATTTTAATGCATTTTTCATGCTCATTCCAAATATGGTCATGAAAATTTACATTTCTGAAATTTTTGAATTAAAAAAAAAATTTGAAACATGTCGTCTGCAGTCATCACCCGCGTGAAGAGAGTTAAACATTAATTTTTACCCGATGAACCACATCATTTAGGTAGTCAACACCTCGGGTTAGCCCATTAGGGAATCATTGCCTTTTTAATTTTTCACGATGTCACCTAGAAGACTGTATAGTGCCCATGGATCATTTCCTTCACATAAAATAATCATATCAATCATGTCAAAAACAATTGGACACCTTCCGGCCTCAAACATCGTGGAATGCTGTCAATTCTTACCGTATACTTTACACATGATATTTACAGAGTTAAATGATTGAAAACGTTATTTGATATATAGTGTGGTTTATTTAACATTGCGTCGCTGGGCGGGAAAAACTCATAATATTTAATTCTAAAGGTCAAATGCGAAACATCATATGTAAAAAGTGGGGCCCAATACAAAACTTCAATATGTCAACTTGAAGGAAATGTCCCAACACATATTCTGGTGCTTCCCTTTTTACATATTTTAACTGTAAATTGCATAAGTGTCTGTAAATAACCAAAAGAGCAACACCATGTTAATATGTAAATGTTTTTGCGTCTCACACAATATGGCAAAATCGTTACATACGAGGTTTTGTAATTGGGGCCCATTTTTTAATTATGAGGTTTTACATTTGACCTTTGAGGTTTTTAGGGTAGACGAGGTATTGTTGGTCGAAGCAGCCAAAAAATTATCTAAATCAATATATTATTGCCAAAAAACTCGACTTTGATGTTTTGCAAAAGTTCGTTCTACAAATCAGATACTTTGAAAACTTGCTTATTGTTGTTAATGGGTTAAATACGTTTTACAAAAGTGTTGTTCTTTCAGCCCTCTTTATAACATAACTCAAGATTCACAGGACCTACAAAAGTATATTAAAATAAATGAAATGGATACTTTAATGTCGTTTCAAGGGATTTGATGTAGATTTGTCTCATATGCGAATATGGTATATTTAACGGTACAATTTATCATGTGAAATACCGCAATTTTACCACAAGTTATCTAAATCACCAAGTATGGAAGACACTGACTCAAATCAAATTGATTCTATGCTATACGTTATTTGATGAACATCTCAAAAAAAGTAATTACCACCCCGCATTAAATAACGGCCATTATTCACATAAGGGCTATTGTATCACACATTTGTAAAATGCGTTGGAAGCAGAATTTATTTCTGCACTTTTCGGCATCTCATATGTGTAGCAATTGACTAAATATTGACGTCACAGCGTTCATTTAAATGAGCGTACCCCAAGATTTGAAAGTTGCAGTAAATTCTATTGATTTGTATTTAGTATAATAGTATAGAAGGAAATCTGTGTAATGATATCTGAGTGTTTTTGTATTGCTCTAATTGCAAGTTTCAAATATGGACCTCACTACATTAAATTGGCCGGTGTTTTATTGTTTTCTGGGCTATCGTATCAAATGAGATAAATTCTGTTTCCAAAGTATTTTACAGATTTGTAATAAACTGCTCAAATAAAGAAAGTCCGCAGTCATGTAACCCGTTCTACATCAAAACCTGATATTGTTATGACAATTTGATTGATAAAGTCGTGTGCATAATCTTGTTAGCTCCAATTTGATACCAAATTTGGTACCCAAAACTCTAAATTCACAGAGATTGATACCTGTATATGAAATTTGGTGCATTTTCAAAAGTTGCAAATTAAAAACGGAGCACGCGGATCTGTAGGTGAATGGCAGAGTACGACCATTAACATAGCCCGAAACTACCGCTTGGTCATATCGATCGCATCGTGCCCTAGTATTCATCAGTAAAGCACTGTAACAATCCATGCGTTTTAAATTAACAATTGAATAAAGCGCGCACTTCGGATAGTCGACATGGGTTCATCGTGGGCAAACAAGCTTGACCACATTGCCACGCTAAGCAATTTCGACCGCGTGTATCGTTTTGATTTGCAACTTTTGAAAATGCACCAAATGCCATAAACTGGTATCAATACTTGTTACTGTTGAGTGTTTGGTAGTAAATTTGGTATCAAACTAGAGCTAACAAGATCCTGCACACGACCGTATCAATCAAATTGCCATAACAAGGTCAGGTTTTGAAGTAGGACGAGTTACATGACTGCGGACTTTCTTTATTTAGCAGTTTACATTAGCCCATTTTTGAATAATGATCGTTATTTAAAGGTTTTTTTTTTTGAGATGTTTATTATATACGAGCGTAGAGTGATTTATTTACAAATCATATTGAGAAAAAAATAGTGAATAGTTTGAGTCAATGCAATAAATACTTCAATGTCGTTTCAAAATATCGTTTAATAGGAATTTAATGCAGATTTATCTCATATTTTGCGTCTCAAATTGACTGGTTTAAGGCACATTTCAATTTTGGAAGTACTTGTCATGACAAATACTACAATTAAACTAAGTTATGTAAATTGGTAAATTTAGAAGACATTAAAATGGTTCTATGGACTGAAGTTTGAGTCTTTTATATTGTGATTTATAACAAACATTAACTGAGGCATGTTTCGTTTCAGTTAATATTCCCAAGGAAAATACATGTCAAAACCCAATAGCTACTGATCACAAAGTTGACAAGGAGGTATTTAATGGACGCTTTTTATGTATGCATAAAATCAGCATGTAAAAAGCCACTTTATAGATACAACTGCGTTGGTTACGAAAGAAACCCAAACCGTGTAGTATATGGACCGGACCATCAATTATTCCAAAGAAAAATTTTCTCAAAAGTGAAAAGCTACTTTTCACTAAAGTACAAAGGAATACACAATGAACGCTTTTTATTTATACATTAAATCCATTTGTAAAAAGCCTTTTGACAGATACAACTAGTTTAAAACAGTATTGTCTGTAAAAAAAAAGTGAAGTGGGTTTATATAACTCCCAACACGCCGAGCCACAATGCTCACCAATGGTTGTCGCCTAAAGGACTATTCCCATATCTCCAGAGGGCTCTAGTTAAACCTCATTACCTCAGATATCTCAGCCCTTTCCATTTCACATCTTATCCATTATTAATTCGTTGCCCAACCGTTATCTAGCGTATTGTAGATGGCGAGGACATTATCGAAACAAAGTATCTGAATCAGATATTAATTGATCCACCCCTGGACCGCCAATCTTTTTAATATGCTATTTGTAGTATGTTATAGCAACGTTCGATACAAATAAACATATTAAAAAAAGTAACTAACCCCCCCTTAAATAATGGCCATTATTCAAAAACGGGTAATTGTATTACAAATCTGAAAAATGCGTTGGAAGCAGAATTTATTTCTGCACATTTTTACACCTCATTTGTAGCAATTGACTAAGTATTAACGTCACAGCGTACATATAAATCAATGTAACCCATGATTTGAAAGTTGCAGTAAATTGTATTGATTTTGTATTCAGTGTAATGGAAGGAAATCTGTGTAATGATATCTGAGTGTTTTTGTATTGTAAAAATTTGTATGTAAGTGCAACTTTCAAATCTGGACCTCGCTACATTAAATTGACCGGTGTTGTATTGTTTTCTAGGCTATCGTATCAAATGAGGTCTCAAAATGCGCAGAAATAAATTCTGCTTCCAACTTATTTTACAGATTTGTAATACAATAGCCCCTTTTTGAATAATAGTCATTATTTAAGGGGGGTTAGTTACTTTTTTTGAGATGTTTATTAAAGTATGAGTATAACGTTTTAGGCCAAACAAAGTCAATACTTAGTTTCCCGTCAGCGCCCAGACTTCATTTTCTGAACCTCACTTGAATTCAATATTGTGATTTTCCAAAAATACTGGTAACATTTGCAAACAATACCGATGAATATCTGTGCATTTTTAGCGGAAAATCAAAATCAAAACATCAATTTTGCTACCAAACTTGCAGCCTCTCTTTAGTATACTTTTAAACCACACTTGGGCTATACATCCATCTTTGGGTGTGTGAGCGGTAAATAACAATACATTTTACACTTGCGTTTGGTCATATAATGAAAGTCACAAAAATAATGAATAATGAATAGTGAAAATGTTACCTCGCTTGTTTTCCGAAATTATGTGACGGGAAAATCAAGATTGATTGCCAGGAGCCTTATTGCAAGTGACAATCGTCTGATTTTATAACGTGAATGGATGTGACTGATAACCCCTGTATCATCAAATGTGGGCAGGTGGTCAAAAATGTTCGCTATAATTAGAGAATAAAGGTATTGTTTTTAGCCGCTGGAGTGCATATCGTCTCATATAACACGGGCGACATCATTATTTTAAGTAAAACAACGAGGCGAAGCCGAGTTGTTTTACGCCAAAAAAAATATTCTCATTCTTAAAGACGCGCGTCGACGCACACCCGCTGTCCCGTGTGATATCGTGTCATATCACACGGCTAAAGCTGGGTAAGAACCAATAAGATTGCAGGAACGTTCTCAAGTGTTTAAGAATAGCTACTACACTTCGATTTGATGATGCGATAAAGCAATATAAGTCGTTTGTCGTTAAAATTAATTGTTTTATTGCTTAAAGGTACGTGAAAGTAATATACTCAGGAACAGTATTGATCATTATGAGGGAATCTCTAGGGTCGGTAATAAATTTTGCAAATAATAATAAAATGGAAGAACAGAGTTAATAAGCAACATGCTGGTTCGCTTTGTTTGATCGCATTTATGAATGGGACATGAAGGACCTCAGTTGCAGGTTTGTTTTTGTTCAATGAGCTCAGGTCAAAGTTGACTAGTTGCTAAAAAATAAAGGGTAGTTAACCTTCTTCAATTTTCGAGAGTTTAAGACAAGGAACTTACTGCTAATTGTCTTATTGTAACCCGTACGATATTCGGGGAGTGATCCTGGTTGCGACGGTCATTTGTGGAATTGCTAGGGTGTGCGCTCTTGAAGCTGCAAAGTCCCTGTGTTGTTGTTAAATGGTTTATGGAATGGTGTGGGGCCATAGTGGTCAGCGACAACCTGTGCTGAGGCTTGTGGATCACTGTCTAGGCGCTGTGCCTGTGCGTAGAGCGCCTTTTCCCCTAAAGAGTGAGCATGGTGATTGGTAGTACTTGGGATATCGTTTTCAAGTGCGGAACACCAATCACGAAAACCATCACATGAAATATCCCTCATGATTTTGAACCAATCTCAATGAATCTAAATTAAGTTTCGTTTTTGTCTTTTATGTTCTGTATTATTAATAATTAACAATAATAATAAAACTATTCTTTTATAGCGTACACCCTTTCGTCCTTTAACGCGTAACAAAGAAAACAAAATGCAAGAAACAGTAAACAAACAAAATAATATGTAAAAAAAGATAAATAAATTATTAAATCAATGTGTTTTTAAGATTTTTAAATAGCTCAAGAGTTTTATAGCTCAAGAGTTTTATAGTCTTTCATATGATAAGGTAAGTTGTTCCAAAGTTCAGAAGAAGCATGGCGAACAGATCGGGTTCACAAGAAGCAGAAAAAGTGATGTTGAAACGAAATTTAGTTTTGAAGACGAACGTAGCCTACAAGATGGTTTGCATTCCTGAATCAAGTCAGCAAAGTAATCTGGAGCAAGTCCATGAAGACATTTAAAAGTCAGTAAAAGAATTTTGTACATGATCATACGAGTGATGTGATCATAGGAGCCTGAACGAGAAACAACAAGTCTAGCTGCTGAATTGTGAAATCGTTAAAACTTTGGGATTTCTGAGTGAGGAAGGCCATATAGAAGACTATTGCATGGATCAAGAATGCACTTAAGTTTTTTTTCTCTAAAACGTTTCTAATGCGACCTATTTTGTAGAGAGAGTACGAGTACGTTGATATAAATATCCATGCTGAGATTATGTCAATAATGACACCCAAGTTACAAACATATTTAACACGATTTTCTGAAATTAGAGTTGATGTGAAGAACCTCCGCTCCGTTAATGTCAATACCGAGTGTTTCAGAATGACGTACTTGGGTACCATCAGCGTAAATCATTCTACCAAAACCATGAGAAGCTGCTATGTCATCAAGAATAGATGTATAGCCTACATTGTAAATGGTAATGGATGCATGGTGTATGCGGTTCATTAATATAACGATGGATTGAGCATTTTGACGTCGCCATTGGATTAACATATAATACAATAAACAATTGTAACATAAACAATTCTAAATGGGTTATATGGTGTCAAAACAAAATGCTGTTATTCTAAAACCGTCGAGGTGCGACAAAATATCTCACTGTAAATATGTTGTTTTTCAATTTGTAACTGCTAACCGTCTATTTTGAATTTTCACTTGTTTTGATATTTCATCTCTATTGGTTTGTAAATGGAATGTTCTAGAATTTCAATGGAAACCACTAGAATGATCCTGATTGCTACTATTACAGTAACCATCTATGATTTTGATTGGTTGTGGTGATGTAATTAGCTATAATAGAATTGATGTAATGTGCAGTAATAAACACACTCATAGAAATGACTTGTTCGCCTTGTTGGCGCAATTCAAAAGGAGTAAGTTTGGACAACTCAAAAATAGTGTAAAAGTTGCCAAAACAAAATTCATTTTAGTTATCCGAACTTAAAAATGCTGAAAAAGCTCAAAAGTTCCGTCAACTAATCAACTTTGTTGGCATTACTTAAAAAGTTGATGTAAGTCGTTGCGTCAACTTTTTAAGTAATGCCAACTTCTGAATTCAAGTTCAGGGAACTTAGAAAAATAAACAAGGTTCAAAGAACCAATTAGTTGAGTTATTGTAACTCAACATGTAAGTTGATGTAACTCGTTCATATTAAGTTACTGGTACTTATTGTTTTGAGTTATTTTAGTTAATTTAGTACTTTGTTACTTAATTCACGTAATTGGATCATTTTCTGCACAATTAGCAGTATTCAAATATTAATTTTTGTAATCAGTGCAATATTTTGTATACTATAGCACACGTCTAGAAAATTATGCTAACCTAGGCTAGTTTTATTTTCTGAGTTGTAACAACTCAATAAAGTAAGTGCAAATGAGTGCGACCAACATAATGATATCGAGTCAGCGTTACTCAAAATTGTACGCGTTGGCATTACTCGGAAAGTTGACGCAACGACTTACATGTACATCAACTTACTGAGTAATGCCAACGAACAATTTCTATGAGTGCATAAATAGTGAGGATAATTCTAGAATGGTAACAAATTATATATAAGACCTGGAAAATCATTAAACGAAAAGGAGCAGTGTAGAGTTAATATAACAAGGAACTCTGTGAAACTTATGTTAGCCAGTAGTGATACAAAAGTTACCATAATTGTGTGAAGTCTTCAAATTTCGGTTCGCGGTTCTTGAATGTTGGAGAGAAGAAAATACGAAAGAGGCGGTAGTGAAAGCCAATAGTGCTTGATTGTCTTGTCAAGTCAAAGAAGTGGCACACGGAAATATCTCCATCAACGAACTGTGGTATTTTGCTGAACTAACATAGTGAAACTTATGATAGCCAGTACTGATACAAAAGTTACCATAATTGTGTGAAGTCTTCAAATTTCGGTTTGCGGTTCTTGAGTGTTGGAGAGAAGAAAATACGAGAGGCGGTAGTGAAAGCCAATAGGGCTTGATTGTCCTGTCAAGTCAAAGACGTGGCAGACTGAAATATCTCCATCAACGAACTGTGGTATTTTGCTGAACTAACATAGTGAAACTTATGTTAGCCAGTAGTGATACAAAAGTTACCATAATTGTGTGAAGTCTTCAAATTTCGGTTCGCGGTTCTTGAGTGTTGGAGAGAAGAACATAAGAAAGAGGCGGTAGTGAAAGCAAATATTGCTTGATTGTCTTGTCAAGACAAAGAAGTGGCAGACTGAAATATCACCATCAACGAGCTGTGGTATTTTGCTGGACTAACATAGTGTGTTATCTGACTGTCAGGCAGATAGCTTGCTCAAGTGATCTCCGAGAGAGGAGCTTACGGTCAACATAGACGACCATTTGGAAAACACTAGCATAGCAGCTAGGATAGTGAAAACATAGTCTTCAGGACTTGGACTGAGACTGTGGTAGACCAGGTGTTTCCCTTGGGTAGATAGGATCTCGGACATTGCCGGATCTTGGATCAAGAACTGAGACCACCATTCTGAATCTTATCAGAACTTCAGCCAATCAAGATCACCAGGCTTAGTTAAGTAACCATAGCAAAGAAATATTGGTAGTAATATTAAGTTTAAATCTGTAATTTGATTGACAGCCATTCTGCACTAATTAATAAATAATCATATAATGTTGTTTGATATAATAAACAGTGTGTTTGTGTGTTTGGTGTTGAGTGAACTCGGTAGCAGGTGATTTTGGCCTGGGTCATTTTAGTGACCATAAAACTTGTAGTTTCATCAGCCCTGTACGTCACGTGTCGCGTGTTCTATATACCGCCTGGGATTGAGAGCGATTTTTGAAATAGTGAACCAGTTAAAAGCAGAGTCTATAATTCAATATCTTTTAATTAGTCGTTGTTTATTTATAATTAAATTAATTAAATTAAAACGCAAACCATAAATATTTTCACATTGAATATCAGCTATTTAGCTTACTGATCTTAATTTTTAAGTTGTCATATTTTGATTTATCTTATGAGTTACAAGATCAGAGGTGCCAAATTAGTATTCTTTAGTGGCATGCAAAGCACTCCATTATCTTCGCGCTTAAGGGCTGGGGTATGAACGTTTGGACAGTATTTATTTTGGGACATCAGAGCACATCAGACATATCGAATTGCATTCTGAATACGAAGAATGTCATTCTGATATCAAATAATTTTCATTTTTGAAATTCGCAATTTAATACACATTTTATGGCAAATCATTAAAATTGATATTTTTGATATTTAACAGTGCTTGAAGTAAACTTTATAAATCTGATGATTTATACTTAAAGTGTATGTAGGTGGGATGAAAAGCCGACGATCAATTGAAAATTTTGACCTTTCGTATTGAAGATATGGATTTTTTTCCCCAAAACACCAAAAAAATAGGTCTTTTGGGAAAAAATCCATATCTTCAATATGAAAGGTCAAAATTTTCAATTGACCGTCGGCTTTTTCTCCCTGCTACATACACTTTAAGAATATATCATTAGATTTATATAATTTACTTCGAGGACTGTTATATATCAAAAATTTAAAAATATCAAATTTTTATAATTTGTCATAAAATTTGTATTATATTGTGATTTTCAAAAAATAAAAAATATTTGATATCAGAAAGACATGCTTCGTATTCAGAATGCAATTCGATAGGTCTGAGGTGCTCTCATGTCCTACAAAAAATACTGTCGAAGCGCAATAAACGCTCATTTTAGATCCCTTAATTCAAATCAATACAATTTATTGCAACCATTAAAATCATGTATGTTTTAAAACACTAATTTGTTGCTAATATTGAACGTCAGTGGACCTATGGGGTATCAAAATACGCGTGAATAAACCATCGTTCTTTCTATATAAAACTATTGTGAATAACGGCTGGGTAACATTTTGTGGATTTATAACTGCTGGTTGTGGGTATGAAAAAAGCATGTACTTAACATCGAATGGACAATTACTTCTTTTCCTGAAGATAAAGCTAACATCCAATGGCGAAAAATGGTGGTAAGGGATTATGTAATGGACGATTTTTGTTTGCGCATTAAATCTATACTATCTTAAAAGCCTTTTAACAGATACGATTGGTTCATTGGGTCAAAACTGCTATTGATATTAGGTAAGAGTTAAGTGAGGTAAAACGAGAAGAAGAACATTATAATTTCAACACCAAATACGCAATGTCAAATTTTCACCATAACTGTGGCTGAAATATCCACTAGGTAAACTAAACCTATTATTCCTTGCAACATAACTGGAAATGAAACTGATCAAGTTGCTAGTATGGAATGCACTCCTTAATGGCTTGGAGGGCTAGACTATGGCTAAAGCAGATTTTTTAAAGCAAGGGGTTTTTTTCACCGTTTATGTGCACTGGCTGCTCTGGGGAAAGGATACAATTTGTTCATCATATCAACCGAGAAGTCTAATAACTCTCTTACATCATAAACGTGTCGTTTTTCTTTAAAATGTGTGTCCCTAAAAACACATCGAGTGATTGATGTCTCATTTTTGTATTGTGTTGCAAACCGATCAAAGAAATAATGTAGTACGCGCAGTGCTTTCGGGCGCGTTCATTTTTCTTGAGGGTGGATGCATTTATATTTGGTTTCATTTCCCTCATTTTTAGAGACCATTTTGTTACCAAAAAGTAACAAATATCATGGGATTTTTTTCTCGTGTATGAAATAATAATTAAAGGTTAATAAATGTGTTAATAAATGTGTTGGGAGTTAAATTGTACGAAATAATGTACGCTATGATTTGTTGATGCGTGCATTATTTTGTTATTAACCTATTATAATTAGAACTTAGCGGTTCGTTTTACTGTTTTTGTTCATTTTACTGTTTCTGAGGTACCATAAAGGCTAAAACGTATTATTATTGATCAGTCAGATGTAATAACTTTAGTACCGTATGCTATCAATTGTTATGCGCCTGTCATACTTCACAGGATCAGCCCTACTTACAAGAAATGAATGGTATTTTAGTAAATCCGTTGTTATTCGTCTATGTTCGTTTTATATCCTGCTATCATCCGCTAAAATGCGTTTCGTGTTAGATGATGTTCGTTAAAGTCCGTTGGCAAGTTTAGTGCATGGACAAAACTTAATACGCCTGTCACACATCGCCGGATACAAGAAACGGATGGTATTTTAGTAAATCCGTTGTTGTTCGTCAATGTCCGTTTTGTGTTCTTTTTATGTCCTGCTTTCATCCGCCAAATGCCTTTCGTGTTAGGTGATGTTCGTTAAGTCCGTCGACTGGTTTTGTCAGTGACCAGTGTAACATTTCAAATTTTGCAAATATTGAGTTCGAGCCCTTTTGTTTTTGTTTAAAGCAATACTTGTACATTAAATTTGAACAATTTTCCAATTTTTTTCCAACTAAAATGGCTTCAATTGGGTCCTAATTTTCACACATTTTCAAATAAAATTTTACACAATGATGATAATAATGATAATACCTACTGGACGTTTTCGCTTCTCTGTTTTGGACACCTGTACCGTTTAAAGCAATGATTACTACACCATTTGTTTCCAATATTATCGTGAATCCCGGTTTTTCTGACCATTTTTCTATACTTGCCAATTTCCACTTGAAGAGACCGTCTATGCCAAAAGTGAAAATAACAACCCGGCGTCTCATAAATATTGATTCTGAAAAATTCTGTAGTGATATTGCTAACAGTCTTTCAAACACTGATTTTTCAAATAATGATATTGATTTTTGTGTGGAAAGTTATGAAAATGCGCTTCAATCAACACTTAACAAACATGATCCTGCTAAAACCCGTGCCGTCAAACTTTGCACTGAATCTCCGTGGTTTAATGATGATATTCGCGCAGCCAGGAAGAAACGGCGTCAGCTTGAACGGAAGTGGCGCAATAATGGGAAACTTGAAGTTTACAGGCTGGAATATCAAAATCAACGTGCCCTCGTGAAAAACATGATCAAAAATGCAAAAGTGTAATATTATTTTTCACAAGTTAGTGAAAGTGCGGGTGATCAAAAGAAACTGTTCAATATCATTGACAAATTTCTTCAAAAATCTAAAATAAATGTGGTACCGTCTTCTGATTCTGATGAATCACTTGCAATCAAATTTGCGGATTTTTTCCGTGAGAAGATAGAAACCATTCAGAAAACATTCATTATCAAACCTATTTGCGCTACATCAAATCCATTCTGCTCGTCTGTACCAAAATTGAATTCTTTCGCACCCACTGATCGTGATGAGGTTAGAAAAGTCATCATGAAATCACCATCGAAATCATGTGAATTAGATCCTCTACCTACATCTCTAATTAAGGACAACATTGATATTTTTGTGCCATACATTACTGACATTGTCAACAAATCGCTTCTTCCAGTAATTTTTCCACAAAGTCAAAAAGCTGCTTATGTTCGTCCTCTTATTAAAAAACCTACTTTAAAAACCTACTTAAAAAACTACCGACCTATATCCAATCTCAAATTTCTTGGAAAGACAATTGAAAGAATTGTTTTTAACAGAATTTCAAGCCATATCAATACATTTTCCCTATCAGATCCCTATCAATCAGCTTATAAACACTACCATGAAACAGAAACTGCTCTTCTTCGAGTTAATAATGACATCCTCACATCACTTGACAATGGTCAAATCACAGCTTTGATTCTTCTCGATTTAAGTGCTGCATTTGACACTGTTGACCATAATATTCTTCTCTCCCGTTTTCACTATTATCTCGGCATTCAAGATCTTGCCCTGGACAGGTGCAAATCATATCTTACAAATAGGCCGCAATATGTTCGCATTGGCAATGCTACTTCTCATTGTACAATTCTTAATTACTCTGTGCCTCAAGGCTCTGTACTTGGACCTCAGTGGTTTACCATTTACACCTACCCTGTACGGGATATCATTCTTCGCCATCAATTGAATTATCATGTTTATTAGACCATTCACAAGATGCTGTGAACTACCAAACCGCAACAGTTTAAAATGGTTGCTAACCTTAAAACTGTCTTGTGTATCGCATGACATTATAGCTGTGTAACTTATTTTGTAGTTTTAGATTATTTTTTTAATATTTATAGAAAAATAGAGAACTTGAGGGAAGAAAATGTCAACTTAAAGGGATATAGTTACAGAGATTTAATTTCAACAACCAAAACGTAAAATTTACTTTATTATGCTGAAAGGCGCATCCCATCATGCATTGCATTGTATCTACTTTCTCCATAGCAAATATGTACATGCGATTATTAAAATTCAAATATGAAGTGTCTAGCATGTTTAATTAAAAAAAATAACCCATATTACGAGAGTGAAGATTGTACATTGGCACTCCACCTGATCCCTCCCTCTGTCGGGGAAAAATAGGTTGACCGCCATTATTTTTTACCACAGGCCCACGAAGTCTACGATGTTCGATACTCATGGTAATTACCTAGTTTACATGGAACACCATGCCATGATTTCTGTATAGAAAACAGAAGAAAAAGGCTGCTTAAAATCATTAAAAATCACTCGATATCTCCCACATGTGGTACACATAAATCATGACCAATCCAAATTTAGCCAAAATTATTCAAATTTCTGCTCATTTTAATGCTTACTTTAGGTGTAAATGATTTTTTTTCTGAGAATTGAAATTAAAGGGCGCACAACCATACAGTTGGTGGTGTGAAATCTGAACCTACTAAAGATACAATAAGGCTTACAGAATCCAAGGAAAACATCCTTCAGCTCTGGTACCACAATGTCTACTTTAATCTATTAACGTATACATGTATAGAGAGTCATTTTTATAGAAAAATTATAACTTTAACAAATTCCCTCACGGTTCGTTACTTCAAAATTAAACCTAATTACTGTTTGTACAGAGGGCTACCACATTGCTGCTTTACAAACTTTTACTTTAATGGAACAAGTCGTTTACATTTCTCTCCATTTGTGATTTATCACCGTCGGTTTCTACTAATCTATTAGATTAGTGTCGAGTTCGGTAATTGCGTTTCAATTATTAATATCGTTCAATAAATCATGTTGTAAATACTACTTGTAATACAGAACATGAATGATAAATTGGTTCAGTGTCATGGGCTGCAGGTGATATTTCACGTCATTTGTCGTCTCCGCTTTAAACGTTAACCCAAGTACCAGGCACGAAAAAAACAAACATGGCGCATCTTCCAATGGCGAGAACTGAAGTGGCAAAAGTTTGTTAAGCAACTAGCATTGATTAAATGCGATGAAACAAACCGTATAATCATGAAACATCCAAATCTTTTGTTCATATCATTTAATATTAATTGCCAAATTTGTTACCTACAACTATGTTGTTTATTCCATCATCAAGGTAAATGCGCTTACCGATATTATTATTGCCACGTTCCTTTAAATAACGATACGGAATAAGATTCGACCACGCACTTCTTTTGGCCATAAGCAGCCATCGATTTAACCCTATGATTTAACGACAGACG
The DNA here is from genome assembly GCF_039555335.1 of Amphiura filiformis. NCBI lineage: Eukaryota > Metazoa > Echinodermata > Ophiuroidea > Amphilepidida > Amphiuridae > Amphiura > Amphiura filiformis. The sequence goes on from NC_092637.1 coordinate 30,317,060, forward strand.
ACTTATATTGCTTTATCGTATCATCAAATCGTAGTCATGCCAGAAGCACCCCAGGAGAAGCAGAAGCTTTATAACGTAGATTGTTCACCAGCTGTCTACATTTGACTGGACAGGTGTAATTACAGCCGCGTGATAAACTTATAAATACGTTTAAGAACTAAATTTGTTTTGTTTTTTATGTACTTTGCTATAATTTACTAAAGCGTCTGTCACACTTGAACGGACTGGGTAAACGTACATCGCCGTATACAAAAATATTTTATCCGGTGGCAAAATCACCAGTCCGGCAGAAGATGCGGTGGGATTTGGGGTCCGATTTCCGTTTGTGGTTTGGTGCAAAATGCATTACTTAAGGCCAATTGAAGCCATTTTAGGGACGGTTTTTATACTATTATTGTGTAAACTTAAGTTTGAAAATGTGTGAAAATAAAGGCCTAATATTAAAGCCATTCGTGGCCAATTTTTCATTATTAGGTCTAATAATTTTCTTACATCATAAACGTGTCGTTTTTCTTTAAAATGTGTGCCCCTAAAAACACATCAAGTGATTGATGTCTCATTTTTGTATTGTGTTGCAAACCGATCAAATAAATAATGTAGTACGCGCAGTGCTTTCAGGCGCGTTCATTTTTCTTGAGTGTGGATACATTTAATTTGGTTTCATTTCCGACATTATTAGAGACAATTTTGTTACCGTTTATGAACATTACGTTTGGGTTTTGGAAAGAACCTTCTGTTAAATCATGCATGACTCAATTACAAATCTCTACATCCCTTTCTTCTTGTCTATTGATATTTTAAATAGTGTTTATCTTTCCCTAATAGATAGCACCCTGATCGATTATTCCTGCATATCAATATGCTTCATTTACATTACATTACAGAGATCGGACACTAATCCCTACCATAACAAACCATGTAAAGGTGATATAACAGGTCTATATTACAGGATTAGATTAGTAAACTATGATCTATTTGCAAGTATTATAATATATTGATTGAGCAGGAAAGATTTGATACTATTTTTTGGTATAGTAGTCTAGTTGCCGGCGTGCGATATTTTTTTTTTCCTAGTCAACATTTGCATCACATAATACATTTATATGAAATAGGCCTATGAGGCTGGATTGAGCTGTGTTCAGTTTTATACGGCGGATTTATTGCCATAATTATTACCTCTTATTTAACAAAAGAAAAACAAATTTATTCCAATTAAAATTCTACCAGGGTTCGAACCCACAACCTTTTGATTAACAGTCGAGATCGAATACCACTACGCTGTGAGTGCTTCTGCCAGAAATGCGTTTGTTCATCATACTTATTAATTACGGAATAAATCGCAAACACACGATATATATATTACTTGTCTATTAGTACTAATAAATACGTATATAATCTCCAATCTATGCGGTTCCTATGCAAATGTTGACTAGTAAATTAATATAGGCTGCCGGCGGCGTCAGGTATACATAGAATTTTTTTTTATGATGATGACATGTATTACATCTTCTCTGGTATGATGCAAACTCATAGGTTTTGTGCGTTTGGCAATTTGGGAGGGGTGGGGATGGGGGTTCAAAATGACCCAACAGGATTATAAAATCTAATTTGACCGCTATATAAGAATCTACTTCTTTTATTACTGATTTAATTCCACGATTTGTTCCATTAAGCAATATCAAAGATTAATGTCACACATCTCACAACAGATATTTAGTTGGCTTAGTGGTCTTCCACAGTGCTGTTTAACCTGGAGGTACCGAGATCGATTCCCACCTCTGCCTGCAATTTTTTTAAAGACTGGGAAATAATAACCTGACATTCGCCGCTGACATTCGTACTTCAGAAGCGGAGTTATAACTTGTTAAACTTTGCTCCTTCCGTAAAAGGGTACATTATTTTGGCACTACATTATTTCTTTTTTTTTTTCACATTGCTGGTATTAAATATCAAATGGTCATAATTGGCGGTCACTTCAAATCATCCCCAACTGAACTAGGTTCAGGAATTTCCTCTCATTGTTAATTGTTGGTTAACCCACCACTTGAGAATAAAGGACTATGATAGGTGCAACAGGATTACCTACGGGATTATCTCAAGGATATAATTCTGTTCTCCATCCTTTTCTTACATCTTCTCTGATATGTGCTAGTGTCAATGGTTATTGTTAAAAGGCAATAAGGTGTGTAATTGCAATATTTCCTCTGAATAGGAAAGACTCTCTACATCGAGTTATGTATGCTGGTGGTTCGCAATACTGTTATTTAAGAGAAGGTATCTTCCAAATCCAAATCCAAATGAAACATATAGGTTAATAAATGCATATCACTTGTTGGGAGTTAAAATGTACGAAATAATGTACGCGTACTGAGATGTTGATGCGTGCATTTTTTTTATGTCTAAACTATGCAAGGCATTAACAGCTGCCATCGGTATGATAGCGCTGATGGGTTGGCGCCAAGATAGTTGTTAACCCCCCGTTTGAAGCTCAGCCGATTCTGGTTAGAGATAATTGGACCGGGTAGAGCATTCCAAAGGTGAGCTGAGGATGGAAGGAATGACCTCTGGTGGCTGACCAGGTTGGATGTTGAACAGATGTTGAAGGAGTTCTGGAGCTTCGCCATAGAACATCCGATGAAATAGAATGATGGCTCCTACTGCTCTTCTATGTCTCAGGTCCTGTATTTGATGGTTCTTTCCGTCTGCTTCTAAGATGCCAATGATGCGTACCGCTCTTCTCTGTATAGCATCAAGTTTGGACAGAGAAGTGGGTGTTATTAACCTATTTTAATTAGAACGTTTTACTGTTTTACTGAGGTACCATAATGGTTAAAACGTATTATTATTGATCAGGCAGATGTAATAACTTTAGTACCGTATGCTATCAATTGTGAGTGGACACTATAGTGTAGTCACCAGAGGGGGTTCCCATGCACCGAGTGCTTTTTTTTTCTAACTTACATTTTTGTAATCCTGAAGGTGTCTAGTAAATGAATTTTGATGTTCCCAAAATTCAATATTGTCCCATGGGGTTCATTTGGCGGCCATCTTGGATTCCGACAAAATTCAATTAAATTGACATAACTTTTGAACTAGACATCATAGGAAGACAAATGACCCCATTTTTCGGGATAATGTGGACATGAGCAACCAATTAAAAGGGTTATTGTCATGATTTAAACATGTTGGATACATTAAAATGCAAAATATTACTAAAAATAGTATCTTCAAGGCATACTCGTCTGTATATAATAGGAGCTCTTTTTGGTACATTGAGAAGGATATTTTGATGTTATTGATTTATTTACTATTTTCTCTTCTAGGTGCATGACTTAACTTATTATTAGCTAGAACTGGTGTTAGTGAACTAAATATCGTAGTATAGTTATAGTGAAGTGGTGGATAATCATGCCAAAACGCAAGGGTGATAAAGGTACCGAGTCAGACTCACTGCAGAAACGTCCACCTGTAAATTGTATTTTGCATGTGAGTGGTATTGAGCATCTAGATTATACGAGAGGGTATCAAAAGTTTTAGAAATCGCCCAGAAGTGAAAGAGCTATATCAATGAAATTTTGTCAGTGCAATCACTGGTCCTTATGCACACTATGATGCAAAAATGGTCTCATAAGAATGTTTACTTTTTTTACAGGCGCTAGATGTCAGTACCTGCCTATGTAACCGCATAACCAGCAAAATGGAGAAAATTGAGGCATGTAGCATGATTAAGTTCAATTTTAAGGGTTACAGTGGCCAAAAAATCTGTGATGAAATAAAAATTCATTTTCCAAAAAGCAACAGTGACAATATCACAATCACCACCGAAGATAACTTTCATTTCATCATCGATTTTCTAGGCACTGCAACCCTTCAGATGCAGGATCTTAATAATGCTGCTTGCCTCAATTTTCTCAATCTTGCAGTTTATGCGCAGTAACTGGGGCAGCAGGTTTTAGCATCTAGCGTCGCCTGTAAAAAAGTAAACATACTTATGAGACCATTTTTGCACCATAGTGTACATAAGGACCAGTGATTGCACTGACACAATTTCATTGATATAGCTCTTTCACTTCTGGGCGATTTCTAAAACTTTTTGATACCCCCACGTACACCGCTCAGTAAAGTAAGGGGCTCCGCCACTGACAAGCTGGCTCAGCTACATGACATTTGCGACAAAAGACACATTGAACCTCATGATTCACCCTATCGCATGGATGATGTCTGTAATCACATTCCGGAGAGTCTTGCTGGTGTAGATTTATATAGAAACAATTGGATATCATCGAGGCTGCTACCAAAACTTTACTGAAAATCAATATCGTTTGAAATGTAGTGCTAATGAAGCTTCAACATCACAATCCTCTCGTAACCGTAAATTACAATTATCAACTGTCATGCGACTGTTCCTCCACAATGTATCTTTTGTGAAAGACTGGAAATGAAAGTGTCTGGAAAGACTGAGAGATGCATCAAATTCCCAGCATTCAAGGACAAAGACGGAGCATTTAAGGAGCCTAATTGGAAACAGATTGAGCCTCGGGCACTAGAACTAGGACTACATCGTCTACATAGCATGGTGCAAGGTGAGGACCTGTTTAATTTGCAAGAGAGGCGAATTTCCACTATTCCTGTCGCGATTCTTTCAACACGCAGTACACAACTTACCTGCGTGATGAAGCAAAAGCGACAATTGAAACAGAGCAGGATCGTAAAGTTGCTGCACATCTGCTGGCATTCACTGTTGTCCTTGATTTCATTCAAAACCGAGTTGTTGGGCAGAAGGAGGTTAAGTTACTTACATCGCTGAATCTTCTGTACAATCATCAAGAGTTTGAAAGAAGTGGCTTCCCCAATCCAAAGTACACAAGTGACAAGCTGAAGGTCCGACTTGAGAACCATGATATTCATGACTCGATCACCTTTGCCAAGTTTTATCCGGGTGACAAAGGCTATATCACCTACAACCTGGTCTACGGCGCCATCATCTCTGACTTATTCATATAATAATAATAATAATAATAAGAGAGACTTAATATAGCGCCCAACGCTAATAGCCTCTGGGCGCTGAACAAATAAAATACCTTAAGCTACAAATACAGATATACTTAACTTAAACATGATAATAACAAGCATATATCTGACACAAGCAAAAACATTATAAAAGATCAAAGCACATAGTTTCAAATATCAAATCAAAGATATAAAGAGAGCGTGACCAGCACCATGTGAGTTGATTTAATTAACACATAAAATACCTTAAGCAATATATTAAACACCTTAAGATAAGCAAGATAATACAAAACCAATTTACATTTACGAGTATATTGAGTCAAATATTACTTCAACAATATAAATTAGGATATACAAAAACAAAGTACATATTTAAAAGTATCATATTTACAGAAATAGCACAACTTAAAATAACTTTGGAAATGTGAAAACGCGTGACCAGCACAATAACAGGAAAATGGTAACCCAGGAGAGGAGAGGTTACCAGCACTTCACTCTCAGTATGTGCAACAGCAACATACTCCCTGAAACACTAGGGCTGAGTTCGCGAGAATGATAAAAGCGATGTGCCCGGCACAACAATGACCATGATGACGTAGAAAAATCCCTGGAGAGGAGAGGTTACCAGCACATCACTCTCAACAAGTGCAACAGCAACTTGCTCCGTAAGATGACAAATCGGCAGGGTAATCAAATTAAATAAACAAATACATGAAAAATGGGCTAAATTCACGAGAATGATAAAAAGCGATGTGCCCGGCACAACAATGACGTAGAAAAATCCCTGGAGAGGAGAGGTTACCAGCACATCACTCTCAACAAGTGCAACAGCAACTTGCTCCGTAAGATGACAAATCGGCAGGGTAATCAAATTAAATAAACATATACATGAAAAATGGTTGTATAACAGCTAGGTACATCAATATATATAAAACTCCAAACTGTGAAATCGGGTTAATCTGGCAGCGTGAATAAATGCGTTTTTAAGCTGGTCTTGAACTGCTCAATAGATTTTGAACCGCGAATGAATGGTGGGAGTTTGTTCCAAAGTGACGGCGCGGATGACGAAAATGCGCGATAGCCGTATGTAGCAGTCTTGAGTGATGTAACTGGCGGTGGTTTTAGAAGCACTTCAGACGATGAACGAAGGGTACGAGCAGGCTTCCGAACTACAATGATCTCCTTGATGTAATCAGGCGCGAAACCGTGGATGGCTTTATAGGTAAGCAGAAGAATTTTGAAGATATAAGCTGGGGTTCAAAGATAAGTATAAGGACGTGGCCCTGTTTCTTCTACCAAGCACATGCTGCACTAGTATTGGGCACCTCTATAGAAGCAAACAACTCACCACTCATCATTATCAGCAAGGGAAACGACGTGTTTCATCTTGTATGGGACAATCTAAACAAAACAATGACGAATATCCATGGCTAGAATGTTGTGAACAGCACTGGTGGGATAATGATACAAGATGTGAAACCCGGGTTTAATACCACTAACCAGGATCGAACTCTCCCTCTCTACGCGCGGAGCAAGGTGCGCTCCCTAAAGGTAGATACACCCGAGACCATGGCTCCTGATCCTGTTCACATCTGTGGAAGCTATTGGGAGAAGCAACCTGTCCCAGGGTTTGGTGGCTAATCTCATTACCAGTGGCTGCCTACGTAGTGTATTGACAGGGAAGGCATATGCAAAAGCACTGTTCTGCCTCTAAACAGTCGGTGAAGCCGGTGAAGCGCTTGTTAATTAAGCGATTCATTGAGGAGGAGAACGTTGAGGTCACCAACCCCAAGACCTTGCTGAATCTTGTACAGACATGTACTCCTCGTGAGACCCTTGACCTCGCTTTACAGGACCCCTCCACTTTTACCATGCTTGTGAAGTATGTCACATATGAAGACAAGGACATACTCCTGTCCCACTTGGATGGTGAAGGGGTGATGGATAGGGGTGAAATAGTCGATAGTTGACTTTCTTTGGGGTTTCACACCGGTAGCTGAGAGGATCAAGAAGCCACTAAACCCTGGGACAGGCTGCTTCTCCACACTGCTTCCCGTGTAAATGACCAGACACGATATTCTTTGAGATGCATGTTGAGTACATTTCGCTATTTATCATGGGCGGAGTGAACACGGTTCCCTCAGGAAATTTGGGCCCAACTTGACTACAGATATGAACAGAAGCCATGGTCTCGGGTATATCTACGCTCGTAGAGAGGGAGAGTCCGATCCTGGTTAGTAGTGGTATCAAACCCGGGTTTCACATCTTGTATCATTATCCCACCAGTGCTGTTCACCACGTTTGGCCCATGAATATTTGTCATTGTTTTGTTTAGATTGTCCCATTCGAGATGAAACACATCCTTTCCCTCGCCGGTAATGATCTGCAGAGTAAGAGATGTGGAAACCTCATCAAGATCCTTGGCCAGCACTGTCTCAAGTTCCAAGGCGAAGTATGTCTCAGTGTCACAGTTATATCCAGCTTACTGAGAATAGCGGCAAGTTGTTTGCTTCTGTAGAGGTGCCGGATGATAGTGCAGAGCAGTATGTGCTTTGGTAGTTTCCAATCACCGCGTCTGCGACAGAGATGCTGCCGCTGTAGACCAGGTTGTTGGTGATATACCCTTTGTCACCTAGATGAAATTTGGCATAGGCGATCGAGTCATGGATAATGTGGTTCTCAAGTAGGACCTTCAGCTTCTCATTCGCCTCTCTTGCAAAGCGGTCCTCACCTAGCACCATGCTATGTAGACGATGTATGTAGTCCTAGTTCTAGTGCCAGAGGCTCAATCTGTTTCAAGTAGGCTCCTTAAATGCTCCGTATTTGTCCTTGAATACTGGGAATTTGATGCGTCTCTCAGTCTTTCCAGACACTTTAATTTCCAGTAAAAAGATACATTGTGGAGGGAACAGTCGCATGACAGTTGATAATTGCAATTTACGGTTACGAGAGGATTGTGATGTTGAAGCTTCATTAGCACTACATTTCAAACGATATTGATTTTCAGTAAAGTTTTGGTAGCAGCCTCGATGATATCCAATTGTTTCTATATAAATCTACACCAGCAAGACTCTCCGGAATGTGATTACAGACATCATCCATGCGATAGGGTGAATCATGAGGTTCAATGTGTCTTTTGTCGCAAATGTCATGTAGCTGAGCCAGCTTGTCAGTGGCGGAGCCCCTTACTTTACTGAGCGGTGTATAATCTAGATGCTCAATACCACTCACATGCAAAATATTACAGGTGGACGTTTCTGCAGTGAGTCTGACTCAGTACCTTTATCACCCTTGCGTTTTGGCATGATTATCCACCACTTCACTATAACTATGCTACGATATTTAGTTCACTAACACCAGTTCTAGCTAATAATAAGTTAAGTCATGCACCTAGAAGAGAAAATAGTAAATAATCAATAACATCAAAATATCCTTCTCAATGTACCAAAAAGAGCTCCTATTATATACAGACGAGTATGCCTTGAAGATACTATTTTTAGTAATATTTTGCATTTTAATGTATCCAACATGTTTAAATCATGAAAATAACCCTTTTAATTGATTGCTCATGTCCACATTATCCCGAAAAATGGGGTCATTTGTCTTCCTATGATGTCTAGTTCAAAAGTTATGTCAATTTCATTTAATTTTGTCGGAATCCAAGATGGCCGCCAAATGAATGTCATGGGACATAATATTTTGCATTTTAATGTATCCAACATGTTTAAATCATGAAAATAAACCTTTTAATTAATTGCTCATGTCCACATTATCTCGAGAAATGGGGTCATTTGTCTTCATATGATGTCTAGTTCAAAAGTTATGTCAATTTCATTGAATTTTGTCGGAATCCAAGATGGCCGCCAAATGAACGCCATGGGACATAATATTTTGCATTTTAATGTATCCAACATGTTTAAATCATGAAAATAACCCTTTTAATTGGTTGCTCACGTCCACATTATCCCGAAAAATGGGGTCATTTGTCTTCCTATGATGTCTAGTTCAAAAGTTATGTCAATTTAATTGAATTTTGTCGGAATCCAAGATGGCCGCCAAATAAACCCTATGGGACAATATTTAATTTTGGGAACATCAAAATTCATTTACTAGACACCTTCAGGATTACAAAAATGTAAGTTGCATGGGAACCCCCTCTGGTGACTACACTACTACGAATGAGCCGTAAACTATACGGATACAGTGCAAAATGTACGTGCAGGTCGTATTCATAGGTGTCTCAATTAGGCGCGACATGTTTCTCATAGCGTTTAAACCAATTAATAATCCTATTGCTGAATATATATTTTCTAAACACGAAATAAAACTAAATTGACCGGAGGCCGACTTTACGACTGATTCGTAGTGTCCAGTCACAATTGTTATGCGCCTGTCATACTTCACAGAATCAGCCCTACTTACAAGAAAAGGATGGTATTTTTGTAAATCCGTTGTTATTCGTCAATGATCGTTTTTTATCCTGCTATCATCCGCTACAATGCGCTTCGTGTTAGGTGATGTTCGTTAAGTCCGTTGGCAAGTTTAGTGCATGGACAAAACTTGATACGCCTGTCACACATCGCTGGATACAAGGAATGGATGGTATTTTAGCACATCCGTTGTTGTTCGTCAAATGCCTTTCGTGTTAGGTGATGTTCGTTAAGTCCGTCGGTAGGCTTTGTACATGCACACACCTTGAAACAGAGTGTGCCGAATACACATGTTCGGTAGTACGTAATTTAGTAGGCCCAGGTCAATAGTAAGCCTACGAATAAGCCTGTGATTCTTTTAGGCAGTGCTTAAAGGTAGGTCCTTGAAAAAAAAAAACCTGTGAAAATTACTGCCGACCCGTCGACAGGGCCCGTGACATTTTGTCACCAAAGTCAGTATTTAAGACGGACTTATATAGGCATATTACGGACATTAACATCAATCCATGCATGCTTTACTCATGATCTGCAATTGCGAGTCTTACTTAAGTGTCAGTGACCAGTGTAACATTTCAAATTTTGCAATTATTGTATATACAAGTGATAAAGTGTAATAAATAAATAAACAATAATAAAAAAAATTGGGTAATGGTGAATCCAACGGACGAGGACACCAAACACATCAAGGATCAATAAATGATACAAGAGGATACCTTGAATATATGAAACCTGGAAAGAAAAAAAGCAAGGTACACAACTTGACGTGGGGGAACAAGTAAAATACAGACTAGACAGTACGTAGGGGGGGGGGGGAAATAGGCATTAGAAGAAAAAGTGTACTAGAACAAGTGATGAAAATCACTGAGCACACAAGTAGACAAACACCAAACAACTAATGTAGGCCTAAAAACAGGCAAAGTTAGGTGCCGAGTGCCAAAGTTTAATGGCCAAAAATTTCCAATTCTAGAACCCACGGAGGTGTCAGGAAAACAGTACAAAAGTACACTGGAGTGATGAAAATCACTGTGCACATAGTAGACAAACAAAACCTAACAGACAAAAAAATCAACCAATAATAGTATAAAACCGTCCCCCAAATGGCTTCAATTGGCCTTAAGTAATGCATTTTGCACCAAACCATTGACAACACCCCTCTCATGGATAAACAAGTCGTCCTTCCTCTTTGGACATTCAACACTTAATGTTTAAAACAATCATTTATACAATAACAGTGAAAACCTTTCAATGGCTTGAATTAGGCCTTAATTTCACCAATTTTTGGCTTTTTAAAGCTAAAATCGTACCTGATGGCGCCAAAATGATCCACAAATGGCTACAATTGGGCCTTCATTTTCCAAACCTCTCAGACACTCCCCACTTTTCTTTAGGATCGACGTCCCTATGGTGCCACATGGATTCGCTGGCCATTTATCGGACGTTGAACGATCGGACATAAGACATAAGACGCCTGCAGGGGAATTACCTGCCAAACCGTATAGAGAAACGAACGGAATTTCACCACCGGTTGAAATTTTTTTTATATACGGCGATGTACGTTTACCCAATCCGTTCAAGTGTGACATACGCTTTAGTAAGTTATAGCAAAGTTCGACTTGTACATAAAAAACAAAACAAATTAAGTTCTTAACGTATTTATAAGTTTATCACGCAGCTGTAATTACACCTGTCCAGTCAAATGTAGACAGCTGGTGAACAATCTACGTTATAAAGCGTCTGCTTCTCTTAGGGTGCTTCTGGCATGACTACGATTTGATGATACGATAAAGCAATATAAGTCGTCTGTAGTTAAATCATAAGGTTAAATCGATGGTTGCTTATGGCTAAAAGAAGTACGTGGTCGAATCTTATTTCGTATCGTTCTTTAAAGGAACGTGGCAATAATAATATCGGTAAGCGCATTTACCATGATGAGGGAATATCCAACATAGTTGTAGGTAACAAATTTGGCAATTAATATTAAATGGTATAAACAAAATATTTGGATGTTACATGATTATTCGGTTTGTTTGATCGCATTTAATCAATGCTAGTGGAACAAACTTTTGCCACTTCAGTTCTCGCCATTGGAGGATGCGCAATGTTTGTTAGCCGAGACGACGTGGAATATCACCTGCAGCCCATAACACCGAACCAATTTATCATTCATGTTCTGTATTACAAGTAGTATTTACAACATGATTTATCGAATGATATTAATAATTGAAACGCAATTAACGAGTAACTCACTAATCTTTATAGTGCATAAGTTCGTGAAGTAGATTAGTAGAAACCGACGGTGATAAATCACAAATGGAGACAAAGAATAACGACTTGTTCCATTCAAAAATGATACAAAATATGAGGAAAAAATTCAAAACTACCTGATTTTTTTGAGTAGTAATTTGTTAGCGACCCTTTTGCACAAACAGTAATTAGGATTCATTTTGAAGTAACGAACCGCAAGGGAATTTGTTAAAGTTATAATTGTTTTATAAAAAATGACTCTCTATATACATTAATAGATTAAAGTAGACATTGTATTGTATGGTTGTGCGCCCTTTAATTTCAATTCTCAGAAAAATCATTTACACCTAAAGTAAGCATTAAAATGAGCAGAAAGTTGCATAATGTTGGTTAAATTTGGATTGGTCATTATGTATGTTACATTCTGCAAGTGTACCACAGATGGGAAAGATCGAGTGATTTTTATTGATTTTAAGCACCCTTTTTCTTCTGTTTTCTATACAGAAATCCTGGCATGGTTTTGCATGTAAACTAGGTAATTTCCGGACATCATAGACTTCGAGGGCCTGTCGTAAAAAATAATGACGGTCAACCTATTTTTACCCAGACAGAGGGAGGGATCAGGTGGAGTGCCAAATGCACAATCTTTACTCTCGTAATATGGGTTAATGCTTTTTTATTTAACATGCTAGACGCCTCATATTTGGTGTATTTTACTAATCGTACTGAGTGTCCCAAAAAAAGGTTACATGTAGATTTATGAAATAATCTAAGTTAATGTTAACAAATTATAAATATCCTTTTCATGACATGATCTATGTACCCTCTACTAGTACCCCTGTGAATATCAAGTTCACAACATACGTACTTAACCCGCATTCCAAACATTCCTGACCAAGCTCTATACGTTACATAATGCAACACGAGATTAATTATACCACCGTCATGACGCGTCACAGCCACCGTACATTTGGCGGGGCACTTGAGTAGGCCCGGCCATAGTATGGCAGATGCAGTGTTTTATTCAGATAAACAACGAATAAAACATGTTACATTTTATTTCAAGCTCGAGTTCAGTCATAAATGTAAAAAAAACCAGCAGCGATATCAAGTCAATATAATCCAAACAAGACCTAAATACAAAAGATTGTTATTCATTTCACTATGTTGATGGCAGGAGATACAGCGTGCAGAAACACATTAAGCAAAAACGTGTTCTTCTCTAATCACTATCTTCCTTTATTTGTTACCACAAGAGTCAAGAAACTGTAAAACTGATTGTTTTTAGTGTGCAATATTTAATTTATGTTTATTTTGTGCAATAAGAGAAACATAAGTCGTGATTGTGTTCAACTTTCGTTGTGCGATATTTTGATGGTTAGCCACTCTTGACACCCCTGTTATCTTGTGCTCATAAGTAAGGTTGCTTTTAAGATACGGAATTGAAAATTAGCAAACAGTTACAAGAAGGAAGAATAAATAATATCTGAAAAAATGACATTGTTTTGTTGTCGCATCACATTTGCAGTTCATTTTCTACATGTAACCTTTTAAGGGACACCTTGTACAGATTTGCTATTGAGAAAGCAAATACAATGCAATGCATGATGGGATACGCCTTTCAGCATAATAAAGTAAGTTTTACGTTTTGCTTGTTGAAATTAAATCGCTGTAAGTTTTACAGCTATAATGTCATGCGATACACAAGGCAGTCTTAAGGTTAGCAACTATTTGCGATTTAGTAGATACAGCATCTTGAGACACAGAAAGTGAGCTTTGGCAAAAATTGCATTGATCATATCATAGCGAGTGTGTAGAAGAATTCAAATATCACAGATATATTTTTGTAGGTCCTGTGGTTCTTGAGTTATGTTGTAAAGAGGGCTGAAGCAACAACGCTTTTGTAAAACGTTCTTAACTCATTAACAACAATAAATCAAGCAAGTTTTCAAAGTATATGTAGAATGAACTTTTGCAAAACATCAAAGTATTTAATTTTTCAATAATATATTGATTTAGACAATGAAAATCGATTGTTTTGGCTGCTTCGACCAATAATACCGCATGTACCCTTAACAATACAAATCAGTTTACCCCTTACACGTATCATGTTATGCATAGGTGACACTTTGAATGTATAAAAGTATCTATACGTATATCAATTCGATGCAGAAAGTACTTGCACTAAAACATTGACACTTAGCAATTCAACATTTGGTTTTGTTTTTCCGTCTACGCTTTATAGTCTTAACCTCGGGCACGTTCTTTCAAGAGTAAAGTTAATATACATTATAAATGGGGGCCATTTATTGTGTTTGAAAAACAACTACAGTCACAAATGTCAATGATTTCAAGTGTTTAAAGAGATCTCACTCTGTAAACATGTAGTAGAAAAAATCAAATTCTAGCTAAAATGATATATTGATTTCCATATCTGTCTCAAATTGTGAATTCACGACACTTTCGTGCCGCCAGCTAAACACTTTCCACTTTGATTTCAACTTTTTCAAAAAGTCATTTACGCACTACTAAGTTTATTATTCGGCTCAGTAATTTGAATGTCAAGCAATTCCAATCATGCCAATAGAGTGGCAAGTTAAATGTCACTATTTTGAGGTTCTGAAGTAAGTGTTTTGAAGTATTTTTTTTTTATCTAAGAATGCTGCTAAATCTATGATTACATTTCATGACTTAACTGTATTTTGCAAAACTTTCTTTTTGAACGAAATTGTTTCGCCAACATTTGGATGATGCTATGGTTGTTTTATGGTAGCAAAGACATGTTTTGAAGGTGTTCGTAAAACACGGCTCTCTTTGACAATTTATTTTGTTATTTTTTTTTGAGTCTTCATAAGAAAAACAGCTTTCTGATTGCCTTGTGCGGTGCGCCCCTTTCGATATTTTGTGTCTGATATCATTTGTGTTAGCGCCCACAGGGTGCACAACAGTAAATAGCCTCGATTGACTTTCTGTACAAACAGGGTCCGGGAAAACGTCATTTTCTTGACGGTCAGATGAAGACAACCAGTCCAGAGAAATAATATGGAGTCTAGCGTTTTTTCCAGAAATATGTCGAATAGATCACCCTATATAATATAATATACAGCTTACGTCAGCTCACAAATAGCTTGGTGTTTCTGAAATGTAACACATTTTGAAAGTTTAGCCAAATCTTCATAAAAAGTTGGATCCTGCTGATTTTTCATGGACAATCTATTACTCGGGCCTAAATGAGAAATAAATATGAATCAGGGCCTAATTGTTTGTTTTTAAGCCTTTCCTAATGTATTATATTAAGTCGTATTGCACTTTTCGTCGTTTGAAACACTGTACATTTTCCGACCAAGGGTTAGGAGATTCCTATTTACTGGTGGGCACTCCACAATGGAGGGGGAGGGAGTGTCATTGTATGTAGTTATTCCTTCGCTGTAATATTCTGTTAAGTGATAAACAGTAAAACACTGTGCAGAGAATGCGTGATACAAAATATCACTCTCTGTTATCCTAAATTGCAGAAATGAGGAGTGAAAACGTCGAAAAGGGCACTCTTTTTGATTAATCTCTAAATAATATACATACCGGTTGGTACCCTTCATTGTTAGGGGCTTGCAGCTTTTTGTGACATACGAAGTCTCTCGAGTCTCGTCCCTGCAATCCGGGACAATAAGCCCAATCGCCATTGTAACTTCCGGTTCTTTTGGGACACTTTGACCTCTGACATATCGGGGAAATTGCTGTAATTATTAATAATTTATTTATTATTGTCATAATGCTATCATTAAAATATTTAAATAATAAAAATTATTCGATAATATTTTTTTTGGGTTTGATTTCATTCTTGTAAAACATTTTAGATTACATTTTGTACGCACAAAAACCATTTTTTTCTGAATTTTCTCAATAGGTCATAGGGCAAAGTGTCCCAAAACTGCAAAAACTGTCCCACAATGCATTGCAAACTTCCAATGCCGATTTGGCTTATTAGACAGTAGACAAACTGGTACAGTGATCACCCAATGGGTCAGGTTATGTACTAAATTGTAACGCACCATCATTTCCTTACAATCTCTGGGATAGGGTTGGGACAGTGTAAGTACTTAGGTTATCTTGGCTGGCTTGTTCATTAGATTCAGTTATGCAGTACACCACATTAATTTATTAAACATTCTAGGGAAGCGTGGTTACCTTTTTAAAATAACCGAGTGAGAGGGTTTTCAAGATAATATTTTTCCTGTCAAAACTGAAGCATCCTCTGTATAAAAGAAAATATGAATATTAACTGCACATCATATATAACGATTCGTGATACCCATGATGGCACATTTTATGTCGTTTAAGAGGCAGAGAATTTTATTTCAATTTTATATACGCCAAAATATTTTTTTATTTGAGCAAGAGTAAGGATAGAAAAAACGTTGAAAATTCTATGTGAATATACATTAGACCCCACCAAAGATTACTGTTTCGTTTTTATGGTAATCTAATCTTTTATTTCCTGAAAAAACATTTGGGATCTAATGTCGATTATTTACATTGATCAAAACATCGAACGTGTATACAAGAAAAATGGTAGGTTCCACTATAGTATTTTACTGACCATGGAAATGTACTGAGACACGAGCACGTGTCAAAATCGATATAATGTATTGTCCATATAGACGCCCATTTATCATGTTTATTGTTGGATTTTTTGTATATAGAACACGCAGTTAACAACAATTGAGCGCTATTAATACACATTATTGTTTTTAGGCAAATAAAATTCCAAAATATGGTACGTTTTCTGCCTTTGCTTGTCACGTGGTAGGCCTATGTTGAAGTTGCGATTATATCTTCAAATAAGGCGCTGGGTTCATAGTGTATCCAATGCGGTGCGTCGTGAGTTCGAACCCCGCCTCCGCCAAATTTAATTTTCCTTTTTTTTAAATTTCATATTGGGAAAATGTGACTGGGAGAATTTATGTATGACGTGGAGTGGTGTGTTTACGCAGTAACACCTTTGGAGTAAGCTACGGGATATATTTGTACAGTCCTTTGTACTTTATAAATCAAGTTTTAGACAATATTAGACTGGTTCTATTTTGGAAGCTGGCAACCAGAATATTTTTGATTAAGTCCCCGAAATTACCTCATAGGATTGTATAGGGATCAACTTTAATTTTATTCCAATAACACTTTCAAGCATGACAAATTATTCGTCTGGCCCCACGGATCCCATGAATGTAGTTTGTGCGCGTACGACCTATAGTAAAGTAAAATTGGGTAATGGTGAATCCAACGGACGAGAACACAAAACACATCAAGGATCAATAAATGATACAAGAGGATACCTTGAATATGAACAACAGGAAAGAAAACGAGCAAGGTACATCAACTTGATGTGGAGAACAGAACTCAGTAGCAGTTCAAATAGAACTCGGTAGCAAACAAGATAAGCTCAGAGCAAAACAAGCATGTCTATTGCTTATTTGAACTTGCTTTCAGTTTTTGACTTGAATTTGTTTTTAAATTACAGCATGTAGTTTTCGTAGTCTGTATTTTACATGTTTCCCCACATCAAGTTGGTGTACCTTGCTCGTTTTCTTAGACACAAAATTGGCCAGGGGTGTAGTGCCCCCTTAATGCTTAAATAAGCACACAATTCCAAAACGGAACCAGTCTATATTGTTTCAACGTGTTTATAACATACTTAAGCGCGTCGTTCAGATTATTTCAAGAAATACGATGAAAACAATATTTTGACCTATATTGTTGGTTTTTAGTGATATGTCATGCGCACAGCGCATTCTTATTCACGAAGTGCAGTTTTTCTCAGCCATTATAATGGATATACAATAGTCAATACCACGGATAAGGGAGGGGTGAGGTGAGGCCACAGAATTAGAGAAGGAGAACCGGGACTCCCTATACCAGCATGTACAATCGCGCCGTCAGCTATGGGGAGAAAATTGGGGGTATTCGGGTCCTTGCCGACGGTACACGGAGACGAACGAAAACAATGATGCGTTTCATCTGAAGCGTCTTGGTACTCGCGTGCAGGTCGCATCAAGTGCGTCTCTCAAATGCGCCCATCATCCATGTCGCGTTTGCATGACTACGAATGCCTCGAGCGCATTCCGAGGGAAACCGAATACCCCCAATTTTTGCTCCATGCCTGTATCAAGATGGCGGTCGAGTCCTGGTTCTCTGGTTTTAATTCTGTGGGTGAGGCAGTTAAGTTAGTGCCCCGTGTCATAACGCTTAGCACCGCTGAGCCAGCTACCAGACAAACACGGGTCAACATGGGGGGGGGGGGGTAGTACTATAGAAATGTTTTCCTAACCTATTACACTAAGGTCCGTATGCACAAAAGAGTTAGACTGGGTTTAAAGTTAGACCTGGTCTAAGTGGAATTTAATACCAGGAGAAAGGACATTTTCCTTTACATTTTCTTAAGTTCTTTTGTATTATTTTTGAACTTTGCATTTAAATCTTTAAAATTTGCTAGCTTCTTTAGGAAGGAAATAAGAGTAAAGGTCCATTCCTGGTGGAACTAAATTCTGCTTAGACCAGGTCTAACTTTAGACCCGGTCTAACTCTTTTGTGCATACGGACCTAACAGTCTAGCGATATGGTAGGCCCACTACAAAGTAATGGCCAGAAAAGTAAAGTATTTATAATTTTTCGGTACAATTTGTTTTTCTTCAAATTAACGATTTTGCTTCAGCTAGCCAGCTCGTCAAAATGCAACGTCCTGCGTAATTTGTTCTGCAACTATAACGGGACGCAATACGATAATACATAGTACATGTACATACATGTCAGTATGAGGCTAGATGTAACAAGTTTATTACCATTATTGTTTCCTCTTACTTAATAAAATAAAAAGAAATTTACTAGGCTACACCAATGTGCTATGAGTCGTTGTGCCAGAAAGGTGTTAGTTTATCATACTTATTGATTACGGAATAAAGTGCATACACATAATATACTATTACTATTATATTATTAGTACTAATAAATCCGTGTATAATCACCCTAACCCTAACCCTAAGCCCTAACCCTAAACCCTAACCCTAACCCTAACCCTAACCCTAACCCTAACCCTAAACCCTAACCCTAACCCTAACCCTAACCCTAACCCTAATGCCTTTCCTATGGGTTATAACATGATTATAGCATTTTGCGTCCCGTTAATGGTTGCAGAAAAAAATAAGCGTCCGGCACCGTCTAGTTGCGTGTGCACCGCGTGCGAAACCAGGAGTTGAGTGTTAAAGCAGTAATTCGAGGAGCTTCTCAAAGTGGAGAACCCTATAGGGGGGTTAGGACGTATTTTTCTGGCATTTTTGCCTTCAATTCGAGGAGATCCACAATTGTTTTTGTATGTAAAGTGTGCACAGTCTCCTCGTTTAGACTGCGCTACAAGTAGGGGTGTCTATGTGTGTAAGAAAGGTAAAATGCGTTTTCCAGTGGCTCAATGTCCCAGTGGCCCCGTAAAAGCAAAAACACAGGGAACAGAGAAAACGCTGAAAATATTATAACTAGACCAGCGAATCTCCACCCAAATTTTACGCGTTGTCCAAATTTCATAAAAAAAGACATTCTACCTGGCATCATCGGGACAAGCACATAATCAGTTGAGCAAAATTGTTAGCTGACATTTTAATACTTCTTGTCGGTAATGCAGTACACCACGTGACTAACTCTCAGTATGGCGAAAAATTACGCACTTTTACAAGGCAAAAAGCAGCTTTTCTAGGCATTGTGGACATGGTGCCTTCGGTTAAGAAAGTTTCCTACTATAAAGACCGAACTTTTGAGATGGTTTGCATGTCGAAAGGTGCAAAATTAACAATAAGGCGCCCGGTTATAAATCCGCGTTCAGCAAGTCATCATCACGACACTTGTAAACAAACCGTGCTCGAGTTTGATTGACAGATGACGTCAGACGCGATAAATTCTCTTTATCTTTGTCTTTCATTATAAGGGGCTCGATTACTGTTTAGTGGTCATTTAACGAATAGCAGCTTCATAGACGTGTCTAAAGCTGAACGATGTATCTTCAAAAATGCCCCGAAGTTAGAATTATGAAGAATAGAGACATGGAACTTCATGCACTAATAACAGAGGGTAGACATTGAAGGTGGCTGTAGATTACCACAATCGGTTAAATCATGTCTAGCACTGAAATAGCTTAATATGTAGGCCCTATAGCAATAAAACAAAAATTAAAATGTTAAAGGCTCGGACTCGGATAGTGACGTTCTTTTACGTATTGTGTGGACCTGAGAGCACACCAGACATATCGAATTGCATTTTGAATACGTGGAATGTCATTCTGATTTCAAAAAAGTTTTGATTTTTTTTAATTCGCGATATAATAGTTTAAAGTTTATACTTCGATGACTGTTAAATATCAAAAAAATTGTTTTATATCGCGAATTAAAAAAAAATCAAAATTATTTGATATCAGAAGGACATTCCTCGTAATCAGAATACAATTCGATAAGTCTGGTTATTTAAGGTTTTACCGTCGTCACCCGATTCGACTTGACTATTGCGCCTGTTTTCAACGCGTGCGTACTCCGCGTCGTGGTCGGCGTTGCGTTGCAGACATCGCAGAGAACGATGCGTGTTGTGCGTGTCTATGCTATTTTTGCGCACCGGCGATAACTAGGGCCAAAAATAAAGAAAACAATGTTTGCTGAGCGCAATAAAAGTGGCCGCTTCTAATAATATAAAATACAACATGTACGAACCAAATGCCAGCGTGCTTCCACTGATAACGGACCTGGACCCCCTCCCCAAAGTAGGCCTACGACAGTAGTGTCCAATAAATGGTATGAAGTTATAGGCCTACCCATACAGAATCAGGGTGTGGGTATTTAACATTAGGTCTAAACGAGTGTTGGTTAAATTGGTTAATACGTTTTAATAATTTTTTGGCCTAAATGTTTGGTAAGCTCTATATTATAGGCCTATATTAAAGGTTAAACGTTAGTAGAAAGTTTCATAATGAAACACACTACAACAAAATTAAAAAACATGTTGTGAAAATGTTATTGTAGACATATATTATTTTGGCAACATTGTTCCAAAATATGTTTTGCAGCAAGTGTTCAATGTTTTTGATTGTTATTTTAAAAATGTTTTAAAAGTTTATAATCCAACATTTAAATGTTTAAAGCATTTTGTGTTATTGGGTAAAGACCTACTACGTGCACTGAATTCATAATGCATGCGATTTACTGTAGACACCACCATCAAAACTTTTCAAAAAAAGGTCATACATTTACAAAAATGATCATTGGCCAAACGTTTTTCTACAGCTATAGGAAACCTAGTGTTTAACTTCGCTTTAATTGAACTGCAACCATTGATGATATGAATCCACCTCGAGATAATTCCGTAGGCCTATAGTTTTTGTGACCAAAAAAGTTTTCCTCTCGGTAAAAGAGACTAAGCATGCTAAGTAGGCCTATACCTATAATAATTGTAGGCCTATTATAGTCAAACACTTCCGCCCATGGTGTCAAACGCTTCGCTGTAACATGTTTAATAAATCCTCTTTTTGGTCATTCGAGTCAGGTGATCATAAAGCTGAAAATTCCTCACTTTGTGTAACTTGATAACTCTTTGTATGCAGAATGGGAGTCTTTCGTACACCCGTTTGTGACCAAAATACACCAAATTAGAATTAGGCTAAGGATTTAAGGCTTCATTAAGTCTTTTATAGTCGACATCATTATAATTGTTCCTATTTAATATGGACATGCACTTCTTAGCCTAAGAAGTATCTTAGGTAACTTTTTATTTATAGTGAAAACTTTCCTGCGTAAACAGACAATTCCTTTTTTGTGGCCATATGCGTAAACGAACGCTGATCTGGCATCAGATCGCGCGTGTATACCAGCGCGTTGGTACGCACAAAAATATCCATCTACGCATTTAACTACGCATGGCGTCGCAGAAAAAAATGCTTTTTTGACCTATTTTGGTCAATTTACGCGAAAACAAGGTCCGGTACCCCCAATTTTTTTTGCGCGATTTTACAGAGCATTTTCTTTTTCATAACATATATAAAATTAAAAAAATTTTGTCTCGACAATTTTTTTATACAACGCAAAAGGTGGTATATTTTGGACAAATTGCTGATTTTGCCATTGAAGTGTACAGAGATTTTTGGAAATGTACACCACTTTTAAAACGGCTGTAGCTCAAAAGTGAGGTCCGGCACCCCCTGTTTTTTTTCCTTATTTATTATCTACACATATTAATGTACAAAATATGTCAATTTAAAAAAATGTCGTCGATAGGTTTAGTTAGGCTAGCTTCAGACTCCGTATTGTACGTACAATATTGTATGTACAATACTTTTCGTGACGTCAAAAAGTATTACACGTGCAATAAATATACGTGCCACGACGAGTTGAATCAGATTAAATAACGCGCTATAACCCTGACGGTTCATTGTTTGCTAAATCCAAGCGAGGTCACCAGAAAATCTATGCAAGAGAAATTTCTACTGCTGCTGATGAAAAATTCTAGAGTACGTTTGGAGGTTTTTTCTGCACTTTACCAGTAGCCCTAATAAATTCATAAAACAATAAAAATCAAATAAAGATTTAGGGCAAATGTTTTTACTCACTGCTCATCTGATCCACTTTCCCAGGAAACTAAATACCGATACTCCTTAGTTTTTCCCTGACTTTCCAGACATAATTATGAGTAAACATCAAATTTAATATTTACAAAACAATATCAATAATGTAGGCCTACACACATTAAAAAAGGGGGCCTAAGAGTATGTCTATTTTTAATCATATACTAATTCCGCCATGCCCAAACATATCTTATTATGAAATCGTGTAATGGAACCCAAATTCCAATCAAAATAAAAACAAATTTGTTATCAAATACACTAGGCCTAAACATTGTATTATAGGAATTTAATAGATGGTTCATTTTAATAAATAAATAGATTAACACGGGTAATGGACAAGAAATATTTGGCAATACCGGATTTACCAGAGAGCCAGTGGATAAAGAAATTAATTAAAATTAAAACAAATTAAATGAGAAAATGAAAGCAAGGACGTTTGGCGAAGTATTGTTTTAGAATTCGAAGGAGTCCTAAATGTTATCCTGGCCCCAGAACACTGATTAATGTAAATTCGACCCATAGTTATTGTATCTACTTTTGCCTGTTCAATGTGATTTATGCCTATTTTAATAAAATTCCGAAATCTGACGTATCAACGTTGTATCGTGCACAAATTATGATTCGAGACTATTTCATTTGACACGGTTTTATGGATTTCAGAAGATCGGTCCTATAATAGATATCGATTAGAGAATTACAGCAAGAGGCTTTGAGGATGCCGTAATCCTCTTGACCATCAACGAATCAGAGAGACATATTTCAGAAATATATTCGTAGGTTTGAAACTCTTTCAACTCTGAAATATATATTTCAAGTAATCTCGTTTCACACTTTGGCTTGCAATAAAGCCACGAAGGGGCGGTAATGTTAATATACGATTTCAGTCAAATATTGGTGCAAATATACGATTTCGGTCAACTATTTGGCTATCCTTTTGCCCAAAATTATGAAATGTTTATTAGTAACAACAACTCTTAGGAGGGTTTTCGAGTAATTTTAGCGAAATAATGAGGTTAAATAAAAGAAAACCCACTTACAATTTTGGACGCTTAACTGTGGTGTTCTAGGGAATTAAAATATCACAATTAACATGTTTAATTCAAAATCGTTGTCCTACAAGCACATGTTCAGATTGTGTGAACATTACAAATACAAACAATAAGGTTGAAAAATATAAAAAAAATATTTAAAAATGATTTTAAAAGATCGTCTATTTTGTAGCTTTATGACACTGAATAGGCCAAATATCTGCCTCTGACGAAAAAAAATGTTTTCCATGCTGATTTGTTTTGGTAACAAGTACCGTATGTCATTTCAAAAAGAAAGAAAAAAAGGCGGATATTACTTTAAAAAAACTCAACGCATTACTATTAATACGCCTATAATTAATGAATGAAAAAGTATAGAAGGCGTTGCATCCGGTTCTGATGAGGGCTACAGTTACTGCATTAACACGTTTATGGATGTATTGTGATGATCATAAGTAGGCCTATCATAACATGCCTCAACGATATCAATATGTAAAAAGGTGTTGCAAATTCATAACACAGCGTGTTATAATGTAACGAATGCTATGCCAAAACTTTAAAAATTAACATATATCAGTATCAATAAAATCAGAACCAGAATAAATACAAAGGCCTACAAATAATACTTTTAAACTTTCTAAATCAATATATGACTAAATATCAGTATAAATGAATCTCTAAATCAATTAATCAATCAGTTATCAATCAATAAATAAATAAATAAATAAATAAATAAATAAATAAATAAATAAATAAATAAATAGGCCTAAATAGATAAATCTATAAATAAATAAATAAGATCTGAATATGCCATTTATATTATTATTACAATTTTAATATTATTAATATTAGTATTAATACGACGTATTATTAACTTTAAAAAGGTGCCCATTGATTATATAATAATTCAAGTACAGTTGAATTATGGTAGGTATTATGATACCTACCATGGTTGAATACAAGAAGACATTAAAAGATGTTCATCATTCCGTGCACTCACTAAATTTAGAACTCTTAGAAATTTGGCAACTCCGTATCAATTAAGCAACCTATGATTGTAGCAAAATATATATTTTCCCGGTACATACTATTTATTGCACGTGTAATACTTTTTGACGTCACGAAAAGTATTGTACATACAATATTGTACGTACAATACGGAGTCTGAAGCGCGCTTAACGACGGTAAAACCTTAAGATAAGTAACCGTTGTTGCTACGCATCTCCGATTGGTTCAAATAACGCACACGTGTATCGCGTCGACGCGCACGCGCTGAACCGTTTTAAATTCCAGACACTACCTTCAATATCTCACAACATTTTGGTTATAATTACCAAATCCAAAGCTACTTTAACTTCATCAATCTGTTTGTTTTTTAAAGTTCAGGTATTACATTCATATAGCCTCCGCAGAGTTAGGGATTAATGCAGTTTATGTCGAGGATTATACAGTTTACGAAATAACGCCGTCTAAAACGGAATAATTCCTGAATATTGACAGTAGTATTATTTGGTGTAAGCTTATATGGAGGATTGACAGAAGATGATAGAACAAACTTAGAACCCACGCATACATTAACTGAAGTGAATACAACATGTTACATGATATAGAATATCGATAATCTTTTAATTGTTATGGCTTGCTCATTATCTTACACAATCCTGGCAAATGTCTATGGTTACTATTATTAACCCCTTTCAGCTCCTTTCATCAGAGAAACAGAAGAAGATAGAATACGGTGACTGTTTCTTTTTAAGCAGCACTAATATGTGACTGGACGTTACGAATCAGCCGTAAAGTCGGCCCCCTGTCAATTTTGTTTTATTTAGTGTTTAGAAAATATATATCATAAGGTTTAAAATGGTATATCATTTGACTTCAAACGATATCCAGAAGCGGGGTTATGGTTTGTTGAACACTGCTCCTTCACCAAAATGGTACCTTTTTTCGGTTATACATGTGTCTCTTGTTCCAAATTGCAGGAAACATATATCATACAGTCATAATTGGTGGTCATTTCAAATCATCCCCAAGTCAACGAGGTTCAGGAATGTCCTCTCATTGTTAATTGTTGTTTATACATACCTAGACAAAACACATTGCTTTGTAACACACCACTTGAACAGGATTTAGCCAAAGCAAACAAAGACTAGAACTATTTAAGGATTCTATAGAAATAGGTAGAAGATTTAATATTATCTTCTTCAGCAATAGGATTATTGATTGGTTTAAACGCTATCAAATAAGAAACATGTCGCAACAAATTGATGTACTTATGAATACGACCTTCACGCACATTTTACACTGTAGCTCAGAATACAATTTACCGACTTTACGGCTCATTCGTAGTGTACGGCCTCATATGTCCTACTTTCAGTGTATTTGGAACAGGATTACTAAGGATATTTTTTGAGCTCCCAAAAATAAATCGTTACTCTTTCTTTTCTTTCAATTAAGTGAGAAGCCAAAATATCAGTTTAAATAACCTATAAATCCTTTTGCAGCGAGATGTAGGTTGTTTGTTAAGTGGTACGCACTCATATACTATTTTACAACACAGGGATGACAGCTTGAAAACATCAAAACCAAAAGAAATTTACCTATTAAAATCAAAAGAAAACGATATTACACATTTTAACTTGTTAAAGCCTGGTAATGAACAATATGGTCTCCAAGATTATGCATTCTGAAAAGAATCAATTACCTAGTTAACGTCTCTGTGTGAAAAATAACCGGCCAATATTTAAAGTACTCTCTGAAATTCTAGAACATATAGATTTGTAACAGTTCCTAAATTTTTAGCTAAGTTAGATATTTGGAAATATTTGCACTTTGGTGTTTTAGTAAGGATTATTAATAATGTATTTTGATTTAAGAAAAAGTAGCAAATACTCACTTTGTTAAATTCTTCATCGTCGCGTCATGTGCAATTCTGCACTCATAGAAATGACTTGTTCGCCTTGTTGGTGCAATTCAAAAGGAGTAAGTGTGGACACCTCAAAAATAGTGCAAAAGTTGCCAAAACAAAATTCATTTTAGTTATCCGAACTTAAAAAATGCTGAAAAAGCTCAAAAAGTTCTGTCAACTAATCAACTTTGTTGGCATTACTTAAAAAGTTGATGTAAGTCGTTGCGTCAACTTTTTAAGTAATGCCAACTTCTGAATTCAAGTTCAGGGAACTTAGAAAAATAAACAAGGTTCAAAGAGCCAATTAGTTGAGTTATTGTAACTCAACATGTAAGTTGATGTAACTCGTTCATATTAAGTTACTGGTACTTATTGTTTTGAGTTATTCCAATTTGGTACTTTGTTACTTAATTCACGTAATTGGATCATTTTCTGCACAATTGGCAGTATTCAAATATTTATTTTTGTAATCAGTGCAAAATTCTGTATACTATAGCACACCTCTAGAAAATTATGCTAACCTAGGCTAGTTTCATTTTCTGAGTTGTAACAACTCAATAAAGTAAGTGCAAATGAGTGCGACCAACATAATGATATCGAGTCAGCGTTACTCAAAATTGTACGCGTTGGCATTACTCGGAAAGTTGACGCAACGACTTACATCAACTTACTGAGTAATGCCAACGAACAATTTCTATGAGTGCGCGCCTTATGTACAGATGTAGGGCCTATATGTAGCAGGTTGACACACCGGCCCATTGAAATTGTTTATTTACATAATAAAAAAATTATCGATCACGCTCAAAATTCTAATCTCAAAATCTTTTTTTTTAATTTTTAGTCCAAATATTGCTCATGATGTTGATAAACATATGAATTGTAATATCACAATTTACTAATATATAAAGAAAAAAGTGGCTGATTTTATCCATATGTTTAAAAACCATTAAATGTGTAATACTTGATTCGGAGTTTTTTCTGAGAACAACAACAGTATACGTTCTTTGCATTAAGAGTGTTTACAGTCCATTCTTTCATTCTTTTAAAGCGGGCACATCTCATTTCATGACGTCTAGGTCAAATCTGTCTTGTTCGAAGTAACGCACCGCTTACAGTTGGTTTTTGCAGAATATCATTTGGTGTTTTTTTTTTAAAAAGGAGTCATTTTCATTGTCCTCATAATTTTAGGTTGCCAATGATATAATGTTGTCCGAGCAATATTTATGCCCTTTAAAGCGGTTTTTAGCAGATAAACGGTCGAAAACTAAATCTAGAGAATTGGAATTTAATGCAAATCTCGCGGAGTAAGCATAAATGGCCAAAATTTTGAAATTTGTACATTTTCGGGATTCACCATCTAACTTCAAAAGGTCACACATAAACTTTGACTGTTTTCAAAACATTTTGATATTTATTGGCAGCCCGTAACCAATACACATTGAGCCAAATAAGTAACAAATATCAACAAAATAGTCTTATAACTGGAAGTATTACATTGCTATTGCTGAAGTCTGCTGCTGTTCAGCTACTCTAGATGTTAAAGAAGCAAACGTTTTATTAGACAAACAGGGCTGACGGGTACCAATAATATTGATACACCCTGCATATGGAAAGGTTTCTCTTATCAAAACGATTCTCTTATAAAATGCGCACAGTTTCCACCTCGATACACCTGGGCACACATTTTCGTCCAAGAGCTCTCAAGCAAGCAGTGAATTGTCTCCGAACAGTCTTGATTACACTACACGGTTGAGTGCATAGCAATGTAAGAGCTGTGGAGTTTCTAGCTAAAGATGGGCCTCTTTCATTGGTTTTTGTCGAAACCTCAAGCGTTACCTTGAATCAGAATTTTTTTAAATATCAAACGAAAGCTAACACTTCCCCCTAAAAACACTTTTAGTCACTAGGTCAACAGATAACGCAATTTAATGTTATAGCAAGGCGAATGTGGAAAATCTGTTGAAAACTACCTATCCAAGCACAAAACCTCAAGTGTTCCTTACAATATTTTTCAAATTTTATGTCTAATGAAAAAGCACATTTTTATATTGTCCATATACATGTACTAGCGTCAGTAGAATGAGCAATGGCCAATTCTCTTTAAATTGCAAATTTTGTGCAAAAAGTTACTATTTTCGCCTGTTTTGTCATACGGTTGTAAATCCAAATAAACTATGACTTTGCTTAAGGGAAGGGTATGACAGTTTGGACAGTAGGGACATTAGAGCACATCAGACATATCGAATTGCATTCTGAATACGAAGAATGTCCTGATATCAAATAATTTTGATTTTTTGTAATACACATTTTAT
The DNA here is from genome assembly GCF_039555335.1 of Amphiura filiformis. NCBI lineage: Eukaryota > Metazoa > Echinodermata > Ophiuroidea > Amphilepidida > Amphiuridae > Amphiura > Amphiura filiformis. Next base: position 30,345,634 of record NC_092637.1, read on the forward strand.
GGCAAATCATTAAAAATTGATATTTTTGATATTTAACAGTACTTGAAGTAAACTTTATAAATCTGATGATTTATACTTAAAGTGTATGTAGGTGGGATGAAAAGCCGACGATCAATTGAAAATTTTGACCTTTCGTATTGAAGATATGGATTTTTTTCCCAAAACACACAAAAAATAGGTCTTTTGGGAAAAATCCATATCTTCAATATAAAAGGTCAAAATTTTCAATTGATCGTCGGCTTTTCCTCCCAGCTACATACACTTTAAGAATATATTATTAGATTTATCAAATTTATTTCGAGGACTGTTATATATCAAAAATTTGACAAATATCAAATTTTAATAATTTGTCATAAAATTTGTATTATATCCTGAATTTCAAAAAATGAAAATTATTTGATATCAGAAAGACATGCTTCGTAATTAGAATGCAATTTGATACGTCTGAGGTGCTCTCATGTCCCACAAAAAATACTGTCGAAACGCCATAAACGCTCATTCTAGATCCCTTAAGAGGGCTTACAAATTAATATGCTGGGCTGCAGTGTACCTCTGTGTACTGCAGCAATAGGAATCTGCCAGTGTATAGTTATAATAGACTTTATTTCAGGTGTTTGTTAATAAAAGAAGATTTCATTGCTTTATGTACTTGTACTGTATAACATCTTGAAACTATAAACGCATGGGACATACTGTCCATCAATTTTTCAAAATTGCAATACAGGGAATGGCAAAATGAGGGCGAAGTTAATAATGCAGAGATCCTTTTCAGAAACGAGGGAACGACAGATAATAAATTGGACTACTTCAAAACATACCGCATCTGTTAGTGAAAGCACTGATCATGCTGATAAGAAACTTTTGTCTAGCTAGAAACAACATTGGCAATAAAGCCTCCAGCATACTTTTCAACGTTTCAACCAATGACAGGCCTTGATTGTGTCCGTTTGTCTGCAATACGCGTGCACCACGCCGCTCAGCGGCAAGCGGCAGGGTAGTATGAAACCAGCATAACTCCATTAAAACCTAGTTTTAGCTGCTTCTTATTGATGTTTTTCATTTTTTATATGAAGACCTGAGCGCAAGAAGACCGTAAGTCCACTTGGCCCCTCAACATGTATACACTAAAATTGCGTGTAGTTTTATATAGTTTGGTAATGTTTTATACATGTTCAGGAGCCAAAACAAAACCTTCACAACCTTTCATGATGTTTTCACCCTGGAACATGTATTAAACATTATAAAACCCTAGGAAACTATACGTAACTTTAGTGTATACATGTTGAGGGGCCAAGTGGACTTACGGTCTTCTTGCGCTCAGGTCTTCATATCATGCGACATAGACACGACGACAATCATGGGGGATTGGATGACTTTCTTTAGATAACAAAGACGTTATTGAATTGAACTAATATTTTTCCCAACCTCAGAATCGTGAACAATCTCTTAAATCAACACTGAATGTTGTTCAGAGAGTTATGTCGATAACTATGTCCATGTCTGTGAATGCAAACTATGCTTCGTCTTTTGTTTTTATCTCAAAATTGGGTCACTCAATAAATTTACTCAAATATATGATCATGATAAAGTAGAACATGGCGTGATGTAAAATAAACGACCGCAATAATTCCTTAGCGGAATTAAATGTACACAGAATGTTCTGTACAACATCTAATCGGGCCAAACGGCCTTTTAAGGTGGTACTACACCCCTTGATAAATTTGTGACTACTTTCGCATTTTTCTCAAAAATTTTAATACACTGGTAACAAAATTTAAAGGGGCAAGGAATCCAGTTACTACACTGGAATTTCAGTGACTCAAGACAAGCGGTACATCATTTATGATAAGAAAAGAGTTACCGCTAGAATGTACCTCATTTATTAACATATGTAATGAACCACTTGTCTTGGATCACTGAAATTTCAGTGAAGTAATTGGATTCCTTGCCCCTATAATATACATAACTTTTGATACCAGTGTTTAGTTATTTTTTGAGAAAATGCAAAATTAGTCACAAAATTTATCAGGGGGTGTAGTACCACATTAAAGCAGAGATTATATAAAAAGATAAAGAATGTTTGAAAAGAGCATTGATCCTATCTTTTGTCATAGATAAGCTTTGACCATACATAATTCCGTGTTGTCGTGCTATGTTTCAAAAAGCATACGTTTTCATAATCTCATTATTCAAGTTTAAATATATAGGCTAATCTCATAATACAATAACTCATCACATATCGCAAACCAAAGTACGCACTCGTTCATCACTTGACACAACACTTCTCTTTGTTCCTAAAACTAGAACTCTCACCGGTGATAGAGCGTTTCAAACCGCTGGTCCCCGTCTATGGAATTCTCTTCCAATCAACATCAGGCAGGACAAAACATTGGACATCTTCAAAACAAATTTGAAAACTCGCTTGTTTGTTAAATTTTTTGTATACCTGGAAATTGTTTTGTTTTATAATAATTATGTAGACTGCCATTGTATTTTGTATTATTATTATTGTATGTGTTTTTGGAAAGGGCTGTGGTCCTTGGAGGGCGCTATATAAATGCTAGAAGACTATTTTGCGTCTGACGTCACTGTCAATCAAATTCCCTACGATCATTGATTGGTTAATAGCCTATGGAAGGACGATTTATTTGCAGAAAATGGCGAAAAATTACGTACTTTTACATGGCAAAAAGCAACTTTTCTATAGGCATTGTTGACATGGTGCCTTCGCAAAAGAAAGTTTCCTACTATAAAGACCCAACTTTTGAGATGGTTTGTATGGTTGAAGGTGCAAAGTTAACATTAAGCCGCCCGGTTTTACCGCCACGTTCAGCAACTCATATCATCACGACACTTGTAAACAAACCGTGTTTGATTGACAGATGAAGTCAGACGCAAACTAGTCTTTTTATCTATGTCTTCCATTATAGCCAATATCGTTTTGTGGGATACTTGCAGTTTGTTTGTATATCAGGTTTCGTTGCTTCGATTATATACGAAAACATTTATAAAAGAATCTAAATTCACGGATTTCATCATGTTTGCTTAGGCTATCACAACATACGGATATCCTCATATCGGCTAACGCACAGTGTCAACACCCTGTATTATAAATATTTTTTCCATACAGCTCAATACTCCGTTGAAATCAATATTCTATTATTGACACAGATAAAGAAAGTTTACATATGCATTGTGTTATAGGACTTGCACCTAGAACTTAACTGAATGGGCTAAACGTGTTCCTTTATACCTATAAAGTATAATTGTAATTCTCAAAATTAAATATATCACAATTTTTACTTTGGATTTCAAAATCTTTACTTATAAAATGCAGTAAAAGATATCCACAGCAAGCTGCAAGGCCCCGCTAATTAGTGTATTGCTTTTCGAGTGAGTGTACTGGAAACAAAACCCTGGTTTTACCTGAAAACAAATCGATTATTCTTGTAATAGAAACATCATATGGGGTACTAGAGCATGCACAAATCGTAATAATGTGTAGAATATAGAAACTCTGCGGTGGTATCTCATATGATAGTCATGGTATGCTTAGCCTGAGTAGCTCGGCCTATCTCGAACAAAATCGCGATGCGTAGCTGTTGAAAAACGAGAGGATTCGCTGTACTATCACGGCAATTTTTGACACGAAGATATAGGGATGATGACGATGTGTAACGGATCCTTTCAATGTCTGTAAAAGTCTGCAAAACAACATGATTTATGATCTGTTTGTGTTTTGTTTTCGTTTAAAGGCAAATTCGAATTATTCTGTCGCAATGGTTGGTGTCAGAGGATGTTTTAAGGAAGCCCCATCATGCACTGCAAACGTGTTATCACTAGAGTTTCAACTGCCACTTTACTTTTCAAATCCCGTTGAATATTCTGTGCAAAAGATGTTGTTTAAGAATTGTGCGTGTGTCATTATTACTTGGTCGATTTCAGAACAAAAGTGATGTATGCATAAAGGATAATTCACACCTTCTGTAGGTAACATAAAATGTGAAATCGACTAGCATTTTGAATGCGTTTTTATTGTAAATATATCAGTCCAAATTCAAATTTAACCATGCCCGTCAATGCAATGTGCGAGCAGTGGTGTCATGTTCACTCACACAGCTGTGCTAACCGCAAGTCAACACAGTGGCGTGGTGGGAAGTGCTTAACTCATCCTTTGGGTTGGTGTAACTGCCCAAGTAATAACTGGTCAATTACTATAGAAATAGGCCAATTTGATTACAATACAATACAATGCAATACAATACAATGCAATACAATACAATACAATACAATATAATACAATACAATATAATACAATACAATACAATATATTACAATACAATTCAATGAAATACAATACAATAAAATGCAATACAATAAAATGCAATACAATAAAATACAATACAATGCGATACAATACAATACAATACAATACAATACAATACAATACAATACAAGCATGTGGTTTTCTTCCGCCTGTTCTAAAAATACATTTATTTTCATTCGTGTTTGCGTCAAATGCATACATAAATGCATTTTTACATAATATTTTGCATATGTTTTTGATATGGCAATATTAAAAATGGGGAATGAAAATTTTGGCAACTATACATACGGCAAAGTACGTAGCACTGGTGTATAGGCCTATTTTGCAAATGTATTCACTTTGAATATCGGGTTTTGTTATTCACTTTCCATATTTACGCTATCAGTCTCCTTTAAGGGCTGGGGTATGAGCGACCTTGAAGTTCCGGTATCTGGAGAGGGGAAGCAATGAGTTACCCCAAATCACAGCGGCAGGTAGTGACTGGGCCGCCGAGTGCTAATATATATTTATTTTGGAAGGTTCGTGTTTGTTTTAAATTTTGGGGCGTTTTTCCAAAATTTGATATTTTTGGTCATATTTCAAAAAAGCGACATGCCAAAGACAACTCTTTGGGCACATAGTTTGTTATTGCTATTGCAGTTCTTTTCCACATACCTACGTTAACATTCGATTGGGTGATTTACTAATATTATATATTTTATGACTGCAATTTGGCGTTTTCAATGCGTTTTACACGTATCATGAAATTAACGCAAATATCTAGTCACGCTGCTTTTAGAATTTTTACCTGATCGTCGGCTTTTGCAGGCAACAGAATGCAGATTGGCTCACGATAGATGTCGTATTCCTCTATGTGGTTCACTCATTGATAAAATGAGTTTGCATTCCTTGTAACAACACACACATTGCCGTCTGGAAACCGGGTCTGGTACTGATTTTGGGACAGCCAATAGACTTCAGCGCCGTATCAAATCTCATAAAACCACACGACTGACGACTATGTGTTTATGTTTCCCGCACGAAAGCTTGTGTCTACATCTATTACTATACTTCTTTGGAAACGTTGACCTTTGACCATTCTTTGTATAACGCCCTGATATGACCTTGATATGTTCGCTTGATTGGGTACGTTATAGCATCCATTTCATTGAGGTGTTTGTCAGTAGATAATACTTGCAGGGATACAATAGTTAAACATGGTGTGTGAGCATGGTGAAAGACTCATTATTGATTAGGCGCGGACATATTAAAGGCACAGGTCCTTTGCGTGTATAGCAGAAAATTATAATAGAATGTGTGAATAGAATGTTTGGAATTTTGCAACTAAAATACTAACTGCATTCTGCATTATGTATTTATTTATTTATTTAGGCCTATGCCTATTTATATATTTATTTACTGACTTATTTATTTATTTTATTTATTTGGTATATTAGTTAGTAGGCCTAGTTAGTAATATTCCATGATAGGCCTACGTCGGTTTATTATTGATTGTTGATAACTTGACAACTTAATTGATTGATCGATTGATAGTCATTTCACATTATATTCCTAGTTTATAGGCCAATTTGAATAACATCGTACATTAGATAAATAGACCTATCAGTATTGATTTATTCTATTCAGCAATATCAAGGATTACTATCAAACTTCTCATAGCTGATTGTCAGTTGGCTCAGTGGTAACGCAGTAGGTTTTACAACACCGAGGTCCCGGGTTCGATTCCCACCTCTGCCTATTTTTTTGCAAGGCTGAGAAAAAATGAAATTTCTGGACTGCAAACTTATTTGGCGCGCGATCTGAGCTGGTCCTTTTCTGGTGGCTGTGTCTGTTACAGGCACACTCCCTCTGTATCCAAACCAGGTTCACGCTCATTACACCTCCCTTAAGGCAAATAGGACGGCGGCAGGAGCCATTTCTTTTTTTAGTTTTAGCCATTTAAATAAAAAATCACAGAGCACTTCTACATACAGTGATCTTTAGGCAATAAGTTTAGGAACCCAATACTTGCATTTGTTTTTCTTTGTGGTTCTCGAGTTAATGAAATAGATAGCAACGTTTGCACGGTGTTTTTTATGGGACCGGAGAGCACATCATGTCAAACACGCCCAATTATATTCTGAATACAAGGAATGTCCTTCTGATATCAAATAATTTTGTTTTTGACATTCGAGATATAATACAAATATTATGGCAAGTTATTAAAAATTTGATTTTTTTTGTTGAGATTTTAACAATCCTCGAAACAAACTTTATAAATCTAAAGATATGTACTTAAGGGTAGATGCGGTATTGTTGGTCGAAGCAGCCAAAAAATCAGATTTTTATTGTCTGAATCAATATATTATTGAAAAATAACACTTTGATGTTTTGCAAAAGTTCATTCTACAAATCATATACTTTGAAAACATGCTTAATTTATTGTTGTTAATGAGTTATGTACATTTTATAAAAGTGTTGTTGTTTCAGCCCTCTTTAAAACATAACTCAAGAACCACAGGACCTATAAAAGCATTTCTGTGATATTTGAATTCTTCTACATGCTCGCAAGGAAATGAGCAATACAATTTTTGCCGAAGCTCACCACCATTCGCAAGTTGTTGTGAACTACCAAATCGCAACACTTTAAAATAGTGTATTACCTTAAAGTGTATGTAACTGGAAGGAAAATCCGTCCATCATATGAAAATGCATTGTTTCCCCAAAAGACCTAAAATAAAAGTGTAGGTCTTTGGTGGTAAAAAGGTATTTATACATTTTATATTATCATAACTCATTAACAACAATAAATCAACGGAATTTTTTCACTTTTGCAAAGCATCAAAGTGTTATTTTTCAATAATATATTGATTTAGTCAATGAAAATCGATTTTTGGCTGCTTCGACCAACAATACCTAGTCTACCCTTAAGCTGTATAATCCCTGTCTTGATAAGCTATATACAACCTATACTAAACATTATAGTTACTTCTTCTACTTCCCATGATGTCGGTGAGTTCTATAATTTGATTATATAGCTGGGTACGTAACATAAATCTTATACCATGGTGTGTTAAAAGCAACACCTTATGAGTGCTATCTGTGTACACATTCTGAGCCCGGAAGTGTTTTTACAGTATCAATTTCTATTATTACGAGACTGCTCCACCTGCCAAGTCACATGACGAATCTCGCATATTTTGTTAGCCATAGTTCCCGGTTTTTCCCCATATTATTAGTAGGCGGTAACTGTTATGATAAAGCCATATTGCAACACCTGCTGAGGAGGACACCCTCAAGCTTGGGTCAAAATTATGATACATGATTGTAATGTACATTATTGAACTATGATGATACCGTGCCAAACCATGCCTTAAGCTGCTGTATTTGTGACAAAATCTGATATTTTTAATGAAACGACGTGTCCCGTCGTTTATTTTACACTATCGGAATATTAGTCGTATACATACGCGATGTTGATAACACTGTACGTACATGGCGTACGGGAAGATCATAGCACACAGCAAGAAGATTCTTCAAAAAGGACAAAGTTCGCTGATGGCCTACTGGTATTGATAATAAATAAATCTATTCTTTCTTGACTCGTGTCAGTGAATTTCAATCATTTTGTAATGTGATATGCATTACTCTGTACTCCAGTCCTTTATCACATGTCAAAAAAACATATCATATTTCTACTGATTTTCATTAATATTCAACGTATTTTCACCGTTGAAACGGGAAACTTATTTATATTATGTTACTTTTAGTGCTAAGGTTTGGATACATTTCCGATTCCATTAATTAGCTTCAGGAGAATGTCCCGTTGAATGAGCGACTTGATGTAATATCTCCAAATAGCAGCAAGGTCAATGGAAATGAGGTCTTTGACCATTCGTTTGAATTTTTGACCAATTCGTCTTGCTGCCGTTATTAGAAACCGCATTGTCGTTATAAGGTTATCTATTTTACTCTCTCTTATCCGTGCTCTTTTATGCATAAACTACACGAGTGTTAGCTTTAACCCTAACCGTACCAAACATCAGAAAAACTAAATTCAGAAAGCGTAGGCACAAGCAGGTATCCCACGTGAACGATCATATGGCGACGGAAAGCTTGACCGGGCAAGTTACTCCCCCGTGGCAAGGTAGGCCAGTGCACGGGCGTGGCACCCGAAGTGTCGGGGGTTCAAAACCGCACCCGAGAAAAAGTTTCTCTTCTTCTTCCTCCTTTCTTTCCTCCTTCTTTCCTTCCCCCTCGCCAAAAAACAACTGGGGCGTTAGGGTTAACCATATAAAAATGGAATTCTACTGGAACACTGTGCATTCCATTTCGGTGAATCAGTTGGGAGGGTATTTAATCCGTTCCGCTAATTATACTATAGGTCAGTACGTGATCCAATCACTATTGTAACAAAGTGTTTTTAAGCAACGGCGAAAATTAATTCAATGGTGCCGAATCAAGACAATACTCTTTTACTACTACTGTTACTTTTCCCTGCCGGTCAGGCTTACCTGAAGACAGTCACACCTACAGTACTGATCTGCCTCTTTTGGGTAATTCTGTTTTCATTGTCGTATATTCTTCTGCCACCTGTGTACCGTCTTGTACTTTTTTAATTAAAGAAGTAGGTTAATTGTTGCTCTCTCCCGAGTTACTAACAGTGCCTCTGATTGGTCAATTACATGATATCTTCACTTTAATCACCAATGAAAATGGAGCTTTGCAAATAATTCCCCCCAATTTTTTGTGTGGTGAAATTATTCTAACAATGTTATTCATTGGTCCAATTGATAATGAAAACTTCTTTTTGGCCAATCGGCATGTAGTTCTCATGGGGTTCTTAAATGGCAAGACTCATGTTTCTCATCGTGGATTGATATACAATGTCATGCACGTAGTTGGACATAGTACTAGAATGGCGCGCACTTATGTGAATTTACGCTTTTAAGTGTAAGTTGGGACTTAAAGCCATATTATAACATTTGCTGAGGAGAACGCCCTCAAAAAAGTTTAAACTCTGGTTTTTACACGATTGTAATGTACTTTAGTCAATAAAGATACCCTGCAAAAATCAAGACTTTAGAAGCTGTAGTTTTGTCAAAATCCGAGATTTTGAATAAAACGATGGAACCGGCGTTTTATTATTACGATGGGAGTATTAGTCGAACACGTATGCACAGTACGTACACGGCGTGCGGGATACACATACACACACACCCCGAGGATCGTACCGTATTACAACTGCGGGAGTAACATGCATGGGTGTTAGTAGTAAATTTCTATGCTTTACCTCACTTGTTCGGCTCAAAATTAAAAGGGAACATATCTGACAGTAACAGCTAACATTTTATGGAAAATAAATACTAATCTATTTTTACAGAAATGTTATAATATGGCTTTAATTGACGTTTGTAGTAAAACAGATCGAATACCTTTTGCCATTTATATTAAAGATGAACTATATGTATAGACGAATCCAAATCCACGCATTCCTACACCTGACTAGCAGCCTTTATTTGGGTAGCCGTCGGCTACAATGCACCCAAAATATGAAATGATTCGGCCTTGGCGGAAAATTTAAACTGCATTCCATCACCCGTTTTACACCTTCCGCGAAAACACAGGTAGACAAAAGAATGATTAAAGTTTACAACACAATAGGCCCTATAGTTCCCTTCGGCAAAACACACAGCGTCTACATGGTCTATTCGCTGTTGAAGTGACATAATAATCGGATTAACTACACCATATCAAACGCTACTTGCGAACAAAAGGACTATGCATGAATAGATGCGACGGGATTACCTGCGGAATTATCTCTATTGTATATATTATTCTATTAACCCTCTTCGTCCTTGCATCTTTTCTAGGTGTTAGGCGGCTTTTATTTGCACAATGGGGCGCTCAAAACACCAGGTTGGTGCTAGCGGCTACCCAAAGATGGCCGACCAAATCCTGACCATGACTTGGCTCGTTGGATTCGTCTATAATACACCTCACTTTTATAAGAGTATGAAGCTGATACTTTCATTTTCACAAATGCTTCTCATGGCACTTTAGTCAACCTTTTAAAAGATGACCGACATAAAAATCTCGTCTCAGCTTGACTTTGCTATAATAAAAAAAAAAAAGATGACAATTACTATCAAAGGTGGCTGACCGAGAGTGACAATGTCCTTTATACAATTGTGTGTAACTGGGTCAATATACATGATATAACACACCTTATATTTGAGTAGAATAAAGTTGCTACTTTTTAAGCAGAAAATCCATTCATATTTCTGATAAGTGAGTGTCCGAGGGATGGTACACCACTATTGTTAATACAAATTAAATCAAATATAAAAGATTTTTTCATTATGTTTGATCTACTTAGATTAAAAGGAAATGTGAAGGAGAATAACAAGACGAAGGTAGATTAAGGGCTCGGATAGCGACGTTTCCACGTATTTTGTGGAACCTGAGAGCAAATCAAACACATCGAATTGCATTTTGAAAACGAGGAATGTCCTTCTGATATCAAATTTTTTGAAAGTCGTGATATAATACACATTTTATGGCAAATGTTAATATTGATATTTTGACGATTGAAGATATGGTGTGTTTTTTTCTAACTTTTCAATTGATGGTCGGCTTCTCATCCCAGCTATATACATATTAAGTACATATCATTAATTGGATTTAAAAAAGCTTACTTTAAGGACTGTTAACTATTAAAAGTATGAAAAATATCAAATTTTAATGTTTGCCATAACATTTGTATTGAATCACAAATGTCAAAAAATCAAAATTATTTGATATAAGAACGACATTCCTCATATTCAGAATGCAATTTGATATGTCTGATGTGCTCTTATGTCCCACAAAAAATACTGCGCAAACGTTGCTATCCGATTCCTTTAAAAGGTAAGGAAGGTGAGAGGACATTGCCCTGTTTTGTTAATGGCAATAAAACACACTGACAAAGGGATATATATTGATATTACACAATAATAGATGGTAAATCCGTGAGAAAGGTTGGCTAATGTATAATATAGATTGACCCCAATTTTATTTGAAACTACGCTTTAACCAACTTATCTTTGCTGCAAGATTTCATTGTAAACAGCGTGATAAAATCTAAATTGCTATTTCAGTTCGGGGGCACTCATAATTCTCGTGTTTCACAATACGATGCGCCGCCAGCGGTTACTCTTGCCAGTCAATTTTTTGACTCCAGAGTCGACATCGCTGTTCTGGTTGAATTTTCACGCGAGTGTGATAATAAATATGTTGACAACAGCTCCACGAAGGATTCCCTGTGATCAATAGATAGAAAATGGATCTACCATAATTGTAAATTGTTGTTTTAGTGTGCGTACGTATGTAACATCATTATAATGACATTTAAACCCACAATGATGTATGTTTCTGTATTGTATTCGTATTACGCGGGCTTCGGATGTCGACATTTTCCCATGAAGCACTGTGCATTTTGGCCTTGACCCAGCGACCGCTGGAGGCGCATCGTATTGTGAAACGCGAGAATTCGTGGACGTCTCTGATATCACATACTCTTGAAGCGTCATGTGACATAACAGTATCATATTTCAGAGACGTCTTATAAATCACATACTCCCTAGTTTCAAAACCCAGTCGCAAACGATATTAGCAATTTTGGTGAACGTGCCATCGCAGTGGGAATACTTTTGTGAGTAGGCCTTCAGGGTTGTAGCTGGCCCAAGTTGAGTGCCTGCTCATTTTACTATCCAATTCATGAATTAAAGCGCAGGCTCGGCTACTCTTGGGATTTTTTTTTTACTTCAAAACATTTGATTTTGGCCATAGCAATCTATGGGACCATTTATGAGAATTTGCACCGATAGATATAATTTTTGCACAGGTAGATATTTGCTAAACATAGAAAAGCTTATTATAATACACTCAGCTTCGTTCCGCTGTGTTGCATCGAGTGCACAGCTGTCAACAAAGCCCGACGTATGTGATATCACAGGCCCCCATATGTGAAATTACTGACCCGTCTTTGAAATCAGAGAAGTTCGTGAATTACGAGTGCCCCCGAACTGATTTCTGGCATTCATAGAAAGATTGCTAAACGAGTCACATTCAGAAATATCTATCACAACAGTCTATGCATACTGTACAATTATCGAATGGAACAAAATAGTTATGTTCGATAATATTTAACTGACGGGTTTTCAAGAAATAGGTCAAGTGATTCCGTTTTGATGTGTTTGACAGCTCTTCAAACCTCGAGGACCCGTCATCATTCACTTTTTATAATTTTTTATAAGTTAATGTTTACAATAAATAGGGATGACCAATGAACCATCAACTTGATTAGAACGCTCCCATAGACATGCAGGGAGCTCAACTGTGCACTGCTTGCACAGACGTTTCTAAATTGAGCTCATTCTTTTATTTTTCATAATTTTTCTGTAAAAATTGTGGATGTTAATGCCAATTATGTTTTGTAACTATCCAGCAAATTACATCAACATAACTTATTTGGTTTTCCTGTAAGTGTGAGTCAAAATTGGTCCATCGCCACAGTGCGCTTAATTGCCAGTGGCTAAGTACAGCACTGCTCAGAATGGCACAAAATATTCAGATCAATAAGATCAGATGAAAACCTTGACCTACTGAGCTGTAATTTGGCAGAGTTGCCATTATGACCTCTATCATACCCTCTGTAAAAAGGTTAAAAAAATGGACAAGTAGATTTCGAGTTAAAAATTTAAACACCAGCTTCCCTTTGGAATTTCCATACACCTTTCGAGGCATATTAAATAGACACCTTTCTGAACATAAATGTGAAGTTTCGTGCTCATTTGATGTATTTTTCACCTGATCTCAACCCTAAACTTGTTCTTATATTTATACCATCTAAACTGACTTGCTGCTATACACGCACAGGGGCTGTACTTTTAAAATACCCGCCTAATCAATAATGAGTCTTTCACTCCATTGTTAAAGTATTGTGCTCCCTGTAGCATTATGGAGTGACCAGGTTCTAGAGTGCGAGTGTTTTGTAGCAGATGACAGTGTTCATTCAAGCCTATCAAGATCAGTTATTAGCCACTTGCTGAATGACTGGGCATTATCAGCTATCAAAGAGATACCTTATGCAAACCAAAAGTGATATAAGGACAAAGCTGTGCATGTTGGTACTTGGTTGTACCAGAACGTGCCATATGTCTTATTTTACTATTTGATGCATATTAAACCCAATAACATTGAAACTTTTGGTTATGAACAAAAAGTTCACCTGGACTTTTGATTTTGTGCCATTTCGGCCATTTAGGATGATTTTTGGCAAATGTTTTCTAAAAGTATGATTTCAGTGCCTCGGTTTGAAGAAATAATTTATGCTATTGACTAGTAAAGTGCCATTTCATAAGAAACCCCTTTGATATTTTCACAATATGCTTGTTTCATGTTTGCATATATATTAAAATAAAGAAATATAAAAACGTAAATATATGCTTATACCAATTTTGCTCCCATTGCTATTTTTGGACTTTGTCATTTTATTTTGTTCCAATGACCGGTCAGAATGGGAAACTTTGAAAATTCATAATTCGAAAAGTTGTTGACCGATTTTGACCATTTAACCACCAAAATACTTCCGCTGATGAGTTCTTTCCAGACAACAATCTTTTGTAGCAATAGGGGCAACATGAAATTTTGATGGTGTTACGAGTCGTACTTGACTCAAGGCCAAAATTACCTTTTACCCGAACTCACACGAATGCACAACCCAAATACACTGTTTGATTATGCTAACAAAATCTAAGTCTTTAATTGAAAGCACATTATTATTGGTACAATATATGACAACAATGCACATACACAATAATCAAATATAATCACTCTTTATGTATTTAGTACTTAGCCAGCATTCTTCTTCTTGGTGATCATAAAGTTCTTGCAATGTTCTGGACGACTGATGTAATATATCCTTATTCACTTGTCCTGCGAAAATCAGCGAAGTCCTTTGTACACTTGCATTGATAAATCCTTGCGTATAAAATCCTCATACGAAAATGGTGTTACTTTCTCCCAAGTACTAAACTCCTTGCGTCGTTCTCCAAACACATTCGTAACTCTTTGCGCAGTTCTCCAAATCACTAAACTCCTTGCGTCGTTCTCCAAACTTGGTGCTATTTCCACCTTTTACACAATATCTTCAGGAAGCAGGACTGCGATGCAGTTGTCCCCACTTATTTTGACAGTTGCGTTGAATCAGAATACCAGACTTCAGCAAGTCGACAGAAGAATATATTTCCTTTCTTGGAAGAAGTACGTTCTTGGACGTATTCTAGATCCTCTCCGACAACACTGGCAAATAGTAGCACTTTGACTACATAAAATATTTCTGGTTTGCAATTTCCTTTCTTTGAAGGAATTGGACTGTAAGCATATTAGCTAGCTAGCCCAGATCAACACTATCAACTGTGACAATAATTGTGTTTACATTTTCTTATATCTCAAGCCTGGGAAAAACCCCATTCTATTATGGGCCATTTACTGCCTTCACACTATGCTCAATCTGGGAAATTCCCAAGTCTTACTTATAACATTAACCTTTCTCATTACATCACTTCCTTAGGGGAATTCCATTACATCACTTTCCCTTTACAACCTCAGGGGTTTCCAAATATTCCAAATTAGATATGATTCAACTTGTTTTGCTCAATTTGAGAGGGGAATTCCCCCAAAATGTCATCACTCATGTAACTTTGTAAACAAAGATAAATCATCAAATTAAATTACTGAGGGCACATCACAATGGTCATCCCTATTATAAATGTCCTTTTCATGACATAATCTATGTACCATCTACTAGTACACCTGTGAATGTCAATTTAACAACTTGAAATAACTTGTATAATTATACATGTAACACAGCAGCGATTTCAATTCAACCCCCCCCCCCCCCCCAAATGCAAAAGATTATTATTATAATTCATTATGTTGATGACAACGACAGGAGATGCAGTGTGTAGAAATGCCTTCACCAAACAGGTATTCCTCTCTAATGACCATCTTCCTCTATGAGTCAGGAAGCTCTAAAACTGATTTATTTTCAGATGTGCAATACTCGTATTTAATTTGTCAATATGGTTCTTTAGTGCAGTAAGTTCAACCATGAAAAAAAGGAGAACAATGAAAAGTAATAAATAAACAAAGATGTGCTTGCGGGCAACTTTTCTTGTACGATATTGTGATGATTAGTCACTCTTGACACTCTTGTCATGTGGCACTCATAACATAAGTCGCTTCTTATTTGAAATATGAAGTTAAAACTTAGCAGACAATTACAAGAAAGATAATTATGTGAAAAAATTACAGTGGTTTGTTGCACCATCGCAAAATGCGGTTCAGTTTCTATATGTAACCTTTTTTATGGGACACCTTGTATTTCTGTTACTTAGTTTTGTTTTTCTTATCCTCCTATGATTTTATCACTCTTTGCTTGTAATTTAAATGGGGCAAAATGTCTAGGAAAAAAGTATATTTTGTGATATGATTGACGTCAACGACCAAAATGCATCACTTAAAATGCTACTTCGAGTAGAAATATTGAGTAAAATTGGCGTTCACAAGTGCAAGGATGAAAATGAGAGTAGCAATTGTACGGTCTTCAAAAGTATGGTATATTCTCGTAACTTGGTTAGATGTTGTTAAAAAGGAAAATTAGTAACCTAGTTGTGTACATTTGCATATACGTTTGCTTGTTCACTAAATATTTTCTTTCCTTGTTTCTGCTTGTTAGTTTATTTTGTAAGATAAATTATTTTAGGTTATTTGAGACACGTAAACTCTAAATATAATTAGGTTAAAGTGAAATGAATGTAAATAGACAGACAGAATCTTTCCGTAATTTGAAACCTCTTTACCCACGTCCTAATATTACTTTATAATTCCTTCAATAAGTATCCATTTATGCGACAAATTATATAATAAAAATCTAACAACCTTGCCATTGGCATTCTTTCTAACATGCCAGTAATGAACACAGCGTAAAGCCTCTTAAACCGCAGTGAGCACCTTAAAAATAGGGATTGTAAGCGCATTACAGCGAAACGCTCAAGTTCGAAGTTTTGAAATGTTATATTGTTAGGTAAATTGCGACACCGTGCTCAGATAAATCCATATGGAATTGACTGTGGTAAATTATAAAAGTGTGCAGAACACAAATCCACATTCGTATAACTTTGTGCTGTTCTAATTAATTTTATTTCGTCAATCTAATGCGTTATATTCAAGTATATAACGATACACTTAACTGTAAGCAGTTTATCTATAGATGGTATTTAAAATCTAAAAGAGATACTGCGACTCAAGGGAACGGATTTGTTAAAAGCTGGGAGAAATAGAGCAATTCCAAGGAACGTGAGTGCTTTCAAGAGATACATGTTAAGCTGTTACCTTTTATCAAAATATTATATATTAAAAAATCTAAATGTCGGAATGAAATAACCGATATAACCAATGTCAGAATATACAAATTCGAACTGTCCCTCCAGATTAACTCCAAATCGGTACTAACACACTTTAATTAACGTCAACAATGTTGGCTTCGATCGAGCCAATAACGTGAAGCTCAAAAAAGCACTTTTCGAATTGTAACCATAAGTTTCAAAACTTTTATATGTTGCCATCAATACACTCAATATTGAGTAAGTTTTTTACATATTTCGTCGGCCATATCACATACTGACGTATTCGACATTTTATACATTTTTGAGAAAATTGGTATATTAGTTTGTTATGTTCTACTCTATATATTCACCAAAAACCATGCCTCAAAGTTGCTTAATTAGTAAGATATTAATTAATTTAATTATGTCGTATTTACAAAACCTTGAAATGTCTGCATCACATAACGACGTATTTGCCGATCACCTATACTGCGCAAGCCCAGTATATCGTATCTGCAATTTGAAGAATTTGCCGTATATTTGATGTATTTGCGCAACTGTATGTGATACGGCCGACGATTTGTTGAGTTGTGACCTAATAATGAGCTCAATGTTCAGCTGTGAACTTTTTACTCAGTAAAATATTTTTACTCAGTAAATCAGTAAAATATATTTAGAGTGTAATTCTGATGTATGGTGTGATATCTCTACAGCTTTAACCGGCAATTTTGCTCCCAGATTCAGCAAGTTGTTTAAAACAAAATTACTATTTGACACGTGGGATTACTGGCATGCAGAATTGGGTATTTGAAATCTGTGTTAGGGAATTTTAATTGATTTCCCTTTCCTTCTAAACAGCGAGATACAAGGATACTTACACAAACTGATCAAACCATCAATATGGAGCGGACTTCCTTCCATCCTATATACAAGCTTATTTCAACTGTTTGAGTTTCAACGCAAGGGCTTTTCGTCTTCTTCCTATATATTTCTTCTTGAACTTCTTCTTCCTCATTATTTCTTTTTCGTTTTATCTATTTTAGACCATATTCAATATTTAGCAAAAAATACTAAAAGGTTCCCTCTAAAATTGTTTTCCATTGAATTCTGAAATGTATTTGCGTTTGTAACCACGTACTTTTCCCATAGGGCCTTTTAACAAATCTGTTCTCTCGAATCACTGTATCTCGATTAGCTTTTAATGCTCTGCGTGCTAGTCATAAGCTTCAACATAAAAAGTCCAAGTTTTGAGAAATTTTCTCAAAATATCAAGAGCTATCTGAAGAACCACTGAACCAATACTAGGCTTGTTTTTACTCATTTTAATGCATTTTTCATGCTGATTTCAAATATGGTCATGAAAATTTACAATTCAGAAATTTTTGAAAAATTCAAATAAAATTTGAAACTTGTCGTCTGCAGTCGACACCCGCGTGGAGAGAGTTAAACACTTAAGTACCATCTTTGGATAGCTATGATGATCAATGAAAAAAAAGAATGCGGGTTAGCAAGAGTGGTGGTCAATATAATGTACGTTATATTAGTTTTGGTCTATAAAAGTATAAAAGTTGAGGAAATTGTTAATGTGAATCTCGTGGACAATGAATCGTTTATAGACCTTATGCCCTAAATACTACCTTCGTACCTTTCCAGGGGGAATGGCATAGTGTCCTTTAGTTGATAAGAATTCTGCAATCTCATTGGTCAAACACCACTTCGATAACAATTCGTATTACCTTCGTACTCCTGGCAGGTAATAATTCCCATAATAACCTGTGTAGTCCTACTACGCGAGCGTCTGCGTAACATGCTTCACACGATATCTTAAGCTTCGCGCGCATACTTCACGCTCGGCATAGCTGCACTGTTCAAGCAAGGAAGAAACTCGTCTACTTTTCAGTAAGATTGCCAAACTAGAGTCCTTCAACAAAGTTTACGAACAAGTAGGAACAAGTAGGAAGATATAATAATAGAATTCATGTTCACTAAAGGATAAAATCGTTACTCCTGTTTGTTCTCACGAAATACGGGGAAATATCTGATGCCGATTCTATTCAGCCTTCGGCTTCATGGAATACGGCACCATACCGTATTTCGTAAACAAACAGGGGGTATTAATAGTACATACCGATTCCTTATGCAGTCTGCCGCCTGGACAACCAATTCTTTAGAAATGCTTAGTCGCGCTAAAAGTCGATCGATACATGTAAAAATCAGCACAATTCAGAGATACACCTTTTTGCTATGAAATTAATTTTCTCGGTCAAATATAAAGCAATATTTTTTTTTTCTTCAGTAATGTCAGTTAAAAACTTGGTGCTTGGATATACATTTTTTTTAAATCCTGGTGTTAAAATTAAGCATCAAATTGTGTCTTTTAGTGTGATATTTTTGATTTTTATAGGCCTTGAATTCGCCTGCGAGCTTTTTACGGAATTCATGTTTTAGCGTCTCAAACTAACATAGTTTGCTAAAGAAAGATATTTCCCACCTCTGTAAAGCACATCGTGTGGGTCTATATGTTATAGTTTTGTCAGAATTTCCGTTTTTGTTTTACCCTTTTTCCATTGATGCTCCGAAAATGTCAAACTAAGTAAAAGTAGGCAATGGTGAGTACTTAAATCTCGAGAGCAACCACCAGAAATAGTCGATATTTCCTTTGTTGTTATCCAGGTCAATTTTTCATTGAAAGCAAATTGCCCGACCAGCGATTAAATCCCCAATTGGGTGTTCTGGTTAAACATGATCAGTAGGAGCGCTATAGGTCTGGGAATTTCTTTGCTATATTGAAGTTCTGGCAACACTATAGCCATGCCGGTATTCCTATTAAACCCAGGGATATCGATCCACAATGCTAGTACTAGCCTTTAGATTTCACGTGTTGATTTAGAAATTTTGTCAGCCGACAGTGAAAGATGGTGAAATCAAAACGGAAATTCTGACAAAACTATGATATATAGCTCACGGTGATGTGCTTTAGAAAGTTGGGGAAAATCCTTCATTAGCGAACTATATTACTTTGAAAAGCTAAAAGGTTGCTCCAAAGAAAAAGCTCGCGGGCCGAGCTGAAGCCTATAAAAATCGAATATCTTACACTAAATGACTGAATTTCAGGCCTAAGTTTAACACCAGGATTAAAAAAAAAAAAATCAGTATCAAGCATTATAGTTTTTCCAGCCATTTACTGAAAAAAATAAAATTATTGCTTTTCATTTGGCTGAGAAAAAATTTTTACACTGAAAAGGTGTAACTCAAAATTTTGCTCATTTCAACACCAATTTCGATCGTTTGTATTGCCTCATTAAATGACTGAGTGAGCCTTGCAGAACAAAAGAATCGGTTGTGCAGGTAGCTGACTGTATGCGGTACATCGAAAACCCTTCTATACAACGGTGATATTGCGCAATGTCTACATTCATTGACCTTTAAGATGTTGATCGCCCGGGGTTGATCGATATTTTGATAGGTAATGTCTCCAAATATTTCCTCATCGCAGAACTTTACGATAATGTGTAATCAGATTTACCCGAAGTTATGAGCAAATAGGGAAAAAGAGACATAATACAATCTTTCTTAAAGATCGCTAAACTTAGAATTCACGTTAGAGAGATGTATCAAGATTTTAGTAATAACCAAGATAGTATGAAACGCATCCCCATATTAGAATTGATCATGTACTACACACTAGCGAAAAACGGAGTCTCGATTTCCATTAAAAAAGAACCAAAACAAACAAACAAGACAAAAAAAAACGTGTGCAAGATTTTGGCATTGAAAAGTAAAAGTTAAGGTTAGTAACTATTTGAAATAGTCGCAATTTGGTAGTTCACAGTTTCTTGCGAATGGTAGTGAGCTTTGACAAAAATTGCATTGATTATATCACAGCGAGTGTGTAGAACATTTTATAATGAGAATTTATAATGAGAATTCTTTCAAAGCGATGAGAATTGTGACAAAAGTATGAGAATTGAAAATTTTCTCATCCAAATGAATGAGAAATGTTAATTAACGTGTCAACCACCTGTCACATTGCTTTAAATGAGGAATTTAAGTTTCAACCGGCATCCTTGCGTGCTATAACTACAATCAAGTGATAATTTGCTGGGATGCTTCCATAGTTTAATGGCTCTCCCCACTCCCCGCTCCCGGCCCGCTCCCCTTATTCGATGTTGTATAACAAACGCCGCATTTGTTTAATGTGCTCTATGTTTGCTCCAATATTGATTGGTGGGGGAGGGAGGGGATAAAAAATTTAAATAGGTTGGAAATTATACAAATAAAATATGCTATGGTGAACTTCATAAGAACGGCTTTATTGAACCGAGTGTGCGAAATATGCATATGCAGGCCTACGAATTTCTATAATAGGAGATGAAAACACAATTAAATATGTAAAGGAAACCCAAACATTGATACATGGAAAAGGAAATCAATCAATCAAGATCTATTAATTTAAAATTTCATATAGAAATTTTAACATTATACAATAGGATGTTCACACGGAAGTTCAAATCATCCTGCAGACACGCTCCAGAAGACATACACAATGCATGGAGTACAATCATACCAATCGCCTGCGTAACTGGTAGTGATCAAAGTAATTCTTTTGTACTCCATGCATTTGCATATCTTCTGGAGCGTGTCTGGAGTATGATTTGAACGAATGACCTTTCGTGCAAGCCTTCTACACAGAAGAAATGTAAATTGTCAATATGAAGAAAAAAGAAAGAGAGGAAGAAAAAAGAAAGTAAGAAAGAAAGAAAGAAAGAAAGAAAGAAAGAAAGAAAGAAAGAAAGAAAGAAAGAAAGAAAGAAAGAAAGAAAGAAAGAAAGAAAGAAAGAAAGAAAGAAAGAAAGAAAGAAAGAAAGAAAGAAAGAAAGAAAGAAAGAAAGAAAGAAAGAAAGAAAAAAAAGAAAAAAAGAAAAAAAAAAAAAAAAAAAAGAAAAAAGAAAGAAAAAAAAAAAAAAAGAAAAAACAGAAAAAAAGAAAAGAAAAAAAATAAATTTTACATGGATTCGAACTTACAATCTTTGGGGCAAGAAGCAAAAAATCTAACGACATGCTACTGGGAGAACTTAACAATCACTCCTGATTTTAGCGTATTCATTGCTACTACATTGTGCTATTGATCTTCGATCGACCTTTTTGTGTGAGATATGTTTATAGGTTATTATTCATCCATTTAAGCCAACTTGCCACGGTCTACCATTTTATGTAAAATAAATATATATTACCTTTTAAGTTATATTATGTTGGTAGACCGTTATTGCGTCATTCTTGTTATACATGATATTATAAATAAATTAGCACGACTAACAACGGTTCTCCTGCAGTGTAGTGGATTCCTTACTGGGAATGTGATCAAGATGTCTAGAGTTCGAATCTCATTGGCGCCGGTTTTTTTTTTCTCATTTATCCCTTTTTGAAATTTCAGATAACACTAACGACGGCAGGTTTATCGATTCTTATTTAAAAAAATTATAATCCATTGTGAAATCTGTGAGATAAATTAACAATGTCTCACGATACTGGTTATGGCTTACATTTTATATACACCTATTTGGACACAAATAACGTAATGTATGTGTTTTGCATCAAAACAAAGTAATCATAATAATTTTGTATTAGAAAATGAAACTCACGTTAATTTCAGTGTCAAACAACCATTTGTGTCAGGTTGTTGACAGGTTAATTAGTATTTCTCATTCATTTGGATGAGAAATTTTTATAGAAATGAATTCCTCATTTAAAACATTGTGACAGTTGGTTGACACGTTCATTAACATTTCTCATTGAGAAAATTTCATAGAAATGAGAAAATGTTCAATTCTCATACTTTTGTCCGATTCTCATCGTTTTGAAAGAATTCTCATCCTAAATTTCCACTAGTAGAATAATTCAAATATGCTTTTGTAGGTCCTGTGGTTCTTACGTAAAACGTGCATAACTCATTAACAACAATAAATCAAGCACGTTTTCAAAGTATATGAATTGTAGAATGAACTTGTGCAAAACATTAAAGTGTTATTTTTCAATAATATATTGATTTAGATAATGAAGATTTTTTGGCTGCTTCGACCAACAATACCTCATTTATAATATTGGTGTAAATTTTAACTGATTCACACAAGCACATTCATTTTACACTTACGTGTAATTTTCGTGACTTATCCAAGCTCACTTCTTCAGCACTCTGATGGATTGCTGGTACTAGACGTGGTAGCGCGAATCGGATCACGTGACCTGGGTATTGATCCCAAATCACTAGACCCGATCAGCTTCTTGTAGGCGGGGGGAGGGGGTGCCGTCCCAAGTCTTTGTTGAGATCTGGATTAGTGGCGGCGATATGAATAGCCTCTTTCACTCCTCTCTGATACCATCGGGGGTCCGAGTCTAAGATTTGTACTTCTTGAGGATCGAAGGTGTGTTTGGCGGCTCTCATGTGTGCACCAACAGGTGACGCTTCGCGTTTGTGCTCAGAAACACGTTTGGACAGTGGACGCTTGGTTTCGCCGACATACTGTGATGGGCAATCCTGGCACTTGATATTATATATAGTCCCAGTGCGATCCAGAGTTTTTGGTTTATCTTTAGGCGACACAACCATGCTACGGATGGTGTTTGTTGGTTTCACATGAACCGTGACGCCCGCCTTGCGAATCTTCCTGTTGATGGACTCAGTGACACCGCGTACGTAGGGGAGAGTGATGTGCCCCTTGGGGCGGTCTGTCCGTTGTTTGGGTTTAGGCTCATGACGCTTGCTGGAAGGGGAACTCCACGCCCACTTGGTGTAACCGCAGATGGCAAGCGATTTCTTGACATGGTCCATTTCATGTTCCAGGCTTTCACTATCAGAGGATAGGGTTTTGGCGCGGTGGGTCAAAGTTCGTATAACCCCTAACTTGTGTTCTAGTGGCTGGTGACTCGCAAAGTTCAGATATTGGTCTGTGTGTGTGCTCTTCCTATACACACTGAAGGATAGGGAGCCGTCCGCGTTGCGCGAGATGAGCGTGTCTAACATGGCAATGGAGTTGTTGGATTCATGTTCAACGGTGAACTTGATAGAGTCATGAATGGAGTTCAAATGGTGAGTGAAACTGTCAACCTCGGAACGCTCAATAATCACCATGGTGTCGTCGACATATCTCCCGAAATAGCGGGGTGGGGTATGAAAGGATGTGATGGCTTTCTCCTCAAAGTTCTCCATAAATAGATTGGCGATTATGGGACTCACCGGTGAACCCATCGCGGCTCCCTCTCGTTGAATGTAGTACTTGCCGTCGTAGATAAAATACGTGGTCTTGAGGCAAGTGCTAAGTAAATCAGTGACTTGTTGTGGGTTGAGGTCAGTCCTGGAATCCAAAGTGTTATCAGCTGTCAGCAGATCTTTTCACGATAATACCTCATCTACCCTTAAGGCTCTTCTAATAGAGAATAATATGAAGATAAAGATTCGGATGAATAATAACCTACGTCATGAAGAGGGAATATAATATTACCTTAATTTGTTCTGTACCGTCAGAGTCATTTTGGTGGTTACGATACGAATATAACAATAATATTCGCCGTAGAAGCGATGACGTAACAGGATTAACTACCATGGCAATGGGTTAAAACAATTATTGAATACATCGCACTGCACTCCCGGAACTGCACTAGTATGTTCACACGGCACGTCGGCATTGACCCATAGTTGCCAAAGAACAGGGATAAAGACCTGGATCGTAAATCTATAAAATATTCATGCTGATTACTCGCACCTATAAAATTAGTACCTTTGAAAAGAAATTGTATTCAATCTATGATTGCAGACATGCACAGACGATATATTCAAATTGTGTTTTAACCTATTACTATGGTATTTAATCCTGTTACATCATCACTTCTAGGGCGAATTGCACTGAAACATTAAAAGCATAGCATCTGTATTTTTTTAAAGACCTGAGCGCAAGAAGACTAAGTCCACTTGGCCCCGCAACATGTATACATTTAAGTTACGTATAGTTTCTTAGGGTTTTATAATGTTTAATACGTGTTCCAGGCTGAAAACATCATGAAAGGTTGTACAAGATTTGTTTTGGCCCATGAACATGTATAAAACATTACCAAACTATACGAAACTATACGCAACTTTAGTGTATACATGTTGAGGGGCCATGTGGACTCAGGTCTTCATTTTACCTTTAATATGATCAATGACCTGACTTCACAAGCTTGTTAATAAAAGCAGGTTTCCTATTCTTTATTTTTGGATCATTTCTTTCAGGGAAACAACACAAGGGAAATACTGCAAATCAAATTATCAAAATTACGATACAAGAAGAAACAAAATGAAGGTAAAGATAATAATGCCAACAGTGATATGGGATTGAATGCTAATAAATTGGACATGTAATTGGGAAATATGACTCAATCCCTGGAGGAGAAACTGATTAGATTTTTCTTTTAAATTCACAGGAAATAGTATTGGGAATAACGGTTAAGATTCATTTTGGCTGTTTTGGTCTTGTCTTTGACGACAGCACAGGATTGCATCGAGCACGTCCAATATTGGGTCCTCTGCTGTTCAGATGTATTGGCCGTCTGTAGATTCAAACGTTGCCATCAGGTGGTGGTCGCATTGCATTCTCTAAATTCAGTAAATTTTCATCAGAAAGAAAGAGTGAACAGTTTAACCAACCCAAAGTGTTACAATTAAACATGACAACAAATAAACACAAATCCCGACCGGCACACAACCCAACTTGAAAAAAAAGCAAGGGAATGTGCCGGCATGGGAATCGAACCCACGACCTTCCGATATCTAGACGGACGCCTTATCCATTAGGCTACCAGCTCCCACTGATAAACGGTGGTTAAAGCTGGGTCTAATGTTATAGCAGTCATGGTATACAATACACACACACAAGTATTACGCAAGTACGCATGTGCAGGAGATCATTATTGATGCTTAATCGTTTCCCCAGTATAATTATAAGTAAAGTAGGTAATGGGGATACGCATCCTGCACAAGAACAAATAAACACAATGGGGAACGATTGCTCGCTACAAGAGGAAACTGAATATATTTAATAAGAAAGAGTGAACAGTTTAACCAACCCAAAGTGTTACAATTAAACATGACAACAAATAAACACAAATCCCGACCGGCACACAACCCAACTTGAAAAAAAAGCAAGGGAATGTGCCGGCATGGGAATCGAACCCACGACCTTCCGATATCTAGACGGACGCCTTATCCATTAGGCTACCAGCTCCCACTGATAAACGGTGGTTAAAGCTGGGTCTAATGTTATAGCAGTCATGGTATACAATACACACACACAAGTATTACGCAAGTACGCATGTGCAGGAGATCATTATTGATGCTTAATCGTTTCCCCAGTATAATTATAAGTAAAGTAGGTAATGGGGATACGCATCCTGCACAAGAACAAATAAACACAATGGGGAACGATTGCTCGCTACAAGAGGAAACTGAATATATTTAATAAGAAAGAGTGAACAGTTTAACCAACCCAAAGTGTTACAATTAAACATGACAACAAATAAACACAAATCCCGACCGGCACACAACCCAACTTGAAAAAAAAGCAAGGGAATGTGCCGGCATGGGAATCGAACCCACGACCTTCCGATATCTAGACGGACGCCTTATCCATTAGGCTACCAGCTCCCACTGATAAACGGTGGTTAAAGCTGGGTCTAATGTTATAGCAGTCATGGTATACAATACACACACACAAGTATTACGCAGGTACGCATGTGCAGGAGATCATTATTGATGCTTAATCGTTTCCCCAGTATAATTATAAGTAAAGTAGGTAATGGGGATACGCATCCTGCACAAGAACAAATAAACACAATGGGGAACGATTGCTCGCTACAAGAGGAAACTGAATATATTTAATAAGAAAGAGTGAACAGTTTAACCAACCCAAAGTGTTACAATTAAACATGACAACAAATAAACACAAATCCCGACCGGCACACAACCCAACTTGAAAAAAAGCAAGGGAATGTGCCGGCATGGGAATCGAACCCACGACCTTCCGATATCTAGACGGACGCCTTATCCATTAGGCTACCAGCTCCCACTGATAAACGGTGGTTAAAGCTGGGTCTAATGTTATAGCAGTCATGGTATACAATACACACACACAAGTATTACGCAAGTACGCATGTGCAGGAGATCATTATTGATGCTTAATCGTTTCCCCAGTATAATTATAAGTAAAGTAGGTAATGGGGATACGCATCCTGCACAAGAACAAATAAACACAATGGGGAACGATTGCTCGCTACAAGAGGAAACTGAATATATTTAATAAGAAAGAGTGAACAGTTTAACCAACCCAAAGTGTTACAATTAAACATGACAACAAATAAACACAAATCCCGACCGGCACACAACCCAACTTGAAAAAAAAGCAAGGGAATGTGCCGGCATGGGAATCGAACCCACGACCTTCCGATATCTAGACGGACGCCTTATCCATTAGGCTACCAGCTCCCACTGATAAACGGTGGTTAAAGCTGGGTCTAATGTTATAGCAGTCATGGTATACAATACACACACACACAAGTATTACGCAAGTACGCATGTGCAGGAGATCATTATTGATGCTTAATTGTTTCCCCAGTATAATTATAAGTAAAGTAGGTAATGGGGATACGCATCCTGCACAAGAACAAATAAACACAATGGGGAACGATTGCTCGCTACAAGAGGAAACTGAATATATTTAATAAGAAAGAGTGAACAGTTTAACCAACCCAAAGTGTTACAATTAAACATGACAACAAATAAACACAAATCCCGACCGGCACACAACCCAACTTGAAAAAAAAGCAAGGGAATGTGCCGGCATGAGAATCGAACCCACGACCTTCCGATATCTAGACGGACGCCTTATCCATTATGCTACCAGCTCCCACTGATAAACGGTGGTTAAAGCTGGGTCTAATGTTATAGCAGTCATGGTATACAATACACACACACAAGTATTACGCAAGTACGCATGTGCAGGAGATCATTATTGATGCTTAATCGTTTCCCCAGTATAATTATAAGTAAAGTAGGTAATGGGGATACGCATCCTGCACAAGAACAAATAAACACAATGGGGAACGATTGCTCGCTACAAGAGGAAACTGAATATATTTAATAAGAAAGAGTGAACAGTTTAACCAACCCAAAGTGTTACAATTAAACATGACAACAAATAAACACAAATCCCGACCGGCACACAACCTAACTTGAAAAAAAAGCAAGGGAATGTGCCGGCATGGGAATCGAACCCACGACCTTCCGATATCTAGACGGACGCCTTATCCATTAGGCTACCAGCTCCCACTGATAAACGGTGGTTAAAGCTGGGTCTAATGTTATAGCAGTCATGGTATACAATACACACACACAAGTATTACGCAAGTACGCATGTGCAGGAGATCATTATTGATGCTTAATCGTTTCCCCAGTATAATTATAAGTAAAGTAGGTAATGGGGATACGCATCCTGCACAAGAACAAATAAACACAATGGGGAACGATTGCTCGCTACAAGAGGAAACTGAATATATTTAATAAGAAAGAGTGAACAGTTTAACCAACCCAAAGTGTTACAATTAAACATGACAACAAATAAACACAAATCCCGACCGGCACACAACCCAACTTGAAAAAAAAGCAAGGGAATGTGCCGGCATGGGAATCGAACCCACGACCTTCCGATATCTAGACGGACGCCTTATCCATTAGGCTACCAGCTCCCACTGATAAACGGTGGTTAAAGCTGGGTCTAATGTTATAGCAGTCATGGTATACAATACACACACACAAGTATTACGCAAGTACGCATGTGCAGGAGATCATTATTGATGCTTAATCGTTTCCCCAGTATAATTATAAGTAAAGTAGGTAATGGGGATACGCATCCTGCACAAGAACAAATAAACACAATGGGGAACGATTGCTCGCTACAAGAGGAAACTGAATATATTTAATAAGAAAGAGTGAACAGTTTAACCAACCCAAAGTGTTACAATTAAACATGACAACAAAATATAAACACAAATCCCGACCGGCACACAACCCAACTTGAAAAAAAAAGCAAGGGAATGTGCCGGCATGGGAATCGAACCCACGACCTTCCGATATCTAGACGGACGCCTTATCCATTAGGCTACCAGCTCCCACTGATAAACGGTGGTTAAAGCTGGGTCTAATGTTATAGCAGTCATGGTATACAATACACACACACAAGTATTACGCAAGTACGCATGTGCAGGAGATCATTATTGATGCTTAATCGTTTCCCCAGTATAATTATAAGTAAAGTAGGTAATGGGGATACGCATCCTGCACAAGAACAAATAAACACAATGGGGAACGATTGCTCGCTACAAGAGGAAACTGAATATATTTAATAAGAAAGAGTGAACAGTTTAACCAACCCAAAGTGTTACAATTAAACATGACAACAAATAAACACAAATCCCGACCGGCACACAACCCAACTTGAAAAAAAAGCAAGGGAATGTGCCGGCATGGGAATCGAACCCACGACCTTCCGATATCTAGACGGACGCCTTATCCATTAGGCTACCAGCTCCCACTGATAAACGGTGGTTAAAGCTGGGTCTAATGTTATAGCAGTCATGGTATACAATACACACACACAAGTATTACGCAAGTACGCATGTGCAGGAGATCATTATTGATGCTTAATCGTTTCCCCAGTATAATTATAAGTAAAGTAGGTAATGGGGATACGCATCCTGCACAAGAACAAATAAACACAATGGGGAACGATTGCTCGCTACAAGAGGAAACTGAATATATTTAATAAGAAAGAGTGAACAGTTTAACCAACCCAAAGTGTTACAATTAAACATGACAACAAATAAACACAAATCCCGACCGGCACACAACCCAACTTGAAAAAAAGCAAGGGAATGTGCCGGCATGGGAATCGAACCCACGACCTTCCGATATCTAGACGGACGCCTTATCCATTAGGCTACCAGCTCCCACTGATAAACGGTGGTTAAAGCTGGGTCTAATGTTATAGCAGTCATGGTATACAATACACACACACAAGTATTACGCAAGTACGCATGTGCAGGAGATCATTATTGATGCTTAATCGTTTCCCCAGTATAATTATAAGTAAAGTAGGTAATGGGGATACGCATCCTGCACAAGAACAAATAAACACAATGGGGAACGATTGCTCGCTACAAGAGGAAACTGAATATATTTAATAAGAAAGAGTGAACAGTTTAACCAACCCAAAGTGTTACAATTAAACATGACAACAAATAAACACAAATCCCGACCGGCACACAACCCAACTTGAAAAAAAAGCAAGGGAATGTGCCGGCATGGGAATCGAACCCACGACCTTCCGATATCTAGACGGACGCCTTATCCATTAGGCTACCAGCTCCCACTGATAAACGGTGGTTAAAGCTGGGTCTAATGTTATAGCAGTCATGGTATACAATACACACACACAAGTATTACGCAAGTACGCATGTGCAGGAGATCATTATTGATGCTTAATCGTTTCCCCAGTATAATTATAAGTAAAGTAGGTAATGGGGATACGCATCCTGCACAAGAACAAATAAACACAATGGGGAACGATTGCTCGCTACAAGAGGAAACTGAATATATTTAATAAGAAAGAGTGAACAGTTTAACCAACCCAAAGTGTTACAATTAAACATGACAACAAATAAACACAAATCCCGACCGGCACACAACCCAAAAAAAAAAAAAAGCAAGGGAATGTGCCGGCATGGGAATCGAACCCTCGACCTTCCGATATCTAGACGGACGCCTTATCCATTAGGCTACCAGCTCCCACTGATAAACGGTGGTTAAAGCTGGGTCTAATGTTATAGCAGTCATGGTATACAATACACACACACAAGTATTACGCAGGTACGCATGTGCAGGAGATCATTATTGATGCTTAATCGTTTCCCCAGTATAATTATAAGTAAAGTAGGTAATGGGGATACGCATCCTGCACAAGAACAAATAAACACAATGGGGAACGATTGCTCGCTACAAGAGGAAACTGAATATATTTAATAAGAAAGAGTGAACAGTTTAACCAACCCAAAGTGTTACAATTAAACATGACAACAAATAAACACAAATCCCGACCGGCACACAACCCAACTTGAAAAAAAAGCAAGGGAATGTGCCGGCATGGGAATCGAACCCACGACCTTCCGATATCTAGACGGACGCCTTATCCATTAGGTTACCAGCTCCCACTGATAAACGGTGGTTAAAGCTGGGTCTAATGTTATAGCAGTCATGGTATACAATACACACACACAAGTATTACGCAAGTACGCATGTGCAGGAGATCATTATTGATGCTTAATCGTTTCCCCAGTATAATTATAAGTAAAGTAGGTAATGGGGATACGCATCCTGCACAAGAACAAATAAACACAATGGGGAACGATTGCTCGCTACAAGAGGAAACTGAATATATTTAATAAGAAAGAGTGAACAGTTTAACCAACCCAAAGTGTTACAATTAAACATGACAACAAATAAACACAAATCCCGACCGGCACACAACCCAACTTGAAAAAAAAGCAAGGGAATGTGCCGGCATGGGAATCGAACCCACGACCTTCCGATATCTAGACGGACGCCTTATCCATTAGGCTACCAGCTCCCACTGATAAACGGTGGTTAAAGCTGGGTCTAATGTTATAGCAGTCATGGTATACAATACACACACACAAGTATTACGCAAGTACGCATGTGCAGGAGATCATTATTGATGCTTAATCGTTTCCCCAGTATAATTATAAGTAAAGTAGGTAATGGGGATACGCATCCTGCACAAGAACAAATAAACACAATGGGGAACGATTGCTCGCTACAAGAGGAAACTGAATATATTTAATAAGAAAGGGTGAACAGTTTAACCAACCCAAAGTGTTACAATTAAACATGACAACAAATAAACACAAATCCCGACCGGCACACAACCCAACTTGAAAAAAAAAGCAAGGGAATGTGCCGGCATGGGAATCGAACCCACGACCTTCCGATATCTAGACGGACGCCTTATCCATTAGGCTACCAGCTCCCACTGATAAACGGTGGTTAAAGCTGGGTCTAATGTTATAGCAGTCATGGTATACAATACACACACACAAGTATTACGCAAGTACGCATGTGCAGGAGATCATTATTGATGCTTAATCGTTTCCCCAGTATAATTATAAGTAAAGTTGGTAACATCGTCAACCGTGTAATTGAATGGGATTATTTTGAAATTTTAAAACGCTTGAAATATCACAAACAAATAGGCCTATGTTAATAAATAATATAAATACAAGCTAAAACCGTTGGGTTTCGATAATGTACCCCACAAAACTAACCGAGTATATGGAAAATGCCATACGGCCGGGCGGTTTCACAAGTTGCCGGCTCTATCATGCTCTCGCCGTCTGGTTGCCATATTTTAGTTTTGATACGCCACACGACCTTAAAGGAAAGTATTGCTTCACACAAAATGTCAAAGTTTTGAGATATTTTGTCAAAATATCAAGAGATATCTTAAGAATCACTGAACCAATACTAGGCTTATTTGTACTTATTTTAATGCATTTTTTTCATACTGATTACAAATATGGTCATGAAAACTTACAATTTGTTTTTAATTCAAAAAATGAAACTTGTCGTCTGCAGTCGACATGTGGAGAATGGAGAGGGTTAAAGCATAGCAATGTTAAGCATAACAGGCATGTAGCCACAGAATAACTACTTTTTTTCTGATTAAGCATAGTGTGAAGATACAAGTTCCAGGTGAATAATGATTATACTTCTTGAGAAGGGGCTATATTTATTGCTAAACATAAATTGTTCAAAACTTTCAAATAAGTCATTTTAGTTTTTCGTTACGAAACTAACCAACATCTCAAATTACAGCGTTTACGACTGTAATAACAATAACGACCATAGCAATAAATATGCACATTATTTGTTACCTTATCACAAAATATATACCGTTCTATGAAGACGGATTTAAAATCATATCACTGCACTGAAATATTAAAGAATAGCATACAAGTACATATTCAGGAACTTTTGATGTGTTATTAATTATGCTGAAATATTACTGGGAGGGTTTAGTCCATTTTGAGCCAATGACGTACTCTAGTTTTAATAGCGCCCCAGCTGAGAATAATTTTGACACTTGTTGCAATTTTTTCGTGCGTATTTCTCCTGAAAAAGGAGAAATTGTGTGGGTAAAGTTCAGCCTCGTACGTGTTCTCCCCCCGTTTGGCTGATGACGTAGGTAAATGAAGCGGGCACTTTATCATGCTCTCATCATACAATCACAATCACTTTGACAAGTTTGACATTAGCAACAATGAGTTGTACTATCACTTACCATAACAATGCTGCATAACAATATGCACACTATTGTTCTCATATCTGGAACAAAAGCCACACGGTATTATTACTATGTGTTTATTTTGTAATATTTCATCCAACTGAAACTATAGCATGGCAATATACAAGGAAATCAGATACATGAGTTTCTGGACTTAACACGGTTTATATGCTAGTCTCAGATGAAATTCTAAGCTCAAATTATGTATTTTTATTTTTAGGCCTTTATATTTCTCATGTTATTGATATACATATGAATTGTAATATCACAATTGTCTAATATATAAAAAAAGAAGCGGCTGATTTTATCCATATGTTTAAAAACCATTAAATTTGTAATACTTAATTTGGATTTTTTCTGTGAACAACAACAGTATACGTTCTGTCCATTGAGAGCGTTTATAGTCCCTTTTCTCAAAGCGGGCACATCTCATTTCTTGACGTCACCGTTTTTTTAGGCCAAATCTGTCTCGTTCGAAGGAACTCACCGCTTGTTTTTGCGGAATATCAATTTTAAACGTCTTATTTTCTCAAAAAAGGAGTCATTTTCATTGTCCTCATAATATTAGCTTGCCAATGATATGATGTTGTTTTTGCAATAGACCTGACCTTTAAGTGAGGCCGATTTGGCGCCCCCTAGCGGTAGCGCCCCCCCCCCCTAGTTACGCCACTGTTTTGAGCTGAAATAGCGAGGTAAAGTGAAAGAAACTCTGTTGGTTATTATGGCCGTTTAATATGCAGGTCTATAGGAGAACATAAAATCATAATTCTTTGAATTTATGACTTTATGTCGAACTTTGCTCTGTTGACCTACAAACACAACAACTTTGGCTGATTCCATTTAGGTGCAAGTTGAGACATGTATAAACATTACAAATATGCCAAAACATCAGGTTTGAAAAAAAAACACCAATTTCATATTACAGTCATGGAATATTTTTGGATAAGGGTGTCTGGCAAGGTCTTAGGCCCGGGGGGTACTTCAATATGAAATTGATATAGGTGTAGGGCTGGCACTTTCGCACTAAGGGGCATTCGGTGAGAGCAAAATGTAAAAAATATGGGGTCATTGGGTGAGAGCATGATTTTTGGCATTCGGTGAGAGCAAAATGTAAAAAATAGGGGGTCATTGGGTGAGAACATGACTTTTTTTTAAATGGAATCTTTGGGTGAGAGCCGAAACAGCGCCGCAAAAACCTCGAAAATCGAATTTCTAGGTCTAAATGGCTTCAAATTTCATTGTTTTTTCAAAATAAGTAACAAAATCAGTGATAAATGAAAGTTGCTGTTCAAATTGAACTTGTAAGGGTCTTTGGGTGACAGATCAAATGGAAAAATAGGGGTCTTTGGGTGACAGAGCATGTGTTCGTAAAAAAATATGGGGTATTTGGGTGACAGCGATGCTGAAAAAGGGGGTCTTAACAGCCCTACATACGCGTCCCCTCCAAAGTTGGAGTGCCCCCCCCCCCGGGGTCTTAGGTACCATTCCATATCACACAATACGTAATGTAGGACAATGGCTTCTTATGCCTGACCAATGAACTATCGGGCATCCTTTTCGCAGTTATTTTAGCGATATGATTCATAAGGTTACATTTGCTTTTGCATTACGGTGTGTATAAAAACCAGCTTACTTTTTTGCATCTGTCTGTTGTATACGATATTTCTGATCATGGGGTACGAGTTGAGTGCTGATTTACACGTCCGTGTCATTGACTTACGTAATCGCGGCTACAAACAAAAGGAGACGTCGAGAGACCAGAACTACTACACCTAGACCAAGGTCATGTCGTCCCCGAAAGATAACCGCCAGGGAAGACCGATCTCTCTTGAGACTTTGCCGTAATCACCGCCCGAAGCCTGCATCTCGTTTATGAACAGAATGGCTGAGGTCCACTAACGCGCCTGTTACCAGGAAACTTGTGAATATTAGTTCAGACTTTCGCGAAAGACGACCCCCTCCCTCCCCTTATTTTCCTCAATGCCAAAAACCCATTCCTCTTCATCCACAAATCGACACCACTGATTACACACACAGTCAACCATGCAGCAATATAGAAATATACTCGTACAGGGTGAGTCAAAAAAAGTGCAATAGAGAAAAAAAATCATTTTTATTAAAGAACCGAGTTGAACCTTTTAGGTTTGAAAACATTTGATATATGATATATTCATCAGCAACCTTGTGTGAAGAAATAAAGGAATTAGCATTTACCGTTTTGTTTTTATGACACATTTTATAGCGATACCCAATTTTAATGTTTTTCCAAGAGACATCTAAAATTTGAATGTCAGCGCACTCTGTGTAAGGTAGATTTGGAACAACTGCCATGTTCTTAACCTCATTGGCATTTAAATTAAATGGAGCACCCAAAGTGTTATTGCCCTTGGTCTTTTTTAAGGAAAAGAAACATTATTTGTTGTTTTTTTCATTTTACCTTTGCGCGCAAAGTGAATTACAAAATATCCAGTAAGTTGGACATATTGGGATTAAAAAACTGGACTTGGAGTCGAGTGAGGCATGAAGGACTTAGAGTAATGTTAGAAAGTTTGTTTGAACAGAAAAAAAAAAAAAAATAACGCAAAAATCAACCTTTTTAAGTTGATGTCCGTTTCAGAGCTAATGCCTTTACCATGTATTGTGTGCTCTCATTCAAAATACATGGTATCTCGTGGACAAATAACGAAATTGGGTATCGCAGCAAAAGGACTTATACAAATTAAACGGTAGTCGCGATTAACATTTTCACAGAAAGTGACTTTTGAGTGTGGCATTTATAACATTTTTCAATAATTGGAAAGTTTGACTTGGTTCTTGCATAAATATCGATTCTTTGCTCTATTGCACTTTTTTTTTACTCACCCTGTATTATAAGTGAACGCGAAAGTCCATTGAGCGCTGATTCCTCGACTGGTCCAATCTGTTTGAGATCTCCTTTCCAAATAATCGTTCAACGAAGCACGGTGATTCCGATATCAATTACGAAAGCCCCGCCCCAGTTTCAATTCAAATATGGTAGCACACAGCTATGCCGCGGGATGTGACGCAAGATCGGATGGGACACTTGTCAACAACTGAGAGGTATTGAGCTCCACTGGCACGCGTCTGATAGACCTATGCTACGCGCAATAATAAAAGGCAACCACTCGACTCGTCTATTGTCCATATTGCGTATATTATCGCGTGCGGTTTGCAAATGTTTGCACATTATTTAGCTTGGGAAGCCTCTTCAAATATCCCGCGCTGCCAAGCTGCGTTGATTGGTCGGATATAATATCGTTGTTTTAGTCGCTTACACAAACGTTAATGTAGTGAGAACACGGACGTGGTATGTAGAAAGTGCGCCTGACACAGGATCAGTAAAAGTGAACTCCCACAAAATGCTGGGAATTGGAAGGCAAATTGCTTACAGACTGGGAGGGTCCATGTATTGGGTTGATTTTTAATGCTATGTAATCTACATTACCAGTCGTTCTCCATGGACCCGAGGGATTGTCTATGAACACTACGGCCCCACATCATTCCATAAACAACAATTCAGGGACTGTGCTGCTCCAAGAGCATTCCAAAAATAACCTTCGCAACCAGGATCAGCCCCCGAGTAGTTTCGTACGGGCTTCAACGAGACAATTTCAAGCTAACTCAATTTTTCCACGAGAGGGTTCTAGGCACCGCCAGGTTCTAACCCGCAACCTCTAGTACCATAGTCGAACGCCTTATCGATTGAGCTAACTTGACTGCTTGAGGATTGCTTCCTGCCTAGACTTCAGGAGATGGTGGTGGAATCACAGTGTGGGGAGCATTTCACAGTAGGCCGAAATCATACATCTAATGCTAGAAGGACACGTGAACCAGGACCAATATCTGCATGTTCTTGATACAGTTGCTTCCGTTTGCAAGAAGAGACTTCGGGAACAATTTTGTGATCCAAGATGAGATACACCACCACGGCGAATGGAGCCATACGCGTGAGGGTATTCCTTGAAAATGAGAATGTAGAACACCTGGACTGGTCGGCTTTGAGCCCAGTATGAACCCTATAGAGAACTTATGGGCAGAAGTATCCCGCAGGATAGGTAACATGGACAACCAACGAATCACCCACAGGAACTTAGACAAGCCCTTCTTGCTTGCAGGTGAGATATTCCACAATGAACCTTGGCAAACCAGGTCGAGAGAATGCCACGTCGCGTACATGACCTTGAACGAAAGAAAGAAAGAAAGAAAGAAAGAAAGAAAGAAAGAAAGAAAGAAAGAAAGAAAGAAAGAAAGAAAGAAAGAAAGAAAGAAAGAAAGAAAGAAAGAAAGAAAGAAAGAAAAAAAAAAAAAAAAAAAAAAAAGAAAAAAAAAAAAAAGAAAGAAAGGAAAAGAAAGAAAGAAAGAAAAAGAAAAAAAGAAAGAAAGAATGAAAGAAAGAAAGAATGAAAGAAAGAAAGAACGAACGAAAGAAAAAAGTATGAAAGAAAGATTGAAAGAAAGAAAGAAAGAAAGAAAGTATGAAAGAAAGATTGAAAGAAAGAAAGATAGAAAGAAAGAAAGAAAGCAAAAAAAGAAAGATATATAGAAAGAAAGAATGAAAGAAAGAAAAAAAAAGAAAGAAAGAAAGAAAAAGAAAGATATATAGAAAGAAAAAATGAAAGAAAGAAATAAAGAATGAAAGAAAGAAAGAAAGAACGAACGAAAGAAAAAAGTATGAAAGAAAGATTGAAAGAGAGAAAGAAAGAAAGAAAGTATGAAAGAAAGAAAGAAAGAAAGAAAGAAAGAAAGAAAGAAAGAAAAAGAAAGATATATAGAAAGAAAGAATGAAAGAAAGAAAGAAAGTATGAAAGAAAGATTGAAAGAAAGAAACAAACAAACAAAGAAAGAAAGAAACTAAGAAAGAAAGAAAGAAGAAGAAATGTAACAAACGATATGCCAGCTCTCGATTCCAGCACATTCATAGCTACAACATTCTGTTATTGATATCAATGAAATGAATTCATTCACTAGAACTCATGGTTTGATCGTATACGGCATTTATCTAAAATATATTTTGAATATGCACGGTTGTAAGAGCCCAGTACGTAACAAAATCCCAGTATTTTGTTACGTACTGGGCTCTTACACACGGTCACTTTACACACCTTTGTGTGTTTGATATGTGTATAGGTAATTATTCCTACATTTAAGCCAAATTAGCACGGTCTGCCATAATAAATTATTACCTCTTAAGTTATATTATGTTGGTATACCGTTATTGCGTTATTTTTTTAAATACTTATTATAAATAAATTTGCACAACTGAAAATGGCTCTACTACAGTGTTATGGTTTCGTTACTGCATTGTGATCATAAACATGACGTCTAGATCGAGTCTCATTGTCACCGATTTGTTTTCCTTTAAAATTCTGCGTTTTATCCCTTTTTTAAATTTCAGATAACACCTTTTGTAAAGTATGATCAATTATGAAATCTCTATGATGTCTCAAGATACTGGTTATTGTTTCCTTATTACATTTTATATACACCAATAACATATTAAATGTATGCGTATTGCTTCAAAACAAAGTAATCATAATAATTCCTTATGAAAATGGAAGCTCACATTAATTTCAGCTTCAAACAACCATTTGTGACAGGTTGTTAACAGGTTAGTATTAGTATTTCTCATTCATTTTGATGAGAAAATTTCATAAAAATGAGAACATTTTCAATTCTTGTAGTTTTGTCCAATTCTAATAGCTTTCAAAGAATTCTCATTTTAAATTTCCACTATACAGCCTGTTTAAAAAAAATTGTGCAAGTAAAAAGCACCCTCTTTGGCAATTAGAAAATACCGCTGTGACAAGATGCTTCTATCAACGTCAAGGGCGGAGTCTTATGGATGGCGGAAACCTTAGAATACGTATGAATGGCCAAGTGGTCCAAAAAACGTGTAAGACAAACGTGTAAGGTTACACGTGTAAGATTGCGTCTTATACGCGTAAGAATGCATCTTATACGTGTAAGGTTGCATCTTACACGTGTAAGAATGAAGCGGGATTCTTAAGTTGACGAATCACAGAGTAAGAAATCACAAACAACCAACCATCTTACGCGTTGCAAACTTCGACCAATAATATGTAAAGACGTTTTTAGATTTGTAACACCCACGACTTCTTATACGTGTAAGATTTTAAATATAGTGATGGACGATACACGATATTATTGGCGGCGTACCGAGGATAGGTATAGAGCTCGTCATTACAACATCGTAAACAAGGCATTTTCTAAATTTGTATAAGTGCTAAAATTTCCTGTATTGTATGCCAAAACTCTGTCAGGAATTGTTCCGATTGTTGGACCGTCATGGTCACAGCCCAATTTAGCTCACTTTCTGGTTACTTTTTCTCATTTATCTGGAGTTAATTTGTACTTAATATCAATTAATTTCAAGAGGTCAATAAAGTAAAATGATCAGGTTTGCAAAATCTACCGTGGTACATATCAATATCGTGGCTGAGATTATTCGACGCTCGTCTTATGTATTAGTCAAACTGGAATACCGTCCATCCCTAATAGGCAATTCTTACGCGTGTAAGAAATGCAATGGCGAGATTTCATTGGTCAAAGATGAATACGCGTAAGATAATTGGTTGTTTGGGGTTTAAATTTGGGTTCTTTATAATATGATTCGTCAATTTAAGCAACCCGCTAGATTATAAGACGTATAAGATGCGATCTTACACGTATAAGATGCAATCTTACACGTGTAAGATGCCATCTTACACGTGTAAGGTTACACGTATAATCTTACACGTTTTTTGGTCCACTTGGCCATTCATAGAATACGCCTAAGAATACGCCTAACCTTAGACGTCTAAGATGCAATCTTAGACGTCTAAGATGCATTCTTAGGCGTCTAAGATGTAATCTTAGGCGTCTAAGAAATTCGCGGTAGACTTAAATCAACGAATCACAGGACTAGAAATCCCAAACAACCAATCATCTTAGGCGTATCCAATTATTGACCAATGAAATCTTAGACGCCTAAGATTTTACACGCCTAAGAATTCTTACACGTCTAAGATTGACCATTGGACCGTGACTAGTGATGGACGGTATCAAAACGTACAACGGACGCTGTGCGTTAGAGAATATTTCGAACAATGGCTGGGTGGTGTGTTTTTAATAAACTCCTTTTCTCTCCATAGCCACCCACGTCAATCCCAAAGAGAAAGGGGTGATGGGGTGGGAGGGGGATAGGGTACATGTTCTCCCACCTTTCGGCACAATGGCCCATTGTTTTGTTCTTTTCAGCCACTTTTTGACAACTCAGGCGGAACAATGTATTTTTACATAATAGGCTTTTTTTCATTTGAACATAATCTAGCAGTTGATGTTGTTGTTGCAAACTGATAAAACTTTAATTTGTTTTAAATATTTTGTTTTTCTGATGACTTGCAGTTAATGTAAGATTTCTATTTGTGTGGCTATAGTGTAAATGATGATGATAATGATGATGATGATGATGATGGTGTTGTTGTTGCTGTTGTTGTTGTTGATGATGATGATGATGATGATGATGATGATGATGATGATGATGATGATGATGATGATGGATAATACAAATGATGTCAGATGATTATTAGAGTCGTGGTGGTGATGATGATGGCAGTGATGAGGGATTAAATTTAGTATGAAATGTTCACCCCCGCACCCACCCAGTCAATGTTGTTTTGATACTGAGATAGGAACGGACTAGTATTGGCTCCAACATTGATGGGGGGGTTGCAAGCAATATGAAACATTAATGTTTGCCACTCATGTTACTTGTTATGTTTAAACAAAGAGCACGTGTCTATGGTGTCACCCTGCTCACTTTTCATGTATGTTTTTTCTTAACACGTATGCTATGACTGAGCCAAAATACACAGTTAAGAGACCTCGATACCTCCATTCAACAAGAAAGTTAACCTGACGGTGTAGGGTATGATGCGTTTATATCCAATACGTTCAGAGGTCAAGTTATTACTGCACAAACATTATAAGGTCAACCAACTATGTCTTTATAATTCGAACAGCGTGTGACATATTTTCACCAAGGCCTCCGGGCCAAGGCCAAATCGTCTTTTATAATTGAAGAGATCAGATATGCATAATTTCAGTCTGCAAAGTGTAAGAAGACAAGAGGTCAAATTTTCTATGTTAAAAATAGAATCATGGAGGTATATAAATATATGCTAGGCATGTTTGTTCCTCTTTGTTGTTTGTGTATTAATTTTCATCATCATCATCATCATCATAATCATCATCATCTTCATCATCATATCATCATCGTCGTCGTCGTCGTCGCCGTCATCATGCTCATCAACATTAATACCTGACTACTACTAGCCAGAGAAAATCACATTGGTGATACCGTCCATCACTAAAATATCAATCTTAGACGTGTAAGAATTCTTAGGCGTGTAAAATCTTAGGCGTCTAAGATTTCATTGGTCAATAATTGAATACGCCTAAGATGATTGGTTGTTTGGGATTTCTGGTCCTGTGATTCGTTGATTTAAGTCTACCGCAAATTTCTTAGACGCCTAAGATTGCATCTTAGACGCCTAAGAATGCATCTTAGACGTCTAAGATTGCATCTTAGACGTCTAAGGTTAGGCGTATTCTTAGGCGTATTCTTAGGCGTATTTTGAAGGTTTCCGCCATCCATAGAGTCTTAGCTCATTATATCATTATATCATGGTAAATACTGTTCTCTTTGTCACTCAAGACATGTTAAAAGACATATAGCTTAATGAACGCGTATTATACTTGTTGGGAGAGAAACTAGACAACATAATGCACGCGCGCTGATGTTGATGCCCCTAATGCACGAGCCCAAAGGGGGGAGTGCATTAGATGCATCAACATGAGCTATCATTGATTTACATGTAGAGCCCTCTTCCCTAGTAAAAGTGGCACAATTGTGATTTTACCCTTTCGTTGTTAACTAAACATATCTCGAGATTAAATCAAGCAAATTGAACAGAACAAACGGCATTTAAGAGCTAAGACTGCGCCCTTACGTTGATGTAAGCATCATGTCACAACGGTATTTTCTAATTGCCAAAGAGGGCGCTTTTCAATTGCACAATTTGTTTAGACAGGCTGTAGATTGCTCACTGCCACTGCCAGACATTCATTTACTTAGTGCATCCACTTCGTCTCTTGTCTATGGTGTTTTTGTTCTTTTTTAATCTCAAATTTTAGAGTCAGGTAACAGATTAGACAATTATTATAGAACTCGAAATGTGGGACATTGAATAATACAAAAACAAGCCGATTCAAATATTGTCTATGTCTCCTATTGATTTATTAACCAGCTGGATAAAATTCTGCTTTTTATCCCATTTTTAAATTTCAGATAACACCTTTTGTAAAGTATGATCAATTATGAAATCTGTGAGATGTCTCAAGATACTGGTTATTGTTTCCTTATTACATTTTATATACACCAATTTGGATACAAATAACATATTAAATGTATGCGTATTGCTTCAAAACAAAGTAATCATAATAATTCCTTATGAAAATGGAAGCTCACATTAATTTCAGCTTCAAATAACCATTTGTGACAGGTTGTTAACAGGTTAGTATTAGTATTTCTCATTCATTTTGATGAGAAAATTTCATAAAAATGAGAACATTTTCAATTCTTGTAGTTTTGTCCAATTCTAATAGCTTTCAAAGAATTCTCATTTTAAATTTCCACTATACAGCCTGTTTAAAAAAAATTGTGCAAGTAAAAAGCACCCTCTTCGGCAATTAGAAAATACCGTTGTGACAAGATGCTTCTATCAACGTCAAGGGCGGAGTCTTGGCTCATTATATCATTATCATGGTAAATACTGTTCTCTTTGTCACTCAAGACATGTTAAAAGACAAACAAATATTGCACACTTATAGCTCAATGAACGCGTATTATACTTGTTGGGAGAGAAATTAGACAACATAATGCACGCGCGCTGCCCAAAGGGGGGAGTGCATTAGATGCATCAATATGAGCTATCATTGATTTACATGTAGAGCCCTCTGCCCTAGTAAAAGTGGCACAATTGTGATTTTACCCTTTCGTTGTTAACTAAACATATCTCGAGATTAAATCAAGCAAATTGAACAGAACAAACGGCATTTAAGAGCTAAGACTGCGCCCTTACGTTGATGTAAGCATCATGTCACAACGGTATTTTCTAATTGCCAAAGAGGGCGCTTTTCAATTGCACAATTTGTTTAGACAGGCTGTAGATTGCTCACTGCCACTGCCAGGCATTCATTTACTTGGTGCATCCACGTCGTCTCTTGTCTATGGTGTTTTTGTTCTTTTTTAATCTCAAATTTTAGAGTCAGGTAACAGATTAGACAATTATAGAACTCGAAATGTGGGACATTGAATAATACAAAAACAAGCCGATTCAAATATTGTCTATGTCTCCTATTGATTTATTAACCAGCTGGATGCAGTCAGGTCATTGAGTCTCAGGCGGTATTTGTTTTACGAAACTGAGATATATCAAGTTATTGCAAATGTAAATATATACCCATGCAGTTAGTCTGGTGCTGAAATACGTTTTGTCTTGACTCAAAAGTAGCGTCCGCACAATGTTCTTTGGTGTTTTCTCTGTGACATACTGGTTCAGAATCTGGCGGATGCCACCCTGGCACTCTTGAGCATTTTGAAATAAATGACACCAAAATGACCCCATAGGGTTATAAAGGGGTCAAAAATTGAAAGTGTTCAAATATCACTTCAAAGTATATCAAATTATTCGTCTAGGCCCAAGAATCACAAATACATGTATATAATTTTTTCTCAATACGACCTTTGGTTCTGAAGTTATGTACTTAAATACTTTCCTGAGTGTAACAAGGCCAGATTTTGTAATTATAAGTAAACTATTAACCATTCATACACTTCTAGATAGTAAGAACCAATCAGCGCAAACGTTAGAAAATTACTAGTAGCCGTGCATAAATAGTGTATAATTGCACGGGCGCGCAATCCGTGTAGTACGCGCAGTGCTTTCGGATGCGGGTGGATGCTTGCATTTTTACATTTGCTTGCATTTCCCAACATTTTTAGTGATAATTTA
Organism: Amphiura filiformis; assembly: GCF_039555335.1. Taxonomy (NCBI): domain Eukaryota; kingdom Metazoa; phylum Echinodermata; class Ophiuroidea; order Amphilepidida; family Amphiuridae; genus Amphiura; species Amphiura filiformis. Next base: position 30,389,909 of record NC_092637.1, read on the forward strand.
GTTATAGAAATAGCAAAAATCACGGGATTTGTATGAAATTACCACTTGTTGCTCGAGAAATTGTAAAAATAATGCAATTGAATATATGAATACAAAAGCCACCTAAGTCCATACTTTGGCCAAATTGAGTTAAGCATGGGAAATTGTTGCTATACATAGGCCTGTCATATGCATGAAAGAACAACTCAAATTTATTCTCTGTGTCTATTGGGCATGTGAAAAATAGCATGTATGAAAGAATCACCCAATTCCATGATTTGAGTCTTGTAACACATTGATTGAAATCCAGTATGTATAAAAGTCCACTTGTAACACATTCATTGCTAGAGAATGACTTTTGAACAAAAATGGGTTTAATAAAGGAAAGTGTGTGGTTTATATTACATGGCAGAATGCTTATCAACATTATACATACCTGTGTGCTTTATTTTGTATTATCTTACTAGTGGTAATCTCATTCTAACATTGTTGTCTTTGTCCAAAATTTAAAATGAACCCCACGAAGTCCCTGAAATGCTAATCGTCATACCTAATACAGGTTAATCCACTCATTTGCACGTAAAACTTACCATATTGACCAGGTAAATCTAACTGAAGGAATTAAAATGATACACGGGTTTTTCTCTCAAAATAACTTCGCATGGACTTAGGTGGCTTTTGTATTCATGTATTCAATTGTACTGAGATGTTGATGCGTCTAACGCATTTATTAACCTATAGTTAAAAGGCATGGGACCGTGGGCCAGACGCGAAAAGAAGCAAACCATACACATTAAGGTTAAATACAATTGATTTTAAAGGCTTGTTTCCAGAGGGGCGTAATAATGGAAACAGCCACGGACAAACCGCGGCTCGTGAGTCATCCTATATGTTGCAGGGATAGGGAGGGGACGACCATGATCGGACCATATGGGCTGATGGGGGGGTTGATTGTGGGCAGCCGTTTTCGGCAATTTTCCTTTGGATTTTCTAAATTTTAAATTTTTAAAATTATCCTGGATGATATCTGTCGTGAAATAAATCAATGCTTCTATAGGCTATAATAGGCCTAGTAGGCCTATTTATACCCTGATTATGCAATATATAGGCCTACAACAATAACAAAACCAACAACCAATATTTTGTTAATTAAAAACTTCGGTCGAAGTTTTGCCACAAGTTAAAAAAAATAACGGTTAGTTCATGAAAAAGAAGAAGTGAAATTTAGCAAAACGCGACGAGGTTTATTTGCCCGTATTAGAGCTCTATTGTTCCGCTATTGTATCCGCTATTGTATCCACTATTGTATTCTATTCATAAAAGCTACTGCAAGAATCGCGGCAATCCCTTATATTGCTGGTGTCTACCGACGGCGTTTCGCATTTATTAACATTCAAAATGATCCGATACTCTTACATTTATACACTTTTTACCGCTTTTTATATCATATTCAAAAATTGCAATTATGGAAACTACAAACTTTGAAAGTGAAATATATTTACCATCGAAAATATATCATACTTAAATTCTATAGATACCCAACCCAGAAGTGCCCATTTATTTTCTAAATTTTTGAGTGAACACGATAATGCGATTGATTTTCTTACACGTAAAATACGGCCAATTCAGAGAGAAAATCTTGTTTCACGTATAGGGCCAGCTAAGGGCCTACTATAGACATTTTCTTTTTGTTGGCTGGCCGCTGAGCTACATCTTTTTACTAATTATAGATACGTCAAAACGTGTTCCCATGTTGAAAGTGTACAAGCTATTTCTACTTGCTTTATATATAGAGAGCACAATTGAATGAAGACGATTTATTTGTGCCAGGATTTCATTTAATATAACTATTTTTTTAATTTTAATAATACCCCATACCTAACAAGAACATAAGGAAATATTGTAAAGGCCATAAATATACGCACTCATGTTCTTTTCATTCTCGTTCATTAACCTTTGGAACATTTCACATGCATGGTGTTTGCATCAATGCCTTCTCGGCAATCTTGGGCCATAGGCCTATAGCAGAGAAGATGTAGTAAGAAAGAAAGAAAGAAATGAGGAAAGAAAGAAAGGAAGGAAAAAGAAATGAGAAGAAAGAAACAAAGAAAGAAAAAAGAAAAGGAAAGGAAAGAATGAAAGTAGGCCTATGAAAGAAACAAAAAAAATAAGAAAGAAAGAAAGAAAGAAAAAAGAAAAGAAAGAAAGAAAGAGAGGAAGAAAGAAAGAAATAAGGAGAGAAATAAAGGAAGAAAGAATGAAAGAAAGGAAAAAAGAAAGGAAGGAAAAGAGAAGAAAGAAATAAAGAAAAGAAAAAGAAGTAAAAAGGAAAGGAATAATGAAAGTAGGCCTATGAAAGAAAAACGAAAGAAAGGAGGAAAGACAGAGAGAAAGAAAGAATGAAGGAGAGAAAGAAAGAAAGAGAGAAAGAAAGAAAGAAGGAAAAAAGAAAATTAGAAAACACAGGAAATTAATACAAAAAACTGCTATAATGGAGAGAATGACGATCTACCAAATGGGCAGGGCGTGACCAAAAGGAAATTAAAGTTTGAATGCAGAAAATTGGACATTAAGTCCGATGCTATCAGGCTAGGGCCAGCAAGGGTGCCGTAATGGTATATAGTATGTTGTTCCTTCAACCAACGCTAGTGATCTGAACCTGAGCTTTGGAGAAGGCCAGTGACTCTAAGATCAGACGGAATATGGGGAATATCGTTGTAGTGGCGCGTGATGGGACTGTCATGGTTGTTTTTGCTCACTTTGATAAAGTATTTTTGTACGAAACGTCAGTGTATAATTTTATATTAAAACATCGTTGAACAACACCATTTTGTTCAATTACTTTTCACTTTTTACCATGCGATGTTACGTGAGACTCTGAACTTTTTTCTGCAACAAATAACGAGATTTATATATTTTCTAAGTTTAATAATTTATTTGATTTAAAAAGAAAAACGTCAAGTGTTCAAACTTTAAAGCTCTTTTTCTCGAAACAGCGATTTTGATTTCAAGTTCGATCATTTTACTAAATCAGGGCCGAATTAGGCTGTTTAGCTTAATCATGTGAAGTGACCTCTTAGCTCTTGAAATGATATCACACTGATCAGACTGATCTTTATGTTATTACAGTGAGGCCCACATACAATGTTCAACACAAAGTGAACGATGTTATAACTTGGAGGGCTAACAAACCAACACCGCCAAATTCGACTGACGTGTGTACAACGTGGGAAACTATGAGGAAATTGAACACTCGTTGTCTGATCATGCATGTGTTTATGGTTCGGATAGCGGTTACTTTCCAGATCTCGTTCCGCTTGGGTTTATTGAATACACTCTAGGCCTATATATAGTCATCAATATGTCGTTTCCAGTCCCTGTCTGAACTATTGGGTTCAGCTATTAATTTTTGTAATAATTCTTTTACCCCATGCAACTGATTGGGGTGGTTACGGGTCGTTAAAACAACTAACCGCGAAATGAGGATATCAAACTAGTTTGCCCCGCAGGGCTTAAAAGAACCACAAACCGCGAAATATGGATATCCAACTAGTTTGCCCCTCGAAGCTTCAAAAAATCACTCATCGCGAAATAGTTTGCCCCGCAGGGCTACAAAGAACCAGTAACCGCGAAATATGGATATCCAACTAGTTCGCCTCGCATGGCTACAAAGAACCACTTACTGCGCAATATTTTTTTACCTCAAAAAAAGAATTAATATCTACCAAAAAACGTTTCAAAACGTAAAAAGGGGCCACAGTTTAAAAAATCTTTCCTGTGTGGCTTTTCACCCTTTTTGAAACTTGGTCCCATTCAGTAAAGTAGTAATAACATGAAGAACGAGTCCTAATTTCTACATGCAACAATTAGGTTTAAGACTGTTCGAAAGCGGTACATTATGACGAAGGCTATGTATTATCAAAAACATTTGAAGGTTTATATTTTATTATCTTGCGTGTTCATACAGAGTAGTAGGGTATTATATATACTTAGCAAATTGACTGTCTGTCAACCTGCTATATATAGGCCCTACATCTGTACATAGGCGCAGAATCGCACAAGACGATGCAGAATTTAACAAAGTGAGTATTTGCTACTTTTGCTTAAATCAAAATACATTATAACGTCATTACGGACGAACAACGAACATTAATTCATTTACTCTACAAAATGAACACTGACAACTAAGAAAAGAAACAAGTAGCCTAAAGATGACTTCGTATGGGTCTTTAGAAACTTTCATTAATGGGACCAAGTTTAAAAAAAGGGTGAAAAGCCACACAGGAAAGATTTTTTAAACTGTGGCCCCTTTTTACGTTTTGAAACGTTTTTTGGTAGATCTAATTTGTAAAAATATATTCATAGGTCGCGCCTATTAGACTAGTAGGCCTATAGCCTAGTAGCCTAAAAATTCCTGAATTATATAATGGGAAAAAAATGGGCAAAAACAATCAATCGCTGCAGTCAGAAAGAAAGAAACGAACAAGAAAAAAGAAAAAAAGTGAGAGAAAAAAAAATTAAAATAAAATAAATGGAATGGACCTCATTGGGACTCGAACACGTACCAAAGTTTTCCAGCTCAAAACTATAGTATTATATAGACGAACGTGAGTCCGGCGCGCTAACCGATTGAGCCACTGTGGGACACATGAAATTGATTGATCGCAAACTGACTATTAATGGAATAGTGCGTAACAACAGGCTCTTATGATAAACAAGTTCATTACCGCTGTAAATGTCGGAGGTATCGATGGCGAAAAACCTCGTTTTTTGCAAAAGTAGCTTAAATTTGGAGTGAAATTCAAATGGTAAAGTAATCGACAGACATTTGAGAAATAATGTAGGCAGTTAGAAATCAAAATTAACGCCCACAATCCAGATATCGATAATGTAACATAACAGTGTTTTGGAGTACAAGATTCTCGAAAATTGTTCCCAAAAACGGGCTAATAAAATTTAATCGGTACTGTATTTGGTTCTTCCCCAAAGCAACATTATTTCTTTGGTCGATTTGTAGTACAATACAAAAAAGGAGAAAACAATCACTCGGCGTGGTTTTATACAGAGCGAACATTTGAAAAAAAAACCTGCATGGAACGCGTTTTTGATCTTGAGAACATGGTGCGTAAAAATGATTTAAACGAAGGATTTTCAAACGGATTCTAAAATTTGTATAAACACACAAAAATAATGTAAAGATACATCCATGCACCAACATTTGACTCACTGCGATATTTGATTGCTGAGAAAACGCGGTTTTAGAGAACAACTTTATACGTCTTTTATACGTTTTTTATACGTTTCTTCGTGTAACCAAAACTTCCATATATAAAATATAGTTTTCAACATGTCACCACATGACTGCGTAAAGTCCTGAAGGTATTGAAAAATAAGGTAGCTCAAAGTGGTTACGACAACACAATGTTGTGCACTTTGAATACGTCTGTCTTTGGCTTTCAAATCCCCCACTCATTTCACTCGGCGGGCGTATCCACTTCTTATCCGTAAGTATACCATAAAGCGATTATGGCATGCCATGTGCGTTAAGATGCAGTTAAGAAGTTAACAGCAACCGTCTACAAGGAGGAGTATATGCCTGGAGAATATGTAAGTATTTTTATACATCTCCATCACTATGGACCACAATGGCCTCATCCCAATGGCATAGTTCAATAATCTCAATTAAACACTCAGTGCAACATTTGACCTCAAGTTGCAGAGTATGAGTTTTGGTACCCAAATTTTCTAAGGTCATTCAATGAATGTACAAATGTATTGGGGTTAAAGAACTGTGCCCTGATAGATGAACATGTTGTGGATTCTAGTGCATGTGCTAAGTACGGATATCTCCTTAATCTTGTCCGCAATGTGAACATCATTTGGGAACTGAATGCAAACGGGTTTATGTATGTAAAACAATGATCAACAGGGTTAACACGTCACCTATAGGCACAGTTTTCTCTTAAGGGATCACGTCTGCTCTCGATAACAACCGCTCGCGTCTAACCAAGAAAATAAATTTCATGTCATACCGGTGCCAAAAGTTTGTATTTTGATACCATATTCAGAGTAAACTTCCCATAAATGACATTGCTGAATACTAAAACGATTATTGAAAATTGAAATGTTCAATGAGTATTATATCTTAATTTTTAATAGCTATGAACTCCGAAATATAAATTTTGAATGCAAAAAAAGATCATGTTTTTCAGCTTGTTTTCATCTACAAACACGCCATTGTTTTGCACTAGGAGAAAGGGATCAAGTAAGGGATAGCTATTGTTTTAAAAACGGCACAAACGTTTGAGAGACAAACTTCTTTTTTTGGCCCTTATCAAAAGTCTTTTGGTCACTTGTCATTTGTCATGCTTATTTAAGGTGGTACTGCACCCCTTGATAAATTTGACTATTTTTGCATTTTTCTCAAAAAAATAATAACACATTGGTATTACAAAAGTTATGTAAATTATAGGGGCAAGGAATCCAGTTACTACACTTGAATTTCAGTGACAAGCGGTACGTTATTTATGATAAGAAAAGAGGTACCCCTAGAATGTACCTCATTTCTTAACATGTTATAATGAACCACTTGTCTTGAATCACTGAAATTTTAGTGAAGTAATTGGATTCGTTGCCCCTATAATATGCATAACTTTTGTTACCAGTGTGTAGTTATTGTTTGAGAAAAATGCAAAATTAATCACAAAATTGATCAGGGGCTGTAGTACCACCTTAAGGACACAATGAGTGGTATCGAAAACACATGCAAAATCACCGTTAAAGGTTAAGAAATAATTTATTAAGAATTAATTAAACTATTTGTTTTTTCTTTATCATTCTTTCTCGAATTACTGTAAAATGTGACTGCAAAGTCCAACATAATTATGTGACCAAAGTTAGTATCAAGTATCTGCTCCTCTGTATGTGAATATGTCATGATTCTAACGCGTGTTCCGTTTGCTTTGAAATTTTGATCATTTGAATAACCAACGCAATAATCAGCTGCCGCAAGGGACTAAATAGGAATGCGGCTTTCTTGGTCAATTTCAAACACACCATTATTTTAGGATAGGAGTTAATGTCTGGTTTGTTGTTTAAGGGTGCATTTCCCATTATTGGTGGTCTTTTGGATTGTCATGAAACATGGTAGATGTAAGCGCGAAAAAAGTCATAGATTGCCGTAAAACTTTGCTTGATGTTATCACAATTAAGCGCCCACAATTTAAAGACATATCAAGGTCATAATGTGTCCAATTGAGCATTTCCATGAAACGTGGTAGATGTGATCACAATTAAGCGCCAAACATATTCAAGGTCATCTGAGGTCTGCTGTTGGATTGTTGGACGGTAATGAAATTTGGTGGGTGTCATCATCTTTCAGCGGGGAAAATTTTCAAGGTTATCTGAGGTCAACTGAATATTGATTGTTGTATGCAACCGACTACACTAAATGACTTGTTCGCCTTGTTGGCGCAATTCAAAAGGAGTAAGTTTGGACAACTCAAAAATAGTGTAAAAGTTGCCAAAACAAAATTCATTTTAGTTATCCGAACTTAAAAATGCTGAAAAAGCTCAAAAGTTCCGTCAACTAATCAACTTTGTTGGCATTACTTAATTAAAAAGTTGATGTAAGTCGTTGCGTCAACTTTTTAAGTAATGCCAACTTCTGAATTAAAGTTCAGGGAACTTAGAAAAATAAACAAGGCTCAAAGAACCAATTAGTTGAGTTATTGTAACTCAACATGTAAGTTGATGTAACTCGTTCATATATATTAAGTTACTGGTACTTATTGTTTTGAGTTATTCCAATTTGGTACTTTGTTACTTAATTCACGTAATTGGATAATTTTCTGCACAATTAGCAGTATTCAAATATTTATTTTTGTAATCAGTGCAAAATTTTGTAAACACAGGGGTACACAAAAGTTTGAGCACACCTCTAGAAAATTATGCTAACCTAGTTTCATTTTCTGAGTTGTAACAACTCAATAAAGTAAGTGCAAATGAGTGCGACCAACATAATGATATCGAGTCAGCGTTACTCAAAATTGTACGCGTTGGCATTACTCGGAAAGTTGACGCAACGACTTACATCAACTTACTGAGTAATGCCAACGAACAATTTCTATGAGTGTACATTTTCATTGATTTTGAGGCCAATTCATGACCGTTTTCAACCAAATTCTCGCATTACCGTCTCGGTATATTCTTCAATCTCCCGTAAATTTGTATTTGTATTTCTTAGTATATCCTTGGTGGTATTTACCAATAAATACCCATATGTCCCATCCGGTTAATTAATTTACACACAAAACAAATTACCAGCATATCAGGCACTTATCAATGCTAAATTATGAAACTTGATCTTCAGCTGTGGCAATGTCTTTTTTAAAGACATTTCTTGTTTACTTTTAATGCCACAAAGTCCAGTAATCTGTAATCCCCACGTGTTGAAATACCAATTGCAAGCTGCTTATCAATCATATCTTAGAGCAATGGTAAATTGGTTAAATCGTAGCTTCAAACTACAGATGCAATATATGGTAATCCAACCCTTCTCGAGGGTTACCCATTTATTTTATTAAATTTAATCAAAACCGAACCTTGCCATCTACGGACTGATATGCTTTTAATTTAAGTGGGTCAAGCATTTTCTAGGAAAAATGTATCTTTGTATAAGTAATACGGTGTTAAAAACGACGGTGATATCTTCGGACAGTCACCTTTCGAATGTAAAAAGGTAAAAGATTGACAGGTGTCATCAGAAAAAAAAATGTCTTCCTTAACAATGTACAATGTACATTGTACATGTACATGCTATTGATTTTTTTTAAAATTATTAATAATCATAGTACTTCTTACCATTTGTTGTGATCTTGGAAGCTAATTTAGGTCAGATGTTAACAAAATATTCATTAAATTCATTTGAAATTTTCTGAGGATCTGACATCATTTCGCTTAAAGCATTTTTTAATTTAGCTTGCATATTTCTTTTGTTACTACGTCCAGTAATACTATTTATTGTTTTTTTGTAGATTGTATTTTACAGATTCAAACTTCCCCTTATAAAACTCTCTTTTTTACTTTGGTATTAACGGGTTCAATTAATTCTTAGCATTTATTCGCTTGCGAAGTGACGTAATAATCAGATTAATTATCATAGCAATAGATTAATACACTTTTTGAATAGACCGCTCTGCACTACAAACAGATTGTACTCATAATATGTGTATGCCTGCAATCATAGATGGAATACAATAAAGCTCTTTTCAAAGATACTAATCTGACAGGTGCGAGCATTTCTTTGACATTTTGTTGTAGTGCAGGGTGATCTATTCAAAAATTGTATTCCTCTATTGTTATGATAGTTAATCCCATTATTACGTCACATTTGCCAACGAATACTCTTGAGGAGACCTCTACTTATCCAAGGAATGTTGGGTTCTTTTTTTATTATTACTCGTACATTTTCATCATACACATTCATCATATACATTATTGAAAATTAAAAAAACATCTCCATTATACAGTTCAGCATGCCAATCCACATTCGAAAGTTTTTGCTTCATTCCATATGACCAAACAATGGTGTTCTCACCAAAGTCATCAAACAGTTGTCATATTATTACGTTATCAATTTGTTTCATGAAGAAACAAATATACCTTTATAAAATTTAACAACTTATCTGTCACTTTTAGCAAAACTACAATTTAAAGTTGTTCAGTACGTTTTCGCTGGGATCACTGAAATATCTGTAGTAAGAAAGAGAAAATAAACCTTGCGGGTTTTTTGGTCAAGGGGAATGAAGGAAGGGAGGAAGAAATTAAATTCAGGGAAAAGTTGTTTTTTCAAGCCCAGTTTTGAACCACGGTCGGGAACAGAGCAGCAGACCGGTGATAGCAAGCTACGAGTGTGTGCCTCGGTCCGCCGTTTACCGTTCTATTATGTGTGTGTTGGGATCATTACGCAAAAGTGGGATACATGTGCTTGCAGTCGCTTTGTGCTGTAGGGTTAGGGTTAGCGATGCATCATCATCCATCATTTATTGTCAGGTGAAGAACTTGTATTCCGCCATATTGGTCCAGTACATGTTATTCCTACTGGTACGACGTAAGACAGTACTACCTGCCGCACAGGGGTTGGCGGTATATTTACGTGCTGATCACCCCACCATATGGTTAGATGCACACCCTCACCTCATGGTCATTGCCGAAACAGCTACGTAGCACACCGACATCGCCTGGCTAATAATTATTTGGTGCAGCAGAGACATTAAAATGAATACACGGGATCGATACACGTGAATTGCTATGCACGATTTTGATATCAGACGAAAATCTTCGGATACTGAGTTAGAAAATGATGAATATCTCCGTAAATGAATTTTTCTCAAGAAACCAGATGTGGTCTCATACACTTGAAAATACGTGTTGAACAGATATTATAGTCGTTAGCGTGCGCTTTGAAAATTGGCCGTGCGCTTTGAACTCAAAATTTGACCAAAACTCTCAATTTTATATTGCGTTGGTCCTGTAGGCCTATGGACTACAGCGCGCAGCAGGCTATAGCGGCACTCACTCAAGTGGAGACAGTATATTAACCATTGACCGCAATGTCGTATACAAGCTTGCTCACACAGCGAGAAATCAATTACCCCGTCTATTGTCATAGCCTTAGTCAGGTCACTTCGCTAATAATATGCATCTCATAAGGTCCGAATAAAATAGCCATGTGTGGCTGTGGATTCAACCTACCATGGCGATTTCTACTATGAAGATATCGGGGCGATGTCACTGTGCGTAGCGTCCCTGGTAGAATTACATAGCACGCAAGAAGAAGATCATCATCGTGACCACAGCGATCTTTGGCAAGAGCGGCTATCTGTTCTGCATGAATCATGCCTTCGTCGTACCTGAGTAGGTTAAACAGGAGGTGTGTGGGCACTCAGGTCTCTCTTGCCATGGGTAACTAAGCGATGCAGACAACCAACAAGTTAGTTAAAAACATGCCACCAAATGACTGCGCAAACTCCTGAAGATATTGATGAATATGGTCGATGTGGTTACGACAACACATGTTGTGCACTTTGAATATGTCTGTCTTTGACTTTTTCACCACTCATCCCACTCGCGCGTAGCCACTTCTCATTATAGGCTCACCATAAAGCGATTGTGGTGTGCCAAGTGTGTTATGATGTGGTTAAAAAGTTAGCAGCAACCGTCTTAAAGTATTTGAGTTTGATATGCCTGGAGAGTGTGTAAATATTGGTATACATCTCTATATGGTAGGTACGGAGTCCCGGATCTCTCCATAATCTTACCCGCAATGTGAGCATCGATCATCTGGGAACTGAATGCCGTGGATGCATATCCCGTGTAAGCTCTAAAAACAAAAACAATGATCAACACGGTTAACACATCACCTTTAGGCATACGTGAGGTCTTTTAAAACGATAAAATACAGGCGTCAATATATTGTTCCTTGTCTGTCAACTATTAGACTCCCGTAACTTTTTAAGCTTCCCTATTCATTATATAATTTCTTTTATATCGCGCCTTTTGTGGGTGTAAGGGCTTTTGCAACAAAATAAATTTACCCCTTTTCTAGAAACCACCTTGCAATCAAATTTGAGCCCATTTGTTTGCATTACTTTATGTAACTTGACTAATGCTTTCAAAATCAAAATGAAAAATTGAAATATCTCATTTACTTGTTTAATTTATGAATTTTTAATTAAATCCGGCAAAATGCGTTAAATCGATTGGTCGACCAACTACTTTTGTTGAGTTCAGCTCAGCGACGGAGTAGGGCCTATAAGTTCAGCTTATTTTGTTAACTGACACTTCACAGTGTTATTACAATTTCACGTGATTCGCTAAAGGGCGTATTGCTATTTGTAAGTTGCAGTCTTGTACAAAAATAATTATTTACCTGGTGTTGACAGTGTGAACCCGGGGGGCAGGGCACTTCAATATGAAATGGATATAGGTATAGGGCTGGCACTTTCGCCCTAAGGGTAACAGCAAAATGTAAAAAATATGGGGTCATTGGGTGAGAGCATGATTTTTGGCATTCGGTGAGAGCAAAATGTAAAAAATATGGGGTCATTGGGTGAGAACATGACTTTTTTTAAATGGAATCTTTGGGTGAGAGCCGAAACAGCGCCACAGAAACCTCGAAAATCGAATTTATAGTTCTAAATGGCTTCAAATTTCTTTGTTTTTTCAGAATAAGTAACAAAATCAATGATAAATGAAATTTGCTGTTCAAATTGAACTTGTAAGGGTCTTTGGGTGACAGATCAAATGGAAAAATAGGGGGTCTTTGGGTGACAGAGCATGTGTTCGTAAAAAAATATGGGGTCTTTGGGTGACAGCGACGCTGAAAAAGGGGGTCTTAACAGCCCTACATACGCGTCACCTCCAAAGTTGGAGTGCACCCCCCCTCGTGTGAACCATCCTTGTCCGAAAATACAAATAATTATGCGCTGTTTGAGTACTTTATCATTGTGTGCAATGTGTCACCAGCCGTCCTGACCCTTATGCCTCTGTCACACATGGACGGACTGGGTCAGCGTACATTGCCGTATACAAAAACATGGTGGCAAAATCACCAGTCCGGCAGAAGATTTACTCAAATACCATCCGTTTCTTTACGTATAGGGCCGATCCAGCGATGAGTGACCGAGGCATTATGGGTGCATATGGTAAAAAGTTTATGTTTTCTGTTATATTAGCTAACTACTCACTAGTTGCACTTTTCCATGATTTTGTTAATTTTACCTTATGGATTTTCACGCGTATTGAAACAGCAAGCATTTTGGACTGAGCCGGTTATGGGGTTAATCAATTGCTTGCTTGTAAATTGAACTTCAGATACTTGAATAAACGAACGAAATGATTGGACAATAGTCTTGAGTGGCAACCTTTGGGTTGAAAGGCTCGGTGGATAACTGCGAGTCAGGAAGAAACGACAAAACATATAAACAGATTTATAACAGTTCTCTCAACAAATATTTGATTGGTAAAGGAGGTAAAGACAGCTTTATCAGACAGACTTTATAATATCTGAAATGGCTAACATGTCACAACATAACCGAGAAATTTTAAAAGGTACTAATGAAAAGGGTAAAAAGTGCTTTATACAACAACACGTATTATATACCTCATCTAAAAATTCCCGCCATCTGATTGGTTAAAGGCGCGGGCATAGTTTTGACTATGCCCGCATAAGTAACTATTCCCCGGGCATAGTTCTGCGTGCGAGTTTTCCCCAGCGTAAAATGATATTACGCACGCGCTAATATTTTCGATGCTTTTAACCAAACAGATGACAAGAATATTAAGATTTGGTATATAAAACAATTAGTGCCTGCTTTTTATTCGGGGCATGGGTAAATTTATAGACCCGCGGTGATCTTCCGCTTATGCTACGCCTCGGGGCTTAGTCATGGTTTTGATATCACATTGGGCCTATAACTTTAACCATGCCCCTCATAGCAGTCAATATTTGTATATTATGCAGTTTGATCTTGTTTGTCTCTTTCTTGCTTTACATCAAACATAACCCACTTATCACTGATAAGTGCTAAGAAAAAACGGTGAACAGCAACTGCGAGTATTTGAGTTTGGTGTATTTGGAAATTGTGCCTGGCTTTAAATGGCTCTCTATAGTCTAATCGTGCTCTGAATGTTGACATCATCATGCCGCAGCATTATAAAAAAAAGTGCACAGACTATTATAATCGAACCTGGTTAACACGTCACGTTATGCTCACATACTAGACATCTCAATCCGTCGATTATTCTTTCTCTTCTGATAATGTAAATGTTTTCTTTTCATCCCTGAGTGTAAATGTCAACATTTTTGTGGATGGTATAGGAATAAGTAATGCTGTATGCCTATTGGGTGTGACTTTGATTTTTATTTTACTCTTGAAAGTGCCATAAAGCAATTAATTATGCTATATGTAGTGGACATTTTCAAAACGTTATGTGGAACTTATTTTACCTAATAAAATCAAATTTGTGAGTTTAATCTGCTGAGTTTTTTTATTTAATCATCTTTATTAAACAAAAGAAGAAAAACATATAACCCCAAGATCAACGGAGATCCATACCGATCTCAGGTAAGGGTAAACACAATTGAATACATGAATACAAAACCCACCCAAGTCCATGGGAAGTGATTTTGAGAGAAAAACCTGTGTATCATTTTAATTCCTTAAGTTAGATTTACCTGGTCCATATGGTCAGTTTTACGTGCAAATGAGTGGATTAAACTGTATAAAGTATGACGATTAGCATTTCAGGGACTTTGTAGGGTTCATTTTAAATTTTGGTCTTGGGTGGTTTTTTTAATCATATACAAAGACAACAACGTTGGAATGAGATTTACCACTAGTAAGATAATACAAAATAAAGCACACATGTATGTGTAATGTTGATAAGCATTCTGCCATGTAATATAAACCACACACGTTCCTTTATTAAACCCAATTTTTTTTTCAAAAGTCACTCTCCAGCAATGAATGTGTTACAAGTGGACTTTTATATATACTTGATTTCAATCAATGTGTTACAAGACTCAAATCACGGAATTGGGTGGTTCTTTCATACATGCTATTTCTCACATGTTCAATAGACACAGATGATGAATTTGAGTTGTTCTTTCATACATATGACAGGCCTATGTATAGCAACTATTTCCCATGCTTGACTCAATTTGGCCAACGTATGGACTTGGGTGGGTTTTGTATTCATATATTCAATTTCAAACAGCAAATACATATAAACAATGAGGAAATACATCATGACGGGAAGAAAAGTTATATGACCTCTTGGACATTCCAGTTTGGCTCATGTCTCGAGTTGAAAAATGAATACGATGACATGAGAATAGACTTGGTAATTTGGTCTTTCAATACCTTGAATTTTGGGGGAGTGTTAAGGGAAGGGGTATGAACGTTTGGACAGTATTTATTGTGGGACATCAGATCACATCAGACATATCGAATTGCATTCTGAATACGAAGAATGTCCTTCTGATATGAAATAATTTTGATTTTTTGAAATTTGCAATGTTTATGGCAAATGATTAAAAATTGATATTTTTGATATTTAACAGTACTCGAAGTAAACTTTATAAATCTGATGATTTATACTTAAAGTGTATGTAGGTGGGATGGAAAGCCGACGATCAATTGAAAATTTTGACCTTTCGTATTGAAGATATGGATTTATGTTTTTGGGGAAAAAATCCATATCTTCAATATGAAAGGTCAAAATTTTCAATTGATCGTCGGCTTTTCCTCCCAGCTACATACACCTTGAGAATATATCATTAGATTTATAAAATGTACTTCGAGGACTGTTATATATCAAAAATTTGAAAAATATCAAATTTTAATAATTTGTCATAAAATTTGTATTATATCGTGAATTTCAAAAAATTAAAATTATTTGATATCAGAAAGACATGCTTCGTATTCAGAATGTAATTCGATACGTCTGAGGTGCTCTCATGTCCCACAAAAAATACTGTCGAAACGCTCAAAACGCTCATTCCAGATCGCTTAAGTTGTTTTGATAAACGAGTCAGCCTATTCTTAGTGTCGGGGTCGATCAAGCCTCTAGAGCCGACTTCGATTGCAATAATGAGGAATCATAACCCGACGTCGGTAATGTCGGACACCAGGGAAGCGTACCGATCATGTTTGATAGAATTGGCTTTACCTATGTTCGGCTCAAACGGCACCGAGAGTTCAAAGAGAATGAATCGCTTGTCAGTTAGTCAAAATAAAACAATGTCAGGTTTTTGGGATGTGGCAATTATTTGTGGCGTTATTGTACTGCCACAGATGGTATTGTTTTCAATGTCGGCATAGAATTGTAGATTGCCACACTTAAACGACTCAGCTTCTTTGAATGTGGATGAATAATAATAAATAGTATTAAGTAAAAATATGTGAATGTGGATAGAATAATAATAAATAGTATTTAGTAAAAATAAACGTCCAACAACACTGCAATGAATAACATTGGACAAACGATGTATCGAAATGCGCGTACTAAATAAATTACCATTAAATTGTTCTGAAGCTTAATAATAATAATAGATGTGATCATGCTTCTATGATGTAATACAGTAAAGATTGGCCTAATGGCGCACTTGGGCTCCATTGCCTTAGGGTAAATTTCATGTGGAAATGGAGAGCTCCCTCCTTTAAAATCCCAACAAGAATTAAGGTTCCGTGCCCTTATTTGCTGGTAAAAATTTCACGGGAGGGCACTTTTAGTAGGCATATCACCTCAAAAATAATCGCAGCAGAAACATGTTATTTAATGTTCCTACATTATTGAGCTTTATTAAAGTATCAAAAATCAAAAAACAGAATTGAAATCGGTCAATGCATTGTGATGTAGTGTCAATTTAAAGATGCTCGTAGATGGAATGAAATCCTGCCACAAATGGCTGTAATGACAAAATTGGCACATTTCGAGATTTTGAAGGTATATTTGGACGCTTGCTTGAAAAAGCAGCGTTAATTTAAATATCACATGTTAAATGCCTATCTTTCCTGACTTCGTTACAGAAAACAAAATTAAAAAATCTATCATTGAATAATCATAATAAATTAACCAAATATACTATTTTAGCAATTTCGGCCAATCTGCAGACAACTTATATCTCAAAAATGACTAAGTTCAGCTAATTAATATGCAAAATTGATGCCAATAGAAAACCGTACATGATATAAAGGCGCGGGTTTTTTGCACACATATGTATACAACGTTCTTTCAATTGATAACAAAAAATACACACAAAAAGTAATTAATTATGCAAATTAGGTAATTACAGCTAATTATGTATTTATGCTATTATTATGCAAATTAGGCATGAGTAATTTTAGGTTTTTTCAATATTTAATGAACGTCTGTTCATTCATCATAATTTTTTAAGTATGATCCTGTTATAGGTTGAATAAATGAACTGCAGTTAATTATTTAAAAACAATACAAAATAAATAAAAGGTTTGACATTTTGACGGTGTCTAGAATATAATTTTCATTTTTACTGTAAACATGGTATGTGTCACCATTACTCAAAGCCAAGTCCGAAAAGTAAAAAGTAAAATTCAGTTGCAATGAGACTTTAAATTAACATTTTGTCATCTGGATTAACGTGGGAGGACAATCGGTAAAGTGAACAGCAATTTTACTGTACCGCGTATACAAAAATAGTATGGCCTTGGACACACACAATGGCTTAGAGCTATTGTGGTTTGGAAAATTAAAAAAAAAAAAAAAACATTGATTAATGTTTTGCTTCAACTGGTTTTAGGGAAGTGTTTCATTTGTTGTCGACGGAATTAATTTACATGCTAAGAAAGATTAGTATTTCAGCTAAATGGTGGTAGTTCCTTTACTTCAATAGGCCTATATTTACTGATTTATGAGCGATCTTCAAAAATCCATAAAAACAGGCAGTAGCTCTTAAACAAAACAATTTTTAATTTTGGAGGACCCGATGTTAGCCTCGGAAAGGCTTCACACATCATATATTAAAAATTTAAACAATTTGGATAAATGAAGCATATAAAGAAATTCATTTATCGACATGGATGTTTTCTAAAATTGGCCAAATTTGAAGCGCGCCCTTTTCAATTCACTGTTATGCTTGCATGCACAGTGTAGCAGAATTATTGTGCAGCCACTGTGACATACCTACTTTTAGACTATGCCTAAAATTATACTTACGTTAAGGGAGGACATAGCGCCATTAAGCGAACCTTTACTGTAATAACGGTTGAGTTACTTTGTGTAAAGTCCTTAGGTCTACTCATTTAGGCTACAGTTTGATCAGTTCGTAATCGGCGGGAATTGTTATTAGGCTTTTATCACTACACCGAAAAGTAGACCCACAATATAAGTAGACCTATCTGGTCTCTATTGTGCTTGTTAAAGAAACCAGACAACGTATCGGACTTAAATGAATAATATGTGATACTTCTTGCAAGATGTCAACAGACAATTCTCGAAATAAACTATATAGATATTAATCCGCGATGTTATAAGTCCCGCCGATTACGAGCTGATCAAAGTATATGTTAGAAGTTCGAAGAAAAGCCCAAACATTATTGTGAACAGGATTAATAGTTATGTTATTATTATATTATATAGGCGTATTTATACCGGCTGAGGTCATTTTTGTTCTTTTAATAATAATCGTGCCCATTTTTGATTTTTTTTCACGAAGACGTAGGTATCATTATGCCTCTAATCACTCATTTATTGTCTAATCATTACAAAATATGTTAGATATGAAAATTGAAAGTTAGACCAAAGTACATTACTATACACCTGATCCGTGAACTTAAAAGTTGCACCTGAGTCCACAGGAGTCAAATTTCAAACAATACAGACCTGTTCATGTGTTTGTAATGGAAATAAACCTAACGTCTAAAATGTTCAGTAGGGAATGTGTCCTCCTATACTGCTAACATATGCATTACAATGTCGGCGCATGCTGTTTATGAAAGTCCGGATCCGTTGCTGGTTTCAGCCAGATTTACTATTGACATCTCCTAACGAACAGACGTGGCACGTCAACGAGGGGCTCTCGGCTGATTTGTCACTTCTCCTGTCACCTGAAATTTTGTTTTCAATTTTCGAATCGCATTAAGGGCAACTCCCATACGACGAGCAATGCTTTTACTGGTAAATTTGCATCCAGTAAACCTATTGCTCGACCGCGAAGGAAATGGGGCAAACGCGGCATTATTAAAATGTGACTTTTCAGATGTGATGAACTACTGGCGATGTTTGGTCTTTTTCTCACTGTAGTACATATCATTAAAAAAGAACAGATTTAAACACCTGCTTACTTTTTGAAAATGAAGAATACCAAAGATTAAGTTTTCTTTAACAAACACATGCATATTCCCGACCTACTCAGTTTATTGTTTGAGAGTTGACTCCTATGAACTCAGGTGAACCTCATTGAAAATAAAGTTATATATTAATGGAAAGCTTATGATGTCAGGATACTAAAAACATTTTTTTCCGATTTTTTTGATGGCCAGTAAAGCTGAAAAATTAAAAAATTAATACATTTTTGGTCTTTTTTTAAGGCGCCCAAAAAGCACTCAAATCAATCGTCTATGACCTTGGGAATGCTCGTGACGTAAGCTCAGGGTTCGCAGTCACGTGATCCCACTCGGAAACATGTGACTGGTTATGGCATATTAAATATTAACATCAAATTAAATACTTGCTTGTGACATTCCCTGTTCTTGATTCATTTTAAAACATCTGATTTCTAACAAATATTGTCTTGCAGTAATCAAAATTTTTTTAAATTAAATACAGCTCATAAAAAGGTTTTCATATCTAGCGCCGTGATAATTCCCCGGTCTGATATCATTCATTGCGGAAATTATCTTTCCACGAATTCACAATTGAAAGAAACAAATACTTTATAAATACAATTTAGGCTTGGTAGACCGTTATTTGATGGATTTTAAAATCTGAATTATAATATTGTCATTTCTGTCACAGATCTTGATGATAGCACAATCGGTGTAGGCCTACTGAAAAAGAAAAACATCCATGTTATTGTTGTATGGATGATGGTAGTAGCGAAATACTGAAGAAATTCCACGGAGCTGATGTCCGCGGGTATGCCCAAACAGCGCTAGCGCTTCGCTTCGTCTTCCGGGAGCACTTCCGCTGTGTATTAGCTGATTTGATCAATCGTTCCTTGATATTTGGAACATTTACAGGAATAGATTTTGCTGATGAAGTAGCAATAAGTTGGAAATATCAGAATGGGAATATAAAATCTATTGCATGCAAGTACGTCGCTGATTCAGCAAGTGTCAACACCGGCTACATACTGAGATCATTACGCACGTATCTACGAGAATCATGCATGCATGATGGTCAGCTATTTACACCGGCCGGTTCCCCGCATGCCGCACCGCGCCGGCTGTTGTAATGTCAAGAAAAATTTAAAAAATCCCGTACATGTACCTTATTCT
Organism: Amphiura filiformis; assembly: GCF_039555335.1. NCBI lineage: Eukaryota > Metazoa > Echinodermata > Ophiuroidea > Amphilepidida > Amphiuridae > Amphiura > Amphiura filiformis. The sequence goes on from NC_092637.1 coordinate 30,409,930, forward strand.
ATTTCTCCATTTTCTCATTGTGATAAGCTCATCTCAACTTGGTGTGACGATCTGAACTGGTAGCACAGCAGTTATTTTTGCAGCCTGTTTTCATTCCGGTTCTTCGGCGAATCTTGGATGGCTTGGCTTTACATGTACGGGCTCCGCAATTTCTTCGCAATCGCAATGCATCACAAATCACCCCAGCATTTAGGTTTCCCATTTTTAAATCCACGCACTTTATTCAGGAACTTCATTCTTGATTTGATCATGATGTTTCCTTCGTGTTATTCTTATTTTATTAAAGATATTTTTCATGTAAAGTAAGATGATAATGACTGAGTTCATGCATTCTTGGCCCGATGTATGCCACAGTGATATATGGACATTGTATTTACAATCAAACCCGGAAGTAACTGTGTGTCCCTGAGCTGACGTCATCAACGAAAGCGCCCAATTTGAACGATTTCGTTTTGTAATTTAGGGGGGGGGGGGTGCCAGTATCCAATATTTGCATTGAGATTATGTCTAACCTGGTACGTTTGGCAAATAAAAAATATTCGTTTCTGCTTCCTGACATCATAAGCTTTCCATTGATATATAACTTTATACAATGTTTTATTTATATTTAATTTATTTTTCGATTTATTCAAAAAAGTATTTAGGGGGAGGGAACTTATACATGCTGTCAATGTCTTACTTTTATAATCAAACAGAAGGCCCGTAAACGCAATTTTCCAGGTAACATTTGCGAGCAAATATTATGTATTGATATACTGGTCTGGCCCCGGTACGGGTTAGTATGCCGGCTTAATCACGTAAAGCAAATAGAATAGCTGATCTCATATAATGCCCGTGTTCAAATATTAAGATGCTAACCTGTTAATGTCCTACTTTCATTTAAGAAGATAGGTAGAATTTGAGGCTTAATGTTGACCCTGCTCAACTTTTTCCTGGATTTCGATACCTACCTATTAACTTGCCATGTGTGAACAAAATCAACTATTACGTGAAATTGTAGTATGTAAATTGTAGTTCACAGTTCACATAATAGTTAATAGTTCTCAAGTTTTCTTTCTCCGTAAAGAAGAAGTAATAGAACTTGAGACCTGTCCATCTGTTACTTAGAACGTAGAACCAACATGTCTGCCATTTGAATTGTAATACCGTTCCGATTGAGTTCATTCAATAGGGTCAATATATGTGGAAAATAATATTTTACACAAATAAAACTAATGATGTGCCTGTTCCATAACGTATCTATAAGTATAAGTGACAATCTTCGTTAGGCAGGTGCTTCAAATAGACAATATAATTTATTGAGTGTCGCCTTACGTAGTACAAAACGTGACAAGCTGAAAAATGACTCATTAACTGTAAAAATATACACACGTTTTAGACTCACAGCAGTAGATTTTGAAAATATATTGGGAATATTAAGAATAACATTAAATATAGATCAACATGTAATGTAATGTCTTAATTTGCCATACTTAATTTCCTGCATAGTACGTACAGATTATGGTATTCCTACTTTTTACTTAAAATATCTATAGCATGTTGATAATTGCCTGAAGCAGAGTCTGAACAATAAGCGATGTTTTGAAGATTTTGTATTACAATACAGCTGCAATAGTGTCAGCAACAAGCTTATGGATGGTCCTGGTTTTATAATATTGATTACCTAATACACTCTAATTTCTGAAGTTAAATTTACACTGTTTAAAGAGGAAAAGTGACTAGTGATGTGCCTGTTCCATAACGTATCTATAAGTATAAGTGCCAATCTATGTTCGGCAGGTGCTTCAAATAGACAATATAATTTAGTGAGTGTCGCCTTACGTAGTACAAAACGTGACAAACTGAAATATGACTCATTAACTGTAAAAATATACACACGTTTTAGACTCAACAGCAGCAGATTTTGAAAATATATTGGGAATATTAAGAATATATAGGTCAACATGTAATGTAATGTCTTAATTTCCAATGCTTAATTTCCTGCATAGTACGTACCGATTATGGCATTCCTACTTTTTACTTAAAATATCTATAACATGTTGATAATTGTCAGAAGCATAGTCTGAACTATAAGCGATGTTTTGTATTACAATACAGCTGCAATAGTGTCAGCAAGAAGCTTATGGATGGTCCTGGTTTTATAATATTGATTACCTAATACACTCTAATTTCTGAAGTTAAATTTACACTGTTTAAAGTGGAAAAGTGACTAGTGATGTGCCTGTTCCATAACGTATCTATAAGTATAAGTGACAATCTGCGTTCGGCAGGTGCTTCAAATAGACCATACAATTTAGTGAGTGCCGCCTTACGAAGTACAAAACGTGACAAACTGAAAAATGGCTCATTATTTGTAAAATTATACAAACGTTTTAGACTCACAGCAGTAGATTTTGAAGCTACACTCCGATGACAATATATTTGGAATATAAAGAATAACATGTTGATAATTGCCTGAAGCAGAGTATGAACTATTGTATTACAATACGTAATGGTCCTGGTTTTATAATATTGATTACCTCATACACTCTAATTCCTGAAGTTAAATTTTACACTGCTTAAAGAGGGAAAGTTTAAAAATTAATAAAAAAAATTAAAAATCGCGTAACAAAAATTACTTTATAGCAATTGTGTAAAAGTTTGACTGATGAGTAGTAAAGTAATGTTTTACCCAATAGCTAGTGGTGGGTTTCTTTTCAAAATATAATTATGTTAGGTAAAATTGTACACAATCGTTTTGAGGCTCATTATACGTACATTGAAATTGTGTCTATTTTTCTGTGTGTATGACTGAAAAAGAGAGATTTCTCTATATTTGTTTGTTTGTTTTATTTCTTCTTTAACCTGGGACACTCAATCAGTTGGCAATCTTTCGTAATAACTTTCAAATGACGACAGCTTGGGTCTAACGCAAGGAATTACGGAATTTACCAATTACTGCTCTCTGTCTACCTTATCCTCCCAGGCCGTGTTTAACACTTTGGTCAACCAGGTCACTCCTACATTTGTTCGTGTTACCTTTTGCTTGGGGCTAGTTCTAATGGTGCGTTCTATTTCACCATTTAACAGTTTCTTCTGGAAACCTTGGTTGGAACGAGGGGGCACGGTGGGGGCACGGAGCGGTACAGGCTCTACCTCGCAATCGGAGGGTTGCGAGTTCGAGGCCCGGCGGTGCCATGGTGTTGTCTCTCTAACCATGGGTGAAATGGGGAGCTGTTAGGAAAATTGTCCAGTTTTTGAACTGCTGATGTAAAACATCGCTACTGGTCAAAATAAGTACCCTCCTCATCTGTTGGTAATTTTGTGCCATCTTTGAGGGGGTTTACTTCTATTCTCATCATTAATGATCTAAGTAGGGTCGAATTATTTTTCTTTCAGTTGTCTGCATGTCCTTACTTCTCTTGAGGTGCTTGTAGATTGTTCAGGCAAATCTTAACATATTCGCTTTCCAGGACTGCTTTTAACCCCCGTTTTTATAGTTCAGTTACACCTTCATTACTCGTAACCTATGTATTATTGTGATGTAATTTTGGCATTTTCCTTTCGCTGCCCAGGTATCATGGCGGCTTAAGATACACCGATGATTACCGGAACAACAAAATTCCAAAATATCGCGTGTTGAGAGCCGACTGTTTTTATTCGTTTTTATGGTCAATATGAGTTTGTTTTAAATAAAACAATGTGATTCGTGCTTGATAATTATTTTTCTAACATATAAGGCATAATGTTATGATTGCCGGAGTCCCCTTTAAATCCGCAAATCATAATTTGCGATGATTTATAACACCCTTTATCAAGCCTTAAGGGTAGACGCGGTATTGTTGATCGAAGCAACCAAAAAAATCGATTTGCATTATCTAAATCAATATATTATTGAAAAATAAAACTTTCATGATTTGCAAAAGTTCATTCTACATATCATATGCTTTGAAAACTTGCTTGATTTATTGTTGTTTACGACATAACTCAAGACTCAAGAACCACAGGACCTACAAAAGTATATCTGTGATATTTGAATTCTGCTACACACTCGCTATGAAATGATCAATGTAATTTTTACTAAAGCTCACTACCATTCGCAAGATTCTGTGAACTACCAAGCGCAACAGTTAAAATAGTTGCTAACCTTAATATCTCCCATATAATAACCCATACCATTCTTCTTGTGTTTCAATGTACTGTGAGTGCAAACACCGCTAGGTCATTCTCCCCTCCGTCTCGCCTTAAAGTATGTGTACATGGGTCGTTTATCTTGAACCAGTCGCGACAAAACATAACACTTGACGGTCGATACGAAACTCGAGAACCATGAAAACAGCTAGTTGAATGCTTCGAAACGAAACCCACAGTACAGTGTGCTAAGGACATGTTGCGCATCAAGGAAACGTCCTTTAATCCCGTTTGAGAAATTAATGATGTTTAATAGATCGTGTACGTATACCGTATTCCAGAACAGCTTCAACTACGCGTCAACCGTATGTTATTGATGGCCCTTTTGTTCTAAATATTGATTTATAATTTAATGCTCGATCTTGATCCAGATTTTAGCTGGGTTAAACAATCAAGATGTGAAAGACTTTGCATCTGTCTTTATTAATATATTATATTATGTTCACGACGTCATCATCGGATCATATCGATGCCCTCCTAAGGCTAAGTACGAGATAGGCCTCTTTGTAATATGGCAATAATCAAAAGAGCTTTGATATTGAATTGCTAACATGTTATTGGCACAGAAACACGCTCCTACCCCAGAATTTCAATGGGGTGTAGCATTCTCTCAGGACGTTAAGTAAAACGTGAATGCATGGTTTATCATATCTCATATTTAGATGCAGTCTCGCCAAAACATAACACTCGTCGCTCAAAGTAAACATCAATAGTTCCGTATTTTCTTTGTCTTTTGCAGTCAAGACATTTGTCCCCTGACCCGGATTAGCCAATGTACTTGATTTCTTTGGATTTTCCAACAAAATTATAACACTACTTTTTCTAGAAGCCATGTCCCGGAGCCCTGTACCAGAAATTTATAAGTGCCGTAATGGTAAATGGAGAGCCGACAGACGATTGATCTCACCAAAGCTATTTAACATCTATCATAGAATATACGACTCAAAAATAGAGTTTAAAGCCATAATGTGTCATTTGCTCCTAGCGACGCCCTTAACTTTACTCGGACATTTTGCATAATTATAATGCCCAGTGGTGTACTAAAATACCACGTAAAAAACTAAGCCTAAGTTTGAGTTTTTATATTAAAACCAGAGATACCCGGTTTTATTCAGAGTTCACCGATCAAGTGCTTGCTAACATGTCCCATGGATGTCAGCTTATATACACACACGTCGAGCGCGATGCTCCGTGCAGTATTACATGTAACAAGATCGGCGAGCTAATACACGCGTTGTAGGCGATGGAATGAAATCGCAATTTTCTTCGTTTTACTTCATTTGTTTGGCAAGAAATTAAATGGAGATAATGTGATCCAGGAATGTATCTTTATTGCTTTAAAATCCAGTGACATCTAACTAACAGCTTGGGATTTGAAGCTGACTGCGCTCACATTGGAAGGAAGTCAATTAAGCAGAATTTATCAATACAAATGGATTAATTCTAGGGGCAGTGCCCTAACCGGACCACTGAGCAATCCTGAGTGATCAACTATAGTAATTTTAACAACAAAATTCATAATAATCGCTTCAAAATTGGCGTGTGGAACTATTATAGTTCGGTTGAATGAGATGTGTTCATAATGTTGGCAAAACTAAATTTAGGAAGTATTCGCCTACGGAAATAAAACTCTGTTAACTGTTAAAATACACAAATTTCTCAAACACTAATGCTGGTTTCATACTTTCTGCCACTTGCTGCTTTGTCGCTCTGAAGATGATTTTACTTCACTGCGCAGTCGCACCAAAAACGATAGCGATGACCAGCGGTAAGCCGATATATCGATCACTCCACCGCTTTGCCGCCGCGGCAGCACCGCTGGGAGTTGAATTCAAGTCAACTCGGAGTGGTGCCGCTCTGACGTATGAGAACAAAACACGATTTTGGAGCTGTGCTAAGCGGCAAGAGTGGCTTTTTGAGTCAGAAAAGTACAAGCGGTACGATGGAGCGTCATGCCGCTCAGCGGCAAGTGGCAGAAAATAGCATAACCAGCATAACAAAAAGTAAAGCTAACCGTTCTTCTCTTCAAATTTGTGGTGATCACTCACGCGTACAAGGTCATCTTGCCCTTCTACAATCTGTATGGTGCAATATGGCGGCCTCCAGCAGTGTTAGACTCATATTGATTTAGGCCTATTCATATTTATTAATTCCGTGTGACTAACTGATTGCTGAAAGTATAAATGACCTCAAAAGCCTCTCAGCTCAAAACCCTTGTGAACCTCGTGCACAAAATATTACTGCACTGAAAATCAACACAGGAAAAACAGAAGTACAGGCAATGTAACCCTATTAACCTGGACTGAAGATTTCACAGCTAGGAGGGAAGATGTGCCAGTCTGGATCCAGTCAAGGACCTAGAGCAGAAAGAATGCCGCCTGATATCAAATGGGATGTGTAGACGACATACACAAATATACTCATTTGTTGCACATTTCCAAGATTTTGTTGTTATTACCTTATGGATTTTCACGGAAATTGAAACTGTAAGCATTTTATCGGAGCCGATTATAAGGTCGGTCCCATTAAGATTGCTTGCTTGTAAATTGATCTTCAGATACTTAAATAAACGAACGAAATCGTCGGTCAACAATCTTGAGTGGCAACCTTGGGGTTGAAAGGCTCGGTGGATAATACGACTTCTAACAAGTGCGAGTTAGGAATAATTTTAAAAGAGAAACTCGTACATGTATTAATAACAAAACATGTAGACAACAATACTGCTCCAAGAAAGTATCCTTTACTTGGAAAAATAATCACAATTTCAAAACTGAACCATGTAACTTTGTTTTTGTAATAGTTGTATTATCTAATCCGGCACATTTTGACACCCCATTGAATCCAATGTGACTTCAAGAAGCAAAGTTACAAGCATTTGATTAGACGAAGGTCCAGTTTTAAAAGTGACACACTGGCCTATTCAAAACTCTACGGACTAGACATCTGGTTTGAGAGTGGTAAATGGCTAATTTGTGTGTGCATTTGATTTAAAACAAAAGGAACAAACGAAAACTGAAACAAAAGTTATGAAAAGTACAGAGAAGTAAAAACTGAAATAATGAAATAAATTGTTTTAAATAAAGCTTTATTGCAGAAACTGTATAGTCTCTTTGTTGCGCTTGTTGGAATCTTTTTGCGCCTCGTATAGGCCAATTTGTCACTTTTAAAACTGGACTTTCGTCTATTCAATTGCGTGTAACTTTACTTCTTGAGGTCACATTGGATTCAATGTGGTGTCATAATGTGGAGGATTAGATAGTTCATCTATTACAAAAACAAACTTTAAGTGTAAGGATACTTTCCTGGCGCAGTATAGTTTGTGACACAGAGAGTATTATATAAACCCGAAAAAAACACCCAAATGTCTAACATGTCACAACATTATCGAGAAATTCTAAAAGGTACGGATAAAAATGCTAAAAAGTGCTCTATACAACAACATGTATTATGTAGTTTGATCGTGCTTGTCTCTTTCTTGTTTTACATCAAACATAACCCACTTATCATTGACTTATTCTACTCACAAAACCACCTCTCGTCCGTGTGATGCGATCAAGCAAAATCAGTCGGAACTCGGAAATATTGATTTTGAGATACATCCAAACAAAGGAAATATTTCCTTTTGTTTCCTCTTGTTTTGGAAACTCTTTAATTGCTCATATCTTTGAAACTGGTTGTTCAATTTCAATGGGGTTTTCTTCCAAATCCAGCTTTGTAAATGCTATTTACTATCCCATAAGAAACTGAAAAATTAATATTTCCGAATTCCGACTGATTTTGCTTGATCGCATCACATATGGCGATTAAAGCATTCAATTTGCGAGTATTTGAGTTTGGTGTGTCTGGAAAGTGTGTCTGGCTTTAAACGTGTGATGAATGAGGGGGATCTCTCTATACTCTAATCGTGCTCTGAATGTTGACATCATCATGATCATTTGGAAACTTAAAAAACGCACCGGGTTAGTCTCGTCTCGTTATGCACACATACTTGAGGACTCAATCCGGCGATTATTCTTTCTCTCCTGATAATGTATTGCTTGATGAGTGTAAAAGTCAACTTTTTTGTGGATGAAATAGGAATAAGTAATATGACGTATATCTCACGGTTGTTTGATATAGATAGAATTGGCTTCATTATTAACTAAATGCAAACTATAGATGGCGCTATTTATCCTAAACCTAAACCTAAATAAATAAATAAACAAACGAAAAAAAATGAAAAAATTGTAGCGTAGCATTGAAATCATAATAACCATTGCTGGCAGGCGGATTCGAACCAACGATATTGACAATATCAGTCTGATGCTCTACCACTGAGCTATGCCAGCATCTAGTGATGAGGGTCGAGTTTTTAGCGTATACAGTGTTTGTCTGTGATAATGCCGCCTCGTGAAATAAATAAATATAAAATTTATTTGATAATTTTCTAACCTATATTTTCAGGGACACATATTTCCCTTTTATCTTATTTGACCGCTAAATAAGAATCAACTTCTTTTATTACTGATTTAATTCCGCGATTTGTTCCATTAAGCAATATCAAAGATTAATGTCGTACATCTCATAACAGATATTTAGTTGGCTTAGTGGTCTTGCACAGTGCTTTTTAACCGGGAGGTACCGAGATCGATTCCACCTCTGTCTGCATTTTTTTTTCAAGACTGGGAAATAATAACCTGACATTCGCCGCTGACATTCGTACTGCAGAAGCGGAGTTGTAACTGGTTAAACTTTGCTCCTTCAGTAAAAGGGTACATTATTTTGCCACTACATTATTTCTTTTTTTCCACATTGCTGGTATTAAATATCAAATGGTCATAATTTGCGGTCACTTCAAATCATCGCCAACTGAACGAGGTTCAGGAATGTCCTCTCATTGTTAATTGTTGGTTAACCCACCACTTGAACAGGATTTAACCAAAGCAAACAAAGACTTAAGCTTTTTTACTAATGCTATACATAAGTATAAGCTTATTATCCTCTTCAACAATAGGATTAAAGATTGGTGCTTGACTGGAATTACGTGCTAGTGTCATTGGTTATTGTTAAAAGGCAATAAGGTGTGTAATTGCAATATTTCCTCTGAATAGGAAAGACTCTATACATCGAACCATGGATGCTGGTGGTTCGAATTAAGCCCGATCCTGACTCCACTTCGCAGCGGCATGCGATGCTGCGATGATTTTTCAAACATCTCAGCATCGCGCGGTGAAATTAAAATGTACAGGTGGAGTCAGTATCGGGCTTTAGGAGAATGTATCTTCCAAACCCAATTCGAAATGATGCGGTTGAGAATTCAACAATATAAATAATGGTAGCTCTATTATAATACACATTAATGTTTTAAGCAGATAAAATTCCAAAATATAATACGTTTTCTGTCTTTGCTTGTCACGTGGTAGGCCTATGTTGAAGTTGCGATTATATTTTTAAATAAGTTTCAAATGAATAACAACAAGACAAGTGGCCGAGTGGTATAAGGCGCTAGGCTCATAGAGTACTAAGCCGTGCGCCGCGAGTTCGAACCCCGCCTCTGCCGAACTTTGAAAGAAGTAAATTAAAATTTTACTTTAATTTTAATTTCATATTTGGGAAATGTGACTGGGAGAATTTATGTATGGCGTGGAGTGGTGTGATAGGGCATGTACTTTAACTGGCCGGCGCAGTCTTTATTGGGCGTTTTATCGTAGGTCAACGAGTAATGTATAGAACTAGAGACCTGTCCCTCTGTCACTTATGATATAGAACCAATATGTCTATCATTTCAATTGTTATAGTGTTCCGATTTAGTTTATTAGTTAGGGTCTATAATTATGTGGAAGATATTATTGTACATAAATATAACTAGTGATGTGCCTGTTCCGTAACTTTTCTATAAGTAAAAGTGGCAATCTCCTTTCGGCAGGTGCTTCAAATAGACCATATAATTTAGTGAGTGTCGCCTTACGTAGTACAAAACGTGACAAACTGAAAAATGGCTCATTAACTGTAAAAATATACACACGTTTTAGACTCATCACAGCAGTAGATTTTGAAAATATATTGGGAATATTAAGAATAACATTAAATATAGGTCAACATGTAATGTAATGTCTTAATTTGCAATACTTACAATAATACAGATTATGGTATTCCTACTTTTTACTTAAAATATCTATAGCATGTTGATAATTGCCTGAGGCAGAGTCTGAACAATAAGCGATGTTTGAAAGATTTTGTATTCCAAAACAGCTGCAAGAAGCATATGGATGGTCCTGGCTTTATAATATTGATTACCTAATACACTGTAATCCCCAAAGTTAAAATGCCCCTGCTTAAAGAGGAAAAGTTTAAAAATTAATAAAAAAAATTAAAATCGCGTAACAAAAATTACTTTATAGCAATTGTGCTAAAGTTTGACTGATGAGTAGTAAAGTAATGTTTTACCCAATAGCTAGTGGGTTTTTTTCTTCAAAACATAATTACGTTAGGTAAAATTGTACACAATTGTTGTGAGGTTCATTATACGTACATTAGAATTATGTCTATTTTTCTGTGTATGACTGAAAAAGAGAGATTTCTCTGTATTTCTGGTAATCTTTCGAAATAACTTCCCTTCTCCTCCCAAACGGGTGCAATTGACCTTTCGATAAATCGCATAATTCCTTGCGATTAGACCCTAGATGTAGTTATTTGATGTCACGCTGATGCGCACATCGTTCTATTTCATTGATCAGTTTCTTCTGGAAACCTTGGTTGGAACGATGGGGCACGGTGCGGGCGGAACGGTACAGGCTCTACCTCACAATCGGAGGGTTGCGAGTTCGAGCCCCAGCGGTGCAATGGTGTTATGCACTTGGGTTAGGCGCTTTACCTCCATTTTTTGGACTGCTGATGGAAAACATCGCTACTGGTCAAAATACTCTTTTGTAAGTATCCTCCTCATCTCTTGGTAATTTTTGTGCCATCTTTGAGGGGGATTACTTCTATTATTATAATTAATGATCTAAGTAGGGTCGAATTGTTTTTCTTTCCGCTGTCTGTATGTCCTTACTTCTCTGGAGGAGCTTGTAGATTGTTCAGGCAAATCTTCAACATTAATAGCTTTCCAGGACTGTTTTAACCTCCGTTCTTATAGTACAGTTACACCTTCCTTACTCGTAACCCATGTAATTCTTGTGATGTAATCTTGGCGTTTCGCTGCCCAGGTATCATGGCGGCTTAAGATACACCGATGATTACTAGGATAACGAAATTTTAAGTTACCTGGGGTAAAACTCAAGACACACACCAAAGAGACGAGTAAATCACACGAAGAAGTAGAACTTACACAGCATGGCTTATAGATGTGTTGACTCCCATTGTTCCTTACATGGCAGTATGCCCGCGCATCATATTTTGTTCAAGGCCCGTGCTCATAAGACGAATGCGCCGTATTTAGCGTGAACTTTGGATATTTAATTATTATCTTTCAGCCGGGTGAAAATAATTAAATGTCCAAAGCTAACGCTAAATACGGCTTGTGTTTTTAAAAATACCGCCACGTCATAATAAGCCTGTTGAACAGTGCAGAGGTTGTATGAAGTTCGCTCAAGCATATCGATATACCAGTCCCTTTGTTGATAAACATTGAGGTCAACTCATCTATACTACACGTGTTGAGCTGACAACAAATGGACGAGGACTACGATCTAAATACGGAAAAATGCATTATATGCGAGGTAGTGTAGTGGTACCAAAGTAGTAAAGATAAAATATGACCTAAACTTAAGAATTCGCCATAACATAATCTACATCTGATTTGCTCCGAGTCCCCTTTTTAAAGATTTCTTAAAATGTTCTTTGCTCCAACTGGGTGAAATTAGAAACCACTTCCTGAACAGCTCATTTGTACATGTGAACCCCTGACCAAATAAGCGCATAGTTGCCGTGTACTCTTTTATACCAAGTCCTTTTATGCTAGTATCCGATAAACCCATGATTGCAAGAAAATGTTGAAGGTCAACATTTGGGTTCCACATGGGTCAAAACAGAACAATTTTTCAAAATTTGAGCAAGTTTGAAATTTGACCCCTCGGAATTCTAGGATTGTGCCTGATGTATATTTTTCTAAGAAATGCCCCACAAGCAGAGCATAGATGCCAGCTATGTTGCTTGTATCAGCTTGGGCCCAACAATGGTACCAAAATTGATTCATAACCTCATTATAAACGCAATGTGTACGATCCAATTACATTTTAGTTATTTGTGAAAATGCGAACGTAACTCGAGGTCATTTATCTCACAATTGACCGCAAAATGCGTAATTGTTCAAATGTCGCGCACATTTGACCGGCGTTTGCGTGTTGTTGTGCGTCGAATAAACTGCGCTCGCGCTGGCTGCCGTATTTGGATTGCGTGCTACCATATTTGAACAGATTGTGATACGCGCTTTTGTTATTGGTCGTCATGTTTTAGCCTGATCGATTTTTGGAAAGGGAAGATGTAAAAATCATCTATTTTTATCAACTTTTGAGCAAAATTTTGTGTTATTTTGTAAGGTGAAGAGATTAAAGTGGCGGTTATGAATGAGGTTAATAACTTTGCATCGGTAATATGTCGGGCATTGTGAAAAATCTAAACATATTCCTCGGTTCCAAAGGCAAAATGTTTAGATTTTTCACAATACCCTCCAAATAACCGATGCGCAGTTATTAACCTCTAATTCATAACCTCATTAATATACGCGATGTGTTTAATCCAATCACAGATAATAACTGTCATTGAAAAAGTATAATGACCGCGTCTTGTGACGTAGCTCAAAGTACGCTTAACAATGACCGCGTTACGTGACGTGTTTTGAATTCGAACAATTTACGCGGGCTCTGGCCGCGGTATTTGGACATCGCCTGATTGCGCGCTAGTGTGATTGGTTGCTAGGGGTATTACCCTAATGGGTTATTCGATTTTTTACAGGGAATACGAAAGCTACAGTTAAAATTATATTTTGTTTTCAGATTTAAAAGAAGAAAATTTAAATTTAAAAAGTGAAATGTGACGGTTATGAATGAGGTTAATATGTGAGTGCAAACACCGATAGGTCATTCTCCTTTCCATCTCGCTCTAAAGTAAATGTACGTGGGTGGTTTATCTTGAACCAGTCGCGACAAAACATAATACTTGACGGTCGATACGAAACTCGAGAACCATGAAAACAGAGAGTTGAATGCTTCGAAACGAAACCCACAGTACAGTGCCTCATTTCAAATATATAGTTTTGGTTTTGGTTTTGGTCACGTGGTTTCCTATTGTCCTGCCTAACCACTTGAATCACAAGATATCGAACTCTTTGTTTCTACCTTTTGTTTAAAACTAAATATTTGTGACAGGTAGTTTCGGTTTTGGTTTCAGTTTCTTATAAGTGGTGTGACGAATAAAATTACAGGATTTTCGAGTTACCTGACCTAAGTATACAAAAGAAATGTTTAAATTTCGCAGTGCAATATTCACGAGCAGAGAAGTCGAACAAAACAGTCTACATTTGAAAGCATTGATTTAGTTTGAAAGCATTGGCTTGAGACTACGAAATAGCCTAAGCTGATTTCACTGTGAAAATATATAGACCATCGAAATATTTGCATTCGACATTACAAAAGGGGCCACTACTGTAATTGTATAGGTGCTATAAGCAAAATCGATTCATGTCCTTAATCCCATGTACCAGAATCGATGGAAGGCCATTATATGACCTCTAATAACCTAATGACTTTTACTGAAGCAATTTTTACTGCAAAAAGTAGAAGATAGAGGGGAGAAGATTGGGATGTGTGTGTGTGGGGGGGGGGGGGGTTGGAGGGCAAGGGGGATATGGGCCGGGAGAGAGAGAAACATATGAGAGAGAGCATTGGAAGTGAAAGAGAAGGGGAGGAGAGCTCGAGATGAAGATATCGAATGTAGGGGAGGAGGAGGGGAAAGGGGTAATTTAGGAAAGGGGTAATTTAGGAAAGAGGTGGTTATATAGGGAGGGGAGCCCCCTCTTAAAGAGGTATGGGTTGTGCTTCCGGGGATAATAAACTAATTCATAATCAAATCATCTCCATGCATCGTTTATGTTTCATACAAACAAACAAATTCCCCACCCCACCCCATCCTTCAGTATACGCGCATGTATATGATTTCTAGGCCTAGAACTCGTGAGTGTAATATGCTACCTACCTTCGACAGAGAGCATCAACTGTCGTCCGCGCGATAGATTTCCGATATCAATCATGATAATAATTATGTTAGCACAATAGGCTATTGTATACTTCTGGTTATATACTCTATACTGTGTCCTCCCAGCATAATAGTGTTATGATTGCAGATCAGATCAGCTCTACTTTTTAATCCCTTGATTTTTGGTTTCTGAACAAAAGAGAAACCAAAACTATATATTTGAAATGAGGGAGTGTGCTAATGACATGTTGCGCATCAAGGAAACGCCCTTTAGTTCCGTCTTAATGATGTTTAATAGATCATGTACGTACATTCCAGAACAGCTTCAATTACGTCAACCGTATGTTATTGATGGCCTTTTTTCTATATATTGATTTATAATACGTATTTAATGCTCGATCTTGATCCAGATTTTAGCTGGGTTAAACAAACAAGATGTGAAAGACTTTGAATCTTTCTTTATTAATATATTATAATTATTATGTTCACGACGTCATCATCGGATCATATCGATGCCCTCCTAAGGCTAAGTACGAGATAGGCCTCTTTTTAATATGGCAATAATCAAAAGAGTTTTGATATTGAATTGATAACATGTTATTGGCACAGAAACACGCTCCTACCCCAGAATTTCAATGGGGTGTAGCATTCTCTCAGGACGTTAAGTAAAGCATGAGTGCATGGTTTATCATATCTCATATTTAGATGCAGTCTCGCCAAAACATAACACTCGTCGCTCAAAGTAAACATCAATAGTTCCGTATTTTCTTTGTCTTTTGCAGTCAAGATATTTATCATGTCACCCACATTTGTCCCCTGACCCGGACTAGCCAATGTACTTGATTTCTTTGGATTTTCCAACAAAATTACAACACTACTTTTTCTAGAAGCCATGTCCCGGAGCAATGTGCCAGAAATTTATAAGTGCCATAATGGTAAATGGAGAGCGGACAGACGTTTGATCTCACCAAAGCTATTTAACATCTATCATAGAATACACGACTCAAAATAGAGTTTAAAGCCATAATGTGTCATTTGCTCCTAGCGACGCCCTTAACTTTACTCGGACATTTTGCATAATTATAATGCCAAGTGGTGTACTAAAATACCACGTAAAAGACTAAGCCTAAGTTCGAGTTTTTATATTAAAACCAGAGATACCCGGTTTTATTCAGAGTTCACCGATCAAGTGCTTGCTAACATGTCCCATGGATGTCAGCTTATGTACACACACGTCGAGCGCGATGCTCCGTGCAGTATTACATGTAACACGATCGGCGAGCTAATACACGCGTTGTAGGCGCTGGAATGAAATCGCAATTTTCTTCGTTTTACTTCATTTGTTTGGCTAGAAATTAAATGGAGATAATGTGATCCAGGAATGTATCTTTATTGCTTTAAAATCCAGTGACATCTAACTAAAAGCTTGGGATTTGAAGCTGACTTCGCTCTCATTGGAAGTCAATTAAGCCGAATTTATCAATACAAATGGATTAATTCTAGGGGCAGTGCGTTAACCGGACACTAAGCAATCCTGAGTGATCAACTATAGTAATTTTAACAACAAAATTCATAAAAATCGCTTCAAAATTGGCGTGTGGAACTATTACAGTTCGGTTGAATGAGATCTAAATTTAGGAAGTATTCGCCGACGGAAATAAAATTCTGTTAACTGTTATAATACACACATTTCTCAAACACTAATGCTGGTTTCATACTTTCTGCCGCTTGCCGCTTTGTCGCTCTGAAGATGATTTTACTTCACTGCGCAGTCGCACCAAAAACGATAGCGATGACCAGCGGTAAGCCGATATATCGATCACTCCACCGCTTTGCCGCGGCGGTAGCACCGCTGGGAGTTGAATTCAAGTCAACTCGGAGTGGTGCCGCTCTGACGTATGAGAACAAAATACGATTTTGGAGCTGTGCTAAGCGGCAAGAGTGGCTTTTTGAGTCAGAAAAGTACAAGCGGTACGATGAAGCGTCATGCCGCTCAGCGGCAAGTGACAGAAAATAGCATAACCAGCATACCGTTCTTCTCTTCAAATTTGTGGTGATCACTCACGCGTACAAGGTCATCTTGCCCTTCTACAATCTGTATGGTGCAATATGGCGGCCTCCAGCAGTGTTAGACTCATATTGATTTAGGCCTATTCATATTTATTAATTCCGTGTGACTAACTGATTGCTGAAAGTATAAATGACCTCAAAAGCCTCTCAGCTCAAAACCCTTGTGAACCTCGTGCACAAAATATTATTGCACTGAAAATCAACACAGGAAAAACAGAAGTACAGGCAATGTAACACAACTAACCTACACTGAAGATTTCACAGCTAGGAGGGAAGATATGCCATTCTGGATCCAGTCAAGGACCTAGAGCAGAAAGAATGACACCTGATATCAAATGAGATGTGTAGACGACATACAGGTCTTACCTTCAGATAAAACCAGAAGCTAATCAAAGATATGAGACCGTAGGAAAATACCATCTGTTTCTTTCCGTAGGGCCGTTTTGGCGATTAGTGACAGGGGCACTACGGGTGCATATGGTTAAGGGAAGAAGTGCACCAAAAATCATTTTTTTAAACTAAACATGCTAGGAACTTGATACTTGGGGTAAATGACACTTGAGACCAAAAAATCAGAAAAATGCAAAAAAAAATCTCATTTGCATATTTAATTGGCGGCCATCTTGGATTTTAGGTGTCAGGTTTCAAAATAGAACCGGAACGCAACCGTTGATGCTAGAGATGTAATTTTTGTTTTAAATGAAAATTAAAAAGCAGCAAAAAAAAAGTATGAGAGCAGATCTTTTTATAGAATGCTTAATTTTTTGGAAAAAAAAGTCCAAAACCTGATAATGCCAAAAATGCCTACAAATAACAAAACACACATTCTGTGAAAATTTCAATCAAATCCGTCGTAAAATGGCTTCCCGGTTCTATTTTGAAGGCTCAAAAATGAAAAAAATGAGAAAAATCCTAGAAACATCTAGAAACACTTTTTAATTTTTTATGCAAATTAGATGGCAATTTATTATATCCAACATGTAAAAGAAGCAGGTACTTGATTTATTACAATTTGCTGTGAAGATAACATGATAATAGCTTATTTGCTATTTGAGATACAGAATTTTGACTATAGAAATGTTATATATCGCCACTTGAAAAACAATAAAATACATAATAAATATCACTGCTTGAAAAACAATAAAATACATTAATAATACATTTGATCGCGCAAGATGCTTCACTTCAAATCGCAGTTTCTTGGGAACCGTAAGTGCAATTTTTGTGGAATAAAAAGTATGTGAAAGAAAATATTCTGCTCTTTATACCTGGAATGACAATGAAATATCACCATAAATGGGTGTTTTTGCTGCACTTCTTCCCTTAAAAGTGTATTGTCCTATTATATTTGCTAACTACTGATTTTGTTGTTATTACCTTATGGATTTTCACGGAAATTGAAACTGCAAGCATTTTATCGGAGCCGATTATAAGGTCGGTCCTATTAAGATTGCTTGCTTGTAAATTGATCTTCAGATACTTAAAATAAACGAACGAAATCGTCGGTCAACAATCTTGAGTGGCAACCTTGGGGTTGAAAGGCTCGGTGGATAATACGACTTCTAACAAGTGCGAGTTAGGAATAATTTGAAAAGAGAAACTCGTACATGTATTAATAACAAAACATGTAGACAACTATACTGCTCAAAGAAAGTATCCTTTACTTGGAAAAATAATCACAATTTCAAAACTGAACCATGTAACTTTGTTTTTGTAATAGTTGCACTATCTAATCCGGCACATTTGACACCCCATTGAATCCAATGTGACTTCAAGAAGCAAAGTTACAAGCATTTGATTAGACGAAGGTCCAGTTTTAAAAGTGACACACTGGCCTATTCAAAACTCCACGGACTAGACATCTGGTTTGAGAGTGGTAAATGGCTAATTTGTGTGTGCATTTTATTTAAAACAAAAGGAACAAAAGAAAACTGAAACAAAAGAGCTGAAAAATAAAATGCAAGTTATGAAAAGTACAGAGAAGTAAAAACTGAAATAAATTTCTTTAAATAAAGCTTTATTGCAGAAACTGTATAGTTTCTTTGTTGCGCTTGTTGGAATCTTTTTGCGCCTCGTATAGGCCAATTTGTCACTTTTAAAACTGGACGTTCGTCTATTCAATTGCGTGTAACTCTACTTCCTGAGGTCCCATTGGATTCAATGTGGTGTCATAATGTGAAGGATTAGATAGTGCATCTATATATTACAAAAACAAATTTCAAGTGCAAGGATACTTTCCTGGCGCAGTATAGTTTGTGACACAGAGAGTATTATATAAACCCGGAAAAAAACCCTCAAATGTCTAACATGTCACAACATTATCGAGAAATTCTAAAAGGTACGGCTAAAAAGGCTACAAAGTGCTTTATACAACAACACGTATTATGTAGTTTGATCGTGCTTGTCTCTTTCTTGTTTTACATCAAACATAACCCCCTTATCACTGACTTATTCTACTCACAAAACCACCTCTCATCCGTGTGATGCGATCAAGCAAAATCAGTCGGAACTCGGAAATATTGATTTTGAGATACAAGCAAACAAAGGAAATATTTCCTTTTGTTTCCTCTTGTTTTGGAAACTCTTTAATTGCTCATATATTTGAAACTAGTTGTTCAATTTCAATGGGGTTTTCTGCAAAATCCAGCTTTGTAAATGCTATTTACTATCCCATAAGAAACTGAAAATTTAATATTTCCGAGTTCCGACTGATTTTGCTTGATAGCATCACATATGACGATTAAAGCATTCAATTTGCGAGTATTTGAGTTTGGTGTGTCTGGCTTTAAACGTGTGATGAATGAGGGGGATCTCTCTATACTCTAATCGTGCTCTGAATGTTGACATCATCATGATCATTTGGAAACTTAAATACCGCACCGGGTTAGTCTCGTCTCGTTATGCACACATACTTGAGGACTCAATCCGGCGATTATTCTTTCTCTCCTGATAATGTAATGCTTTCTTTACCTCTTTGAGTGTAAAAGTCAACTTTTTTGTGGATGAAATAGGAATAAGTAATATGCCGTATATCTCACGGTTGTTTGATATAGATAGAATTGGCTTAATTATTAACTAAATGCAAACTATAGATGGCGCTATTTATCCTAAATCATATTTCGTTATTTGCAAGAGGTAGGTGATTAATACTGTCATTAAAACAGCTGGAATAGGTGAAGCAAGCAACAAGGGAATTTTATAAACATAATTTATCAAACAATAAAAGGAATTATTTGTATTAAAATCTTGAAAGAGTAATAATTTCCAGTAACTAAATAGCGCCACCACTTTTGTCATTAATAGGCACATTTTATATCCGAAAAAGCTTTTAAAAATGCTATAAAAGTGAATAATTTTGCAAAATATGGGAAATTAAACTTGCGAATGACTCAAAAGCATCTGTATACATTAGCTGTTTAAGCCTAAAATTTGGCTGTACATTATGTTTTGTTTGAAAAACTAATAAATGATCCCATCAAACAACCGTGATCTGATATCACAAGTGCAATAAATCAATTAACTGTGCTATATATAGTGGAAATGATTTCAAATCAAAACGTTATGTGGATTTTTTTTACATAATAAAATGAAAATTGAAACAATTGAGTTATAATAATAAGTTTGTTTGTTTTTGTTCTTTACATAAGTGTCTCTTTACATAAATAATAAAGCCGCCAATTCTTGGATCTTTTTAAACAAACTTTAAACAAAGATTTTTGAGCGCTTCAAATTTCCCGTTGTACATTAACAAATTTGTCAATGTGCCCCTCCCACTGCATGCCGTCAGTTTCGTACTTTTTGAGTCCGATGTCTTACTTTTAGAATCGAACAGAGATTTAACAATTTGAGGATATCCGATATTATAAAGGCCCGTAAACGCCATTTGCCAGGTATATTATGTATTGATATACTGGTGTAGGTATGTATCCCGGCTTTATCACGTAATGCAAATAGAATAGCTGATCTCATATAAAGCCCATGTTCAAGTTAAGATGCTAACCTGTTAATGCCTTCCTTCATTTAAGCAGTTAGGTAGAATTTGAGGTTTATAATTTCATTGTTAATGTTGACCCTGCTTAACCTTTTCCTGGATTTTGATACCTACAATCTTGGAAAAAAGTACTTGGAACGCTTGGCACACTCTGCCGTAGATTCCGTCCAGAATTTCTTATGATCATGGAAATGACGTATATTGTGCTTGGGAACAAACATGACTTCTACAACAATGATTTACCCTCATGATTTAGGCCTCTTTTAATATGGCAATAATCAAAAGAGCTTTGATATTGAATTGACAGACAGACACACGCTCCTACCCACGAATTTCAATGGGGTGTAAAACGTGAGTGCATGGTTTATCATATCTCATATAGACGCACTCTCGGCAAAACATAACACTCGTAGCTCAAAGTAAACATCAATAGTTCGGTATTTTCTTTGTCTTTTGTCCCCTGACCCGGACTAGACAAGGTAATTGATATCTTTGGATTTTCCAACAGAATTACAACACTACTATTACTAGAAGCCATGTCCCGGAGCCATGTGCCATAAATTTACAAGTCCTGTAATGGTAAATGGAGAGCTGAAAGACGCTTGATCTCACCAAAGCAATTTAACATCTTTTGACTTGAACTATCGTAGAATACACGACTCAAACATAAACGTTAAAGCCATAATGTGTTATTTGCTTCACAGCGACGCCCTCAATTTTACTCGGATTTCTACTTTTTGCATAATTATAATCCCCAGTGGTGTACTAAAATAACACGTAAAAGACTAAGCCTGAAGTGTTTTAATAACAGTAAAAATTGGGTTAAGGTAGACATTTCCTTTCTTATTATAATCAAGTGTCGTCGTGAGAATTGCTTAAGAGGTTGCACTAACATGGGTTACAGCATTATAAATATTACCATTATTACGTGATATGTTTTCTATTCCCGCCCTTTACATCCTTGTCGAATTAGGTATTATGGATATTGTTTAGAATAGAGGGCGTTTTTACGCTCTTCAACAGGTACGATTCGCTATATGCTATTGCTATTAACAACACCCTATGTGGTGATCTCAATACAATTAAGGACCGAGTAAGAGTTTAGTGTGAATCATTCATTACCGATTGATAGATTGCGTCACTTTGTAGATAACAAACCAATAGAATTTGTCACAGGTTTACGTAGCCGAGAGATAAATCATGCATTTAGCTTATAGCTAAAGAGGCTCACCACTTAATAATTCTATAACCTACCCCCCTAATTTTGGTGTGAAAAAATTATAAACCCCCCTAATTTTGGTCTAAAAATTCTATGACCCCCAGTATATTCACGAACCCCCCCCCTTCCAAAGAAAATGACAGCCCCTTATACCTATTCCTCACATAACACTCTTAAAGCTTTACACTAGTCCTGTCTGTTGTTTCATAAACCACGGGTCAACCGTTGCATCGATGTGGCACTTGCTAGTGTAGCTTAAAGAACCATTCAGTGATCCCAGCGCAAGTGTGAAAAAATTAAAATTGTTTATAAATTGCTTAAAAGTGAAGGAAAAGTCATTCAAATTGTCATTTGGTATTTTTTTAATGACAAATTTGGCAAAAAACGAAGAAGACAGCAGTACTGACGAAGTTGAAGGCCCATTCAAATACATGTAGCTAATTTAGATATTGTCAGTATCTAAATTACAGATTCGTGTAAAATGTCTTATTTTGTCTTAAATACACAGCTTTCGGCTGAACCACTTGCAGGCTATGTTAGCACATCTACAGTCAACATTAATGGGTATATTTTCACGGGAAAATTTTCTGGACACGTGACCAATGCGTATCAATGTAAGTGTAACCTCGAGCCTGATCTCTGACCCCCGGTGGTGACCTCGCTATTCAAGTCTTAGTAATTTAGAATTGGAATGGTATTCTTGGCCGCAATTTCGATAGAAATTTGTGTATTGCAAATTTATTAAATATCATGCAATCTTAATTTCTTCACAATATCATCAAAATGTAATTTCAAAAATATCTATCTACGGAAAAAAATATTTATCTACGGAAACTCTTACAATAATATTTTTAACTTGCGACAAGTTACTTATTTTGCACCAAAGGAGGAATTCTTCCTATTCAAATACATTGGGAGACCACCCGCTGTGCTCGGGGTCACATTCCATAATGCTAATATGTCTGCGCCCATGGGTGTCACGTGTCCAGAAAATTTTCCCGTGAAAATTTACCTATTAATTCTGACTGATCTATGACAATGACAAATGTACCAAAATCTGAATTTTGATGATTTTTACGATCGTCCGGATGAGCAAATCACTGAATGGGCCTTTAAGGGTAGACGAGGTATTGTTGGTCGAAGCAGCCAAAAATCGATTTTCATTATCTAAATCAAAGTTATTATTGATTAGGGCCTATATACTTTGAAAACTTGCTAGATTTATTGTTGTGAATGAGTTATGTACGTTTTACAAAAGTCCCTGACAAAAGTTTTGTTGTTTCAGTCCTCTTTACAACATAACTCAAGACCAAAAGTATACTGATATTTCAATTCTTCTACACACTCGTTATGAAATGATCAATGCAATTGTTGCCAATGCTCACTACCATTGGCAAGATGCTGTGAACTACCAAATCGCAACAGTTTAAAATAGTTGCTAACCTTGAGATATCGGCCTTTGAAAATATTATTGACAATGTTGGGAATAGGAATTACCTTTTAAAATGTCTCAAAAAATACAAGATGCCAGTTATATTCCGGTCTGAAACTATCAGACAATATTTTTTAAAAACATTAATAACATCACAAATTCGCAACAAACCCAAATTGTGAAAAAATCAACCCCGGGCAGATTTTTGGCTATTTCTCCATTTACGATCCTGCCCCAAAGTGTCTGCTTTTGACATGACACGTCACAAATAACAGTACTTCTTTTACCCCTTCTACGTACTCAAAATTTATTACATTTGAATTAAGTGCGCTTGTTTTGCAGCATTGAAGTGCGCTTGTTTTGCAGCATGTTTTTGTATTTAAATGTTTTTGCCAGCATCAGAGTATGACAAATGTGATGTGTTAACTGATCTTGTATTCTAGAACAGCCGCAATGAACATTATTGATGGGACTAGTCCTGTCTGTTGTTTCATAAACCACGGGTCAACCGTTGCATCGATGTGGCACTTGCTAGTGTAGCTTAAAGAACCATTCAGTGATCCCAGCGCAAGTGTGAAAAAATTAAAATTGTTTATATATTGCTTAAAAGTGAAGGAAAAGTCATTCAAATTGTCATTTGGTATTTTTTTAAGTGCAAAACAAAAAAGGTTCCCGGATAGCCCAATGGCATACATGGCTGACCTTTTAGATAAATAATTCTGGATTCTTAGTGCAATCTCATTTTTTCCAGTTCCCACCATCAGGTTTTAGTGTGTGTTTTTGTTGTTGTTGTTGTTTTTTTCCATTTTGAATATATCTTGTGTTAATTTGTTTAGTAGCTGGCCAACCTAGTGCTCATTTTCATCCATGATAGCTATTTTTTCTCTTTTGTTAATTTTTTTGATTAACAGCTGGTCTGCTCATACAAATTTGCCCAACAACCCTCATTTTCAAAATAATAAAGCCTATTTTAACAGCTAGTCTGTTCTGTGCAATAACCCACCATAAATATTTGTACACGCAGGCTGTTAAAGATTTTGTATCCTTCTTATATTATGTTGACGTCATCACTAGATCAGTTTGATGCCCTCCTCAAGGCTATGAGACACTTTCATGAAGGGAAATGATCAAGACAGCTTTAACAATAATTCGTGTCATGTTTTTCACACATAAGCTACATTGAAGACCTGAGCGCAAGAAGACTGTAAGTCCACTTTTGACGAAATTGAGTTACAGGTGGTTTTGAAGTTATTGGATGAAGACAAGGATTTGACAACTTTTTTTGACATTTGGCCCCCTCCCCATAGGGGTCACGTGAGGGGTCAAGAGGGGTCAAAAATTAAAAAAAAAGTCCAATGTCGTCAAGAGACATGTCAAATTACTCATCACAACGATTACGTAAATATATAATTTATCATACATTTTGAGCTTGGTTAATGAGTTTGTCACTTCCGGGTAAAGGTCAACTGAAGTCAAATTTTAAAACAACCTTCAAATTCAACAAACAAGGTGTCAAATTGCTCGTCTTTGCACATATTACCAATATCGTTAAATATTTCCAGCATCTATATTCAGTTTTGTGTTATAAGCTTTTGTTTCAATCCGAGCGCAAAAAAAAAAGATAAATCGATCAATATCGATCAATATTACAGATATTTATTTGGTTGATATACAAAATGATTCTTCTTGCCTATACCCATGTACCTGAGAAGCATTAATATTATGGCTTTCTTGGTTTCGAAATTATCTTATTTTAAACAGTTTGTACGATCATATATCAAAATGCCAAATATGGACTAACGGTCTTCTTGCGCTCAGATCTTCATTTTCAATCGATTTGTATCAATCTCCCAAGACGTCAAGTAAATCTGTAAGTGGGTGGTTTATCTAATATTTTTAGAAATAGTCTCGGCAAAACATAACACTTGTCGATCAAAACGTAACTTGAGAATCATTAAAAAGAGCTTGTTTGAACGCTTGGAAACGAAACTCGTAGTATGTGAATGACATGTGTATGCTGATGCTATCATGAAGACATCCGATAGTTCCGGGTGTTCTTTTGCAGTCATTCTTCAGGTTTTAGTTGCCACGGGGCTAGTTTATAATCTTGCTACCAACATTGCTGGGGGTCGTTTGAATATTTATACTACTTCACAACAAATATTATCAATTTTTTTTCTACGGTACCGGGTAGGGTAGGGTTATTTTTTTTGTCAAGTGAGATGCAGCCAACTTTATGCAGCCAACCTATGACCATTTCAGATGGAAAAACTAGTGTGATTCTGAAAAAAAAAGTTTAAACGGACACCTCATTTTGTTAATTTTAGTGACTATTGGGCTTATCGTTCCCAGGTATATTTGCATGTATAGAAGAATTGAAACCTAGGATCACCATATGCATTTAGGGGAGAGGGAGCGAGGCCCAGAGCTACACTCTTAGAAATCACCGTTTTTTTACGGCACAAACCGTAAAATTTTACGGTAATTTACCGTAAACTGAATTACTATTTCTCTACAAATAGGCATGTTAGTACCGTTATTTATTGTAATTTTACTGTTTTTTACCGTAATTTTAACGGGAAAACGTTGGCAATAGAACTGCCAGGTATTTTACCGTAAAAATTACGGGCTTTCTGTCGTACAATATACCGCATACCGTATATTTTACGGCAATATATCGTAAATATGCTAATTTTACGGTAAGTTACTTGTTAAATCATCGTTTTTACGGGAAAAGGTTG
Source organism: Amphiura filiformis (assembly GCF_039555335.1). Taxonomy (NCBI): domain Eukaryota; kingdom Metazoa; phylum Echinodermata; class Ophiuroidea; order Amphilepidida; family Amphiuridae; genus Amphiura; species Amphiura filiformis. The sequence continues at coordinate 30,435,726 of NC_092637.1, forward strand.
GCAATAGAACTGCCAGGTATTTTCCCGTAAAATTTACAAAACATTTCTAACAGTGTAACTATATATCGGTGTCTAATGGATTTTGATTATAGTTTCACCCCGGGTTTCACCATAGAAAATCTTGCCACCACAGCCTCAGTGTTTTAGTAGTTTAGGCGTGGTTTAGTAGACAATAACATTTATCGTTCATAACGCAAGTCTGTAGAGGTACAATAATACGCACGAAGTACAATAATATTTACGAATTTGACCTGGCGGTGCGGCATAAAAGCCCGCGTAAAAGTTATCTTTGGGAAAAGCTTCATCTATTCGGTTTAATAAAGCCCTTGAATTAAAGATCGCGTCCTGGTGACTATGGGCCGGAAAGAAAAAAACAGATTTGGTTCTATGGATCCGAAAGCTGTATCTTCAGAGCTGTATGTACATTGAAAAGATTGTTAGGTAATTGAATAATATTGGTAACTATATCTGCCTACATAATATAAGTAAGCCGGGGTATATACCTTACTGCTTACTTATAATATGTAGGCAGATATAGTTACCGATTATTCAATTACGTGGTTCTAACCTGAGCAAAAAAAAAAAAAAGATGACATCTTTCAAATTAAGAATAAAAATTTCAATCGCGGTGATTTATTTGGCTTTATCAGACGACATCATCTCCGGTTGTTCACCTTTGAAAATATTGTTTCATCTTCTGAGTTGCACTTAATCTCAATTAAGCTGTGCTTTTAAAGTATTCGAAGGCGTACTTTTGAGATTGCGAAACAAATTGTCATTTTAATTATCACAGCTAAAGATATATTTTATGTGCATTTATGGTAAGCCAAGTGTTAAGTAATCCCATAAATTTCGTTTTTCTCAAATAAAATTAAGTTTTTCAAATTGAAAAGTTTATCTCAGATAAATTGGGGTTTTTTTTAGATAAACTTACTTTTTCTTTTTTCTTTTTTGAAAAACTGTGTTTTCACAAACTTTTCAAACCCCGACTTGAAAAACATAATAGAAAAAAAAACTGTATCATAATTCGTTATGAATTCGGCAGAGTGACGAATCGAGAATTTTGAGCAAATTGAGTGTTTGTATGCTTATGATTATGTTTCAGGTTATCTTTTATTTCCACCAAAAATTAATGGTAAATTTTACTCACCGACGTAGTATTTGAAATTTTGATTTGGACGAATCGCGCCTGAGTGTGATAAATGAATTCGGCAGAGAGACGAATCGTATACTTAGCTGTGCAAATCATGGTGGTCTATAGTATTGTAAACCCCGAATTGTCTATATTACATGTCCTAAACTAATATATTTGATACCAACGTACAGCTGTGGGTATCTTCTATCCAGTGATACCAAAATAAGTACAAACATTCCCCACATGGTATTGCTGTGGTTTAATAATGTGAGTGCGCGCCCGTGAAATTGGAAAATCACGGAAAATCATACGCAAAATATAGGCCAATATTGTTATTTTTGCTTTAAAATCCTCGAGTTTTTGCGAAATGTTACAGATATGACTATTTATAACTTATATAGCAAGATAAATCTACATAGCCTTAGGACAACCAGTAATTTCTACACAAAAGCCCCAAATCAAGAATGCCTGCTATGGTTTACACGTAGTTGAATGCGTATTCGACCTCTCTATGTGCAGTGATAGAGCCATTTTGGATACAGCATAAAGCCGAATAGCTGTTAAAACGCGTTTTGAGGGATATATCGATTTTTTTCAGAACATGCAAGTATTGGCAATAATTCGTGTACATCCACTTCTATAATATATATTTCAAATGAGTGCTCACGAATGTTCTAAATTTTTAGAAGGACCAATGGAATGGTACCAAGATTTTCATACCCAGTTTACTCAGAACAGCAATGTTGCGTATTCGGCACTCTGCCGTGTTCATAACGATATGGAAAGGTTTCTATAAAAACGATTCTCTTAAATAACCCATCTACGCACAGTTTCCACCTCGATACACCTGAGCACACAATTTTCGTCCAAGACCTTCCAAGCAGAGAACAGCAAGCAGTGAATTGTCTCCACCACAGTCTTTGATTACACTACACGGTTGAGTGCATAGCATCGTATGAGCTGTGGAGCTTCTAGCTGGAAAAAGTGTTCCCTTCATACAATCAGAATTTCTTTTATATCAAACGAAAGCTAAAACATTCACCTAAAAACACTTTTCGTCACTAGGTCAACAGATAACGCAATTCAATGTTATAACAAGGCGAATGTGGTAAACCTGTTGAAAACTACCTATCCAAGCACATTTTTGACCAATATGTAGGTTTTAAAAGTCAAAACCTCAAGTGTTCCTTACAATATTTGTCAAATTTTATGTCATTAAATGAAAAAGCACACTTATATTGTTCATGCACTAGCGTCACTAGAATGAGCAATGGCCAATTCTCTTTGAATTGCTAATCTTTTGCAAAAAGTTACTATTTTCGCCTGTTTTGTCATACGGTTGTAAATTCAATGAACTATGACTTTGCTAAAAGATCGCTTACAAATTGATATGTGTTATTTTAGTTCGGCACTTTTTCCACAAAATTTCTATCAAAATGCTAGTTTGCAGGTATTAAAGGAGAAGTACGGATATAAAGTATTCAGGCCATTTCAAGGACATACGTTATCCAATTGTATCCAAAGGTCTAACGATGAATGGAAGTATTATAATAGATCTCCCATAATTTTCACCAATAAATTAAGAGTTGACATTGTATTTTAGATGCAGTTAATTTTACTTTTATTTTAATAAAAGAATAGTGTCGTCACTGTCATTTGAAAGGTGGCTACAGCATCCTATACACTCAGAACGCAGGACAACCGATTATTTTGTTCTGCTTAGTCGCGCTAAAAGTCGATCGATACATGTTAAAATCAGCACAATTCAGAGATACACCTTTTTGCTATGAAATTAATTTTCTCGGTCAAATATAAAGCAATATTTTTTTTTCTTCAGTAATGTCAGTTAAAAACATAGTGCTTGGATATACATTTTTTTTTAAATCCTAGTGTTAAAATTAGGCATGAAATTGTGTCTTTTAGTGTGACATTTTTGATTTTTATAGGCCTTAAGTTCGCCCGCGAGTTTTTACCGAATTCATTTTTAGCGTCTCAAACTAATATTATAGTTTACTAAGGAAAGATATTTCCCACCTCTGTAAGGCACATCGTGTGGGTCTATATATTATAGTTGTCAGAATTTCCGTTTTTATTTTACCCTTTTTCCCTTCATACTCCGAAAATGTCAAACTCAGTACTTTTATCTCGAGAGCAACCAGCAGAAATAATCGATATTTCCATTGTTGTCACCCAAGTCCCTTTTCCATTGAAAGCAAGGATTGCCCGACCAGCGATTTGGTAGCCCAAATCCCCAATTTTGAGGTGAATTTTGGAAATTTGCTCCCGTGATAGCCTGCAATTTCAATTTATATGGATTCCATGATTATGAAAACCATTGTGTCTGTTTGTTTGTTTGTTTATTTACCTAGGTTAGTCCGTATTAAGAGACGCACGCTTGAGGTACATGGGAAAATCCACGGTCCAAACCTAGAAAAATTAGCGTGTTATTATAGGGTATTTTAATTTTCTGTCCCTCCTATCTCCAGGTGAATTTTGTATGGCCCCTCCCCCCCCCCCATCGCGGGTTGGCATTTTCATTACACCCTTCAGACTTGTGTTCGGGGTTGTTTTTAATTTGACATGTAGGCCTATAACCCTATTTGTCATAATTTAGCGCTATACCTAAATGTATAGCTATAGTCGTGCTATATAAATATTATTATGTACCAGTATGTAATATTATGTAGGCCTATGGGGTGGGTGGGTGCAGAAGTGTGTGAGGTGGGTAGTGGGGGTGTATGTAGGGAAACTTTGGGGTGGTACTCAACACACTTTAACCATGACTTTCAATGCAAGACTCATTGTTGCCACAAATGTTTTTTCCTTTAGGTTATTTAATAGGTTTTTATAAACTTCCATGTTTAACCTGGTATTATTTCGGCTGCTATATGACTTTCGGTGGGTTTCCAAAGGCAGTTTCAAACTAACACAAACAAAAGGCACCATACCTCGTCACCTTCATGACAATTGAAACACTAGGTCAAGTATTAACATCCAAGTTATTGCTTGATAAAATATACAGCGTAATATTTATGTTTTGTAAATTAATGTTTTGTTTAAAATATTGCCCAATTGCATGTAAGATTGTTGGGCAAAGTTGTTTTGAGGAGAAGCAAATTTCAACACATTGGTCCGATGTTCACGGTGATGATGAAATCAAAATAATTAATCACTCACGTGATGAAAGATCCTTATCGGAACATGATCAGTGTCATAGGAGCGCTATTATAGGCCTGGGAATTTCTTGGCTATATTGAAGTTCTGGCAACACTGTAGCCATGCCGGTCTTCCTATTAAACCCAGGGATATCGATCCACAATGCTACAGATTTCACGCGTTGATTTTGAAAAAATTTCAGCCGGCAGTAAAAATTGGTGAAATCAAAACTATGATATATCGCTCACGGTGATGTGCGTTAGAAAGTTGGGAAAAATCCTTCATTAGCGAACTATATTACTTTGAAAAGCTTAAAGGTTGATCCAAAAAAAAGGCTCGCGGGCAGAGTTTAAGCCTATCAAAATCGAAAATCTTACACTAAATGACTGAATTTCACCCTAAGTTTTACACTAGGATTTGAAAAAAAATACAGTATGAAGCATTACAGTTTTTCCTGACATTTACTGAAAAAATGAAAATTATTGCTTTTCATTTGGCCGAGAAAATGAATTTTACATTGAAAAGGTGTAACTCAACATTTTGCTCAATTCAACACCAAATCCGATCGTTTGTATTGCCTCATTAAATGACTGAGTGAGCCTTGCATAACAAAAGAATCGGTTGTCCTGCCTGCTGACTGTATAGCTATCATTGATACATAAGACAACCTAGTCGTTTTAACGGACTGCAGCGTCTATTCATCTATTATGTCCAATTTGAACTGTGACATATTGGAAATTGTTGTCAATCAAAATTCTTGATAGTGAACATTCAAGGTTCAGTTTTCAAAATTGGGTGACTTGTGTTTGGCAAGTGTGAAATACACCTGATTGGGCGTTTTAATTACGTAACGCATATAGGCTTTAACAGAGAATGGTTGTCCTGTCCTGTTATGTCCTGTTTTTATCTCCGGATTTATTATAAAAACTTAAAACTGTAACTATAGCACTTCAGGCTTAGTCTTTCACGTTGAATTTTAGTACACCACTGGGCATTAAAATCAGACAAAAAGTAGAAATTCGAGAAAATTGAGGGCGTCGCTGTGGAGCAAATCACACATTATGGCTTATTAATATGATAATAAATATATACTGCGAAATATTTAATTGATACAAGGTGACACATATAGACATTGACCTATACCTAGCAGCCACGACACGTTGTTACGGGTAACCGATCATAAACTCTACTCAATCTATTTAAACGATACACCTTAATTAAGATGGGCGGTAAATAACTGTACATCGACGGATAAAGTGTTGCTTTTTGTCACGTCCCGTGGGCTATATAAGAACAAAAGGTACCGCTGGCTTTTTGGGTCACGTATTGACAGTGGCCTGCCTGGTAAAGCGATGTCTGGTCAGATTTAAAGGCGGAACCCCTTTGTTCTGAACAAAAGGTATCATTGGATGAATAGGTTGGAATCAAATCAAAGGAACAATGCGTTACGTTATCTATTGTTTCCAAATGTTTATACAAGCTCCTTGGTCGTTGCAGATTACAGATTGTCCGTGTAACCATGTTGAATTGATCATGACCGTGTTTCATACCTGGTTATTAAATTGATATGAGAGGAATACTTATATGCCATTGTCCTAGCCAAGCTTTAGTTGGAGATGAAAATTTGGTTGCATCAAAATATACTAGCTAGCATTGGTAGACAATTTGAATTTCGAAATTTCAGGAAATCATACTTCCGATTCATTGTTAGGCCTTTGAATAAGGTTGAATTGAGTCTTGAAATGGCCTGGATATTTTTCCTACCGTACTTCTCCTTTAAATATATAGATGTAATTTTAATATCCAGCACTCGTCTCGAGACGCACCACACAGACGTTTAAGCATTTGCAGCTTGTGCGTGGATGTAGTTCAAGACGCAAGTTAAGTGCAACAGACCAATATTTTGTTGAATTTGAATTACATGCAATATTTGTAGTAGTGCAGTAGACATATACTCGACTTCATGCCAAGTACATGTATACCAATATCCTCCCAAATGTGGTCATCAAATTAAACAGGCATTAGATTCTACGCGGGGTGAGTGATGCGCTAACATGGTGCTTAATATATAGGTCTATTGCTGATCAAGGTCTTTAAAGGGAATCTCCATCAATCATAACATTATGCCTTATATGTTAAAACATAAGTACGAATCACATGGTTTTATTTTAAACTGACCACGCGATATTCAAAATCCCCGCGCCGAAATTGTCTAAGTGCAATGACGTATTAAAATGGTTATTTGTGCCCAATTGTCGTCAGCCTTCATTATATTACTGGGACGTCATTGCACTCGACAATGTCGGCGCCCGGGAACTTATATATCGCGTGTTGAGAGACAACTGTTTTTATTCGTTTTTATGGTCACTATGAGTTTGTTTTAAATAAAACCACGCGATTTGTGCTTGATAATTACTTTTCTTACATATAAGGCATAATGTTGTGATTGACGGAGACTTCCTTTAAGTTCATCTTTAGTGTGATGCCTGCAATGGGTTATTGCAGAAAATAGATGCACATCCCGTATGGAGTTCGGATTTTCTGATTTTTTTTTGTCCCGTCATAATTGTTGGAAATTCAGACTTTTATGGTGTCTAAATGCAAAAAAAAGTCCAATTCTCAATTTGAGACCATAATTTCGACAATTTTTCCAATAACATTGACAACTGGAATTCCAGTCGTTTTCAGAACGCAGACTTGGAAATCCAGACATTTGTTTTATTACAAAGTTACTCCTCTTTAGGGGGTATGCACATACTTTCTGGAATAGCCAAGTGGTACGCTGGTAATTACCGTGTTGAACATCAAACAACATCCATCCAGATTAGGGCGGACACGCGTTATGACGTTTTTTTTAATTAAAGGGGCATTTCGTGATCCACAGCCTCATTCCCCACTTTTCCCCAAAAAAGTTGAGATTTTTACACCACTGGATACCTCTGGCTAAATGTTTATGTACCAAATATGTCTTGCAGATTAATTCGTTTAGCAAAAATATCGCCAAATTTGAAATTCGTTCTGGTGCACCAGAACGAAATAACAACACATTGTCTATGGAGCAGTGTAATACACATAATCATGCATAACTCACAAACGCAAAATAGGAATAAACTGAAATTTTGGAAATAAGCTTTTTTCGTGGATATCTACTGAAAAATGTCATAAAAAGAGGATGCTAGGATCACGAAATCCTCCTTTAAGATTAAAATTCGATTCAAGCTAATTAAAATATCAAAAATCTATGGGTTGTCACTAACCTCTCTTAGTTAGCCCTTAACGCTCTTTCATACACTCCTAGATAGTGACAACCAATCAGAGCAATCGTTAGTAAATTACCAGCCGTGCATAAATGTTGTATAATTCCACGGGCGCGCACACCGCGTAGTACGCGCAGTGCTTTCGGACGCGTTCATTTTTTTTGCAGGTGGATGCACTTATATTTGCTTGTATTTTCCAACATTTTTGGTGACAATTTTGTTATAAAAATAGCAAAAATCACGGGATTTTTTTCTCGTGTATGAAATAGGTTAATAAATGCGTATCACTTATTGCTCGTGCATTAGACTTGTACTGAGACTTGTACTGAGATGCATTAGACGCATCAACATCTCAGTACGCGTGCATTATTGTGTACAATTTCTCTCTCAACAAGTGATACTCATGCATTAACCTATAATTAGTTACAGCTCCTTTTATGGAAAAGAAATCTCCAAGATGAGATCGTTTCATAAGTTCTCAAAAATGGTTAAGAGATCATGCCATTCTTTCACACGGGGTATACTACTCGTGACTTTCAGAATTAAAAAAGAGCGCATTTAATTTGCTTAAAATACATTTATCTAAAAAGAGGCAAATTTTCAAGTTAGATCGTCTTTCACATTGACTGTAGTATCGTTTTAAATATTCGTTTCGATAACAACAAGTTAGCATGGTTAGAGCGGCATATAATTACTATTTCTTCGATTCTTCGAATATTATTGTATCAAAATCATCACAATACTGCAGCAAAACTTTTTTATTTCATACATGGTAAATCAAGTTTTATGGGGTTTTTTTCTCTCAATTTATCGTTAAAATTATATTCATCAAATTTCCACCAAAAATATATTTGGAAGTATTTATTGTATCATTTAGCATGACAAGCGAGAAAAGTAAATGCCGATAGGTTATTTTAAGGAAGTCCTACTTGCAATATCTTGCATCTAAAACATATGACACCTGGTACCTATTGCAATAGAGCCTTCTTGCACATTAAACGATTCGATGTGTCACATATTCTCAGATAATCCCTTGAAAAGATTAATTTTGTACTATTTATACCTTTTCCATATCAACTCTACAAAATCGCACCAAGTATCAAATAACATGCTCAATTATTTAAATAGTATTTAAATGACTCGGTGCGGAAATAAAGTGTCAAATTTGATGCTCACATCATTGATATGGTATTATATTTGAAGGAACAGCATGATCCACAAGCGATGAACATATCAATCACGAATAATTACAACCTGACGAAGGCGTATAATTCCCTACTGGTTACGAGTGTTGCGGCACAGTACAGTCGATATTTGCTTGAGCGGTAAAACGGTTCCAGATTAAAGGTAGATGCTGTATTACATACATACATACATACATTTGAGGCATTTATATAGCGCTACATACAGGGTGTCCCAGAATGATTTATACCGGGAAAGATGGAATTTTTTATGTATGAACGGCATTTCTATTGGTCCTATTGTTTTACATTTTAAGTTCTACATATATTTAGCTTTCTCAGATTTTTTAGATTTTAAAAGTTGGACGTTTCTAGTAGAAGTTAGAGAGGATTGTGTAAAAATGGTGAATACCAAAATTTGACAAAGCAACCTATTTTGAAAATCTGTAAAATTACTAACCGTTCAGCACAAAGTGATTTGGAAAATGTTATGCAGTATATTTTTGTGTCCTGTTCTTACTTCTACTAAATAGTCGATATCTATCGTTTATTTATGATGTTACGACGCAATCCTTGTATGGAATAAAGGATTTGCTACGCTTGAGTGACCTAAAACTATTCTTTCTTTGGCGGCAGTTTTGAAGCCATTGCGGTGTGTGATTTTCAACATTTGAAATGCCGGCAGAGATTTTTCATAAAAGTATACAGAAGGTTCGTCGTTAGTGTCACAGCATGCATTTATGCATAATCTCAGTTTGCAAGAAGACACATAATATTGGCAAACCCACAGCTACGTGACGAAGAAGATCATAATTTACTGCGGAAGATCCTTTAGGAAGTTATAATCCTCTATAATAATGACATTTTTGGGTAAAAATTGGGGTAAAAATCACATAAAAAGTATGTTTTTCAACCTAAATATCTGATGTCATATTGAAATGTTTCACTTAATCCCATATGAAGAATTATTTAGCATTGTAAGCTCTGCATCTGTGCCAAATTTGATGTATATCTCCAATATATTGCACAGTGCGGCTGAACGATGGTGATAAATGATCCATGTGTTTAATGCCTTTGCACTGTAAATTACACACATGCAGTTTTCGTCCATTTTCAGTAATAGCAATGTCACGCGAAAACGAATCAAGCTATTTCCATGAAAGTCACAGAATAAGTAGGAGACATGTGTGGCAGTGTATTGCACTTATTAAGATTAGATAAACTGTTGACTATATATTTTTGATATTTTGTTCAAACACGGTATAAATCATTCTGGGACACCTTGTACATAAACATGATAAAGAGCGCAGCGCATATGACAAAAATGACAAAATAACATGGCAAAAGATGAAACCAGATTAATTAAATACAAAAAAAAACCATAAAAATTATGACCACTGTGGAACAAATTATTCATAAGCAGCAAATAAGTAAGTTTTTAGACCCATTTTGAAACCAAACAATGTATTTGATTCCCTGATGGTAGTGGGCAGATTGTTCCAAATATGTGGTGCTGAATGAACAAAAGACCTGTTTGTAGCAGTTTTCAGCAATTTGACGCTGTTGATCTCAGAAAGACGTGTTGTATCAGAGGCAGATCTGAGGCCAGATCTGGCTGGACAATACAGAGAGAGCAGATCAGTCATATAAGAGGGGGCTGATCCATTAAGGCATTTGAAAATAATCATATTGTTGGTCGAAGCAGCCAGAATATCGACTTTCATTATCTTAATCAATATATTGTTGAAAAACACTTTGATGTTTTGCAAAAGTTCATTCTAAAATTATACACTTTGAAAACTTGCTTGATTTATTGTTGTTGATGAATTATGTACGTTTAACAAAAGTGTTGTTGTTCCAGCCCTCTTTATAACATAACTCAACAACCACAAGACCTGCAAAAGTATATATGTAATATTCGAATTCTTCTACACACTCGCTATGAAATGATCAATGCAATATTTGCCAAAGGTCACTACCATTCCCAAGATGATGTGAACTGCCAAATCGCAACAGTTTAAAATAGTTGCTAGCCTTAACTATCCGATTGAAGTAACGAAATAATTGTGTCGAAGTCTACCAGTAGACTCCCCCTCCCCCCTCGGCCCGCTAAAAAATCCCCCCCCCCCTTGCACATGCCATATTTAAGCCTTAAACATGGGTCTCTTTTTGGAAGAAAATCCTTAATCCTTAACAAAAAAAATTTACAATAACATTTTCATACCATTTACAAAATGTTTTCGTCGTGTTTTTTCATAAAAATATTTCATGACTTTTATATATTATATATAATTATATAAATTTGTTATTAAAACGTTTTAACCAAAACCAAACATATAAACCGTTTACAAACGTTTTGAAAATATTCTGTGTTTGCTGCGTTATTTGTCAATAGCACGCCTACGTGAATCTCAATAAAATACGGGCACGGTTGTTTGATGGCAAGTAGAACTGTATTCATTTTTAAGCAAAATTGAACACTGATGGCGCTATTTATCTTAAATATTGTTCGCATCTATTCAAAGGGTAGAAACGTGTATAATGGCCTTCAAACATCATAAAAAATGAGTAACATAATAGGAAAGAAATTTTCAAACCACTCTTTATTCTGAAATTAAAGGAATAACTCATATTTAATTGGGCTAAATTAAATTTTAAAACATATGAAAACAGCACCCTCAACTTGAACACAAATGTACAGATTATAAAATAAAAATTACCACAAAAAGGCAGAAAAAAATTGATAAAGAAAAGAAAATCCGAGTTAAAAATAGCTAAAAATCAATACACATGGGGGGGGGGGGTTACGAATTTGTAATATGTTATCAAAAACAACATTTTGAAAGTATTTGACGACGGAAAAACATATAAACGACGGAAACGTTTACAATATAATCACAAAGTCGAACAAAATAGACAATTCTGCTGCACAGCAGTCTCATGGTGTTCCGCCTTTGCATTCAAATATATAGGAAAACCACCCGCTATGTAGAAGTTGTTATGGGCAGCGCGGATATGATCACGTGCGTGTTTATAAAAATGTATTTATAAATGTAGTCGAAGCATTCTGTTTTAGTTCAGGTGGCGCAAGCTACCGAGGTTATACATAACATAAAAGTGTGTAGAAATCGAGTGGAAAGCTTTTTGTGTTGTATATGATAGGATTATGTTGGTTATAGAATGATGTGTTGTTTTATTCAACTATTAGAACCCTGCAATATAGAATGGATTTGAAGCTAGTTTATTTGGCCTATATGGCACACTATTTAGGTCATCGAATGTCTTATCTAGAATGATTTCTTTTAAAGTATGATTCATGCCTGTTTTCTTAAAAAGCAGAATGAATCCATGTTGCTGTATAGTTTGCGATCACAAAAAAATATTATCTCCGAAGCAAACATGCATTACGCTGTACCTACTTGCAGTCATGATGTTATCTTTTTCTTGTAACTTGTGTTAGTGTCAATAAAAAGCTCAAGTTACGTGTAGAACATTTAAATAATTGATGTTCGGTTTTAGGTGTTATTTGTAATGATAAAGTCATGTCTGAAATTGAGATAATACGGGATTTGACGTACCGAGACATTGAAGCCATGTCATCTTTATATGATACCTTTTCTTCATGACGTGGGACATTTCCCTGAGGGACACGCTATAATTCGTGGCTTTGGTGTACTTGTGCTACTCTTTTGTTTCTTATAACTTAAGTTTTTTCGATGAGATATAATGTTTTAGTGTATTTGTGTGTTTTTGCATGTAGAGATTGGACATAACTTTGTATGATAAAGTTCGAGAAATGCATAGTATACATTAAGTAAAAGCGTTACTTGACTATGCAACAAAGTATACGTAATATCAAGTTAAATTTCGACAACTTTATAGTAAACTTTTAAACGTGTAAAACATTTACATAATTGATGTTCGGTTTTAGGTGTTATTTGTAATGATAAAGTCCTGTCTGAAATTGAGATATGCGGGATTTGACGTACCGAGACATTGAAGCCATGTCATCTTTATATGATACATTTTTTTCATGACGTGGGACATTTCCCAGAGGGACACGCTATAATTCGTGGCTTTAACGTACTTGTGCTGCTCTTTTGTTTCTTATTAACTTAAGTATTTTCGATGAGATATAATGCTTTAGTGTATTTGTGTGTTTTTTTGCATGTAGAGATTGGAAATAACTTTGTATGATAAAGTACGAGACGTACATAGTCTGCATTGAAAAACGTTGAGTGACTAAGTATACGTACTATTAGGCTAAATTTCGACAACTTTATAGTAAACTTTTGGTAAACTTTTGTATTAACTGTTACACATTAATAGAGGTTATCCGTGTTCTATAAGCTGCATATCCTATCAGCGACTGTATTCCTTGTTTAGGATTTTCAAAAGAAATACCTGCATGTGCAACCATGACTGTTTCAAAATAGCCCGCCAAAGTCATGCAAGTAACTGCGATGAGTCGTTTTTCCCCATGTACATTGATGTATTGAGAATTACGACTAAGCATCATTAATTTGGTATTGTGCGCTTGTTTGTATTGTTTGTATGTTCCAGTGTACGATGTGTAAGCCCCTTCACTTGCTTGTTACATATGTTCAACTTTGGGTAACAACCGTAAACTTTATTCAGTTGAACTGTGTTTCTTCTCTTTGCTTACATTCAAACAAACAAAATCAGCAGCAAATACGTAAGCCTATGAAAAACAAGGCTTAAGCTACACTAGCAAGTGCCACACCATTGCATCGGTCCACTCGGGGTGATGTAAGTCAGCAAGCCGGACAGGTGTAGAGTCATGAAAATGGTCATTGAGGAATAGTTCATTGGTAGAACAATTGCACTTTCACCATCGAAGCCTATTTTCACAGTATGGTGTGCACTGGGGTCTCTGGACTTAAGGACCAGATTTTGGCGGGTTAAACAGGTTTTATGAGCGCTCAACCGTCACTCATTCCTCCAAGTGCTTTATTGGTGAGGTTAGGTCCATCTGATTGAATGCTTTGTTTTGACGGCATAGCCAGATAATGTAGCTAGCTCAGCAGGGGCTATTTTAACGTGCCCCCTGGCACGTTCGTGCAGTGAGAATAAAGATCCGTGCAGTGAGAATTAAAAATCCGTGCTTAAAATATTTACTATACTATTCAAGTTTTAAGCACACTAATGACCAGGAAATTAAAGCAGTTCCGCATCAAACACAAAACGTTTTACGGGTTATATAGAGGGTATAAAACGTATAAATGTTTTGCAGGACCTTTATATAACCCGACATTTAAATGTTTTAAACATTTTGACAAAAACTAAATCGCGTTTATAAATTATAACGTTTTAAAAACCATTTCAAACGAGAGACAAAATCAAGCAAATATTGCCTTACGCCTCTGGCAACGCCCTTTCTTCCCAATTTTTCTATCACTCAGGACTTGGGATAAACGGGGCAAAGTGGTAAAAAGTGTGTTTTTATGCAACTTGGCAGAGTTTGTATGCGTTTTTTGCATTCTTATTAACATTAAACCATAATATCATTTAACTCGATATCAGTAAACCAGCTACAGTGTACTTTCATCCCGATGCAGCTGATACATAACTTGCCATCTTTTATAAATGATCTGAATCTGGACTTGTCAAAACTTGAACTAAATGAAAACATGCACCAGCAACAACACGAGTCAGGACAGTTAGACCAGTATCACCTTGGTACAATGATGAAATCAAAGAGGCACGTCGCATTCGACGACGTCTAGAACGTAAATGGCAAAAACATGACACTGAAGAAAACCGAAAAGCCTATAAAGAACAACATACATCTGTAAATAGGCTCATACATGAAGCCAAGATATCCTATTATTATGAACAACTAGCAGCCGCTGACAACAAACAGGTTTTTCAAATTACAAATAAACTTCTCAACAAGGGTGCCAAAGTTCTACCATCATGTGACTCATACAAAGAAATTAGCGATTCGTTTGCCGACTTCTTCAAAAACAAGATTGTCAAAATCCGAAATAACCTGGACAAAAATAGTAATAACATCCAAATACATACAGAAGTTCAAGAACTCAATCAAATACAGTCAAATCAAGAATTTAATTTGGTAGAGGAAGAAGTCGTCAGAAAAATTATATGCATTTCCAATTCGGATTAGGAGGAATGTCGTTCTGATATCAAATGATTTTGATTTTTTGAGATTTGCGATATAATACAAATTTTATGGCAAATGATTAAAAATTGGTATTTGTAGTAAATTGTATAAATCTAATGATATGTACTTAAAGTGTATGTAGCTGGGATGAAAAAGCGTCCATCATATGAACATTTTGACCTTTCGTATTGAAGATATAGGTTTTTTCCGCAAAACACCAAAAAAAAAAATCAGGTTTTTTGGGAAAAAATGTACATCTTCAATGAAGACTAACATTTTTAATTGATGGTCGACTTTTCATCCCAGTACATATCATTATATTTATAAAGTTTACTTTGAGGACTGTTAAATGTCAAAAATATAATTTTTTGATAATTTGCCCTAAAATTTTTATTGTTTTGCGAATTTCAGACAATCAAAATTATTTGGTATCAGAAGGATCTTCATCGTATTCAAAATGCAATTCGATATTTCTGATGTCCTCTCAGGTCCCACAAAAATACGTGAAAACGTCGCTATCTGAGCCCTTAAGTAGAGACAATGGCTTCATGTATTTCAATGGGGCTTCAACTTTGCCACGGATTTTTCACGAAAAATTGTCTCCTAGTTTCCTTGTTTTGTTGTTGTTGTTGTTTTTTGGGTTTTTTTGTTTGTTTTATTTTGTTTTTGTTTTTTGTTTTGTTTTGGCCAAAATTTTTCATTTCAGAAATACGTAATGATCATTTGTGGCCGTACACTACGAATGAGCTTTAAAGTCGGCAAATTGTATTCTGAGTTACAGTGTAAAATGTGCGTGAAGATCGTATTCATAGGTACCTTAATTTGGTGCGACATGTATCTCATTTGATAGCGCCAGTCAAACACCGTTTAAACCAATCAATAATCCTATTGCTGAAGAGGATAAGAAGCTTCTACCTATTTTTATAGAATCCTTCAATAGCTCTAGACTTTGCTTGCATTGGCTAAATCTTGTTTGAGTGGTGGGTTACAAAGCAATTAGTCTAGGTATGTATAACCAACAATGAGAGGTCATTCCTGAACCTCGTTGGCTTGGGGGTGATTTGAAATATCCGCCAATTATGACTGCAATGTGGAAAAAGAGACACATGTAGAACCGAAAACAGGTACCATTTTGTTGAAGAAACAGAGTTCAACAAACTATAACCCTGCTTCTGGATATCGTTCTGATTAACATTTTTTAATCGTTAACTTCGCATTAGCCAACCAGGTGTGTACTTTCATCGTGTTTATAGGTTTGAAAAAAAATGACAACAAGAATCATAAGTATGCACTTTCAAATATTATACGTTTTATGTAGCTATTAATTTTAGTTATGGCAGAAAAAAAGTCACATCACAAAATAGTGAGAATGTTGGTCAAACGACGAACAGTTGGTTAACATGTTTATCATTTGAAATAATCTTAATCGTGTAACCAATCGTGGAAAATAGTCTTAGAAACAACAACAAGTTGTCCTTACTACAATATTACGCGAACAATTGGTAAAATTGTTATAATAAATGCATGAAGGATGTTCCAATTTAATCTCTTTGCTGATTACATAACATATACTCAAATAAGAATATCATTAGAAATTAGGTATTTTTAAAATAAGAAATGTATCGTGAAGTTGTGAACCAGATACAAACACAATGGGGATCAAGTTTTTGATACCGAAGGAAACGGAATATAAACATTAACAAGATAAAAGTACAGTATGGCAGATAAGGATTTAGTCAGATTGATAAATACGGTATGAGCCTCCCCACCATGCACTTGGATGATGGATTGTTAAACGACCTCGAGGCGACGGAAATCCCCCAACATGTCAAAAAAGAAATCTATACGCCACTGGTTGAGATCAAAATGTATCACCAAATTGAATGAATTCTAAATAAATCATAAACTGGAGGTGGAATACACCCCTCGAGCCCCCCTCCCATCTCCCTCTTGGACACGTACAACCTGATTGGGCATCGAGGCAAACGTAACCAACAAGTCAACGTGCAGTGCCTTTTCCCCCTAAAACAGCCCTTGTAGCTCTGCGTATGCTGTGTGCAGTCTTGGAGGCTGTGTCCATGATGATGTTTCTCTTCCACTTGGAACTCCCTAAGCTGCAAGGCATTTGCTTAGTGAGATATTGTAAAAGCCTCTGCTTCCTACATCATTTGGGAAGTAGTGGGTGCACCAATCTCAATTCTCGCACTCAGGTCTTGATATATGCATTGTACAGTGAGTTCAATTATAATTACTGTTCTTGTCCTTTCAGAGTAGATGAATGGTATAAGTCAGACGTTTAACTGTCTCTGCTATTTGAGGAGGAAACATTATTTGCTTGTGTCCTTCATCCATTTTATGCAGCATTTTAGCAGATTAAGATAACAGATAGCATTATTTCTAGAGGAAAAAAAAGCGGCAAACTGATTTGTTCCATTAAAAAATAATTCTCTCTCCGTGTTATATAAGGCGACAGAGACACGACTCGGTGTCAAAACAATACTTAAACAGGTCACCCGCATGTAACGTCCACTCTTTAAGGTTATTGTTATCAAGTCTTTTACACGCGGAAGCAAGAATATCGCACCGAGTCGACGCGAGATATCAAGACAATACACGCAGCTGAGCAGTTCAATACGCATTATGTCCTCTATTGTCTCACATAACAAGGACGAGATCCAATGAAATTACAGGATTACTTTTTAAGGATTTTTCAAACAGTCCCTTCCAACTGACTTCAACACTAAGTATTCTTACTAGCTTATAATTATTTTCAGCAATGTATAGTATACAGCTAGTATTCTTACTAGCTTATAATTATTTTCAGCAATGTATATAATTGCTTTGAAATGTTCGATAATCTCTATGCAATATTATTTTTTTTCATAAATCATTAATATTAATATCCCCATTTCTCTGATTGATATTTTTATGTTAAATATCAGTCTTTTACTTCTTGGTGTGTGTGATGTTATATCAAATGGCTCCTTTACCTACAATGCTATTAAAATAAGAAAGCCATAAAGAGCCCCAAAACATTGTTTCTGGTTTAGATTTCTCAGTGGTAAATTCTTTATATTAGTGTTAAGGGATCTGGAATGAGCGTTTTGAGCGTTTCGACAGTATTTTTTGTGGGACATGAGAGCACATCAGACATATCGAATTGCATTCTGAATACGAAGAATGTAATTTTCATTTTTGAAATTCACGATATAATACAAATTTTATGACAAATTATTAAAATTTGATATTTTTCACATGTTTAATATATAACAGTCCTCGAAGTAAATTTTATAAATCTATTGATATATTCTTATAGTGTATGTAGCTGTGAGGAAAAGCCGATGATCAATTGAAAATTTTGACCTTTCATATTGAAGATATGGATTTTTTTCCCAAAAAGACCTAATTTTTTTGTGTGTTTTTGGGGAAAAAAATCCATATCTTCAATACGAAAGGTCAAAAGTTTCAATTGATCGTCGGCTTTTCATTCCACCTACATAACACTTAAAGTATATATCATCAGATTTATAAAGTTTACTTCGAGTACTGTTAAATATCAAAAATATCAATTTTTAATCATTTGCCATAAAATGTGTATTACATTGCGAATTTCAAAAATCAAAATTATTTGATATCAGAAGGACATTCTTCGTATTCAGAATGCAATTCGATATGTCTGATGTGCTCTAATGTCCCACAATAAATACTGTCCAAACGTTCATACCCCATCCCTTAAGGTTTTTGTTTAGTTACCACTTAACATGCTTATCTTGTTCACACACGCGTTAACACTTATATAGGGTCCACAAGTTATAAGTTCCCCCCTAAATACTTTTTAGAATAAATCGAAAAATATTTGAAGAAATGCAAACATGTAAAAAGGTATGGGTAGCCTTGTTTGTTTTACATATACGGACCAAATTATAGCGTCACACATCATTGCGTTCAGTCACAATGGTTCATTGTGTAAAAAAATGAACCCGTTTTAAACAGTGCTAAAAGTTGCATCTGAGTCCATAGGATTCAACTCTCAAACAATACAGTCAGCCAGGTCTATTCATGTGTTTGTTAAAGAAAACCTGACTGCTATGCACTCAGGTGCAACTTTTAAAACGGCCTCTTTTCTTACACAATTAACCATTGTGATTGAACGCAATGATGTGTGACGCTACAAATTGGTCCACATGTGTAAAACAAATAGGGTTATACATACCTTTTTACATTTTTACATTTCGTAAAATATTTTTTGAAAAAGTATTAGGGGGAACTTATAAGTTGTGGACCCTATAGCATATGGTATTTGAGATTTTAAATTCTTCATCAGGTAAGTTAAGTTGCTCCACAAACTCACGCATCAACATGCTACGAATATTAAATGACAAAATGTTAGCTGCTTCCTGTCACGCACATTTACAATTCAAGACATTCGACCCATATTTCGCGTTAACTCTAACTTAAAATTGCAGCCACAGGTGAATCATATTGAAGAATCGCATACATATCAATTCCGGACAGGGTGTGACAACTTCCTCAGGCAGTTTTCATGTTCTGAAGGACCATTTATCTTATTTATCAGACGGGTCTCGTCTAAAATTCATCAAACATATGTAAAATGATACCTCTGATAGTACTCAAAGAGAATTATGAATTGATGAGGTGCAATACCCGTCATTTTCTAAATGCTCTGGTCAAATTGGTGCATATTGCAGTTGTCACTCTCCTTTATTCAAGTAAAGCATCGATCCTATTATAAACCCTTCATAAAAACTGTGAAAAAATTAAATTTCCTCGTTTTCTTTTATTTCCCGGTACGTACGTACAGTGCCTCATCATGAAAACAACCCATGTTTTTACGTTAATCTTTTGTCACAAATGATATTCCATTCTCAGAGACTAGTGGCCCTGTATGAAATTAACATAACGTCTCGGACGTGGTCTTGATTCATTTGAAATGTTAAAGAGGAACATCTTCTGATAAAGATTTCATGATTAAACCCGTGGGTCATAATAAAGTTATCTAACATTGTCTATTTGGTTTGAAGAATTCTATTATGTATTTACAAGAATATACTTCAAATTTATGGATAAACTTAATGTAGCCAAAGAAGACGATACAACATTAGAACGCATCCAATATGTTCGATAACTATTACATCGGAACAATTTTGACAGATTTTTATGGTACAAAGGGCTTCCTCTATAAATATTGCACATACTACTTCCTGGCACGCACATTACGATTTAAGACATTCGACCCATATTTCGCGTTAGCTCTGATTTGCAGCCACAAGCGAATCATACTGAAGAATCGCATACATAACAATTCCGGACAGGGTTTGACAATTTCCTCAGGCAGTTTTCACGTTCATAAGGGCCATTTTCTTCTTTAGACGGGTCACATCTAAAATTAATAAAACATTTGTAAAGTGATGCCTCTGATAGTACTCAAAGAGAATAATAAATTGATGAGGTGCAATACCTGTCATTTCCGAAATGCTCTGGTCAAATTGATGCCAATTGCGGTTTTCACTCCTTCATTCAAGTAAATTATTCATAATCTTGATCCTATAAGACCCTCATAACTGGGAAAACTCAGATATGTAAAATTAAATGTCCTTGTTTTATCTATTTATCTCATTATACATAAAAAATTAAACAAAATTTACGTGAATCTTTTGTCATGGATGATTTTCTCATGTCCCCAACGCGATCTGGATTCGTTTGAAGTGGCAAGAGAAAAATGCTCTGGTCAAATTGATACCATTGCAGTTGGCATTTTCAGAAAAAAAAATTGAATTTTACAGGACATTACGATTTAAGAAATTCGACACGTATTCGCGTTAGCTCTAAATTACAGCAAATTAATACCAATGCAGTTGGCATTTTCAGAAAAAATGTGAATCTCTTGTCACGAATGATATTCTATTCTCAGAGACCAGTGGCCCTCTGGGAAATTAGCAGAACATCTCGGACAAGTTCTAGATTCGTTAGAAGTGTCAAGAGGAAAAATCTTCTAATGGCGACTTCATGATTAAGCCCAGGAGCCATATTAAGTTATCTGTAATTGTCCAATTCTTTTTCCTTTTGTGGAATTCTATTATGTATTAATTTTTACTAGAATATACTACAAATGTATGGATGAAGTTAATGTATCACAAAGAGGACGATAAAAAATTAAAACGAGCCCGATGTGTTCGACAACTATTACATTAGAACAAATTTGACAGATTTTATAGGACAAAATGCACCGGGCCTCCTATTGCACATACCACTACCTTACATCACAAAAAGATGGTAAAAATTAGAACGCGTCCCATATGTTCGATAACTATTACTTTAGTTCAATTTTGACAGATTTTATAGGACAAAAGGCCTCATATATTGCACTCACGACTTAGGCATTCGACACATATTTCGCGTTAGCTCTGAATTGCAGCGAGTAGTGCTCATTTATTGATATATCTCATACATATCAATTCCGAACAGGATGTGACAATTTCTTTAGGCAGTTTTCACACTCATAAGAATCACTTATCTTCTATATCAGACGGTCCGCATCTAAGATTCATCAAACATCTGTAAAATGATACCTTTGATACTACTCAAAGAGAATTATGAATTGATGTGGTGTATTACCTGTCATTTCCGAAATGCTCTATTGATGTGAAGATGCGAGAAAATGTGCAATTTACTGCTGATAAAAATCACGCATTTGGTCAATTTTGTCCTTGTATTTAGGCGGTCATTGCATTACTAGTCATAGTAGCAGCATTACAAGATATCCGTAGGACGGGCTGGTTAGTGAATAGCACGTCTGAAGACAAAGTAGCCGTGACGGGCGGACGGACTCTATTTTACACCAGAGGATGATTTAAGGAAGCCCCATCATGCACTGTAAAAGTGTTATCACTAGAGTTTCAACTGCCACTTTTCTTTTCACATCCCATTGAATTCTGTGCAAAAGATGTTGTTTTAGAATTGTGTGTGTGTGTCATTATTACTTGGTCGATTTCAGATCTAAAGTGATGTATGCATGAAGGATAATTCACATTTCACACCTTCTGTAGATAACATAAAATGTGAAATCGACCAACTTTTTGAAGGTGTTTTTATTGTAAATATATCTGTCCAAATTCAAATTTAACCATGCACGTGTGTATGCAGTGGGCGGGCAGTGGTGTAATGTTCACTCACACAGCTATGCTAACCGCAAGACTTGCTGGGTAGTGCTTAAATCATCCTCTGGTTTTACACACTGTGCATCATACACTAGAATAAAGAAACATTCTGACATTTATTACCCTCATTTCAGGCTAAAACTGATTTGCAGTGTTAAGGGTAGACGAGGTATTGTTGGTCGAAGCAGCCAAACACTCAATT
Source organism: Amphiura filiformis (assembly GCF_039555335.1). Taxonomy (NCBI): domain Eukaryota; kingdom Metazoa; phylum Echinodermata; class Ophiuroidea; order Amphilepidida; family Amphiuridae; genus Amphiura; species Amphiura filiformis. The sequence goes on from NC_092637.1 coordinate 30,457,980, forward strand.
TTCATTATCTAGATCAATATATTATTGAAAAATAACACCTTGATGTTTTGCAAAAGTTCATTCTACAAATCTTATATATTGCAAACTTGCTTAATTTATTGTTTTCAATAAGTTATGTACGTTTTACAAAAGTGTTGTTGTTTCAGCCCTCTGTACAACATAACTCAAGATCCACAGGACCTACAAAAGTATATCTGTGATATTTGAATTCTTCTACATGCTCGCTATGAAATGAGCAATGAAGGTTTTGCCAAAGCTCGCTACCATTCGCAAGATGCTGTGAACTACCAAATCGCAACATTTCAAAATAGTTAATAACCTTTTAACGCAACACAACAGCTCTTTTAAACAATATATTTTCATGTAACTGAAATATCATTAACATTAACGTTTTTCTCCCTGGAGAGGTTTCACCTTTCATCATGCTTCACCTCCTTTTTCAAACAAATCGACGGAAATAACTCTTGTAGTAAGGGATCAACATTTAACCACAAATTACCTCAGGCAAAACTCACTTCCGATCCTGGGAACCAGCGGTGCTGCCGCCGCGGCAAAGCGGTGGAGTGATCGATATATCGGCTTGCAGCTGGTCACCGCTAGCGTTTCTGGTGCGACTGCACAGTGACGTAAAATCATCTTCAAAGCGGCAAAGCGGCATGAAAGTATGAAACCAGCATAACACTAAGTCTTATAGCATGTGGGATTTGAGATTTTAAATTCTTCATCAGGTAGGTTAAGTTGCTCCTAAAATTCACGTATTAACATGCTACGAACTTTACAGGACAACATGTTACTATTATAATGTGGAACAATTTTAAACTTATTCACACGAGCAATAGTAAAATTTCACTTACGAGTGGAATTTTCGTGTCTCATCCGAGATCACTTCTTCAGCACTGAGTTGGCGTAGTACTGGTAGACGTACCGCCATCTCGGGACACGTGATCCGGGCAATGAACCCAAACCACTTGACCTGAGTAGCCTCTTGTAGGCGGCTGGTAGGGGTGGCGCCCTGGTCTTTGTTGAGGTCGGGTTCGGAGGCTGCAATGTACACCGCCTCCTTAACTCCTCGCTGAAACCACCTGGAATCGCTGTCCAACACCTTGACCTCACCAGGGTCAAAGGAGTGTCTAGCCGCTTTCATATGTCCTCCAACCGGCGAGGGCTCTCTTTTATGCTCGGAAACCCTTTTTCCGAGAGCTCTTTCAGTCTCACCAATATATAGTGAAGGACAGTCTTTACATTGTATTTGATAGATGGACCCCGTACGGTCCAGTGTCTTGACTTTGTCCTTGGGCGACACCACCATGCTCCTGATGGTGTTCGAGGGTTTGACATGAACAGTAACACCGGCACTCCTGATTTTCCTGTTAATCGCTTCCGTCACGCCTTGTACGTAGGGTAACGAGACGTGTCCTTTGGAGGGGGTCTCATTCCTGCGAGGTTTGGGGTCCCGTTTCTTACTACTAGGCGCAGTCCAAGTCCATTTTGTGTATCCGCATATGGACAGTGACTTCATGACATGTTCTAATTCTTTCTCAAGAAGAGTGCTGTCGGATGACAAGGTTTTTGCGCGATGGGTGAGAGTTCTGATCACTCCTAGCTTGTGTTCCAATGGCTGGTGACTGGTGAAATTTAAGTACTGGTCGGTGTGCGTACTTTTACGATAAACACTGAAAACCAGCTTACCGTCAGGTGTGCGAGTGATGAGGGTGTCGAGCATCGCGAGTGCGTTGTCGCTTTCAAGTTCAACCGTAAATTTGATGGATGGGTGAACAGAGTTCAGATGTTGTGTGAACATATCAACCTCCGCTTTGTCCATAATAACCATAATGTCATCGACATAGCGCCCCCAGTATTTGGGGGGATTGTGATACGATTGAAGAGCCTTCTCTTCAAAGTTCTCCATGAAGAGGTTCGCAATGATCGGGCTCACGGGGGAGCCCATCGCCGCACCCTCGCGTTGAACATAAAACTTGTCGTTGTAGACGAAGTAAGTAGTTTTTAGGCAGGTACTCAGAAGGTCAGTAATTTGCTGTGGGCTAAGATCAGTTCTGGAATCTAAGGTGGTATCCGCTGATAACAATTCCTTAACAATCTCTAAACTTTCATCCACCGGCACACACGTGAAGAGGGCTGTGACGTCAAAAGACACAAGACATTCATCGGGGCCGAGAGTGAATTTAGACATCTTGTTGACTAAGTCCTCACTGTTCTGAAGATGTCTTTCAGATTTACCAACAAGGGGGGACAGGATGTTGGCCACAAATTTAGCTGTGTCATACGTAATGGAACCGCGACTCGCCACTATTGGTCTGAGTGGGCACGAAGGTTTATGGACCTTAGGAAGGCCATAGAACTTTGGTACAACAGCCGTGGTGGGGTATAGCTGTCTGTACAACTTAAAGTCAATCCACTCCTCGTCTTTGAGGACTTTGAGTTGATCCACCAAGCGATTTTTGTACTTGGCAGTGGGGTCTTTCTTAATGAGTTCATACGTGTTCTTATCAGCTAAAAGTTCATTGGCTTTGTCTTGGTACGAGGTTTTGTTCATTACCACAGTGGCCCTTCCCTTATCGGCAGGGAGGATCATGATATTATCGTCAGATTTCAAATCACGAAGCGCTGCTCTTTCCTCTTTAGAAATGTTGCTATCTGGGACCTTAGCATGTTCTAGTATGTCCACGCAATCGAGTCTCAAACGCGACGCCTCGTCAGAATCATGCCCTATCAATTTGGTCGCTGATTCAACACCGGTGATGAATTCGACTACCGGGATTTTGGATGGACTTACCGCGTAGTTGAGACCTTTTGAAGCACTGACAATTCAGATTCCGTTAGTTCTTTGTCCGATTTGTTAATCACCCATCTATCTGTTACTTCCTTCTGCTCCTGCTGGTTAACAGGCACAATCGGGCGGTTTTTATCCCGTGTTTTGGTTTGTTTATCACTCGATGACAAGCGAGCAAATTTGGTTTGTTGACCGAGACCTACACCTGTCCCATTCGGCTTTGTGCGCATGTGCGACCCACTCTTTGACTTCCGAGTACGTCTCCATAGGCAACTCAGTAAACAACTGTTCGTCTATGTCCGCGATTTGTTGTTTGATGTTATTTAGCGTAGCGTAGATCTGTCTGATCCGTTCCCCTACTAATTGATGTTGAGCCCTTTGTAAAATCCTTTCTGCTGTAACACCTTTCACTGAAGATTTCAAATTAAGACTCGCCGGGGTCACACCGTGGTGTTTGCAATGTAAAGTAAAATGAAGGTGGTTTCTAAATCTGGCCGATTTTCTTTCCAGAAATTCCATACGTCTGACTTGTTTTGTCGCCATCCGGCCATGTTCGCTTTCGAGACGGGAATGTAATTTTAACTGCTGTGGCGTAGACATAATGTGGAACAATTTTAAACTTATTCACACGAGCAATAGTAAAATTTCACTTACGAGTGGAATTTTCGTGTCTCATCCGAGATCACTTCTTCAGCACTGAGTTGGCGTAGTACTGGTAGACGTACCGCCACTCGGGACACGTGATCCGGGCAATGAACCCAAACCACTTGACCCGAGTAGCCTCTATTACTATTACATATAGGGCTTCCTGGCACGCACATTACAATTCAAGACATTCGACTCATATTTCGCGTTAACTCTAAATTGCAGCGACAAATGACAAATTTATTGAAAAATCGCATACATATCAATTCCGGTTAGAATGTGACATTTTCCTCAGGCGGTTTTCACGTTCAATGACGATCGTTTATCTTCAGAGAATTATGAATTGATGAGATACAATACCTGACATCTCCTAAATGCTCTGGTTAAAGGCCCATTCAATGATTTTAAGATCGTAAGAATTATCAAAATTCAGATGTTGGTACCTTTGTCATTGTCATAAATGTGCTGACATAGCCTGCTAGTGATTCAGCCGAAAGCTGTGTATTTAAGACAAAACAAAGCATTTACATGTAATCTGTAATTTATATACTGTCAGTATATAAATTAGCTACATGTATTTGAATGGGGCTTCAACTCCATCAATACTGCTGTTTTCTTTGTTTGTTGCTAATTTTTTTCATTTCAAAAATACCATATGACCATTTGAATGACTTATTCTTCACTTTTACATGTTTTATTTTATTTATTTATTTTTTGCCCTTTGTCACTCGTAAGTAAATCATTCATAATCTTGATCCTATAAACCCTTCATAACAACTGGAAAAAATTAAATATCCTTTTTTTATTTTATTTCCCGGTACGTACGTACAGTGCCTCATCATGAAAACAACCCATGTTTTTACGTTAATCTTTTGTCACAAATGATATTCCATTCTCAGAGACTAGTGACCCTCTATAAAATTAACATAACGTCTTGGACGTGGTCTGGATTTATTTGAAATGTTAAAGAGGAACATCTTCTGATAACGATTTCATGATTAAACCCGGGGTCATATGAAGACCTGAGCGCAAGAAGACCGTAAGTCCACTTGGGCCCTCAACATGTATACAGTTAAGTTACGTATAGTTTTTAGGGTTTTACAATGTTTAATACATGTTCCAGGGTGAAAACATCATGAGAGGTTGTGAAAGGTTGTCTTGGCCCCTGAACATGTATAAAACATTACCAAACTATACGAAACTATACGCAACTTTAGTATATACATGTTGAGGGGCCAAGTGGACTTACGGACTTCTTGCGCTCAGGTCTTCATATCAAGTTATCTGACATTGTCTATTTGGTTTGAAGACTTCTATTATGTATTTACAAGAATATACTTCAAATTTATAGATAAACTTAATGTAGCCAAAGAAAACGATACAAAATTAGAACGCATCCAATATGTTCGATAACTATTACATTGGAACAATTTTGATAGATTTTTATGGTACAAAAGGCCTTCTCTATATTGCACATACTACTTCCTGGCACGCACATTACGATTTAAGACATTCGAACCATATTTCGCGTTAGCTCTGAATTGCAGCTACAAGCGAATCATATTGAAAAATCGCATACATATCAATTCCGGACAGGATGTGACAATTTCCTCAGGCAGTTTTTACGTTCATAAGGGCTATTTTCTTCTTTAGACGGGTCACATCTAAAATTCATAAAACATGTGTAAAGTGATGCCTCTGATAGTACTCAAAGAGAATTATAAATTGATGAGGTGCAATACCTGCCATTTTCTAAATGCTCTGGTCAAATTGATGCCAATTGCAGTTGTCACTCATTCATTCAGGTAAATTATTCATAATCTTGATCCTATAAGACCCTCATAACAACTGGGACAACTCAGATATGTAAAACTAAATGTCCTTGTTTTATCTATTTCACGATACGTATACGCACAGTGCCTCATTATACATAATATACATTAGAACAATTTTGACAGATTTTATAGGACAAAAGGCCTCCTATTGCACATACAAATTCCTTGTATACACATTACGATTTACGACATTCGACACGTATTCGCGTTAGCTCTAAATTGCAGCGATAAGTGACTCATTTTGTGAAGAATCTTTTGCATATTAATTACAGATATGATATGACATTTTCCTTAGGCAGTTTTCCCGTTCATAAGTTTAGTTTAACTTCTATATCACATGTCGCATCTAAAATTAATAAAACATCTGTAAAGTGATAGCTCTGATAGTACTCAAAGAGAATTATGAATTGACGAGGTGTCTCTTCATTCTCCTTTCGAAGTAAATCATTCATATTCCTGATCCTCTGACCCCTCATAACAACTGGGAAATGCAAAATTAAATGTCCTTATTTATTTAATTCACGATACGTACGTACAGTACCTCATCATAAAATAATAATAACAAAAAACACGTGAATCTTTTGTCACGGATGATTTTCTCATGCCCTTAAAGCGATCTGGATTCGTTTGAAGTGGCAAAAGAAAAATGCTCTGGTCAAATTGATACCAATGCAGTTGGCATTTTCAGAAAAAATGTGAATCTCTTGTCACGAATGATATTCCATTCTCAGAGACTAGTGGACCTCTGGGAAATTAACAGAACATCTCGGACGTGTTCTAGATTCGTTTGAAGTGTCAAGAGGAAAAATCTTCTAATGGTGACTTCATGATTACGCCCGGGAGCCATATTAATTTATCTGTAATTGTCCAATTCTTTTTCTTTTGTGGAATTCTATTATGTATTAATTTTTACTAGAATATACTACAAATGTATGGATGAAGTTAATGTATCACAAAGAAGACGATAAAAAATCAGATTTTATAGAATTAAAAACAGATTTTATAGGACAAAAGGCCTCATATATTGCAACACAGATTCTATACACATTACGATTTAAGGTATTCGACACATATTTCGCGTTAACTCTAAAAAGCAGCGATAAGTGCTCATTTTTGAAAAATCTCATACATATCAATTCCGAACAGGATGTGACAATTTCTTTAGGCAGTTTTCACGCTCATAAGGATCACTTATATTCTATATCAGACGGTCCGCATCTAAAATTCATCAAACATCTGTAAAATGATACCTCTGATACTACTCAAAGAGAATTATGAATTGATGAGGTGCAATACCTGTCATTTCCTAAATGCCCTGGTCAAATTAATGTGAAGATGTGAGAAAATGTGCAATTTACTGTTACGAATTTGACGTGCGGACGGGTTCTATTTTACTGTGCATCATACACTAGAATGAAGAAACATTCATTTTTTCCTCCATTTCAGACTAAAACTGATTTGTAGTGTTAACACAACGCAATGTCAGCTCTTTTAAACAATATGATGCGATCAAGCAAAATGAGTCTGATGTCGATCAAAATCAAAATTCAGTTTTCAATCTCACGTACTATAATGATGCGATCAAGCAAAATCACTCGGAAGTCAGCAATATTGATTTTGAGATATTATAGCCATACAAAGGAAATATTTCCCCTTTCCTTTTGTTTTGGAAACTCTTTAAATGCTCATATCTTTGGAACTGGTTGTTCAATTTCAATTGTGTTTTTTGCAAAATCCAGATTTTTAATGCTCTTTACTATCCTATAAAAATGAAAATTAAATTTTTCCTAGTTCCGACTGATTTTGCGTGATCGCATCACATGAGCCATTTTCAGAACTTTATTTTACTGAAAAACCCAATCATAATTAGACTCATGGCCATTTTAGTGTTGTACAGAACAATAAAATGCAAAGGAAGTTTTATACTACTATTAATTATATCTCAAAATCCCCGACATCCGACTCAAAAATAAATCAACCTACCTTCTGAACAGTAAAACATTTGATCGCATGAAGCTAACAGAATGATTGATCTCATGCAAGCAAAATACAATAAAATAAGAGTAACACTATAATGAAATATGATATATTAAATGTTGTTCTCCTTTTGCTGTGCTTTTGGTGACAATACCGTGTTACGGTGTCATACTTCATCGGCGTTTCTTCTCTTTCTGTCGCGCCTTTGGTTAAAAGACTACGTTACAGTGTAATAAATCATCATCATTTATGTTGTTTTTAAATGTGTTAACCCAGCCATGTATCGTTTGCGAGTCAACTTATGACCTAAATTAAGACTAGTTTACAGTTCTATCGCCAGTCATAAAATATATAACCAATCAAATAGATCGTTAGTTCTTCAAGTGTAATTTACGGCCTATATCATTGGCCACAGAAAGTGCCAACGTGATGAAGAAAATGGGACACTAGTGGTTCGTTATAATACGAGGGTTGGTCAATAATATCCCGCAACCATTATTTATCTCCGCTCATGCATGACTTAGATTACTGTTACTTACGATCAATAAAGTTTGTACCTTTGTCTTTCAAAACACACAACAATTAGTATCAGAGTACCTTTAATTACTTAATCTCATTTACATAAAGTCATTGCCATATGTACACTGACAATTGACAACATTCCCTCATTTCAAATATATAGTTTTGGTTTCTCTATTGTTCAGAAACCAAAAATCAAGGGATTAAAATGTGGAGATGAACTGGTATGCAATCATAACACTATTGTGCTGGGAGGACACACGAGGTATATAATCAAAAGTATAATGGCCTATAACCATACGTATATAATAGCCTATTGTGCTCACATTTTCATTATCGATATCTATCAACGCGGGCGACTTTTGCCGTAGATGGCACACTTCCATGACACCATAAAATTCAGACTGATAAAATTACACCCGAGTTGGATTATACGAGACCTAGGCCTACATGTAGAAATCATGTGCATATATTGAGGGGTGGGGGGGGGTGTTTTGTTTATTTGTCTGAAATATATACGATGCATGATGATGTAGATGATTTGATTATGAATTAGATTAATCCCCGGAAAGCACAACCCATACCTCTTACCTATGTTCCCTCCGCCACCTATATAACCTCCTCCCTCCCCCTCCCCACACTCGATATCGACTCTTCCCTATTATTCCACTCCACTCTTGAGCCCCCCTCTCCCCCTCCTTCCCTTCCCACTTCCAATGCTCTCTCCCCTCTGTTTCTCTTTCCCTTACCCTTACCCCTCCCCCCTCACACACATACCCTCTTTCCCTGGCGATCTCTTCTATCTCTATCTCTCTATTCTCCAATAAATAAATTGAATAAAAGTTAGTTTAAACCTGCTTTCTATGATATTGATCTTCCGTCATGCGACATGCACATAAATAGAGTTGTGCATAATAGTGTTGATATCAATGAAGTCATAATCTGTCAAGTGGCTATTGTAATGTCTGTGGAAATATTTCGATGGTCTATATATTTTCACAGTGAAATCAGCTTAGGCTAATTCGTAGTCTCAAGTCAATGCTTTCAAACTAAATCAATGCTTTCAAATGTAGACTGCTTTGTTCGACTTCTCTGCTCGTGAATATTGCACTGCGAAATTTAAACATTTCTTTTGTATACTTAGAGTAGGTAACTTCAAATCAAATAATTTTACGATCCACACCACTTATAAGAAACTGAAACCAAAACCGAAACTGACTGACACAAATGTTCGGTTTTAAACAAAAGGTTCGATATCTTATGATTCAAGTGGTTAGGCAGGACAATAGGAAACCACGTGACCAAAACCAAAACCAAAACTAAAACTATATATTTGAAATGAGGCATTGGCGGGAAATTTGAATTGCAGTTGAGGAACGTGTAATAAAAAGAAGCAGAAGTGAGGAACAAAGCAATTTACAAGCCTTATTTTTGGTATGAGGTAATCTGAGTATTTTTTTTTCATTTCATTTCATTTCATTTCATATTTATTCAAAATAACATCGTGGCAAATAGCCAAATTGCGTTACTTTTTACAATCTTAAAACATCAAAAAATTATTTACTATTATTACACATAAAAGTTATTAAAATACAATATTACAAGAAATAAGCATAAGAAAAACATATAATATTCAAAATTATATTGCACATAATTATAAAAGCTTATCTCCACACTCACCCCATCACACCACACTCACACACACCCACTTGACACCTAAGCACACCTCTTACTCCCAAACACAGTGACCACAAATAATACGCGCCACACACCAAATCAAATAAGCATCAAAAAAGCATAAGAGAAACACAAAAATTATATTGCACATAATTATGAAAGCAAACCCCTTAAAGTGAAAACCCCGCTTTTGGTTTAAGTTCCTTAGGGAATTGGTGAAGGTTAGATTTATCCATGTAAATTCTGTTCTGTCTGTCATCAAAGAAAACAGATGTAAGTCAGTTCTTCAATATTCAATTGGTAATTGTGAAAGAAGAAATGTATCCGTCAACAGATCAGGAAAGGGACTGTCTTTGAACTTCACCAAAAATAGACCTTAACGACAAACAAAAAAGGTGTGAAAATCGGAAGAAAAGAGCCCACACGGTAGAAGAAAGAATCCAAATTATCTCCAATATGAAAAAAAAAATATAATTATTGGTATGGTATGAGAGATCATAGTCAGGACAATAGAATTTGTTGCAATAAAAATATAAATGTGCGCATGCGTTGATGGTACGCATGATTGAAAGTACCAAAAATGTATGAAAAAGCGCTAAAATATGACTAATACAAGGTTTGCGAACAGTAGCTGTGTGAGTGAATTGCTATACGAAGTCTTATGCGAGAATTAGACATACCTTTCGAAATTCGAATTTCTTATTCAATCCAGAGCCTCTCTATGGTGTGCTACTTTGATTACAAAAACAAGACCTTTTGAAAACAAGGGTTCATTAAGAAAGAAATGTTTGTGATTTCACCACTGGGATCTCCCTTTTTAATCAGTAGATACCCAATCAAACCAGGTACAATTTGTTAAATTTTGTCATCGATTAATCTTTCTATCTCTTATTATGTAAAGAAAAATAGGTGATAAAGTCTCTTAAAATTGGAGATATTCAACACGATCCCTTTCTTTAATAAAAATGTTATAGATCTAAAAAGAGTACAACATCATTCTTATAGGTTATTGGTCTACAAAGTTGCAAAAACCGCGCCAGATTCCATACTTTTATTCTCGAGATATTTGGAATTATGTAACAATACTTCAATTTGGTGCGAGATTTTATTGACTATTTTTCACCATAAATCAGGCAGTGTCCATACACTATTGTGTTTATGCTAATGTTATTACGTATTCAAGTATTTAGCATCGCTAATACATATTTGTTTTGAAAGACAAAAGTACAAACTTGTATTTAGCGTAAGTAACAGTCATCCAGGTCATGCATGAACGGAGATACACCATAGTTGCGGGAACTTATTGACCAGCCCTCGTATGTCTATTTCTTCTATATTGAACAATTCTTTGATCGTTCCTCTATATTAGTTTCAGTGATATTGCTTCATCTATGGCGTTACTTAACGACAGTTCGTAGTCAGGATACGACATTTTCCTGGGGCATTTTTTTTTATTCCTAGGGACCATTTATCTTCTATCATGTCTATTTGGGACGGGTCACATCAAATATCAATAAATCATGTTCATAGTTGTTAAAGGTGAAATTAAACCTCTTTCACAATTCCACAGTAAAACAAGTACAGGACAAAACCAATTGGAGGGTCAGATAGAGCCAAATTTAACAGTAGCTTATTAAAGCATTATTGTAACATTTGGTGAGGAGGACGCCCCCTATTTTGATACGATTGTTATTTAAACAAGGTAACTCTCTTTCCATATTGGCATATTTGGTTTAGAGGCTAAATAACATATTATGTGCTTCATTAATATATTCTCGCTTACTAAACGTGAATCACGTGACCAAAAACAGTTAAACTTTTTTGCGAAGGAGTCAAAGGCCTTATTGACGAGGGAATGAGGTACTTTGGAAGTATTATTTCCCCGGAAAATAGTGCTACTATTTCCCTCTGAGCGCGTATGACCTCGATGCCGCGTCGCAGTTCCTAGTGGTCAGTGCAACTCGCCACGCATGTTGAATTTCAGTACCGGCCCGGGGTATTAATGTGTAGTGAGTCAAATGTGTCCTTGCGAAGCACACAAGTTTCGTAGAACTGCACCAAAAAATACGGAAGACTTGTGGCATATCTTAGTTGTATATATATGACGTTTTATCAGTATCTTATATTGACGGTGATATATCAAAGAACAGGCTACTCGTCTCACGGCGGTATTGCAGAGGTTACAAACTTACTTTTTCATTGTAAGCTTTAGTATGTTAAAGCGTGGGGTATGGGTAAACTTGAAGTACAGGTATCTGAAGAGGGGAAGCAACGAGTTACCCCAAATCACAGCGATAGGTAGTGACTGGGCCGCTGGACTGCGAATATGTATTTATTTTGGAAGGTTCGTGTTTGTTTTAAATTTTTGGGGCGTTTTTCCAAAATTTGATATTTTTAGTGATATTTCAAAAAAGCGACATGCCAAAGCCAACTCTTTGGGCACATACTTTATTATTGCTATTGCACTTCTTTTCCACATACCTACGTTACCATTCGCTTTAGTGATTTACGAATATTATATATTTTGTGACTGCAATTTGGCATTTTCAATGCAATTGAAGCTTATCATGAAATTAAGAAAAATATCTGCTCACGCTTCTTTTATAATTTTTACCTGATCGTCGGCTTTTGCAGGCCTGTATCTATGAAAATAAAAGGTTTTTGTTTTTAATATTTTAACCAATTAACGAACAAAAATTACATTAATAAAGGCAATAGAAACAAATTAGTTCGATCTTTCGATCGATGATCGATGCTTGGGTGATCCTTATTATTTATGAACTCAATTAATTGACTGTCGTTAATTGCGATAAAATAGTAATTTGTGCCTGTAGTGATATTGACTAATTGGTCAGAAAGTGTGACAATGACTAGGCAATCATAGGTGCATGCCTATGCCTATATCTATGAAAATAAAAGGGTTTTTGTTTTTAATATTTTAATCAATTAACGAACAAAAAAATACATTAATAAAGGCAATAGAAACAAATTAGTTCGATCTTTCGATCGATGATCGATGCTTGGGTGATCCTTATTATTTATGAACTCAATTAATTGACTGTCGTTAATTGCGATAAAATAGTAATTTGTGCCTGTAGTGATATTGACTAATTGGTCAGAAAGTGTGAAAATGACTCAAAATTCGATTAGTTTGAAACCCCACTACATTCAGAAGACGTATACTCAACCGTGAAAAAGGTGATTGTTTCAAATGTGGTGTTATTGTAAAGGGAAATAATGTAGCTATCCATTGATATGAAACACGATATGAAGATGTCAAAAATAATTTGAGATATAGATGCTTGAAAAAATTTCCAAACATTTGTTGAAAGTTTACATGTACATTCGTATCCTAACACAAACGGTCTCCTCAAACACAGGTCTTGCGTGAAATTGGTTGATTTTTGACATAGAGAACCTGTGTCTGGAGTGGGCCGTTTGCATTTACATGTTGTTATTATATTTAGCTTTGCTTCAGGACTTTCACAAGAAAACACCCATAATGCGACACCATCAAAACTTCAACCAATCAATATCTGGTAATTTGATAAGTATTGGACCACGTGGTGGAGACTACCACGGCCCGAGGCCCTCTGTACACAACGCCACCAATTTGGATAACGTCGAGTCACAAAATGGTCGCTTATCTGCTCGTACACCAGTCATGTCTACGTAAGTACACGTGAAATGAGAAGAGACCATAGTGCCATCTATATGGATCTGTTGAAGAAACTTATTACAGCGGTTCCGAATTTTGAACCCTTTTTTTAATCACATTAACGAACCTTCATGCATGATCCCCCGCCCTGCGGCTGTCAATAAGCAGCGACGCTGAATTTGAACATACTGATCGGCTGAATCTGAGTATATTCTGAATAACTGGATGTCAAATCACATTATCTGAATCTCGAGTCACATTTTTGTTAGCGAATGTAAAGCTTGGTAGTCACTAGATGTATATAGAATTGGCTTCATTATTAACTAAATGCAAACTATAGATGGCGCTATTTATCCTAAGTCATATATCTTTTTTTTTTCAAGGGGTAGGTGATTAATACTGCCATTAAAACAGCTGGAATAGGTGAAACAAGCAACAGGAAATTTTATAAACATATCTTATCAAACAATAAAAGGAATCAATTGTATTAAAAGCTTGAAAGAGTAATTTCCAGTTACTAAATAGCGCCAATTTTGTCATTACTAGATACATTTTATATCCGAAAAAGCTTTAAAACATACTAAAAAGGTGAATAATTGTGTAAAAGAGGGGAAATTAAAGTTGAGAATGACTCAAAAGCCTCTGTATACATTAGCATAATATCACTTTTAGCTGTTTAAGCCTATTCGTTTGAAAAACTAATAAATGATCCCGTCAAACAACCGTGTGCAGTACCATGCTACACGTCAAGGAGGTTTTATGAAGTAGAAATTCGAGTAAATTTGAGGGTGTGGAGCAAACACATATTATGGCTTTAAGAAAGAAAGAACAGTTAATCAACCCAAAGTGATACGATTAAACAAGACAACCAATCGGTCCTGATTTGGTTCAACGATCTAACGTGAAATTTTGACATCTTGAGATAAATCCATATATATTGGGTACACACTTAAAAATACGGGGTCAATTATGCACCGACTAAAAATAAACTGACCCCGTTTCATTGCAAACAACCACTTTTGGGCTTCTTTTTGGCCCATGCGGGGTCAAATTTGACTACAAAAGTGGTTGTTTGCAATGGAACGGGGTCAATTTATTTTTAGTCGGTGTATATTTGACCAAGTATTTTAAGAGTGTAATGCGAAGCGGCTCTACCCGTCAGTGACATCGTCAAATTACCACCGTACTTCGTTTTGAAGATAGCAGTACATAATCTTGACACTTTTTGCCAATTTCCATCTATTTAACGTGATAAAATCAGCTATCACAAAGTTAGATTTACCATTGCATTAGCCAAGACTTCTAGAGGGCGCCAAACAACCCTAACGCATTAATGATAACACAACAAAACAATCAAGATTGCTCATTTTGCAAAATGCGTCTTGTTGTGTTTATTTGTGTTACAAAGTTAATCAATGTAAAACAATCTAACTTCCTAAAAATGGTTGTTATTTCAAAATTACTTAACCAAATTAGCCAAAGATATTTGAATATTTAAAAATATTTAAAAATATGATTATTAATTTATATGAACTATTTGTATTCAAACTTTAAAGCTCTTTTTCTCGAAACAGCGATTTTCAAGTTAGATAATTTTACCAAATCAGGGCCGAAATGAACACAAATTCCGACTGGCACACAATCCAACTTCGAACCCACTACTTTTCGATTACTAGACGGATTCCCTCACCATTAGGCCACCAGCTGCCACTGATAAACGGTGGTTGAAACTGGGTACTAATGTATGCAGTCGAGGTATACAATATACACAAACACGATTACGCTAGTACACAAGTACAGGGGATCATTGCAGATGCTCAATCTTTTTCCAGCATTATACTACAATTTAAGAAGGCAATGGGGCTACCTCGCACATCGACATCGCCTGGTAAATAATTACATTGTACAGCAGGGAATCTAAATCAATACCCGGGATCGATACACGTGTATGTGCTATGCACGATTTGATATTCAGACGATAAATCTTTGGATACCGGGGTAGAAAATGATGAATATCTCCCGTAATTGTTGCTTTCTAAAGAAGCCAATTTTAAGGATTGCACTTGAATATATGAGTTATATGAAAGAACATGATAGTCGTTAGCGAGCGCATTGACAAACAACCGTGCGTTTTTAAATCAAAAACTGACAAAAATTCAGATGTTATATGTGCCGAACAGAAAAACTGACAGCTGCCCTCATTCGTAAACAATCGGGGTAACGAAACATATCACGTTACAAGGTGGTTACCACTGGTGGAGGCAGTCTAATGCAGATGACGTACCAGGCTCACTGAGATCTGCAGAGGTCAGTCACCGGGCTATTGTCAATAGCCTTGGTCGGATGTCCCTCGGCCCTTTATGCGTCTCAAAACTCTTAAACAGGTCGGAACAAAATGCGTGGCTATTAAAGAACAAGTGGATTCGAGCTACCATCATGGCGATTTCTGTCATGAAGATATCAGGGCGATGACACTGTGCCTCACATGAACTTATAAACACAATGGGGATCGACTGCTTGCTACAAGATGTAAGTGGATATAATTTATAAGAGAGAAAGAACAGTTAACCAATACAAAGTGTTGCAATTAAACAAGACAACCAAGAAATACAAACCCCGACCGGCATTAACCCAACTTGAAAAAAGTAAGGGAAAGTACCGGGCGGTATTCTAACCCACGACTTTCCTACCACTAATAACACGGTTGTTTGATGTATATAAAATTGGCTTCATTATTAACTAAATCAGTATGATACTGCTTTTAGATGTTTAAGCCTAAAATTGTGTAGTACATTATTATGTTTTGTTTGAAAAACTAATAATGATCACATCAAAAAATCGTGATAAACGGTGGTTGAAACTGCAGGCAGTTGAAGTATGCAATGCTCACAAGGATTACGCATGTACAGGATATTATTACTGATGCCTAATCGTTACCCCAGCATTATACAAGTAGGTAATTGGGGCTGACTGAATATAATTAATAAGAAAGAAAGTGTTTCGATTAAAAAAGACAATAAATAAGCACACATTTCGACCGGGACACGATCCAACTTGGAAAATAAACTTTAGCACTTGTAAGCAGCAATCGCTCCACCTGTGTTTATATGTGTAGGATGTGTAGCCTCATTACCTACTTTACTTGTTCTGTAATGTTTTTTGTTCATCGCATGCGACATCTTTCTGAGCTAATTTCCGACGATGTCCGATCAGCTGCTGAAAAGGAATATTATATATCATTTGGTTGTTTTAAAGTGTTCCTTTTTGCTTCTGAGTTCGACTCTGATTCTATCATATCATGGTTAAGTAGAATAAAGCAAAATAAAACTTCTTCATGTCAATCGAATGTATTTTATTAAACATTAAATTTCGGCTAACAGCATTCCAATCAATGTAATATGTTTATAATACGTTTACACATTAGTATTTTAACGGTGATTTATATTCCATATTTTGGAGCAACTTTAAAATATCAAGAATCGCGCATTATCATTGGTCAAATAAATAACAATCACTGTGGTAGTGACTATAACATGCTGTCCATGCTGTACATAGTCATTGTTATTGTCACTCGTCTTGTTATAAATTTTGTTTTCAAAATTTTACACAGAATTCAAAACTTTGCTTCCTACTCCGAAACAGCGTTGGGTGGGGAATGGTCAGTCAAAAGTCATTTAGGCACAGAATATATCAAAGTTGCTCAAAGTATTTGTTTCATCCTCTGTATACAGCAAAAGTATAGTTTGACCTACCTACTACGTACACAAGATCAGAACTTTTGGAACCAGACACATGAATAAATCTGTGTTAGATGGACTAATATATATTATATGCTGTGATTTGATTGAATCGCTGTACCAACACGTGAGTTTCCGTAATAACATTAAACTTTTTACACTGTACCTTATACCAATACAGTTATCATTACTCCATTAATGAATACATGTTTCATTCATGGGGATAACACGTAATTCCACGATATACAGGCACTTCTATCTTCAAAGTTAATCAAAGTTACATTTAAGGAGGCTGTGTACTCTCAGACATGCATGTAGTAAAAGTGCAATAACTTTGTAATTATTCGCGCAAGACATATAAAAGTATACATTTTATGAAGGCAAGACATCAATAAATCTTAATATAAATACAGATTTGGGGTAAAAACAACAATTATGAAGAAAATCACAAAAAGTGAGTTTTGGCAATATTTGTTAGGTACATCATAACAAAAAACACTCTTTCCAAAATATTTTATTTTGTTTTTAGCTCAATCTTGAGGCTCCATTCCAAAAACAGTTTTTTTATTTTTTTGATATTGGCCTTTTTTTTTGAGATATTGACCATATAAGGCATCAAATTTAACTTTTTAAAATTCACAAACGCCTATTTGCATAAAATGATGCCTAAAATCGGAAACAGACCAAAATATTTAAAAAATGAGAAAACCGGTTCTTGAGTCGATCATGCTTTTTACGATGATCATATTTGCTTACCTATAGATGCTGTATTTATTGAGTTATCGTGTACCTAAATCGTCATTTTACCGAGAAAATGAACATTGAAATAATGGCCGTTGAAGTTTAAAGTGGTCACATTTTGCACTTTCATCATAATCTCGCAGGAGAATGCGGCAGTTTTTATTTTTCTACCTTACATTACATAAACATCGGGTAAATACACGGCCCCTTGAGAAGTTTGAGCGAAATCCATTCATAACTTGATATTAAATCGGGGGAAAGAACTTGAAAAAAAAACACATTTTATCAGCTAAAACGGAGCCATTTGACCACTAGGTTTTGTGCTTCCGTGGTGTTTCCATAAGATGCGCCGCGCATGTAGATAAGCGTCGCGTATGCGTAGCGTATTTGTGCGTTAACAAATTGCGCGATACGCAACGCGATGCGTTGTTGCGCGCGTGTACCCTGCTGGTACAACAAAGATTTTCTTTCCTTTTCAATTTCAAACACGAGTGGAATAGTGAAATAAAATCCTTAAAATATTGCAGTTGGAGTTTACAAATCTGGATTTTCATTCCTTGTATTTATAAAAAACATAACAAAGTACAAACATATCAAAAAAACTCAATTTTGCGAAAGAAACAATGTCTAGAGTACACAGCTGCCTTAATGGAAAATGTTATAGTAGCTGCCATGTGGTTTAGGACAGAGAGGAAAAGGAAACCATATCACTTACGGCAAATAATGCCAACGATCTCTAGGGAAAGCCACCGAATCAATCTCATCTGGTTTGAGAAACAGTAATTTTCTGCCAGTCTGTATAAATCTCGATTCTTAAAAAAAAATCAGGTGATGGCGGATGCGATATCGCCATTTTTGACGTCGCCATTGGATTAACACGTAATCATGAAACCTTCACAAACAATTCTAAATGTGTTATGTGGTGTCAAAGCAAAATTGTGTTATTCTAAAACCGTTGGGGTTCGACAAAGTACCCCACTGTAAGTATGTAGTTTTTCAATTTATAACTGCTAACCGTCTATTTTGAATGGGGCTGTCAGCCTTGTATTTTCGCCATCCTCGAACGTCACGTGTCCCGTGACCTATACCGCCTGAAAAAAATAATGAGACATGACAAATCCAACCACTCGATAGACCAACATGTTGGAAGATCTACCGACCTACCCCTTTGAATGCGCCACTAGCCTGCTAGCACTTGCTCACATTTATAAACCAATCAAAAGAACAGATAGTACATCAACTCAGACATAGAGCTTCTTCGTGAGGACTTACTAAATAATGGTTCAGATTCTGGCGAAGTATTAGGACTAGGTTTGTTACCATACGACGGCGTTCTAATAGTCACGCTTCTTCTCATACTCGCATCGTGTAAATTTTGTTTGAAAATAGCTTAAAATGTCGGGTTATAAAAATAATTAAGAATTTGTCAGAATATTATTGAAAAAATATATTTTGCACAGATTATGTTACAACTATGATACAATATTGTTTTGAAAACGTTATTAAAAGGTTTGATAATATTTTTATAACCCGACAATCAAAATATTTTGGGCCTTTTTGCTAGGTTCTCTGTTGTGGGCAAGCTTTATTCAATGGGCGTCTAAACACAAAATCGGGTTGGACATTCGCATGATTTCAGGTGTTTTCTATAATAGTAGCGACCTTTCGGTATTGTGGATAATTTTGTTAAGGGTGGCTTTATTCAAAATGGCGGTACTAAAATTTCCTTTCTGAGCTATATTTCCTTTCTGAGCAAATAAGAATAATAATAAACGATATGAATGTTTGTTTTTACTATATTCCATAGATTGGTAGAAGATAGAGATGGCCAACATTTCATCGTAGTGCCGGCAAGTCTCCGCACCCACGACCCGGGCCCACGACACAAAACATTAGAATGCAACAGCACCGCAATGCACCATGCTTTTGCAAAGACACACTAAAACGGGTCCCTGATGCATGCAAATTCCCATTGAAGCTAGCACATGAAGAAGTAACTTTTTAGTTTAGTTTAATTTGCACTTTATTTTAGTTAATTTTACTCAATTTTTATTTTAAATAGTACTAAGCTTCTGGTTTTCAGGGCCGTATTTACCTTTGGAGGCGCGCGCATCATATTTTGTTCAGGGCTCGTGTTTTTAAAACTCCCGCCACATCACAATAAGACTATTAAACAGTGTAGTGGTTGCATGGGGTTCACTCAAGCATAAAGATATACCAGTCCCTTGCCTTTGTTGATAAACATTGAGGTCACCTCATCTATAAACGCAACACATTTTTAAGTAATTGATACAATATCTAAATATTTTTAAACATAATTCAAAAGCTGTTCGTATAGTGTTGATGATATCCGAACATAGGCAAATAGTCTTGTTTTCAGTCTTATCACAAAATTGGCAATTCCTGTTAAAATCCACACTACCCCTTAAAATAAGTTTCACGTGTATCCCGAAATTGGAAAGACTAATTTTGCATTGAATGTAACTTCCTATCTTTAGGATATCTAGAATTTCAAAGAAGTAAATCTATCTAGTTTTTCAATTTTTATGACAATATGTTACAATTATGATTTTGATTTAAACTTTGGATCCAACCACAAGGAAATAATTCCTACCTTGGAATTTTCAGATGGTACTCCATCTTTCATCAGCGAGTGAGTGACTGTATCAGGTCGAGATTTTCTTGACCTTTGACTCGTAGACTCCTGAAAGTTTGAACCGGTCTTTGTTGAGAGATGGTTGGTTGGCTTTGATGTGAACTGCTTATTTGACTCCACGTTGGAACCACCTGCTGTCTCTGTCGAGTATGCGGACTTTGTCCAAGTCCACAAAATGTCCCGGAGACTCGATGTGAATGTGGTTTGAGACCTCTGATGCTGTACTACTGGCCCGGGGGGGGTCTTCGAAAAATTTGTGTACGGGGTGTGCCACGCAGACTTTCGGATGCTGACTTTCTCTATACCTACTTTTTGCTGTTTTGCTACCCATCAGTATACCAATGATCAAGAGAAAGCACCCAAAAAGCACCCAAATTTGCCATAATTGGGCGCTTTAAGGGCATTTTTGCCCAAATGCGCCCAATTAGGCGCATTGGTATCCACTGAAAACCCACCCATCGATATACCAAAATCGCTGAAAAGGTACCTCAAAACCGTGGCACATCCCCGTATACCTTCAACCAGGAAGAACCCCCCCGGGACTACTGGGTCTCCTATGTTCATTGAAACGTGTTTTCAGTGAGCGTGTTTTCCTTGTGTTTAGATCAAAAGTTTAAATCAAAATCATGATTTATACCAACACAGATGAACTTTCATGAATGTTACAATTATGTTACAATATTGTTTTGAAAACTTTTTTATAACCCGACAATCAAAATATATTGGGCTTTTTTGCTAGGTTCTCTGTTGTTAGGCAACCAGCTGCCACTGATAAACGGTGGTTGAAACTGGGTACTAATGTATGCAGTCGAGGTATACAATATACACAAACACGACTACACATGTACACAAGTACAGGAGATCATTGCAGATGCTTAATCGTTTTCCAGTATTATACTACAACTAAAGAAGGCAATGGGGCTACCTCGCACATCGACATCGCCTGGTATATAATAACATTGTACAGCAGGGAAACTAAATCGATACCCGGGATCGATGCACGTGTATTTGCTATGCACGATTTGATATTCAGACGATAAATCTGTGGATACCGGGGTAGAAAATGATGAATATCTCCCGTAATTTTTGCTTTCTAAAGAAGCCAATGTCAAGGCTTGCACTTGAGTTGACAAACAACCGCGCGTTTTTAAATTAAAAACTGACAAAAATTCAGTTTTTGTTATGTGTAGAACAGAAAAAAATTACAGCTGCCCTCATTCGAAAACAATCGGTGTAACGAAACATATCACATTACAAGCGCAATGTGAACCACTGGTGGAGGCAGTCTAATGCAGATGACGTACCAGGCTCACTAAGATCTACAGAGGTCAGTCACCGGGCTATTGTCAATAGCCTTAGTCGGATGTCCGTCTCAAAACTATTAAACAGGTCTACCATCATCAATCCGGTCCGACTGCCTGATCAGGAAATACTGCCGAGTAGGGCAGCATGTTGCCTGCGCAGGCAACATGGTATCCCACGATGCAATGCTATACCGTTATTTCTTCGTTTAGAGTAAAAGAAGTAGGTAACGGTAAAATATATAAAATCAAATTTTTAAAAAACCGTTAGAAATTGTTTTGTTATTTAAATTATTTCCCTCCCGGTGGAATTTTTTTTCGCCCAGTGAAAAATTGTCAACTTACATGTAGCTCATGTGTGTCAAAGTAAAATTTCCACCGACCTTTTATAAAATCACCATGAACAATTTAGTCCTTAGTCTGTCAAATTCGGAAGGGTTACCAAAGCCCGTGTTGCCTGCGCAGGCAACATACTACCTGACTCGGCAACATTTCCTGATCAGGCAGTCGGACCGGACTGATCATGGCGATTTCTGCCATGAAGATATCGGGGCGATGACACTGTACCTCACGTGAACTTATAAACACAATGGGCATCAATTGCTCGCTACAAGATGTAAGTGGGTATAATTTATATATAGTTAACCAATACAAAGTGTTGCAATTAAACAAGACAACCAATAAACACAAACCTCGACAGGAACTAACCCAACTTGAAAAAAGTAAGGGAAAGTACCGGGCGGAATTCTAACCCACGACTTTCCTACCACTGGTAACACGGTTGTTTGATGTATATAAAATTGGCTTCATTATTAACTAAATGCAAAGTATAGGTGGCGCTATTTATCCGAAATCGTATTTCTTAATTTGCAAGGGGTAGGTAATCAATACTGCCATTAAAACAGATGGAATAGGTGAAACAAGCAACAAAGAAATTTTTCATAAACATATTTCATCAAAAAATAAAAGGAATTATTTGTATTAAAAGCTTGAAAGATTAATTTCCATTAATTTAATAGCGCCACCAATCTTGTCATAAATAGGTACATTTTATATCTGAAAAAGCTTTAAAAATGCTTTGCAAGTTAATAATGTTGTAAATAAGGGGAAATTAAAGATGAAAATGACTCCAAAGTATCTGTATACATCAGTATGATACTGCTTTTAGCTGTTTAAGCCTAAAATTGTGTAGTACATATTATGTTTTGTTTGAAAAACTAATAATGATCACAATCGAGATAAACGGTGGTTGAAACTGCAGGCAGTTGAAGTATGCAATGCTCACAAGGATTACGCATGTACAGGATATTATTACTGATGCCTAATCGTTTCTCCAGCATTATACAAGTAGGTAATTGGGGCTGACTGAATATAATTAATAAGAAAGAAAGTGTTTCGATTAAAAAAGACAATAAATAAGCACAAATTTCGACCGGGACACGATCCAACTTGGAAAATAAACTTTAGCACTTGTAAGCAGCAATCGCTCCACCTGTGTTTATATGTGTAGGATGTGTAGCCTCATTACCTACTTTACTTTTTCTGTAATGTTTTTTGTTCATCGCATGCGACATCTTTCTGAGCTAATTTCCGACGATGTCCGATCAGCTGCTGAAAAGGAATATTATACGAGTATATCATTTGGTTGTTTTAAAGTGTTCCTTTTTGCTCTGATTCTATCATATCATAGTCTAGTAGAATAAAGCAAAATAAAACTTCTTCATGTCAATCGAATGTATTTTATTAAACATTAAATTTCAGCTAACAGCATTCCATGTTTATAATACGTTTACACATTAGTATATTAACGGTGATTTATATTCCATATTTTGGAGCAACTTTAAAATAGCAAGAATCGCGCATAATCATTGGTCAAATAAATAACAATCACTGTGGTAGTGACTATAAGATGCTTTCCATGCTGTTCATAGTCTTTTTTTTTCAGAATTTTACGCAGAAACCAAACTGTACTTCTTACACGCAAAAGCGGTGGGTATTGGGCGGGGAAGGGTCAGTCAAAGGTCATTTAGGGACAGAATATCAAAGTTGCTCAAAATATTTGTCTCATCATATGGATACAGAAAAGTATAGTTTGACTTACCTACTACATATACCATTTCAGAATTTTTGGAACCAGACACGTGAATAAATCTGTGTTAGATGGACTTATACATATTATATGCTGTGATTTTATTGATTCTCTGCACCAACACGTGTGTTTCCCTAGTAATAATATTGATCTCTTTACACTGTACATAGACCTTATACCAATACAGTTACCATTACTTCATTAATTACTATTAGAAATACATAATCAGTCATGGGGATAATATGTAATCCCACGATATACAGGCACTTTGATATGATTTTAAAAATATGATTTTTGTTTTACATTAAATGTCAAAAAGTTTCAGCCTTCAACCCCGATTGAGTAGGCTCTGTCAAGTGGTTTAATAAGTAGAAGGGAAAAAAACCATATCACTTACGGCCAAATCTGCCAACGATCTTTAGGGAAAAGGTAGCACCATAATAAACCGCACCAGCAGCCTCCTAGCACCTGCTCACCATTATAAACCAACCAAAGGAACAGTTTATTTCTTCATGAGGCCTTACTATAATTTGGTTCACTTCAAGTTCGGTAGTGACGTCAATGCTTTTTTCGCGATTGCGCCGCAAGCGTGCCGACAAAAATCGCTCTTGTACGCGTGAGTATACACTTTGCGTGATTAACTTGACGCGCGTGATTAACTTGACGCGCGCGATTCACTGCTTAGGCCAACGAAATACGCACATACGTCACTACCAAACTAGAAGTGAACCAAATTATAAATAATGGTTCAAATTCGGGCGAAGTATTACGACTGGGTTTGTTAAATAGGATGGTGCTCCAAAAGTCCTGTTTCTTCTCATACTTGCATCATTTAAATAAGGTTTTAAAAATAGCTTTAAATATCGGAATATTTGAGAAAAGAAAACATTCTAATACTATTGTCAGAATATTATTGACAAAAATAAATTTTAGACAGATTTGAAAGCAAATATTTTTAAATACCGTTATCTTACAATATTGTTTTGAAAACATTATTAAAAGGTTTGATAATATGTTCAAGTATAACCCGACAATCAAAATTCTTTGTGGTTCTTTACTAGGTTCTCTGTTGTGGGCAATCAGTCAGCATACAGTATCATTCAACGGGCGTGTATACAAAAAATCTGATTGAACAATTGCATGAGTTCAGATTTTTTCTATAGTAGCGACCTTTCGACATTGTGGATTATTTTGATAAGGGTGGCTTTATTCAAAATGGCGGTATAAAAAATATTTCCTTTCTGAGCTATATTTTCTTTAGAACAAAAGCAAATAAGAATAATAATAAACGATATGAATGTTTGTTTTTACTATCTTCCACAGGTTGATAGAAGATAGACAGGTCCAATATTTTATTGTAGTGCCAGCATCCACTACAAAAACATTAGACATGCCTGTCCAACAGCACTGCACCATGCTTTTGTAAAAAAAACTAAAACAGGTCCAGGGTGCATGCAAATTCCCATTGAACCTAGTTGACGAAGGAGTAACTTTTTCATTTATGTTAAGTTTAATTTACACTTTATTTTAATTGATTTTATTCAAATTAATATTAAATTATTTTTTTACATTGTACATGTACTAAACTACTGGTTTTCAGGGCCGGATTAACCTTTTTTGAGACCCTATGCAATTGGCCAAACTTTAGAGACCCCAAACTCAACGTGAGGGAGGCTCAAGTGGAGTCAAGTGGCCAAATTTTGGTTAACGTATAAGATCGAAAGTGACGGCGGGAGCATTATATTTTAGATGGATAGACGATGATATTTGGTTGCAATCTTTTACTAGCGCAAGAAAAATCAATTTCAGAATATTTTAGCCCAAAATAAAGATGGATTTGGCTATATAAAGAGCAAAACTAGGTCCTGCTAGTTTTGGTCAGGTCCAGATTTACCATTGGGCCAGATGGGCTTTGTGCATCTTCCATTCTTTTCTTTTTATTAGCCCGAAACACAATATTTCTGTTAAAGTTGCCAATTTTTCTGCGCTTTGCGCGTAAGGTCCCTTTATATTGCACCTTCACCTTCACAATTCATTTTCAATCTGTGCTAGCCTCGACTAAAATAGTCTGAAATTTTTCGCGCACTTGACGCGCAAATGTCCTACTAACATCGGAATAAAATATCCGCGTCTACATCTTACATCATGCTTCCGCTGTCACTGTCGATATTATACGTGAACCAAAATATCATACGTGAATCCAAATTTTGGCCTGGCCCAGGGCCCCCCAAAAGGTAAATCCGGCCCTGGTTTTGGTTGTTAGTACGCTAGTAGGCAGTTGTTATGCATAGTTACACTCCTCATACATAAATGCTACGTTACCATTGAATATGTTTACCGTCGCCACGTAATACATTGACTCTAAGCCTTCGCACCGTACCTCAGTCGTGTACGTACAGAGAAAGGTTGAGTCGGCTTCGTTTTACGATTTGCACGTGTGTTGCCTCTTAATCTCACCGATTTAGTTTACGGGAAACTGGGCTATTTCACTGAATACCCACACTACCCATGTTGAAGCTTTTGGAAATATATTCCACATTTCTTCAAAATGCACGAGCAAGAAACAATTTGACACACACATTAAAGTGTTCAAAATAATGTAAACGCTACATATTTTAAAAGTAATCAGTGTACTTCGGTTATATCTAAATGCGTTTTTTAAATTCGCACGTGACCCATGGGCACCACATACCAAGACCAGCAAGCGTGACCAAATCCTCATCCATTGACTACTATACAGAAAGGGATCGGAACTCTGTAGATAAATATCATCAAATTTAAGTATTAATTGAATTGCAAAATTACACATTTTGCAATTCCGAATTTATGTTATCAAAAACAACATTTTTGAAAGTATTTGACGACGGAAAAAATATTCAACGACGGAAACGTTTACAATATAATCATAAAGTTGAACAAAATAGAAAATTTTGCTGCACAGCAGTCTCATGTTGGTTCGCTTTTGCATTCAAATGTATAGAAAGACCACTCGCTATGTAGAAGGTCACTTCGAGACTTACTGTCTATAAACTGTTATGGCAGCGCGGAGGTGGTCACGTGCGTATTTTATAAAAGCGCATTTATATATATGACTGAAGTACACTGGTAATTGATTCAATATCTAAATGTCTTTAAACATAATTCAAAGAAAATGCTGCTGTTCGTATAGTGTTGATGATATCCGAACATATGTAAATTGCCTTGTTTTCAGTCTTCGCACAGTTAAAATCCACACTACCCCTGTGGAAGATTTTGGAAATATCTTCCACAGGGGGAGTGTGTTTTGTAATTGGTCAGGGTTAATCATTTTGTAACCCATATTCCTCCTGTATTATGGCTTTACGTATCTGTACCTATCTATTCTATTCAAAACTCATACTCCTTCTGTGGAAGACTTAAACTAAGCTTTCCACAGGGGTAGTGTGGATTTTGAATGGAACAGGAACAGCCCAATGTCATAGTATTTGACACCAAACTCAATTACCAAAATATTTAGACATTTCTATTCATTACCTAGAAACAATTACAAAAAAGTCACACAGATATTTTATAGTGTTTAAGATATCTAGGAATAGGTAAATGCACGGTAAATGCACACTGGGTTTCAATTTTACACCAAATGATTGATACAACACTCAAATACCAAAACATATTCAGAGATTTCAACTTTTAATGGTTGTAACACATTTTACTGAAAATTAAGTACCACCAAAAATATAACAATTAGAAAATCTATCTTCTTTGTTTTTCAAAATAGTCACACTTTTGATGTCTATCGATTGCTATCGAATACCGGGAAACAATCACAAAAGCAGTCAGACCGACATGTGTGACCCATCACATCAAAATCTACCGGTTAACTTCAGAAATCAAAATTAAGATTTAAAAATCAGGATAAAATGCCATTTTTTAGCTTTAAAATTACATCTTACTTCTGGTAATTAAAGACAGAAATAATGTTTTATGAGGCGAAACAATGTCAAATTCCTTTTTATTTTATTTATTTGTTCCCATCCTCTCTCATTATTATCTCCAAATGAAGCTAGCCGAAAGATGTTCTGTTTTGATATGATATGTCACAAATTATAGTGTTGAGGATATCCAAGAATTGGAAAATCTACCTTTTTTTTTAGACATTCCTGTAATTGGCCAGTCCACCTTGAGATTTACTTCAAAGATTACGTAACGTATGTAATGCGATACTCGGTTCGTTTTGCTCAAAAGCCAGGCTACTCGCTACTCGGCTCGGGAAAAGTGATACATTTTTTAGTTGCTAGTTAAATATCTTACATAGATAAAACAAATCAAATAAAGCATTTGCGTCCCATTATTTGTCCCAGCATGACGTGATGCTCTATTTTAGGTCTCAGTTTTATCGCCATTTTCTTCGTTAAAACCTTTCTACTTTTTCTACTTTGAAAAACCAATAACGGTCAACTTACAAAAAGATACAAATAGCAATACTATTCCTGTTTGTGATAAGCATAGGCACACAGATTAAGACACTAAAATAGACTAGTTTTTAGATTAACTGGCAATCAAGCAAAACATATCATAAATAAAATAAACTCCTCAACAAAAGTTTGGAAAGTTTTTTCAAGCATCTGTATCTCCAATTATTTGTGACATATTCATATCGTGTTGCATATCACTGGATAGCTACAATACTCCCCTTTACAATGACACCCCATTTGACACACCATAACATTTTTTACGGCTGAGTACATGCCTTGTGAATGTAGTGGGGTCTCAAAATGAATTTGCCAAATTGACCATTATTCTGTGCAGCAAGCTGCAATCCCATAGCTTCACAATCTGGGACCTAATGCAATCCTACAAGATGACACCGCTCGCCCCACATAGCCACGGTAGTCAACGACTACCTACAGAATATGGGAGTAGAGTCAAAATGGCCTGCCATCAGGCCAGACCCGGGGTCAGATCTCAACCCGATTGAACACTTGTGGGACCAGCTTGATCGTGCTGTGCGTGTCAAAGAAGCCCATAGGCAACCACATTGAATGACCTGCAACGAATCCTTGTGGAAGAATGGAATTCCATCCCACAGTAACGTGTAACCAGGTCGGTGAGCAGCATGAGGAGAATGTGCCTGACTATTGTGGCTGCCTGTGGTTTTTCCACCCGCTGTTGAGGTTAGTGGCTAGCTTTGTTTGAGCACAGAATAATCACACCACTCCACGCCATACATAAATTCTGCCAGTCACATTTCCCCAATATGAAATTTTTTTAAAGTAAAATTTCAATTTTAATTTTACTTCATTAAAGTTTGGCGGAGGCGGGGTTCGAACTCACGGCGCGGCGGCGGCGGACTGCTTTGGATACACTATGAACCCAGCGCCTTAGACCACTCGGCCATTTGTCTTCTTGGAATTCATTTGAAACTTATTTGAAGGTATAATCGCAACTTCAACATAGGCCTACCACGTGACAAGCAAAGGCAGAAAACGTACCATATTTTGGAATTTTATTTGCCTAAAAACATTTATGTGTATTATTAGCACTCAATTAAGTTAACTGCGTGTTTTATACAAAAAAAATCCAATAATAAACAGTGATAACTGGGCGTCTGTATGGACAATACATTATATCGATTTTGACACGTGCTTGTGTCTCAGTACATTTCCATGGTCAGTAAAATACTATAGAGGAAAACCTACCATTTTCTTGTATCACGTTCGATGTTTTTATCAATTACATAAAAATTCCATTTTAGACCCCAAATGTTTTTTCAGGAAATAAAAGATAAGATTACCATAAAAACGAAACAGTAATCTTTTGCCGGGTCTAATGTAATATTCACATAGGATTTTCAACGTTTTTTCTATCCTTATTTTTGCTCAATTAAAAAATATTTTGGCGTATATAAAATTGAAATAAAATTCTCTGCTTCTTAAACGACATCAAATGTGCCACAATTGGGTATCACGAATCGTTATATATGATGTGCAGTTAATATTCATATTTTCTTTTATGCTGAGGATGCTTCAGTTTTGACAGCAAAAATATTTTCTTGAAAACCCTCTCACTCGGTTATTTTAAAAAGGTAACCACGCTTCCCTAGAATGTGCAATAAATTAGCATTAAAATTTTTCTTATTCTAACAGCAAGCGTTTCTAGAATGTATTTTGGCGAAATGTGGTGTGCAGAATAATGGTCAATTTGACAAATTCATTTTGAGACCCCACTACATTCACAAGGCGTGTACTCAGCCGTGAAAAATGTTGTTGTTTCAAATTGGGTGTCATTGTAAAGTGATATGCAACACGATATGAATATGTCACAAATAATTGGAGATACAGATGCTTGAAAAAACTTTCCAAACTTTTGTTGAGGAGTTTAGTAACATTTAATTAGAATCTGACTACAATGATGATGTACGTTATCGTTTGCCGTCAAAAAAAGAATTAAGACTAATTTTAAAATAATGTGCATTACCATTTGCCGTGCTAGAAAATCCAGGTTAACGACACTTTACTTCAGTATAGCGTTTTAATTTATTAATGGACCTTTTCAAGCTTTCAATTTTATTTCTCTAATGTTCATAGAACTTTAAAATCGAGAACTTAGTATTAGCAATACAAGAAAACTATAGTAAAAGCTAAATATTCTGAATATAATAGACATTTCCATAATTACAGTTAGTCAGCCCATTTCAATTAGATGGATGCAGTACTGTGCTGTCATTTAATTTGAACGGGAAACGAGTTGTCAATTCAGCAGCGATTGAATAGTACCAGCGCTCGAAATAAGGCGCGTCCTTGCGTCAAATACCCGTGGAAGTAGGCCCGAACCCGCAAATTTACTACGCTACGGGTCCGCGTGACCCGTAAAAATTGAACCAAGCAAAGAGCAGAAAATCCTAGTTTTGTTGTTCCACTGGAAAATCTGGTGAACATAATAGGTCCAGCTCCCTGGATACACTTTCATTTTAGTTTGCAATCAAGTTTTCAAGCCGGTTTTTCAATTTTCTACAATCTAGACATCGTGATCGCCGTAGCTAATTCTCTCTCTTGAAATTTCAAAGACATGGGTCCGGCGTCGGACCCTTAAAAATTGGTGAGGACCCTTGAAATTTCAAAGGCAAGGGTCCAGATTTTTCTTCTTATTTCGAGGCCCGTTGAACACGTCTTTTATATCCCCAATATATTACTATTTCAATGCTTCATAATTACACAACACTTACATAAACCTTCATAACACAAAACCTGCTCATGATATGATGATAATCCGATTGCAGCAATCTACGATGCTGGCCATAAGTGTTGGGACGGTTTTGATAGGGTAATGTAAATAAGCCCCCCACTGCCCCGATGTTGAATCCTACCTTTTTGGTCACACGCGCCTAGTGGCACCCAACATTGATACTAGTGTTTGAAATTTGCTTTCCCGCGACTAGTCCCTGTCGACTATCCTAAGTGTCTGGTTTATTCAATTGTTATTTAAAACACATGGATTATTACAATAATTTACTGCAATCGATATTACCTATCGGTCGTTTCGGTCAATTCCAGCAAACACAAAACGTTTTCGACATCATTCGCAAAAGGTTAGAAAAGGTTGCCAGAAAACGTTCAAATGTCGGGACATATTATGAAGGGCATAAAACGTTTTTATAACATTCAAAAACATTTGTTGATAACCAACTGCAAATATTCTAACATAATGTTTAAGTGTTGACAAAAGTTTTGGCAAAAAATGTTGGCAAACAATATTTCATAATAAACATTTAGAAAACATTTTAAAAATATTGTTGTAGTGTGTTTTCATACAAAACGTTTTAAAACGTTTCCGTGACCTTTATATAACCCGCCAATTAATGTTATCAAAACGTTTTTATCTAAACCAAAACCCAAAATATAACATGTTGAAAACATTTTAAAAAAATTTTTGTGTTTGCTGGGATGTCATGGTCATGATCTATAATTTACTTCTACAGCTCTAGACGCTCCTTTCTTTAATATGCAACTTTTACCAATGCACTAAATTTTATAATTATATTGGTATCAATCTTTTGTCAATTTAGAGCAATTTGGTAGCGAAGTTGGTATCAATTGGAGCGTAACAAATGCTTCATTTGACCGTAAGCAAGTTGAGAACTATATACAAAGGGGGTTGTACCCTCCACCTCCCAAGATTTTTTATCCGTCATAAAAAAAAACGCACGCGTTTATGCCCAAACGACCTAAGCTAATTGAAGATACATCCTTTGCGCTCATTTTGGTGATAACATTTTTACACCAGCACCTTACTCGGGGGGTAAGACCGGCCATCAAAGATGACAATGGAGATGGGTGTGGTGAGGCCCCAATGATTTTCACTTCGCTCTTTTGTTATTATTTTAAGAGTTACAGACTTTTTACTTTTAAGGGGGTACTACACCCCTGACAAATTTTGTGCCCATTTTTGCATTTTTCTCAAAAATTATTGCGCATTGGTGACAAGTAAAATATGGATATTATAGGGGCAATGACTACAACTACTGCACTGAAAATTCAGCAACTCAAGGCAAGTAGTTATTGATTTATTGATCAAATATTGGTTTTCCCTCATTTTTGACTGTAACTCCACAACTGTTGTCTGTGCTGAAATAAAATTTCCAATGCAGTAGTTGTAGTCCTTGCCCCTATAATATAAATATCTTACTTGTCACCAATGCGCTATAATTTTTGAGAAAAATGCAAAAATAGGCACAAAATTGGCCAGGGGTGTAGTACCCCCTTAAGGTAATAACGAATTACAAAAGACAGGACTTTTTTGTGTTGTGTTTGTTATTGACATCTTAGCTATTAAATCAGGTGCACAAGCTTGTACTGCACCTCTTAACGTAAATTATAGACTAGTTGCGTCATATGTCTATTTTTCTCATTGAACTGCTAAGATATGAGATCACGATTTTACGATTTCTATGGATATATCAGAAAACACTTTCTTCAAGTTTTTTAGTTTGTAACAAAGACGTTGAAAAATGATACTGATACCCGACCTACCCAAATTGCGTTTTGGTCGATTCTTTTAATCATGTAAAATCAGCCGTTTCTTGGTTAAAATTGATTGATTTTGACTGACATATTTTGAATTATATTTTTGTTCGTGTCTTGGCGAAATCTTAGCCACAACAAAGTGAAACTACATGGACGTTGCCATAATGAAAACCAAATTCAAAATATGACCTTGACCCAATTATCTTACCTACTGCGTATAAATGCCACTATGTCAGTATAAATATAATATATCGACTATATAATACCATTTAGTCAAGAAAACAAACGTACGCACAACAAATTTGATCAAATTATTCAACATTATTATCGTCATGAGTTTCATCCAAATATTGTTTACATTCTGGTCACAATGATGTGTATTTGGTTTGAGCCACTTGATTTTGAGTATGTGTGTTCCGTTATCCTGTTTCCGCTGTTTCTGCTGAGACTTGCGGAGCCAAATGTCCTGCGATGCTTACAAATCATTTTAGATTTGAACTTGCACAGAGTATTACGATGTGCCGACGACATGACAAACACTATCCACGGATTTAGGCAGGAATTTGCAAGCGCCATGTAGTAGTCTATGTACCGAAAGATCCTAACGAATCGCACATTTTCTTCAATGTAACGTCCATGTTTGGTGAAAAAACTCCACAAATAATATACGTAATGTGGAAACCAGAACACTCCGAAGAAAAGAGTAATGACTAAGACGACTTGTGCTAATCTGCGTCGTCCTTGCATATGTACTGCGGAACCACTGGAGCTTCTTGCTATGGAGTTGACGGTACTTTTGCAGAGACGCTTGGCGATATGACAATAGTGTACAGCGATGAAAACAAGCGGTATAAGATACACGACTACAAATAGGAACATCATGTAAGCTTCAGAGGCTTTAGTACGCAATGGCATGTAGAGACAGTTTATTCCGCCAAGCGTAGTTGAGGTCAAGAACAGTACAGGTATCCCGATTGCAACGCCAAAAACCCAGGCAAGACTAGTGGTAATAACAGTGCGACGGACACTTCTGGTAATTCGAGATTCCAAACCTTTCACAATAGCAGCATAACGTTCTCTACTAAGAGCTGTTAATGAAAATATGCATCCACCTTGTGCCACCTGTGGAATGTAATGTCTAAGTTGGCAAGCCACAAACCCGTAACCCCAACACGGTCTGCCTAGTTCATGTAACACGTAGAATGGTGTGTTGCTGAGGATATAAAGGATGTCCGCGATAGCAACATTGATGATGAGCATATTTGGCGCGTTTCGGAGACGATGGTTGCAAAAGATGACCATTAGTAAAAGACCATTACCGATTACTCCAATGAATGATACAATACACAATATAACAACAATTACATTCAGCTTCAGTGGAAATCCACATATCAACTTAAAGAAGTTACCGGGAGTAAAGTCGTCAAAGTCCAGTGTGTTGTTATAAAAAGGCTCATCATTGTCAAATTCCGACATTGTTACGTCCGCAAAAAATCTCTTTTGTGTCCAAAAATGCAAGAAGAACGTTACATGTGTGCTTTCAGTTCGCTTAATATCTCATGATGCAAAACGTCATGTTATCTGAAGTTCCTCAGATATAAAAGAACAGATAAAGTATATGCTCACAAGTAGAATTAATTAACCTCCATCAGTAATTGGTATTGTATGTGGTATTTTCTTGGCGATTCGTATCATCATTTTTCATGGGGTACCTTCAAAATTCAAATACCAATCTTCCCGCCTGGTAAGCCGTCATTTTTTCTTCAAAATATGTCAAATTATGAATGCAATTGTCCGCATCATACTTGCAACTAATTCCCCATTCACGTTTCTTAATAATTGTCAATTAAACTGCATTAACCACACTACATGTAAACACTTGCCATACGTGTGAAGCTTTTACGCGTTCATGTAAAGAGGGCAATGCAAGCGCATCAACTGATCTCGGCATTTCGTTTTTAAACTCTGCCAATTTTTTACTCTGAATGACGACTCAACTTGGGAGCTACTCTTTAAATAAGTTCAGCAGAGCAAAGTGTACATGCGCGGTATTAGTTGTTTGGATTCACAGACATGAAGTTGAAGCAAGTTGAAGCGCCATCAAGCTGCTGATTTGATAATAGAAGGTTTCATTTTCATGTATTTTCTCTTGTTTGTCAGGTATGATGTCAACAGAGCGAAATGTGTTACAAGGTATTTTCATTACTTACACTGTTACTGCCTCGGACTCATTATTTGGGTGTAGAGGATATTGCATTACCCTTTATTTCTTAAATAAGTATACAAAGCTGATAACTGTAACTGTCAACTGGAAAGAAAAAGAGCAAGGTGCTCCAACTTGACGCGGGGAAACAAGTAAAATACAGACTAGACTAGACAAAGAGAGGCCAAAAAACAACAAATGTAGGCATAGAAGTAGGTTAAGGGATCTGGAATGAGCGTTTTGAGCGTTTCGACAGTATTTTTTGTGGGACATGAGAGCACATCAGACATATCGATTTGCATTCTGAATACGAAGAATGTCTTTCTGATATCAAATAATTTTCACTTTTGAAATTCACGATATAATACAAATTTTATGACAAATTATTAAAATTTGATATTTTTCACATTTTGATATATAACAGTCCTCGAAGTAAATTTTATAAATCTAATTCTAATGATATATTCTTAAAGTGTACGCAGCTGGGAGGAAAAGCCGACGATCAATTGAACATTTTGACCTTTCATATTGAAGATATGGATTTTTTTCCCAAAAAGACCTAATTTTTTCTGGTGTTTTGGAAAAAATCCATATCTTCAATACGAAAGGTCAAAATTTTCAATTGATCGTCGGCTTTTCATCCCACCTACATACACTTTAAGTATAAATCATCAGATTTATAAAGTTTACTTTATTGTACTGTTAAATATCAAAAATATCAATTTTTAATCATTTGCCATAAAATGTGTATTACATTGCGAATTTCAAAAAATCAAAATGATTTGATATCAGAAGGACATTCTTCGTATTCAGAATGCAATTCGATATGTCTGGTGTGCTCCAATGTCCCGCAATAAATACTGTCCAAACGTTCATACCCCATCCCTTAAGTTCGATAGCCAAAAATTGCCATTACCCAATTCGCCGTTTGCCATCGAACTTTGCCTGTTTTTGTGCCTACATTGGTTGTTTGGTTTATATCGTGTCTGCTTATGTGCACAGTGATTTTCATCACTTGTTCTGGTGCACTTTTGTATTCTTACTAATCTCTGTTGTTTTTGCAGGTTTAGCACTTCTGTGGGACTCGGAATTGGTCGTCTTTGGCTACCGAACTTTACCTACTTTAATGCCTACATTAGTTATTTTGTAGTTATTTTTTCTAGTCTGTATGTTACTTGTTTCTCTACATCAAGTTGGTGTAACTTGCTCTTTTTCTTTCCAGTTGTTCGTATAATTATTCAAGGTATCCTCTTGTATCATTTATTGATCCTTAACACGGTTGTTTGATGGGATCATTTATTAGTTTTTCAAACTAAACATCATGGACAACCAAACTTTAGGCTTAAACAGCTAAATGTGATAAAATGCTAATGTATACAGATGCTTTTGAGTCATTCTCAACTTAAAATTTTCCCTTTTTTACAAAATTATTCACTTTAATAGCATTTTTAAAAGCTTTTTCGGATATAAAATGTATCATTTAATGATAAAATTGGTGGCGCTATTTAATAACTGGAAATTACTCTTTCAAGCTTTCAATGCAAATAATTCCTTTTATTGTTTGATAAAATATGTTTATAAAATGTCCTTATTGCTTGTTATACCTATTCCAGCTGTTTTAATGGCAGTATTAATCACCTACCCCTTGCAAATAAAGAAATATGATTTAGGATAAATAGCGCCATCTATAGTTTGCATTTAGTTAATAATGACGCCAATTCTATATACATATATATGTCCTCGTCCTTTGGATTTGTTATTGCCCTCTTTAAATATCTACTCCTAAAATATACGAGTATGACAGCATAGCAGCTACATAATTTCTATCTTAGTGCCAAATATTTTGAACCAACCTGCTTCCAAAGTAAAAGACAGTGTCTGCTAGATGTTAACAGATCAGATACAGCATTTGAAATGAGAAGGAACTTAGGATGACAGACAGACGAGATATAATCTGTCAAAAGCACCTCAACTGTCACATATGCCATAATAAATCACTTGTTTATCTGAATTGATACTCGGTCGCTTTTGTAGCAAAAGCGAGTCATACGCATGCTCAGTATGCAAAATCGACGGCGTTTTTGAACACTGCGCATGCGGGCGATTCGATTTTCTGTTAAAACCATCGAGTATAAATCCGCTTTTAAAGTCACACCTTGTGAATTTTCCACTATCGCACATATAGAACAATCAAATAGTCCTACATATTATATTGACCTATATTGGATTGAAGTTATGTAAACTACTGGAAAAATCAATCAAACTCTTTTAACCATTATTTTGGCTTAGAAAGAAATTGTTTCAATATTCAATATAATTTAAACCCCTCACTTGACAATATATTTTTTTCATATTCTGACCTGGTTTTGTTTTATCTAAATACATTATGTCTGCGAGGGTTTGGTAACCATGGTAACATAGCATTTCACTGATTGCTGAGCGGCGGTGTTGCAACAGTGCGGAAAAGTTACCCACTTTGATGCACTGTGCCAGGTGGTTTATAAACACACAGTTCCTAGTTCGATTTTCGTGCACTACCCGGTTCTAACAATGTCTAATCAATGGTCTCTAGCTTGCGCAATAGACACTAAATTCAATTATCATACGCGACCTTAGCTGACTCCGTCTGCTTCAGTTTGTAACTCAGCTTTTCACTCTTCAACAAAAACACAGTGAACTTCAAAAATGCTTCGAATTAAAGTGAAAATAGAATAATGTGTGAACATACGAGTAAAACTTGGAAGAACAGCACAATAACTATAAAAGTGTAAAACACAACTAAATAGGTTTTTAGGTTAGTAAGGTAACTCATCCAAAATATTTGGATCTTAACGGGGACGGATAATAACGTTTGCACAGTTGTTTTTTATGGGACCTGAAAGCACATCAAACACACCAAATTGTATTCTGAATACGATAATGTTATTCTGATATCAAATAATTTTCATTTGACATTCGCAATATAATTCCAATTTTATGGCAAACTACTAAAATATATATTTTTTTATATTTTTGAAATAGTCCTCGAAGTAAACTTTATAAATCATTGGGTTTTTTTGGGGAAAATGTATATCATCAATACGAAAGGTCAAAATTTTCATATGATGGACGGCTTTTCCTCCCAGCTACATACACTTTAAGTACATTAGATCATTAGATATATTTAGTTCACTTCGAGGACTGTTAAATGTCCAAAATATTAAATTTTAATATTTTGCCATATAATTGTATTTTATCACGAATTTCAAAAAATCAAAACTTATTTCATAAGTGGTTGAACAAATTCATCAGGATCGGTAGAGTAAAGTCAATCAAAAGGTTCTTATTACTGATCCAATAAATTGCACTTACTGTGTACGTTTCGATAACCACTCGGTTATCTTTATCACACACAGTAGCAGTCTTCATTCAGTGTTGATAAAGATAACCGAGTGGTTATCGAAACGTACACAGTAAGTGCAATTTATTGATCAGTAATAAGAACTTTTGATTGACTTATTTCATAAGTCCAAATCGGATCATCCTTTTTCGCTTTTGAAGAAACAAGAAGTAGAAAGATTAAAACATCCAACTGCACTCACCAGGTTATTTTCCCAGATAATTCCAGCACCAATTGGTTCCTTCCTCGGTGGGCAATGGTGTTTTAGATGCTGAGAGCAGTGTTTCTAGAAGATCCTTTACTTAATAATTTCAGCAAACTGTTATACACTGGAGATAGTTGTTCTTACCCTGCGAGGTATTGATTTTGGGCTGTGGGTTTCTCCTAATATGAATCGCTTTACGGATTTTCCTTATGTCGTTCCTGCTGTCCTTTTCGAAAATGGTAACTCCGTCCCAGTCAATATTGTGACCGGACATGGTATTAGCGGATAAAGGAGAATAGGTACTTCCCAGCAAACACAAAACGTTTTCGACATAATTCGCAAAAGGTTATAAAAGGTTGTCAGAAAACGTTTAAATGTCGGGTTATATAAAGGGTATATTAAGAGTATAAAACGTTTCATAACCTTAAAAAAACAATTTTTGATAATCTACTGCTCAGCAAAAAAAATTGTTTTACAGAAAACGTTTAAATGTCGGGTTATATAAGGGTATAAAAACGTTTTATTAACATTCCAAAAACATTCTTTTGAAAAAAACATTTTTGTGTTTGCTGGGTTCAAATGTTATTTTAGTATTGACACAATATTTGGCAAAAAAAGTTTACAATAACATTTTTTGAAAACATTTAAGAATATTGTTGTAGTGTGTTTTCATACAAAACGTTTTAAAACGTTATCATGACCTTTATATAACCCGACATTTTAATGTTATTAAAACGTTTTTACCTAAACCGAAAGCCAAAATATAACTTATTTAAAATGTTTTTAAAACGTTTTTGTGTTTGCTAGGTTGCAGCAACGGACTTATGCTCCTTACGTCTGAACTTCAACATAAAAAGTCCCAATTCTTGAGATATTTTCTCAAAATATCAACAGCTATCTCAAGAACCACTCAT
The DNA here is from genome assembly GCF_039555335.1 of Amphiura filiformis. NCBI lineage: Eukaryota > Metazoa > Echinodermata > Ophiuroidea > Amphilepidida > Amphiuridae > Amphiura > Amphiura filiformis. Next base: position 30,497,309 of record NC_092637.1, read on the forward strand.
TTTAATGCATTATGCTTGCTGATTCCAAGTATGGTCATGTTTTTATTTTTCAAATTTGTCGTCTGCAGTCGAGAGGGTTAGGCATTGGCGCCCAAGGAAATCTACCAATAGACCAAATCTGATCCAACCTCCATTTTAAAGACTTTCACTTAAAATTCCATATACATATTCTTAGATTGTGCAGCTTTCAATATGATTATATGTGCTATATGCACGAATGGAAATACCCATCCGATCGTCTACCCAGGGTAAGGTTACCCAGGGTAACCTTACCCTGGGTAGACAATGTGATAGGGACTTTGATATAGAGTTACCATGTATGTACACCCTAAAGCTGTTCTTATACATTTAATTCCCGTTAAATAAGGACATTTGTACAGTGTGCGCAGGTCTATATACATCTTCATTCAAGTTTGCACATTAATAAATAACGAACATATCAACTAGAACATCAATTGTCCTCCAAGTAATACCGGTAACCGTATGCGGCACTAATGTGCTACAACAGAGTGATGGGACTGGGGTCTGAGTAGTAAAAGAACATACAATATCATCATTGATGCATGCAGCGTGACACGCCCGTTGGTTGCAATGCCGCACCGGGGTCAAATCATTAATGTTTGGTGGTGTTTGTGTGGGAAACCCCCGAACAGCATGACCAGTTCATGAATGACATCATGCAGCGTTCCCAGTGTTTACACAGCACGGAACGTCCGTAGCGTGGCCATGGCCGTGGTACATATGTACCGGTAGTCCAAGTTGGTATTTACAATTTAATATGTACAGTTTTATTTATCCATAACCATGATAACATGTGTAAGTGCAGAATGAAGAGTGAGAAGAGACGGGGTTTGGCCGGTGTTTGGAATGTTATAAAGATAAAGAAACTAAAAAGATAAAGGAAGAATAAAGTAAATATATACCAGTACCGGGTAATAGAAAGTTGAGTAATATACCTGTACAGTAACACTTTTGACAATATATATATTGAGCGCCTAAATTACACATATCGAAATTTCCCAACATGTAGCATTTCAACTATATATGTTCATCTTTCAAGTTCACATAAATATATGTGTATTAAAGTGTACATCGTGAGTACCCCAGGTTGACCAGCACACTAAACTAACTACCTGAAGTTGACAATATGTCTTCAACGGCCACCCTGGGTTGACACTGCAAAAGATGTATAATGTTCATAGGCGTATAACTTTCATAGACATTACACGTTGGCAAGAAGTCATACGTCATATACCCTGTCTGTGTTAGTAACAGCACACGGATATATATCCAGATTTTTACAATGTAATATAGAGTCTACCCAGGGTAAGGTTACCCTGGGTAACCTTACCCTGGGTAGACGATCGGATTGGTATTTCCATTCGTGCATATATATAATATTTTCGACAAATCTTAGCTTAGTAACTTCATTACATACTTAGTTTTCTGGTGCAATGGCCCAAAACTGTCCATTATGTGTCACGACAATATGTTAAAAACATGTCAAAGCTTCTGGCCTAATTCCAAAAAAACATTTACTTAAGTTATCACAATGTGATGGAAGGTGTCATATCGCAATCGATTAATCCTCGGCTTGCTAAGGGGGGTGTACCAACTCTCCTAAGACCCGATGCCGTTAAATATCTTGTTTGTCACCCTCATTAGATTTATAAAGTTTACTTCGAGGACTGTTAAATAAACAATGTAAAAAAATATCAATTTTTAATTAATTCATTTAGACATATTAATTTTAATAAAATTTGTACTATATCGTGAATTTCAGCTTATTTGATATCAGAAGGACATTCCTACATACACCTCGAACGTTTGTTTTCTTAAAGTTAATAATTATTTTAAACTGTTGTGATTTGGTAGTTCACAGCATCTTACGAATGGCAAAAACTGCATTGCTCAATTCATAGCGAGCGTGTAGAAGAATTAAAATATCACCGATATACTTTTATAGGTGCTGCGGTTCTTGAGTTATGTTGTAAAGAGGGCTGAAACAACACCACTTTTGTAAAACGTACATAACTCATTAACAACAATAAATTAAGCAAGTTTGCAAAGTATACGATTTGTAGAATGAACTTTTTGCAAAACATCAAGGTGTTAATTTTTAATAATATATTGATCTAGATAATGAAAATCGATTTTTAGGTTGCTTCGACCAACAATACCTCGTCTACCCTTAAAAAGATATAGCGAGATAATTGTTTCGTTTTTAAACCTGAAATTAGTTCGATCTTCGATGTTGTATTGATAAAAGGTGCTAATAAATTATCGACTAATTAATAAGACTATAATGACAAAACTGTATTAGTTTTAACCAATACAGTTTTGTCATTATCTTATTAATTAGTCGATAACTTATTAGCAATACTTTACATAAAGAATGTTTGCACAATTAACTACAATAAAGTAACTGACATTGCACAAATACTTGGGATCGACCAAGCATCAACAGCTGATATCAAGATCGAAATATTTTTTAGACGAAGTGCTTTACTAACCTAAAAACCTAGTTTAGACGTGTAAAAACACATCTAAAGTATCTAACACTGTAGGTACTGCGCTGCTCTTCAAATTTTGTTTTACTTGTATGTTCACATTTTATTCTGTTTCCGTCTTAAATCGAAACCTTTTGAACTTGTTTAAGTTCCCCGTGTGTTTTTTTTAGTGAAAGGCACTGAAGCAGACAGAGCCAGCTAAGGGCGCGTAATGATAATTGAATTTAGTGTCAAGTTAGAGACCATTGATTACTGATTAGACATTGTTAGACCCGGGCGATGCACGAAAATCGAACGAGGAACTGCTTGTCTAAAAACCACCTAGATTCAAAATCAATGAAAGACACGAGATGCGATGGCGGTAAAAAAAAAATTTGTGTTATTCTGAGAATGCAGTAGTTTTCTTTATTGTAAATTTTTATTGTTTTGGTGAAACATTATCAACAATTTTGGGTATCGATTTATTCCCAACATATTTCAACACATTTTTGCATAGAGAAAAGGGAAAGTCCATACAGGGGGCACGGTGGCTCAGTGGTTACGGCCTTGGACTCAAAATCTGAGAGCTTGCTCGACGTGCGTGGGTTCGATTCCCCCTCTCACCACCGTGTTGCGCCCTTAGGCAAGGCGCTTTGCCTCGCTTGCCTCACCCCACCCAGGTGCAATGGGAAGCTGTTAGGGGTAGTCACAGTCGTTGTACTGATAGACCCTGCGCCACTTGTAGGCTGCAAACGTGGTTCCGACATATTCTAATGACGGCGGAATAAAAGTAAAGCGCTTTGAGGCTGTTTACGGCATAAAGCGCTATATAAATATCTACATTTATTTATTTATTTATACAGCAAGTTCTGATTGGTACACACGTTTTGTCACTCCACATAGACATAATAGACGTATCAATTAGTGTGTGTAAGGTGTTTGAAATATTTTCACTGCCTATAGACATAGACGTATCAATTAGTGTCTAATGCTTTCAATATTTTGTTGAGTATAACAATGACATCATCTTTCTTGTTGGAGAGAAATTATTACTTTGATCCGCATTAATTGCAAAGGTGCTCTAGGAATATTATTATTTTGAAAAGAAGTATTAGAACAAAAATTCTCCTGCTGGATTTTCGTATATGAACAGAACTGTAGGGTATATTCAGTGTATACGTTATATTGTTTAAACATATTATTTTGGTTGTTAATGTGGATTCTATTTCGTCTGGGGATAATGGTAATTCAAGCTAAATTTCAATAACAGAAGAGGATGTTCCAACTTAAACAGAAAAGAGGCCAACATGAATGAAGCAACTATGTACAACGGCTATTTCAACAAAACTGACTTGATTTAAATCAACCTTTTAATTAGTTATAGCTAGAGCAAGATCATTATTGCGTTTTTAACTAAGGAAACGCAACAGAATAATTGGTTCAACCTTGGACACACCCATCGATGCTGCAAAGTTTGAATCTTTTTTATAAATTTCATTGTGTTTTTAAAAGTGAGATGTTGAGTTACACAAGTTACACAATTGGTTAAGGTCGCGTATGATGATTGAATTTAGTACTATTGCGCAGGTTAGCGACCATTGATTAAACATTGTTAGACCTGTTGATGCACGAAAATCGAATGAAAGAACTATTTCTCCGGGCCGTTTGTCTGTAAAACCACCTGGAAATGTGGATCAAAGTAGATAACTGTTTAAAACTAAATTGGAACTTGTTGTCTGCAGTCAACACCCGCGTGCGGTGAGATACAAAAGTTAAACAAAAAATAAACATAATTCACAAAGCAATCAGGAATTGGGTAACTGTAAGAGACAGAAAACAGAAAAAGGCAGAAAATAAAGAAAAGAGTTGAAAGGACGCTGTACAATGTACATATCATGTACAGTGTACATGATATGTTCAAATATGGTGCGTGTTCCCATTAACTGATGTTCTAACTGTTAGGTTGTCATAGAACTTACTACTAGCACTGTGGACCACAATGACCTCATCCCAATGTCATCGTTCAAGAACTTCAAAATAATAATAATAATAATAATAATAATAATAATAATAATAATAATAATAATAATAATAATAATAATAATAATAATAATAATAATAATAATAATAGTGTAAAATTTGATCTAAAGTTGCAGAATACCGTATGAGTTTTGTACCCAAATTTTCAAAGATCATTCAATGATTGTGCAAATGTATTGGGGTTACAGATAAAGAAATGTACCCTGATATATGAGCATGTTGTGGATTCTAGTGTAGTGGATGTTTGAGGACAGGTCAATTTTGATGAAGCCGAAGTACCGAAATCATATACCAGCTATTCAACAGCACTTTATCTAAAACCAAGACGAATCAAATCGAACATGTAATAAGTAGATTTAAGGCCTTTTGCAACTAAAGCTCTTCATAAGTGGAAACATAATGTACACATATGTGACGTGTCATGTCAAAAGCAGACACTTTTGGGTAGGATCGTAAATGGAGAAATAGCCAAAAATCTGCCCGGGGTGATTTTTTCACAATTTGGGTTTGTTGCGAATTTGTGATGTTATTAATGTTAAAAATATTGTCTGATAGTTTCAGACCGGAATATAACTGGCATCTTGTATTTTTTGAGACATTTTTCAAGGTAATTCCTACTCTCAACATTGTCAATAATATTTTTAAAGGCCGATATCTCAATTTCCAATTTTATATTACCATAACTTAAGAACTCATTATCTTCGCTTAGGAATGTCCGAAATCATTGGGGAAAATGGCGTTATGGAGCAAAATATCTCTATATTTAAAATATGTAAAAATCTCAAAATTTACAACCTGCCCAAAAGTTGTGGGATAGGCTTTTACGACGGGAATTCATAACAATTAGGCGAGATCTGCTTGTTTCTGTAGACAAGGGGCAGTCTTCAGCAAACGGCTCTTTTCAGAGCCACCAAAACCTTTATATTAGCAGATAGGTGAGATCTGATAGTTCTCTGTAGACAAGGGGCAGTCTTCAGCGAACGGCCCTTTTCAGAGCCACCAAAACCTTTATATTAGCAGATAGGCGAGATCTGCTTGTTCTCTGTTGACAAGGGGCAGTCTGCAGTGAACGACTCTTTTCAGAGTCATCAGTAGACAAGGGGCGGTCTACATGTCTCATTCTTAGGTACTTTGTCCTGAAGAAGTCAGAGCTACTCCTGACGAAAGCTTGACAGTTCTAAACTTGTCCGACGGCGAACCCGCTAAAAACCCACTAATTGCTGCCCAAAAGTGTCACATATATAGTAGCATAGATGTACCGGGCCCACCAACCCAGACGGGAGCAAAATGCCAAAATCATGCCTATGGTACGCTACTAAAATGACTTCACCGGCAGAAATGCGTGTGAAAATGTGTCACAATTAGAACAATTTTATATAGCCTAAAACCACGACAAAGGAAGATGCACAGGACAAGATTTTGGTCAATTTTGTTCTGACTTTTCAAGTCAGGATGAGAAACTAGTTTCCCCTGGTTGGCAAGCCTCTGCATAGTAGTTGATACAGCATATCATCTTTCACATCAATCAAATTTCACGACAATCCGACTATCAATATTCAAAGATGACCATGGCTTGACCTTGAACATTTTTTGCGCTCACCAGTGGCGTGCGCAAGGGGGGGCAGGGGAAAAACGTTAAAAACGTCCAAATGTGCTCCTAATCAGACTCCATTCGGGGGACTGAACAACCTGGCCCCCCACTTTCAATGTGCTGCGCACGCCACTGGCGCTCACATCAACCAAGTTTCATGACAATTCAACAGACCATCACAAACCTATAGGAACCTAGACTCCTACAACTTCTTGTCAACTCTCTAATTCAAAACTCCAAACTTTTCCGTCTTTTATGGCTTTTCCGTCTTTTTTGTTTTCTGTATTTTACAGCTACCGTCACGAAATTCGGTAAGTAAATGAAGTATGTAACTTGACGCTTTCTGAAACGAGCAGGTTGTGAAGTGTGAACTGCGTAGATCCATACATGCACCCCGTATGTTCAATGTAGAGAGATGAGTACGCTAGTAATGCTTGCAGTTGACCAGGGACTGAATAAAATATTACACAATGGGCCTGCCTACGGATTAGGTCAAGTTTCCATTCCATAGACATTGATTGTATCATTGATGAACTATATTTTACCCAAAATAATTTACATGCCCCTTTTGCACTCTCTTTATTTAAAGTATGGATTTGATTATTAGTTAGTGTGGAATTCCACACCACATCCCAGCAAAGACCTTTAGGCTTACATAATCCTCATCAATAACCGACAGCTCTTTATTGAAACCAAATCTCTTTAGTGTACGCAACATAATATAAACGACACTTAGTTTGTTTTGAGCATATCACTAACAGTACAGCGTGGTTTCTCTAAAAACAGATTTGAAGGGCTTGGCGTTTTGATGGATCGGTGGTTAAATTGGTTCCGATGCAAAGCACGATATACGCCATTTCCAACTTTATGTATTTGTCACCAGATCTTGTCCAGTCAGGCTAAACTTAGTAATAATAAAACTGAGATATAAGCAAAAAGTGAGGAGAAAAAAACCATAAGAAAATAGACATTAAAAGGTTCATAACTTGGTAACAAAATATGCAAGAGACATGGGGATTCAACATCAGTAATTGTATGTACTGAGCAAGTTAGTAATGGTAGTAACTCAATTTTCAAAATTTCCGACTTTGGCCCGAGTGGATCAGATTGGGTCACATTTTGGCCACCAACAGGCCCTATAATGCTAGTTTTAGATTGACACCCTATTTGAAATAATGTATATTTTTGAAAAAAAAAGGACAACAAAGCGAAGTGATTTATAGTGCGATACGCACAGGCATAACGCTTAGACGTTTATCCACAAGCCTCATCACACTTTACAGGTTGTAGCTGACCACTGCGGCCCCACATCATTCCATAAACCATTTACCAACAATTCAGGGACATTGCTGCTTCACAAGCGCACCCTGGACATTCCACAAATAACCTTCGCAACCAAGATCAGCTCCCCGGGTTACAACTATATGTACGGGTTACAACTATGATCAAAAACAGCATATATGGTATTATTATGTTCTTTGTAATTGACATGTTCTATTTGCCTATAACTCAGAAAGACGGATATAGCGCTTTTTTTCGTTTGATCTTTTCAATTATTATTTTAATACAAATTAACAAGTCTGTTTAAATCCACATGTAAATTGCCAGTTGTATATGACAATTTTCTGCAAGAATCAGGATCGTCTACATGCTTCCATCTCATTGGACTTTTCGAAGTATGGCGGAACAAAAAGAGGGTAGTCTTCAAGTCGGGTAAAACCCGGCAAATTCAGAAGACTGTACCCTCTTCATGCAGCGGCATCTTATTGTGTCCATCATATCTCGGAAAGGCTAATGGCCATTGATGTACACAAAGTAGGAATTTATGCAAATCACACATTATTGGTTTAATTTTACAGGAATTTTTGCTTTAATTTAGCTGGAAAGCAAGTGAGAAGAATCGTGAATTGTGGAACACCATCCGATTTCCCCAACCCAACATTACTAGTTTCTTTACCACTAAATTGTAAGGTCTCGTGTAGAAGCTCTCTGTCTGAGTTGATTCACAAACTGTTCCTTTAGTTACTACACTCTAATTTCTCATTATTCATTTTTTAATAGAATCTCTACTTATTTATTCGTTTTGATGAGATATACTATTCTTATATTATCACTTTGAACCGACAATCGTATCAAAATGAATAGTTATTCTATCAAGTAACTATTCAAATTGACAAGATCTCCAACTCATTATTTGACACGGTGTTACGTAACACAATGTTGAAAATTTAGCCAGCAAACGCGTTTTAGCAAAAATGTTCCAGAAATTTACCTTAACTTACATCTGCTTGCCATTACGAGTTTACATAATATTTGTTTTCATCATGTCACCATCGCCTAAATTTCACTAAAGCCATGCATCTTCCTGTGAGGATTTGATACAGTTTGTTTTCGGTCAGGGATTTGTTTGCTCATGCATTCTAGATGTAAAGCTTTACATATTCCTCGCCGTCGGCAAGATTATGTTACACCATCAAATCTCTTCTGATTCTGAGCCATGTTTGTTTGATTTCCCTCTCTTTTGCTTCCTGCATAGCTTCCAGGTTAAATACCACTAATAGGCCTGGGCGATACATTGAAATACGACGAGTAACTATTTGTTTTCATGGCATTCGAAAAGACTGCATTAAAATCGCTGAAATTGATCAAGTTATATAGCCAAAAAAGTACTTATTAGAGTTTGATGCTTCAAAATGGTACATTTTCTCTCATTATATGACATTTTTGTTGTAATAGTACCAACATTCATACGCACGGCTTCGGTTTTTAGTAAATATTCGCCCTATCATATTGTAACTTTCAGCTTCGAGGGCGCACTGTCATTTTAAGGTGTTTACGGTTCAGTGCGTTAAAACAAGAAAAGTCTCAGGTCAACCTATGTTGAATTTTTGATCATTTGGCATCTAAATCATATAGTTTCACCTGATATTAGTAGCATTGAACTGTGAGAGTTCTGAATATGAGAAAATTCCACCCGAAATTAGGCATTTTCCCATTGAAACCCGTTGTAATACATAATTAGTGGTATTTAACCTTCCAGCATAAATCGCATATTTTGGCAATTGCTTTGGTATTGCATCTAACCCTGCTGTCACAATGGGCAATTCCATTTAAAATCCACACTACCCATGTGGAAGATTTGGGAAATGACACAGAGGCCCAGCAAACACAAAACGTTTTCGACATGATTCGCAAAAGGTTATAAAAGGTTGTCAGAAAACGTTTAAATGTCGGGTTATATAAAGGGTATATTAAGAGTATAAAACGTTTTCATAACCTTAAAAAACATTTTTTGATAATCTACTGCTCAGGAAACAAAAATGATTTACAGAAAACGTTTAAATGTCGGGTTATATAAAGGGTATAAAAACGTTTTAAAAACATTCCAAAAACATTCTTGAAAACTTGATACAAAACATTCTAAACAGAATGTTATTTTTGGGTTGAAAAATATTTTGCGAAAAATGTTTGCACAAAATATTTTCAATAACGTTTTAAAAACGTTTTCATGACCATTATATAACCCGACATTTAATGTTATTAAAATGTTTTGAAAAAACATTTTAAGAACATTTCTGTATTTGCTGGGTTCAAATATTTTAACATAATGTTATTTTAGTATTGACACAATATTTGGCAAAAATGTTTGCAAAAATAGTTTACAATAACATTTTTTTTTTTTTTTTAAAAATATTGTTGTAGTGTGTTGTCATACAAAACGTTTTAAAACGTTATCATGACCTTTATATAACCCGACATTTTAATGTTATTAAAACGTTTTACCTAAACCAAAAGCCAAAATATAACTTATTTAAAACGTTTTTAAAACGTTTTTGTGTTTGCTGGGGGGAGTATGAATTTGAAATGGAATTAACACATTAGCTGCTCCATTTGAAACTCCCTCAGGGGAAGATTCAGGTTGAATCTTTCTCAGAGGGTGTATACAATTCAAATGGAGCTGCCTAATGTGCTTATTCCATTTGAACTCCTCCTGCCATGCCTGTTGTAGATATTTCCAAAATCTTCCACAGGGGTAGTGTGGATTTTAAATGGAATAGTACAATGCCTCAATCCAATGTGATCAGCATTATAGCTAAGTCTTATCTAATAAACGTAGGCCTACATTATATTTTTTAATGTCAACGCTATCGCTTTGAAGTGTTAGTTTATCCACGTATTAACACTACCGTATGTTGTTAAAACAAGCTTATGAAAATGTTTATCTCAAAGCTCCACTGATGTCTAAAATCTAAACACCATGTTTTTGGACCAAAATAGCGTAAGATTTCAAAATTGTGCGCCCTTTGCGAGCATTGCCTCAGTATGTAGCAAAATTCACCGTCATTTTGGGCTAAAATAGTCTGTAATTGACATATTTTGGCCTGCTTTGCGAGCAAATATCCTACTAAAATCTATGTTCGTCTCCCCTTAAATTGTAATGCTCCCGCAGTCGCTGCCGATCTTATATCTAAATAAAAACTTGATCACTTGAGTGCACATGCCTTCCTCACGTTGAGTTTGTAATTTTTGAACAGTTATGTAATGTTGATGATCTGCTTTATCGTTTTCATAAAAAGCAAGAGTCACCCAGGCCGATATATTTCCATAGGTGCTATTTTACACCGGAAATATACAACTTTACACTAAAATTAATGCAGACCGGCCTAGTGTAGTGCTCTCTTTCGCTGACAGATGCGAGATATTGGGGTCCTTTAAAAATGGGTGCCTTTTCTGAGAAGTTCCTAAAATGGGTTATTTTGGGAGCATATTATAAAAGTTTGTTGTTTTGGGGCTAGATGCAACAGTGGAAATTTTCCACGAAAAGGGTTTTTGGGAGCAAAGATTGACATTCTAGATGAAAAACTTTACGGGATTTCAGGGCAGGCATCAGTGGCATTCTATCATACAGAACAAGTGGTGTATGCCTATTTTATCAAAATACTGAGCACACAAAACATAACTTACCGAATGAAATAGTCAGTGGTTGGAGCATTTTATTCTGCGTATTTTGATACCTTATTCGGCACGACGCGACATTATTTTTCCAAAGTAGGCCAAATAAAAAAAACCAAGTTTGTTCCCGTAGCACGCGCGCATTTAATTTTTGACGGCTTATTTTGCCCATTAGAATTGGGGGTTTTTTTTTTCCATTCTTTTTCATTTGTTGCACGACATAGATCAGCTGTAGATTGCGACCCAATCCCAGGATTGGCAGCGCAAAATATTGAGGTTGGTTGACATTTCTCTTAAAATACCAAGTATTAAAAGTCACTTTGTTTATCTTGAAGTCACACACAAAGATAAACACACACAAAAAGTCTCAAATTTAAAGATATGTATTTTTATTTGCGAGGCAATGAAGACTTGTTTTTATAATTATAATAAGTTAAACTTCCAAGACTTGGCCCTTTCAAGAGAAGAAAAGAACAGTACTGTTTCTATTTTTTTCCTTACAAATTAGAAAATATCTATTCTGACTTTTTTTAAATACTTTTTAAATCTGCCGGTTGAAAGGGGATCATAAATATTCTTGAATATGAAGAAACAGGGTCAATGATTTTTTTTGGGTTTGAGGAGGGGTGTCGGAGAAACCCACAGTAAATTACCATTGCAGGATTTTCATTTCAAGACATGGATAAACAAATAAAAAAAATTTGGGCCTTATAACTATTTGAATGAAAACGAGAGCATTTCAAAAGTAACAAATTGATCTGTCACGATGTAATAAGCCCCTTAAAATAGTCGATAGGAATCACCCTGAAGGAGGAAATAATTATCTAAAATTTGTCACTTTTTTTCATTCAAATGAAAATGAAGTCGACTGATTTCTTTATTTGCTAATTAAGATATTGCTTTTGTTTGAAGTCTCCAGATGTTCAGTATATTAAATGCTCACTAAAAGCCCGGGCTAAAAGCGCATGACAATTCCCGAGTCGGAGGCCGATGGGATGTAGACGTAGACTAATCAAGGCCAGGACTGCACTGATCTTGCCGAAACAAAAAAGCCGACGATGGTAATGATAGGCTGAAGTCGCCTGACCAATAGCTACAATTTCGACTTTGAAGGCATTGAAAATGTTTCATTCGCGTAACCTGATCAACCTTAAAAGACCGACGACTAAAATAATTTTAACAACAACAACAGCAACAACAAAAACATAAAACATTTGTCCTCAGCCGAATTGGATATTTCAAAAGGTAAAAGGAAGAAAATTATACATATGTGACCCATCACATCGAAACAGACCACTTCGTGGCTAGCTTCATTGGCAGACAACAATCAAAGAAGATGGAAAAATATAAAGAAAATAAAAAGAATTCTGAGCTTGTTTTGCCTCATAAAACATTTTTACAGTATCTGATTTTAACAAGTAAGGCGTCATTTTCAAGCTAAAAAGCAGCAGTTTATCCTAGTGTTAAAATCTCCATTTTCATTTCTGCCGCGAGGTGGTCTGTTTCGCTGTGATGGGTCACATATTTCCATTTTGCTTTTAACACAAGCTTTCGTCCTGCACATCGAGGACTTCATCACGTATGACTGATATGGTCATCTGATCCACTTTTAAAGGAAACTGGTCTCCGATACTTCCTAGTCTCCTTTGCAGGTATTAGCATTTTACTTTCAAAAATCAAACTAACAGGGCTATAGTGCTTGTTTTTTATGCTCAACATATCTACCCAGGGCAATATGCATTGGTATCACTAGAATTGGAACAGATAATACCAATCAGATATTCGCTTGTTTACAGAGGAAACCGAATCGCGAGGGATAGTGACAAAGCAGGGCGCAGGCGGCGGATGACATGATCGAGCCGGCAACTTGTGAAACCGCCCGGCCGTATGGCATTTTCCAATATAGTCGGTTAGTTTTGTGGGGTCCATTATCGAGCCCTACCCGTTTTCGCTTGTATTTGTTTTTTCGATCTAGCTCGTAGTAAGTGTTTGTGATATTTCAAGCGTTTCAAAATTTCAAAATAATCCCATTCAATTACACGGTTGATGATGAAAATTTACTGAATTTAGAGAATGCAATGCGGCCACCACCTGGCAGGGCGGGCAGCTTGGTACTGATTTGTACGACGAATGGAGTGATTTTATCTCCAAGTAGCGCCTGTTCCATGATTTACGACTTTGTTCAGGAAATAATAAAAATAATAAATAAAAACCATTAGCAGCATTTCCGGTACTGCCATTCAGTCAGAACGATACTGGCCACACTCTATTTGCCGTAGAATGCATTGCCCTGCACTATTCGCCGTAGAAGTAACGTAATGATCGGATTAACTACCATAGCAATAGACAGTGAATACGATTTTTAAATATATCGCTTAGAATGTTAAATGACTGGTTCAATGTCCATTCATGTATGCTGCCAGTTCGAGGCTCTCCCCGCACATAGTATCGGAGACCAGTTTCCTTTAAAAATGGATCAGATGACCATATCAGTCATACCGTATGTGATGAAGTCCTCGATATATACGACCACTCTTTACAAGCCTCTCTCCTGTTTGTCGAGGAGTGTGATGTCTCATTTTGATAACTCATTAGCATTTTTAAGATTTGGCGGGCACAATAGGATGGCGCTGCACAAAGTTCCATTCACACAATTATTAATCAATTTTAAGGCGATCGTGCCAAATATTCTAACAGTGCAGTGTTGTCAGTTTGTTTCAGTAAATACTAGTCAGCAAACAATACCAAGCAAAAAATATGGTCATTTTTATTTAATAGTTCGTCTCAAAGCCCCCCGCTCGCTTTTTGTTATTTTCCGCTGTTTTATTGTTTTTCTAAATCCACCACACAAATATCTCCCTTCTGACATCGCCAGACGTAAAAATAGTTTAAATCGTAAATTTCAACTAAATTCTTCATCTTGACCACAGTGTAACTTCCTTAAGGGTAGACGAGGTATTGTTGGTCGAATCAACCTAAAAATCGATTTTCATTATCTAGATCAATATATTATTGAAAATTAACACCTTGATGTTTGGCAAAAGTTCATTCTACAAATCGTATACTCTGCAAACTTGCTTAATTTATTGTTGTTAATTAGTTATGCATGTTTTACAAAAGTGTTGTTGTTTCAGCCCTCTTCACAACGTAACTCAAGAACCGCAGCACCTATAAAAGTATGTATGTGATATTTTAATTCTTCTACACGCTCGCAATGAATTGAGCAATGCAATGTTTGCCAAAGCATACTACCATTCGTAAGATGCTGTGAACTACCAAATCACAACAGTTTAAAATAATTAATAACCTTAAGAGATGAAAAGGTGGTCTATTCTTGTCGTCCCACAGATAAAATAAAAATAAAGTAACAATTTTGTTTGCATTAGGTTTTTAACTTGAGAAGGCCTTTGTGACGAACTGTTGAATTAAGATGGCCAAAAATCTAAAAAGTTGAAGCGGTCGGCCAGTGCGAAATATCAGTACAAAATATTGTAATAAACAAAAGTTGACCAGTTTCTATGGTCTTATTTTATACCACCCTTACAAAATCAGCGAAAAAAACCCAATTTCATTGCTAAATCAATGTATAAAACGATAGTTTGCAGCCAGACTTTTACAAAAGGACTTACGTACACTACCATATTCCACATGCACAGGTGCACTGCACAGCGTCATCATCCCTATATCTTCGTGTCAAAAATTGCCGTGATAGTACGGCGAATTCTCTCGTTTTTCAATAGCTACGCATGGCGATTTTGTTCGAGATAGGCCGAGCGACTCAGGCTAAGCATAGTACGACTATCATATGAGATACCGCCAAGTTCTATTCTACACGTTATATACGATTTGCGCATGCTCTAGTATCCCATATGGTGTTGCTATTACAAGGAAATTCGATTTGTTTTCAGGTAAACCCAAGTTTTGTTTTTAAATACACTAACTTGAAATTAAATACACTAATTAGCGGCCATTGCTGTTTGCTCTGGATACATTTTTACTGCATTTTTGGCGTAACGATTTTTAAATCGTAAGTTAAAATTGTGATATATTTAATTTTGAGAATTACAATTATATAAAGGAACACATTTAGCCCATTTACCTAAAATCCAGGTGCTTGTATTATCATATTCGATCACACGTGTATATCACAATGCATATGTACACTTTCTTTATCTATGTCAATAATAGAATATTGATTTCACCAACGGAGTATGGACCTGTATGAAAAAATATTTATAACATAGGGTGTTGACGCTGTGCACTGTCACCAAGGTATTTGCCTGGTACGGTGTAGTACCAGGGGAGTACCAGGGGTGTACCAGTGCAGTACCACTGCTGGTGGACCCTTTGCAGTAGCAGCATTGGTACTGTGTAGGTACTATGTGTGTACCAGCCCGGTACCTTAGCAATGGTGTACCTGTGCAGGCGGCCCCAACAGGAATCTTGTAGTGTAATGAGTTTATTGAGCGCTTAAATTCTTTCCTCCTGGTAGCGTCATGATCCGATTAACATCTATAATGGTAAGTAAGGATCATACAACATTTCATGTCCCTGGGTGTATTATAAAATTGTAACACGTTCAATTGTTACAACATTGCTCAGCAATAATATTTACAGTGTAACTAGGAATCTTATATTCACCTGGTAACCAACACCACGAGGGATATTGAAAAATCAGGGCACTAGACAGCCACTTGCACTGATTTGTACGATACATGGAGTGAAGTGAGGAAGAAAAATACAAGAACATGCGGAAGTTTATTTTGGTGAGCATTGATCGCCAGTATGCAAACACATTACGTATTACATTGATTTTATCTCCACGTAGGGCTGTTCCAATTACAACTTTTTTTGGCAAATAAAAAGAATCCGTTTATAATATATAGGCCTAGATATAGAAAATGACATTTTTTCCTTGACTAAATCGGTAACTATCTTACTAATATTTCGTCCATCTCATTGAAGGATTTCGTCAGATTTCAGCATCTGATCCACTTTCAACTTTCTGTTGTATGTAGTCACATTTCCAGTCTTCAAACATGGGTCATATCGAGTATCTTCTTGACATCGGATTGTCCGTATACATTTCTAACTTCGGTGAATAGATTCAACAGGTTTGTACTTTAAATCAATTTTTTTCTTGACAAAACAGTAAGTTTTTACTTACTAATATTTCGTCCATCTCATGCTCAGTTCTGATGAAGTCCTCCAATGGGCGAAATATTAATAAGATGGTCAAGCAGAAATTGACATTTGATTTAAAAACTTTATTATCTATTCACTGAAGATAGACTTCTTGTTTTAATTATTTTCCATCAAACTGACAAAAAGGGTATACATGTTTGACCCAATTAAGCACATTGAGTAGAAAAAACAAAACAATGTTTCATGATTGAAATCGTTTATAGTTCATTGTTTTTAGAAACGTAGCATTAGTCTGATTACGGGATGAAATTTTAATTAAAATATCCAGTGCCTTTTAAATGGCCAAGAATACAAACTAAAAAACGGCATTGATTTTTGAGGGTTAAACTGTTTTTGATTGTTACATGTATTGGATAGTTTTAGGCCAACGCACTCGAAATTGTCCAGCGTTTCATATGGATTGATAACACATAATATGTGACCATCCAGCACAACTGAGCCCTGAATATTTATTCGATTGATGGCAGCACCGGCAGGTCGCTCCTGCATCGTCGGTCTGATTTTAACCGATTTTCGCCGTTTTTACTGCATTTTAGTGTACATTATTTTTACTGTGGACTGTTTTAAGTGCATGGAACGTCAAAATGTTTGTGTTGCCGAGATATCGTTCTTCATTTTTCCATATTTTGTGGACGATTTCTGTACTATATTTACTGGATGTTAGCGTTGAATGGGTACGTACACACAGAACACATAGTAACTTTACTGGTTTGTTGATCAATACCACTGAATCGATCGACAATCATCATGAGAATAACACAAAGAGCAATATTGAGCGTATTAGTTACAGCCGTGATTATTTGCTTTCATTTAGAACATCTCCACCCTGTACTGAATTATACATTGATTGTGGTATGACTGAGAACCTATGCACGCATCTTGCTGATTTGAATATACTCAAGCGATCATGCCCTTTTCATGAACGACCCAAACCACCCAGCCGTAAAGTTAAGACTAAACGCTGGAAGAAGAGAGGAAAGGGACGAAAAAGTCAGAAACAACAGATTTATTAAATCCCTGTTATTCAGAACGTGCGAGTCGAACCCAACATCACTGGCCAAACTGGTTTGAACTTGAACAACTTACGCGGTTTGCCCAAACACAATGAAAAACTTCTTAATCTTCGCTTATGGAATGCACGATCTGCATGCAACAAAACTATTCAAATTTTCGACAACATAGTAGACAATGATGCTGATGTATTTGTAATTACAGAAACATGGCTAGCCGAGAATGACCGTGTTGTGATTGGGGAATTGCTCCCACAAGGGTATTCATTCATGAATTTCCCTAGGAAACTTGATCCGCATGGTGGCATTGGGATCATATACAAGTCTAATCTTAATATTCAAAAATCTCCAACTGACATTGAAACGCCATCTTTTGAACATGCTTCCGTCATAATTAAGAAACTTGGCATTAGACTTATCCTAGTGTATCGCCCCCCTCCGTCGACAGAAAATGCCGCAATTTCTTGAGGAGTTGAAATGCATTCATCGGCGAGATTAACATGGCCCCTGTAAAGACTTTACTTTTAGGCGACTTTAACATCCATGTCGACCTCCCATCCAAACCTGATTCTGCTCGATTCCTAGAATCGCTCGCTGAAAATGGTTTCCAACAGCATGTTCATCAGTCTACTCATAAGGACGGACACACTTTGCACCTGATCATATCTCGCAATGAAGAAATTCTTGTTACTAAGTGCCAAGTCTTGCCAACGCTAGGATCTGATCATGAACTTATTAACTGTGCAATAAATTGTGAGAAACCCCAACCTATGAAAGTTTCAAGTACTGTTAGAAATATAAAGGGGATTGATAGCGTTTCATTTGCTAATGACCTTGCATCAAGTTTGAGCGACCTGGACTTTGGTGAGGACTCTGCTGAGGAGATGCTTGGGAAGTTTGACTCTTCTATTCTAAGTGTGTTGAACACCCATGCACCTCCGCGGCAGCGTGCTCGCAGTATCAAAACATGTAACTGTTTTATTGATTTTTCACTACTTAAATGTCAAGTACTATAGACATGATATACATAATTTTAAAGCTAATTTCAAGCAGAATATTTTGGTTGAATATCTCAAAAATGATGATTGGCGACTTATTATTATTATTTGCACGTAAAACGTACCATATTGACCAGGTAAATCTAACTTAAGGAATTAAAATGATGCACAGGTTTTTCTCTCAAAATCACTTCCCATGGACTTGGGTGGGTTTTGTATTCATGTATTCAATTATCTTGCCATGTCGCCAAATAAACTATAACGCCAATTCAACTTAGCAAAAAACGGATGTCGACATGGCAGGATAATTTGTCACGTCAAGTTGACTTAACAAAAATTGTGAGTCAACATGGCAAGATAAATTATCATGCCAAGACGACTTACCAAAAAATAGATGTCGACATGGCGAGATAAATTATCACGCCGAGAGGACTTACCAAAAATGGATGTCGACATGGCTAGATGAATTATCACCCCCAAATCAATTTAGTAAGCAAGGCGATTCTCGAGCCAAAAATCTCGTCTGCTTTCGCGACCGCCTGCTTTCGCAATTCAAAAGCAATAGTGCCGCTTGAACCAGGCGGCGGATGACATGATCGAGCCGGCAACTAGTGAAACCGCCCGGCCGTATGGCAATTTGCATATACTCGGTTAGTTTTGTGGGGTTCATTATCGAACCCCAACGGTTTTAGCTTGTATTTATATTATTTATCAACATAGGCCTATTTGTTTGTGATATTTCAAGCGTTTTAAAATTTCAAAATAATCCCATTCAATTACACGGTTGACGATGAAAATTTACTGAATTTAGGGACTGCACGTCATACACCACCTGGCTTGAACCAAGTTTGTTGCAAATGGATTTAAACTGTTTGTTATTTTCAACCCATTTTACAAGTTGAACTCAAATGACCTTTGACCTCATTGTGTGACCTCGAACACCACCATTATATGAAAGTTCCCATAGTTCAGCCAATAAATAAAGATGTGCTGGATGTGTTAAATAAGCACTATAGTTGCCTTGAATTGGATATTTTTGGTTCAATATCCAGGGGGCCAGTTTTGTGAGAAAAGTGACCACTAAAATTGAGTTGGAACCAGGGGCCATTTCAGAGTTTCTGCGTGCCAAACGGCTCCCGTCTCCCACTTATTTTCACCCGTGATCCTTAGTCATTTCTTGTTGATCCCAATTCGTTCTGATGCATGACATAGTGTTCATTTTGATTAGGTATATTAGGGGCTGTTATTTTCTTCGGAATGGGGGTCGGGGTCATGAATATACTGGGGGTCATAGAATTTTATAGCAGGGTTATAACTTGCGACTCAAATCTTTCGCTCGCTGCGCGCACATTCTTTTAACTTACAATAAAAATGTATGCTTATTCTATAATGCCATGTCAACACCATTTTTTGCTAATATACCGTAACTCGCCATGTCGACATCTATTTTTGGTAAGTCGACTTGGCATGATTATTATCTTGTCATGTTGACTTACATTTTTTGTTAAGTCAACTTGACGTGACAAATTATCCTGCCATGTCGACATCCATTTTTTGCGAAGTTGACTTGGCATAATGATTTATTTCGCCAAGACGACATTAATTTTTGGTATGTCGACTTGGCATGATAATCTATCTTGCTTTGTCGATTTACATGTTTTGGTAAGTTGTCTTGGTGAGTTAATTTATATTGTCATGTTGACATAATGCTGATAATATATCGACATGGCAAAATAATTATCTTGCCAAGTCGTGGCACTTAGACGCTTCCGTAGCAAACAATACCAAGAACAGTTTGAAACATTTGATAAACCAAGTGACAAAGATCATCCAGAGTTGGGACTCGGGTGTGCGATAATAGGAAGCGAAGTCCTATTGAGTGACGACCTCTCTTTACAAGCCCCTCTTCTCTTTGTCGACGCATGTGATGTCTCATTTTGATAACTCGTTGAGTACGTTTTACAAAAATGTTGTTGTTTCAGCTCTCTTAACAACATAACTCAAGAACCACAGGACCTACAAAAGTTTTCTGTGATATTTGAATTCTTCTACACACTCGACTCGCTATGAAATGATCAATGCAATTTTTGACAAAGCTCACTACCATTCGCAAGATGATGTGAACTACCAAATCGCAACAGTTTAAAATAGTTGCTAACCTTAAAATAGTCAATTTAGTTTCCAAATATATATTTGAAAATGGTTTAGACTATTAATCTATGGTTTGAATATTTTATATTTTTATCTTTAATACATTGATTGGTAAGATGCATATTGATTGGAGAATTGCACCACAGAACCTCAAGTATGAGACACTAATACGTGTATTACAGACGTTGTCATAGCTTACCTTTTGAATGATAATATTTTTTCCGAGCATTGTCTAGAGCGTGTCTTTGTCTTCTATACGCTAAATAGTTCAAACGCGAAATTCCCTCGTCTATAATAAAGTCTTCACAAAGAGTAACACAGCTGTTATAAATACGCCTATAACTTCAGAACTAATAATTGTTTCCACAATATTTCTACATAGTAAGAAGGGTGATTTATTTACGCGCATTTTGATATCCCATTTGTCATATGTCGTTCAATATCAACAACACAGTTGTGATTTTAAAGAAATATACCCGATTTTAAAATGATTGATGCATTGTGGCACGTAAAACCCTCCATTATCTTCGTGCTGACTTCAAATCAATACATAGCTGCAACCTTTAAATTCGGGTATTTTTCTTTAAAAACGCCGCTTTGTTGTTAATATTGAACGAAATTAGACACGTGGGGTAACAAAATGCGGGTAAATAAATCATTCTTCTTTCTACATGTATGTTAAAATATTGTGAACACAATTATTAGTTCTGACGCTATATGCGTTTTTATAACAGCTGCGTTACTCTTTGTGCAGTCTTTCAGAGAGGAAAAAAAAAGAATTTTTGTTTTTACTGTATCCTTTAGCGTATGTGATAGATGACAGATAGGTCCAGTATTTGGAGTATGCCGTCGCATATTAGCCCTGTCTGTCGAACACAGTAGAGGATAGTAAAAACAAAATTTCATATCGTTTATTAGTCTCATTCTTATTCAGCATATAATATTTTAGCTCTCCCCACGCGGGTGTCGAATGTGCAGAAAACAAGTGTGTTTGTTTTTAATTCAAAAATTTCAGAATTGTACATTTTCAGGAATCAGCATGAAAAATGCATTAAAATGAGTATAAGCAAGCATAGTATTGGTTCAGTGGTTCTTAAAGATAGCTCTTGATATCTCAAAACTCGAGAACGCAGAGCATTAATAAATGCTATTTTATTTAGCAAATTGAAGTTACCGTCATGAAAACTCTCTGAAATGTACGAAACTTATTTACACTTTAAGTTGTGCGTATCTATGATCTCATTTGTGTATTACGCTCTATAACTCGCTCCATATATATCGACAAGCGTATTCCGCATTTTCCGTGACGCGGCATTTTTTCCATAGTTAACATTTGCATCGCATACATCATGTACGTAAGTATAT
Organism: Amphiura filiformis; assembly: GCF_039555335.1. Lineage (NCBI taxonomy): Eukaryota > Metazoa > Echinodermata > Ophiuroidea > Amphilepidida > Amphiuridae > Amphiura > Amphiura filiformis. The sequence goes on from NC_092637.1 coordinate 30,519,111, forward strand.
GAGGTTAGATTCCACGGTTTTCAGTTTTATAACACATACAAGTTTATTGCCATTATTATTTCCTCTTACTTAACAAGAAGAAAGAAAGAAGAGAAACTAGGATTAAAATTCTACCAGGGTTCTACCGGGATTTGAACCAACACCCTATGAATCGGTTCCATAGTCCAGAGCCTATGTCACTGTGCTACGAGCCGTTCTGCCAAAAAGGCGTATGTTAATCATACTTGCTGATTAATATCATGTAGGATTAACGACATGTAGGAACCAATGATAACTAATGGATGATACTCACATACCACTGACTTCCACTTCCACTGTGCACGCGGAACTTAACCTCGATACTTGATGCTGATATGGAAGGAATGAAGGACGAACTTTAACACTTTGATTGCAAGATAACATAGGACTCTAATGTTTAATGTTTTGTAAAACAACTGAAGCTATACACGGTGCCGTGATAATCAAACTAGCCCCGTATAGAGCTCTTTTCCCCCATACACAAATCCCCCGGATCCCGCGGAAACCTACTGGAACTAATACAAATACAAATGCAGCTTGAATCCATGCTCATTTTTGCATTTTTGCATTTTTGCATTGCTTTGTTTTACATTCTCATTCTATATAGAAGAAAGTCTACCATAGTAAACACAATAACAGATAGCTTCACATGAATAAAATAAACAAAATACTAAAGTGTTCATCAATCCCACGTCATTATTATTATTATTATTATTATTATTTTATTATTATTACACAAAACTTATAGGGCGCTCTACGGAGCACACAGCGCCTTACAAAAGCGACAAAAACACAACATAGCAATACACAAGCAATAATACAGAAAACAAAAAGAAATGCAGAAAAATTAACTCTGGAACAAGTGTGTTTTCAGGCGTTTTTTGAATATAGACACAGACTCCGATTCCCTGATGTCAACGGGGAGACTATTCCAAAGGCGAGGTGCAACAACAACAAAGGAATTATCTCCGACTCGTTTTTTAGATCGAGGAACAGCATATGATAACTGATAAGATTCAATCCACATAATAGAGACATTGCGATTTCCAAACGTAGACATCGGACGTACGTTGATCTATTCAAAACCACTCTCATTTATCAAAGCGAGGTCACGTATTTAGTTATTTTTGAAGATATTCCACGTGCGAATTCGACGTAGATACATCGTTGAAAATTCACAAAATTTGTCCATTTCACAATATGGTAAAGACAGTCAAAGGTAATGAACATACGATGGAAAGTCTAATTATTGTTATGATCCTTTTTGTTTGTAACAAATCATTATAATAAAGGTACAGCGATGTGTTAAAAATGGACTAAATTTAAACGCAATATTCATACGCAGAGATTGCCCATTGAAATGTGTGTGATACTTTGCGTACAAAAAATGACATTGCGATTTCCCATTTTGGATTCCAACGTAGAATAAAACGCAGATGCTACGTTGAAATATGCTGATTTTACCTCATGTCTTAGTCCATGCAACGCGCCCAATTTTCAGGACGAAAAAGTCTCATTTTGAAAGTAAAGTCATGATGTATGAATGTAGTGATCTTTAATCTACCAAAATATATGTTTTTGGGCAACTATAATATTTGGGGAGCACAAAAAACAATTAAGTAAATCAGCATGTAGGTCAAAATTTTAGTCAAAATCAAAAGCGGCCTATTTGATTATAGGCAGAGACTCAGCTTACTGTTATTTTTTTGAATCACTATGCCCTCTATCGATCTAGATTAGATTAGATCAAATATTATAGTCTCCATTCCAGCTGACTTGTTCTCCTTCTTTACGAATGAGCACAATCCAGTTTGGAACCGAGACTAGCAATATTTAACACCGTATTAACGTACGTAAAAACGTACGTGAAAACGTACGTTCCACGTGCTGCGTTTGGAACATCGCAATCTCTCTAATAATCCGTTGCTACGTTGAAAGGATACAATGCGCTATCTTCGCAAATATACCCTCTCATCATCATAGTTATTGTTGGTCGAAGCAGCCAAAAAAATCGGTTTTCATATCTAAATCAATATATTATGGAAAAATAACACTTTGATGTTTTGCAAAAGGTCATTCTAGAAATCATACTTTGAAAACTTGCTTGATTTATTGTTGTTAATGAGTTATGTACGTTTTACAAAAGTGTTGCTGTTTCAGCCCTCTTTACAACATAACTCAAGAACCACAGGACCTACACATTTATATCTGTGATAATTGAATTCTTCTACACACTCGCTATGAAATGATCATGCAATTTTTGCCAAAGCTCACTAGCATTCGTAAGATGCTGTGAACTACCAAATCGCAACAGTTTAAAATAGTTGCTAACCTTAAGTATTGAGGTTTTCTTTATTTTCGGCACACAATGAATGTGGCTAACGGATATTTATTCGGGAGAAAACTTTCTACAAATGTTCTAGGAAAATGCGATCAATTGTAATTCAACTGATCAATGTCAATCTCCAAAATTGGCAAAGCATAATTCATATCTTGTGTATATGTGTACAATGGGCCCGAGATAGACAAAATGATAAAGTGAAGTATAATTTGATACCGATGGGCATTTACCCGTATTTTTCTAGTAAAGGCAATCTCGTTGATGGGCCCGCATCGAATCTCAAAAAAGGAAAGCTAGAAATAGAATAATGAACTGATATTCTGAAGTCATCTTTCAACATGGCAATGCCGCCTTGACGCATATTCTCGAATCTGCTTTTATCTGTCATATGTGAAGTAATATGTCTATATGTGTTTTCGTGTGCGGCAACAACACGACCTGGTCCATGGAGGCAAAAGGCGGCAAATTTGAAATTTAGATCAAGGCGAAAATATGGAGTAAAACAATAAAATACATAAGAAAATAGACATCCCCAAACGTCATCACTTTAGAATCAAGTATGCTAGACCTTTGGTGTTTTCTGTATACACTAATGTTTGTATAAGGTAAAAAGTAAAGTAACGCAATTTTCAAGAATGCCTCCTTTGGCCTGCATGGACCAGATCGTGCCACGTGCCTCGTGCCTGCAAATAATACATTAGCATCCGTAATCATGGTTGTTTTCTTGTATGGGGCACTGTAATCCCGACGGCTTTTCAAGACTGGCTAGCTCCATCTGCCGGACGTAAATATTCTTCTGAATCTTCTCTTTAAAAAAAAAAGTGTAAAATTACAAATTGGTCGATTAAACATATAATTATATACCGTGATATTTGATAATAGTGTAAACTAGGGAATTTTCTCGCGTTTCGCGCGCAATCGTAACGGTAAATCGGGCCAACATGATGCCGGGATTTTTTTTTATATCTCTGTCCTCCTGACTAGTAACTATTGACCGTGGTGCACCACTTTCATCGCTTTTATGGTATGCACAGCGACGATATAGGTATATAGATCTTTGGATCGCCTCTCGTCTTGTTGGCCTTAGGAAGGGCGATCATTTCGGAATTTTACACCTTGCCTTTGATTGTGACATGAAGTTGCAAATTCATTCAGTGTCAGCTTCACCTGCATGTAGAAGGTGGCGCAGCGGTACGGGCTCTAGCTTGCGAGTTCGAGCCCCGGCGGTGCCATCGTGTTGTGCACTTGGGCAAGGCACTTTACCTCACTTGCCTCTCTCTACCCAGGGGTGAAATGGGCAGCTGTTAGGGATATTGTCCATTGAGCGCCACCCAAAGGTATGAGCATGCCTTGGGCATTGCATGGCAGCTGACATATTCTAACGACGGCGGAATAAATATAAAGCGCTTTGATACATGTGAAAGGCGCTATATAAATGTCAACATTTTTTTTGCATACTGTTTGATCTCGGGGCTTTGCTAGCTGTCAGTTTCTTGAGTGCCTCTAGCATCCCTTCCCTAACCTGGAGCTGAATCTGGATTATTTACTGCCCACCGCCCCTAAAGAGGAGTCACACGAGCAGGGTGGTGCTAATCTACAGATGCTTTGGTGGTTGCTTATTCTTTGCTTTCTTTGAAGTACTGTTTCACTGTTGTCTTAAACTTGTCCTTGTCTTCTATGTCTGTGATGTAATGTGGTAACTTATCATTCCAGTCAATAATAGTACGATTGATAAATGAATACTTCAAACAGTTTTTCGTAGCTGGTAGTTGAGTGAATTTACTGTGTCGAGAGGAGCGTTGGACCGGGCGCAGGATAGTATGCATTGGAATGGCGAGGTGACCCATTAGAGCTTGGTGGAAGACTGAGATTCTTGTTGTCATCCTACGTTCTTCGAGAGGCTCCCAATCAAGTTTGTCTTTCATGGTTGTAACCCGAAGGTTCTCTAGTCTGAATATAGAATGAAGGTTAGTGTGAGGGTTAGGGTTATGGTTATGGTTAGTATTAGGGTTAGGGTTAGGGTTAGCAAGTCTTATTCGGACTAGAGAGCCTTATTTATTATTCGAGCTAGCGAACCTTTTTCAGAATTCGGACTAGCGAATGGTAAATTACGTGTTCGGGCTAGCGAACCTTTGGGACTAAGGAGCCTTCGGACTAGGGAACCTTCGGACTAGAGAGTTGTCACCTCTCTTCCATGGTAAAAGGAGTTCATATCCGCCCAGTTGCATTTCCGTAGCTCTGCTACATCCTTGCGAGCCTGCGTGAGAAGTCACGGTCAAGATGTGGTTAGCGACCATTCTTAGCTAATTTTTTGCTAAATGGTTTATGCATCTTGGGCCACAGTACACACCGACATCGCCTGGTTAATAATTACTTTGTACAGCAGAGACACTAAAATCAATACCCGGGATCGATACACGTGAATGTGCTATGCACGATTTGATATTCAGACGATAAATCTTTGGATACCGGGGTAGAAAATACCGTGCGTATTGAGCTCAAAAACTGTCAAAAATTCTGATTTTATATGTGCCGAACTATAGCGCAGCGTAGGTCACTCGTGGAGGCAGTCTAAAAGCAGATGACCTCATGGCGTATACCATGCTCACTCACACACAGAGACGTCAGTGACCAGACTATTGTCAATAGCCGTAGTCGGATGTCCCTCGGTCCATTATGCGTCTCAAAACTATTAAACAGGTCGGAACAAAATGGCCATGCGTGGCTGTGGATTCATCCTATCGTGGCGATTTCTGCCATGAAGATATCGGGACGATGACACTGTGCAGTAGTCAGCAACAAATTCCTGTAAAGTAAGAGGCTTAACATGAGTTTATGACTGTGCATAGCGCACTATAAATCACTGTGTTTTCTTTTGTTTTTTCTTCTTTTTAGTAATAAGCAATTTGAAATTGATTGATATGGATGCTTGATTCCTTTTTATTCATGCAATGCTAAACACAATGGTCCGTATGTACAAAAGAGTTAGACCGGGTATAAAGTTAGACTTGGTCTAAGTGGAATTTAGTTCCATTAGGAATGGTCTTTTACTATTATTTCCTTCCAATAGTAGCCAGCAAATTCTGAAGATTTGAATGCAAAGTTCAAAAATAGTACAAAATGTAAAGGAAAATGTCCTTTCTCCTGAGACTAAATTCCACTTAGACCAGGTCTAACTTTAGACCCGGTCTAACTCTTTTGTGCATACGGACCAAAAGATGGAAAATGTGAAGGGTATAAGAAACACACATAATTCGATTGAAAAAAAAACTTTCCGTATAACAATCACCTGCCGGTTACCGTATGAATATATGTAATATGAACGATACATGTAATGCTGTCATGTTGCACCATTCTTGTTGTTGAACTGGATTAAGGGATCTGGAATGAGCGTTTTGAGCTTTCAAATAATTTTCATTTCTTGAAATTCACGATATAATACAAATTGTATGACAAATTATTAAAATTTGATATTTTTCACATTTTTGATACATAACAGTCCTCGAAGTAAATTATATAAATCTAATGATATATTCTTAAAGTGTATGTAGCTGGGAGGAAAAGCCGACGATCAATTGAAAATTTTGACCTTTCATATTGAAGATATGGATTTTTTTCCCAAAAGACCTCATTTTTTGGGTGTTTTTGGGGAAAAATCCATAGCTTCAATACGAAAGGTCAAAATTTTCAATTGATCGTCGGCATTTCATCCCACCTACATACACTTTAAGTATAAATCATCAGATTTATAAAGTTTACTTCGAGTACTGTTAAATATCAAAAATATCAATTTTAATCATTTGCCATAAAATGTGTATTACATTGCGAATTTCAAAAATCAAAATTATTTGATATCAGAAGGATATTCTTCGTATTCAGAATGCAATTCGATATGTCTGATGTGCTCTAATGTCCCACAATAAATACTGTCCAAACGTTCATACCCCATCCCTTAACTTACGTTTATAATTTGTTATTTATTTATTTCATTTTGAACTTTTTAAGACACTGCGGTAAAAGTCTAAACCTATTGCATAAAACATAAACACGCGATCATTATTGAAACATAATTTATAAATCTTGCAAACGACAAAGGTCTCACGTCTCTACGAGTATAATGTATACAGCTTATCTCATTTCATATTCAAGGACACTTTTACCTGCATGAATTATTCAATTTAATTCGAGGTAATTAGAAAGTATCAAGATATGAATCTTGAAAACGACTTTGAAAAAGATGCATAACTTTGATTCTCATTTCACGTCTCTTACGAGTATAATATATTAAAGATTGCAGCAGCCTCGAATTCGCCACCTGGATTCATCCTGGAGGCTCTATACACCATTTAATTGAGATCATATCGAGCCGGATTATGATCATCACATACTTAGTTTACTACTTACCAGCAGTCTTGTAACCACCTGTAATTTCCTATGGTTTTCATGTCACAAATTAAATTGCACAACGACATCAATTGCACACATGCATCGCCTAAATCCAATGTTTAAAGGTTGTGCAAGGTTGTACAAAGGTGGAACTGGGATCCAGGGCAGAGGAGGCTTAAAGGCATTCCTACAATGCACTATGATTGGGAAATTTGATCAATATAGCCTAATTTTAAAGGCAAAGTCCCCATTGCCACATCTACAAAATGGTAATTTTAAAACTGCAGCCATCGAGCTAATAGTTGAGACTTATAACTTATATTTGAATTTCTTACAGGAAACATTCATATTGTCCCACTGCATTAATTTTATTCATAAGTCTTAATGTTCTGAATGTTAAATAAAAGGATGAAAACACCAGATATTTGGCACACAATCCCAAATGCAAGGTATGGTCAACTGTGCCACACATGTACAAAAGCCAGACATACCAAGGTCAGCACAGAAACCCCATTGGGTTATGGGAATGCCTTTAAACATCCTCTGGATCCAAGGTTAGATACTGGTGATTTTCGGTAGCCTATGTAACCAAATACGTTCAAATGCTGCTGCTTCAGCAAATTACATAGAACAAAATCACTTTGGTCATGACGACAAATGGCTTGTTTCGAGATTATTCTTCTCATTAAATCATAAAATTAACTTGAATTAAATTGACGACAATTTCTAATTGTCACTCATGACTAGCCTTTGACAAAGCCGCGGGGTGAGGGTCAGGAGCAGTGGGCAAGGCCCGACAGCGAGGCTGATAGCTAACTCAATTTTTACTATGCTATACTCCGCCGCAGTCACTTTGTGGCTCGCGGTTAGTTGTGGTCAGTTGCCAGGCTTTGACACAGACCACAGGTAACACATGAAGACCTGAGCGCAAGAAGACCGTAAGTCCACTTGGCCCCTCAACATGTATACACTAAAGTTACGTATAGTTTTCTAGGGTTTTATAATGTTTAATACATGTTCCAGGGTGAAAACATCATGAAAGGTTGTGAAAGATTTGTTTTGGCCCCTGAACATGTATAAAATATTTCCAAACTATACGAAACTATATGCAACTTAAGTGTATACATGTTGAGGGGCCAAGTGGACTTACGGTCTTCTTGCGCTCAGGACTTCACATGACAATACATTGATATCTCATAAATGTTCTGTTGGAATAGTGGACAATATGATAACGGTTAATTACTGATATCGTTGATGCGGCCCAGTGGATTAAGACGGGAAAAATATCAATAGATTATTGTCTTTCTATACGCGACTCCCAAAAGAAACGGACGATATACAGTATAAGTATATCATCAACTCGTACTTTACTTTACTAGGCAATCAAATTGATGACCTAGTTGCTATCCTATTCCTTAAAGTAGTGAGGTTTTCTTTATATTTGGCGGAAATTGTGGCTTACAATTTTTTCAGGGGATGTTCTAGGAAAATGCGATCAATTGTTAATCAACTGATCAATGTCAATCGCATTTCGTGTTCTTACAAAAATTGGCCAAACATAATGCTAGAAGATGTATTTCGGTTATTCAGATCTGTATACATTTGGCCTGAGAGAGACAAAATACAGTGAAGTATAATTTGATACCGACGGGCATCTACCCATCTTTTTGTAGTAAAGGCAATCTCGTTGATGGACCAGATCGATCGAATATCAAAAAAAAAAATTGAATCATGAACTTTATATTCTGAAGTCATTTTTGTAACATATCAATACCGCCTTGAAGCATGTTCTCGAATCTTCTGTTGTCTGTCATATGTGATCATCCATCTCAAACCGCTCGTTAAGTCGGCAAATTGTATTTCGAGTTACAGTGCAAAATGTGCATATTTATGTAATGTTTGTCCTACATGTTTCTCATTTTAGTGTCAGTCAAACGCCAATCTTTAATCCTATTGTTGAAGAAGATAATAAGCTTATACTTATGTATAGAGTTAGTAAACAGCTCTAGTCTTTGTTTGCTTTGGCCAAATCCTGTTCAAGTGGTGGGTTAACAATGTCAACCACCCACTGCCTCATTGATGTTTACTATCATATGGTTTATGAGAAGGCTGGTAATGTTAGCACTCTTGTCCTTACGGACCATACCAAAGCCTTCGACATGATAGACCACAGAATTGCTGTCATCAATTTGCTGAAGATGGGTGTCTTGCCTGCCATTGTGGAGTGGGTGATTGACTTACTTTCCTCCCGTAAACAAACGGTTAAATACAAGCAAACCTTTTCTGAATGGGTTACTCTCTCACAATTGCCAGTCATTTTTTTGTTGTTGATATTGTTCCAAATCCAGTCAAGTGCAAATCTTAAAAGGGCATTTCGTGATCCACAGCCTCATCCCCCAATTTTTATATCACTGGAAACCTCTGGCTGCATAATGTTTTTGTACACAAAATTTCTTGCAGATTAATTTGTTTAGCAAAGATATCGTGAAATTTGAAAAATCAGAATCAACTGAAATTTTGGGAATAAGCTTTTTTCGTGGATATCTACTGAAAAATGTCATAAAAAGAGGATGCTAGGATCACGAAATACTCCTTTAAGTGTTCTTATTTATTTTCATGTTTTTAATGTTTGAGTATTTTAATTATAATGTATGTATTTTTCATAATGCTGTTTTTATTGTAAATGTCATTCAATTCAGCCGTGGCTGCTATTTGATGTTTAATAAATATGCAATATTTAATATACTCCTACACATGGTGGTTTGCGGTTAGCAATCAGTTACCACGCTGTGACACAGACTACATGTAAGTCATGACAATATATATCTCCTAAATGCTCTGTGGTAATGGTGAAAAATTGATAACTGTTATTTACTGATATCTTTGATGAGGCCCAGTTGATTAAGACGAAAAAACAACACAAAATTAAGACGCACTTCAAATTTTTTTATCACAACTTTGACGTTCATCAGGAGACTGGCAACCCAAGTTGGCCTGATGAAGGTCAAATTTGTGACCAAATTTGAGGTACGTCTTTATTTTGTGTTGAGATCATATGTTTAAATCATTAGTTATGACGTCTACCAACACAGATGAACTTTCATGCTAGTATCAGTAGATTTCGTTTCATACGCGACTCCCAAAACAAAGGGTCGATATACTGAATATTTAGTATCATCGGATACCAGGAGAGATTCGTGTACAGATTACTGTAATAATTATGCAATCGAATTGATGATCTGGGCTATATATTCAAGAAGAAGGGAGAAGCTGACTATGATCCTGGTGGTATTATTACAAAGGACTACGTGACGTGTCAAGTCGCTTTTGTACTAGGTATCTGTAACCAAGAACTAAAGTCACATGTTTGTTTTTGGAATGAATATATAATCATTTTTTGCCTTAAGGGATCTGGAATAAGCGTTTTGAGCGTTTTGACAGTATTTTTTGTGGGACATGAGAGCACATCAGACGTATCGAATTGCATTCTGAATACGAAGAATGTCTTTCTGATATCAAATTATTTTCATTTTTGAAATTCACGATATAATACAAATTTTATGACAAATTATTAAAATTTGATATTTTTCACATTTTTGATATATAACAGTCCTCGAAGTAAATTTTATAAATCTAATGACATATTCTTAAAGTGTATGTAGCTGGGAGGAAAAGCCGACGATCAATTGAAAATTTTGACCTTTCATATTGAAGATATGGATTTTTTCCCTAAAAGACCTAATTTTTTTTTTTTTTTTTTAAAAAATATCCATATCTTCAATACGAAAGGTCAAAATTTTCAATTGGTCGTCTGCTTTTTATCCCACCTACATACACTTTAAGTATAAATCATCAGATTTATTAAGTTTACTTCGAGTACTGTTAAATATCAAAAATATCAAAATTTTTAATCATTTGCCATAAAATGTGTATTACATTGTGAATTTCAAAAAATCAAAATTAGTTGATATCAGAAGGACATTCTTCGTATTCAGAATGCAATTCGATATGTCTGAAGTGCTTTAATGTCCCACAATAAATACTGCCCAAACGTTCATACCCCACCCCTTAAGCAATTCAATGAACATCTCCTCAAATCAAACCAACCCTTAATTCCTTGTGTTTTGTTTGTAATAATCTATGAAATAATCTAGAGATTGCTTTATTTTGACTCACAAGTCACGGTTAAGTAACATGATCATATGTGGTGTGATCAAACAAAATCAGTCTAAAGTAGGACATTTTCAATTTTCAGTTTCTTACAGGATTGAAAACAGCATTTGCAAAGCTACATTTTGCAGAAAACCATATTGGATTTGAACAACTAGATCAAAAGATATGGGCAATTAAAGGGTTTTCAAAACAATTGGAAACAGAAAGAAATACTTCCTTTGTTTGGCTATATCTCTCAATCAATGTTTCCGACTTCAGACTGATTTTGCTTAATCACATCACATATGTCGTCTTCTTTTCTAGACATACATACTTTGAATATACTGGAAGTGAGAATTTTGACATTCACAGCTTGTTGATTTGTTAAATCTTTATTGAGGGATTACCTACAAGGGATTACCTAAAACAGTGTCAAGCACTGTTTTTAAGCAAGCAGGCCCACGATACAATAAAGCTTGATGAAGTCGACTTGTGCATATGAACTAGATTCAATTTCTCTATGCTGAATAAAGATAAGAGATACGATACTCCTTCAATAACGCAGATGATATTAGCAGTAGACATTCTAGCCTCATTTTGGAGCAAATTGGTACGTAGTCGACATAATACGCAATAAATAAGGTAGCAATTTGTGAACCAAATCTCAGAGCAAAATTGTAGATATTAAAACATTAAGGGATCTGGAATGAGCGTTTTGAGCGTTTCAACAGTATTTTTTGTGGGACATGAGAGCACATCAAACATATCGAATTGCATTCTGAATACGAAGAATGTATTTCTGATATCAAATAATTTTCATTTTTTGAAATTCATGACATAATACAAATTTTATGACAAATTATTGAAATTTGATATTTTTCACATTTTGATATATAACAGTCCTCGAAGTAAAGTTTATGAATCTAATGACATATTCTTAAAGTGTATGTAGCTGGGAGGAAAAGCCGACGATCAATCGAAAACGTTGACCTTTCATATTGAAGATATGGATTTTTTTTTCCAAAAGACTTTTTTTTTTTGGTGTTTTGGGAAAAATAATCCATATCCTCAATACGAAAGGTCAAAATTTTCAATTGATCGTCGGCTTTTCATCCCACATACATACACTTTAAGTATAAATCATCAGATTTATAAAGTTTACTTCGAGTACTGTTAAATATCAAAAATATCAATTTTTAATCATTTGTCATAAAATGTGCATTACATTGCGAATTTCAAAAAATCAAAATTATTTGGACATTCTTCGTATTCAGAATGCAATTCGATATGTCTGATGTGCTCTAATGTCCCACAATAAATACTGTCCAAACGTTCATACCCCACCCCTTAAGGTGACCGTAATATGTGCAAGAAGGTTCTCTAAAGTCAGACATTGACGGACCTTTATAGCTCTTTATGTTTATCCGTCTTAAGTAAATCGAATATATATATATGAATACCTAAATACAAAACCCACCCAAGTCCATACTTTGGACAAATTTATTTAAGCATGGGAAATTGCTGCTTATACATATGTCTATCATATATATAAAAGAACAACACAAATCCACCCTCTACGTGCGTCTATTGAGCATGTGAAACCCCCAAACCACCCAAGTCCAGGATTTTGATGGTTTTTGCACACATATTATAGTGCCCGCGCAAGATGGCTGACGTGCTAAACTGAGGTGATAGCAACAGTGATGACGAAATAAGTGGTAAAAACGCTGAAATGAAGCTGAATGGGCAGAGAACAAGAAAAAAATACTGAAAGCAAAGGGTAAATAATAATAGACTTACTATGTAATTAAAAAAAACCACGGCGTACAAAATGACCCACCACGAAGTCTCTGAAATGCTAATCGTCATACCTACAGTTTAACCAAATCATTTGCATGTAAAATTTGCCCTATTTACCGGGTAAATCTAACTGAAGGAATTAAAATGATACACAATTTTTTTAGTTTTCTCAAAATCACTTTCCATCGACTTGGGTGGGTTTTGTATTCAGAAATCGTCTTTTTAACATAGCGATGGCGCCTTGCCGCAGTCTCTCCAATCATGAGCTCTTTGGTGTATTGTAACAAGTAAAATCGATCGCATTAAATTACAATCATTATACAACTTTTAACAAATATCTGCCCTTTGGCTCCCAAATAATTAAAATATCATCTGTAATCATGTTTTCTCATAGTAACTGCATGCTGAAGGAAAGATATGCTAATGGTTAGAACTAGGCGTGATTTGGGCTTCTCTCTGCCCTGCCCTTTTGGATCGCTCTCAAAGGTAATGTTAATTCCAATACCTAATCTATTCTATAATATGTAATAAGTTGTGTAGCTCGTGGGTATGCTAACAAAATTGAAATTGATTAATATTAATGAAAATATGATTCATTCAATTTATTTAGCTAATTTGGGTTACAATACCAAACAGAATAAAAGGAAATATAAAGCAATCGCAAACTACTCACGGTTGTATGTTGGCATGGAAAACTAAGTCATTTTAAAGAAAAGTTGAACAATGATGGCGCTATTTATCTTTACATGCATCTTTACAAGACACTTCTATAATAATGGTATTAGAACATCAGAAACAAGACTTACAAATAGCAGGGGAATTTTCAAAAATCTTTTTATCATGAAAATAATGTAAGGAATAAGTCAAATGATTTGGCTAATTTAAATATAAAACATATGTAATTACGCCCTCAATGTACACACGAATGCACAATTTATAGAATTAGCACGATATCACTTTTAGCTGTTTAAGCCTAAAATTTGGTTATACATGATGTTTTGTTTGAAAATCTAATAAATGATCCCATCAAACAACCGTGTCAGGATGCCTTCGATTCCCAAGTCACGTTTCCGTGTATTCAGCGTATCTTATTTCATAATCTTTGAGGGAAACTAATGCGTACATGTATTCCCCAATGACACTCAAGGTAATTAGTAAGTATTATGATTTGAATTTGATAGATGCGCTTATTTTTAATTGTAACTAGATAATATGAAGTCACATAATTTGTGCGAATCTGGTTGCTTACTGGTTCATCATCTCGGAAATGAAATGGCTTCTGTCATTCTCCAAACACAAATTGTTTATTTTACGAGAGACAGACAACAAATTTGTAACGACTAATTTTGATTAATCCTAAACAGGATTTCTTTAGTTGTATTTCTGTGCTATTTATGTCATATACTATTTTTTGCAATCAGTTTGTTTTTTGCAATTATTTGTTTTTTGATATATAAAGTCATATTATTATTATACCATTTTCATACAAAATAGATTAGTATTTCTTTGCCGTAAAATGTTAGCTTTTACTGTCGGATATATCCCCTTTGACTTTTGAGCCGATGTCGCCAATACGTATCACTCCTTCGGTCGTGTTATGGTACGATCCTTTGTTGTGTAGATCTCGGTGGTCCGCACGCCATTACGTACTGTGTTATGAACATCGTGTATAATGCGTTTGACTAATAATTCCATCGTAATAATAAACGACGGGTCCCGGGTGTTATTCAAAATCTCTTATTTTGACAGAACTACAGCACCTAGAGTCTTTATTCTTGCGGGGCATGTTGGTTTATTTAATAAAGTAAAATATAATCGTGTACAAAAAGAATTTTGAAAAATATTGAGTGCGTCCTCCTCAGCAAATGTTATAATATGACTTTAAATGATTTATTTAGTTTGATATTTGAATCAATATTTTTGAAGGAAGCTAAGTTAGGTCGAAATAGGTTTTAATTTAATGTTTAATTACAAATTACATTAAAACATAACATTAAATATCAAGTTTGAAAAAGTAACCAAATCAGTTTTAAAAGATCGTAAATTATGGGTTTAAAGGTGGGTAACCTGATTGACAATCTCATCCCCCCCCCCCCCACTTTACCTCATCAAAATGCTGATTTTGGTATCAGATGAAAACTCATATTTTTCTCATAAACATATTAAAATTTGGCGTTCCAAATCGGTATATTTCCGAAGAAATTATCAAAAAACTGTCGAATTATGGTATACCATATTTGAGACTAATTAGGCAGTTTTTTGATGATATCTTCGGAAATACACTGAGTTGGAACTTCTAATTTTAATATTTTTATGAGAAAAATGGGCCTTTCACTTGAAATCAGTATATTACATGATCATGATCATGATGATGATTATCATTAATAAAAACACTGTAAACACCAATATCACGCTGTATAAATGTTGGTAATTCCATTAGGAATTAGTCACATTTACAAAAAACATTTACATGCTCTGTTTGCATGAGTGCTTGAAAGGGATGACATTTTATGTTATACGTAAGTTTTAAAGAATTTCATTTTCCAAATATATCAGGTCAGCTTCCTTTAAGATGCATAACTTTGATTCTCAAATCATGTCTCCGCGAGTAAAATGTATTCAGCGTATCTTATTTTATAATCTAAACTACAATACCTGTCATAATTGTTCGTACAATTTAACATGGGTACTTCAAATATGTCCCCCATTCCCACCGATCAATGTTGGTTTTTTTTGGTCATGCACCCCTAGAAACATCCAACATTGATTGGTGTGGCAGGGGGGTTGTAGTAATTGGAAATGGTTCAGACTTCACACCAAAGAAAGCGAGATTTTAATATGTCAAGTATAACAGAAATACGGTTTCAAACAGTCCTACTGTGACACAAGTGTTCGAACTATATATTTATGTCCGGGATTGTAGGTAACTAGAAAGTATCATGATTTGAAGTTGGTAGATGCGTTGCGTGCTAGCCATGCGCTTCAACGGAAAAAGTTGAAGTTTTGAAATATTTTCTCAAAATATCAAGAGTTATCTTTAGAACTACTGAACCAATACAAGGCTTGTTTGTACTCATTTTAATGCATTTTTCATGCTGATTCCAAATATGATCATGAAAATTTACATTTACACGTGAAATTAATAGTAACTAGATATATGAATTCACAGAATTTGCGTGCCTCTTGTTGCTTACTGCTACATCATCTCTCAATCTAAACGACGTTTGACATATTCTCCACGTATTATTCGTATGCAATACAAAATGGTTATTTTACGAAAGACAGTCAACATGTTTTTTTATGTCTAAAGTTTCTTGCAACCAAAGGCACACAACTTCTGTAAAGTGTGTTGAGGCTTGTGATTTAACGTCTAGTTGTTGTGCCTGTGCGTAGTGCACTATAAATCACCTTTTTTAATTGTATTTCAGTGCTATTCATGCTATACACTATTTTGTGCAATCAGTCTTCATAATATTGAATTATTCAGTGGCGGCACCGGGATTTTTTCGGGGGGGGGGGGGCTATATATGCAAAGTGAATTTCAGGTGGGCACAAACAACCAAAATTGCCGCAAAAAGTGGACATTTTCGCAATTAAAGATGAGATGAGAGCGTTTTCACTTATAAACCCATTGACATTCATGGGTGTGCCTGATGAAAGTGTTTTCATTTATGAATCTGGGTATGTTCTAAATAAACCCACAAACCTTTTGCACACATTTGATAATCAGTTAACAGAATCAGGTTAACACATTTACCACTCTTAGAGTGAGGTCAGAGATACGTTTTATGTATATTGAAAGTATAAAAGATCATACTTTCATTTCTGGAATTGTGCGTCCATTCAGTGGAAACCGCCTTTAAGAAGATCATCAATCAGACACCGTATCGCGCAAGTTCTTCATCAATGTTTTCTGAGAGCATAGTCATTTATTGTACAAGTTTGATGACAAAGATGAAGCAAACAATCAAGTGAAGAAGGTTAGGCAAATATACACTACTCGCAGCTCGTCAAACCGCTATACAACAACGCCACCAACGATTTTGTAGCAAACATGGCTCCCAATTAATGAAACCTACCTGACTTCAAAGAAATGCCTCTCTTGAGAATACGTTGATACAGTAAAGTATTCGTAACGTCTTATTCTTAAATTGTGAAACGGAACAGCTTCAAAAAGGAGGTTAATAGCTATCTAGGCGCCAACCCGTCAGCTTTATCGTAACGATAACAGCTGTTAATGTCTTGATATGTCTTGACATAAAAAAAAAAGTCTTATTCGTAACGTGTACTTTAATCAGGCAATCGCATTGACGATCTGGACCGATACAGGCACTATAAGAAGGGAGAATAATCCTGGTGGAAATCTTTAAAAAGACATATAAATTCGCCTTTAGTAGTATATTCTTGGCCTAGAATTTTGAATAAGCCATGGGTTTTTTGGATGTTAGCCGCCATATCTTCCTATTCTAATCTATAATATGTATATTTCTTTCGCAGGCTGCCTAAGGTAATTCAATAAAATTTAACCACACCCTTCCTTATGTATTGCTTGTTCTAATTTAGGTTAAGAACCATTATACATACGAATCCAAGAAAGGGCTTTATTTAGACTCTCAAGTCACGGTTTAGGATTACTACCGGCATATTCTATCTTCTTCTTGCACCAATTATTGGAGGTGAGAAATTTCACATTGACATTTGTGATGAATTCAATATATACATATTCATAAACTAAGCTGTGCACAAAAGGTATCCGTACACTTAAAACAAAAGCAATTGTGTTTCTACTGGGGAACGGTTGGCGCGTAATGTGGTTTAGTTTAGAGTGTTACCGGTTAATGTGCTCAGTGGAAACAGATCGGTTCAGAGTGATGCGGTGTGGACACCCGGCAACCGTGATCCACCTCATGCGGTAGACCATGTGGTGTGACACACGGAATTTCTGTCAGTGGAAACACAACGGTTAACGGTTGCTGGGTGTTGAACTTCTTTTATGTACATGTTATGTATCACATCGTGACCTTAAAAGCAGCTTGGGGGTCGGGAAAATATTTTCAGTACTTCCGGTACACATTGCACCCCTTATTTTAAGCATCAGTAGAAACGTGCTGGTTGTTGCCTGAATCGGATCGTGGGTTACCAGGACAAATACAGAGTGCTCAGTGTAAACACGCAGGAAGATACTGAACCTAAAGTACCAAATTAAGTAGTTAACAGATGGAGAAGTCTACGTACTTTGATACCTCTTTCAACACCACTTTCTTTACCAAACTTAAACCAATTTTAATGAAAAAAGAGAGCATTTCAAAAGGTTTTCATAGACTTTCCTCTGAAAACACGCAAATTATGACCACAGCGAGCAAGTGTTGATCTGTCACGCTGCATGGAGCCGTTACAAAAGTCGATAGAAATCGCCCAGGAAGGAGGAAATATCACAAATTTGTCACTTTTGAAGAGCTCTCCCAGGCCCGTTTAAAGTTTTGTTTAAAGTGGACTTTTTTTTGTCCAAAAAAAGCGCAAGTACTGAATTTTTTTACCCCGCACCAACCTGCGTACGGGCCTGTGCTCTCCTTTCCAATCAAATTGGTATTAAGGCGTGGGGTATGGGCGAACTTGAAGTACAGGTATCTGGAGAGGGGAAGCAACGTGTTACCCCAAATCACAGCGGCAGGTAGTCACTGGGCCGCCGAGTGCTAATATATATTTATTTTGGAAGGTTCGTGTTTGTTTTAAATTTTGGGGCGTTTTCCCAAAATTTGATATTTTGGTGATATTTCAAAAGCGACATGCCAAAGACAACTCTTTGGGCACATAGTTTGTTATTGTTATTGCAGTTCTTTTCCACATCTGCTTGGGTGATTTAGTAATATTATATATTTTATGTCTGCAATTTGGCGTTTTCAATGCAATTTAAGCTGATCATGAAATTAAGAAAAATATCTGCTCACGCTGCTTTTAGAATTTTTACCTGATCGTCGGCTTTTGCAGGCAACAGAATGCAGATTGGCTCACGATAGATGTCGTATTCCTCTATGTGGATCTACCGTTAACGTTCGCCTAATGGCGCTATGGAGTTTATAGAAATGAGAGAGCGCCCTCCCTGCAAAAGCCCAGTATCATCACTGAAAATTAAGGGCGCGTGTCGTTAAAGCATGAAACCTATCGACACATTCAATTATGACCAAGGTCAAACAACAAACGATATTCATGGTAATCATTCACCTATTACGTAGTGGCCCAGTTAGCAGAGCATCAGACGAGGATAGAGGGAACTTTAGATGGTCTCCCATGCAGAAATTTTTGACAAATTTGCTTTAGAATGCCTGTCAATGTTTTTCTTTTCTGATTTGGGGAAATAGTATTTCTTTTTGCTTAAAATCTGTTAATTTTTATTTGTTTAGGTACTTTTTTTCTCTATTCTGTTGATTTTATCTTTATCGTTTTTTATTTATTTATTTATTTTATTTGTTTGTGTCTTTTTTCACGATTCTTTGTTTCTCTGTTGGTTTTATCTCTTTTCATTTCATTTTGCTTTGTTTCTCTTGTATTTAACAATTAATATGGATAGTAACTACTATGGTATAATGGGTTCTTCCCTGAAACTATATAAAAGCAATATTAATTATTATCATTATTGTTAAGTTTGTCGGTTTTTATTAAATATATAGTATAAACCCATAAAACCCTCACATATCAATATCTCAGCTAAAAGTATTCTAATAGGTTCAATATTGGATAAGAGTAATGTCCTACTAAAGGGCTCTGACTGGCAAAAAAATGGACATAAAATCATTTTTACTTTTGGAGTTCTGACCCCCCAAAGTTGGTCCTGGATGGACGAAGTTGCATTTTGAGGGTCCTACATCTTTTAAAGTAAATGAGTTACAAGTTTTCTGATGCCAGATTTGAATTCTACACAAATAAGTACCCCAGGATACATACTTTTAAAAGTTGTAAAGGGTTCCCTTTATACATTTATGGACCTCCAAACGTCGTCTTTCGCGTTGCGACACATTTTTTACGCTGACCCCCCTAAATTTCAAATTGATGCCACGGGAAAATGAAATGGAGTATGAAGCTCAAATTTTCGGGATTTTACTTTCTCATCAATTTCTACCACCACACAGAAAAAAAAAAATTGAAGAGGTGCTGCGGTGCACATCCCTGGAGTTGACATGGAATGGGTCAATGGCAGATTTACCAAAATGAGTTAGGTATGAATCGATCTGCAAATTAAGGACAATGACATTTTGAGAAAGAATACCTGCCCCCCCAAAAAAAAAAATCACCAAAACATTTACCACTCTAGTAATTATTAACCTAGAGCGTTTTTATAGTGAGCCAGATTATACGTTATTCGGCGTATATTAGCGTATAAGTATACTGCAAAATCAACAGAGGTTATCCGTGTTCTATAAGCTGCATATCCCAGTAAACACAAAAACGTTTTAAAAACGTTTTAAATAAGTTATATTTTGGCTTTTGGTTTAGGTAAAAACGCTTTAATAACATTAAAATGTCGGGTTATATAAAGGTCATGATAACGTTTTAAAACGTTTTGTATGAAAACACACTACAACAATATTTTTAAATGTTTTCAAAAAATGTTACTGTAAACTATTTTTGCAAACATTTTTGCCAAATATTGTGTCAATACTTAAATAACATAATGTTAAAATATTTGAACCCAGCAAACACAGAAATGTTCTTAAAATGTTTTTTTCAAAACCTTTTAATAACATTTAAATGTCGGGTTATATAAAGGTCATGACAACGTTTTTAAAACGTTATTGAAAATATTTTGGGCAAACATTTTTCGCAAAATATTTTTTCAACCCCAAAATAACATTTTGTTTAGAATGTTTTGTATCAAGTTTTCAAGAATGTTTTTTGGAATGTTATTAAAACGTTTTTATACCCTTTATATAACCCGACATTTAAACGTTTTCTGTAAAACATTTTTGTTTGCTGAGCAGTAGATTACCAAAAAATGTTTTTTAAGGTTATGAAAACGTTTTATACTCTTAATATAACCTTTATTTAACCCGACATTTAAACGTTTTCTGACAACCTTTTATAACCTTTTGCGAATGATGTCGAAAACGTTTTGTGTTTGCTGGGATCCTATCAGCGACCGCTATACCTTGTTTAGGACTTTCAAAAGAAGTACCTGCATGTGCAACCATCATTGTTTCAAAATAGCCCGCCAAAGTCATGCAGGTAACTCCGAGGTCGTGCATTGAATTGGTTTGAATAAGGTATACTACGGGAACAGTCGTTAGAAGTCACACATGAGTAAAGTGGATAACCTCTATTGTTATTGCAGTATAATCTTTCCGCATACAGCCACTATAATAACACTCTATGTAACCTAACTGTTTGATCACGTCACGAAAGACTCTAACAACACGTATCCTTAATGCTGTTGGGGTTTTGTAAGGATGGCGCTCTCTCATTTCTATAAAGTCCATAGCGCCATTAGGCGAACGTTTACGGTATTGATGATAAAATTACTTTGAATTCCTTGTAACAAGATGATAACTTACCTCTGTTTATAGGGTTCGTCGCTGTGGCATGGAAAAGCCGTGGCACGACTAGCGAGAATGTGTTCATATTTCCCGCATGAAAGCTTGCGTCAGCGCCTAAACTATACTATTATGGATACGTTGGTTGCCCATTATCAAACATGTGCTGTGATTGGTGCTGCTCTTTGTATAATGCCAGAACCGATTAGCAAGCCGCCAATATCCGACCTTGTTACAGACTCTTAATCTGTTATCATGGTTATAAAGCATACAGATAAAAGACATATTGGTTTAGAAGCTGGTCAATGGATAATCCGTCAGGGCACACACCAGTTTGACTATGTAGTGAAATACCCAATCTCATCTCAGCCCCGAATGCATACATACCCACCCGAAAACCAATAAAACACACCAGTCTAAATGATTCTTGTTTTGTTCATTAAAGTTACATGTTTTAATCATGGTATAGGTGCGGCCACACACGCAAGCTATCTCGCGCTCTACATCATATAATATCTAATATACAATACAATACAATTATTATTATAATTATAATTAACATTATTCTTATTATTAACGTTGACATTATACATTATCATTGACATTGTTGAAATTCTGGCGCATAAACTGTTAAATAATATACTCACTTTAACAAATCCTTTTGCCTGACATAATTGCTGCAAATTCGCATATTAAAAAATTAATAAATGAATTAAACAAATCGTGAATTTTTGATATTCAAAATATTAAATACTTTCCACTTTCCACTGCTGATTCATATTCAAACGAAAACCGTCATGGTTTTTGATCATTTCGTGATCGAATAACTGCGATTCAACGCATATCAACTGACACTGAAGTGGAACTGTCCAAGGATATAAAACACGAAACAGGTTATATTAACCACGAGTTTATCATGAAGATAATGACCTTAATCTACCATTCACTACACAAATAAATAATAACTTTATCACATAAACATGGGAAATTAATAAATGGCTGACTTCGTGATCCAAGAGTGTCCTTTTGACAAATGTATACACTTAGAAGTATAGGAACGAGAAAAATGATTGAAAAGAACAATAACCGAAATTGGTGGAATGAAATATTCAGATTTGCAATCATCAAAAGATGCGAATGATAATGGCATCATAATACATGCAATGAAACCAATGGCAAAACTCAAACGACCTTGGGATAGGCGAAAACAGAGAGAAAACCTGAACAAATCAGGGGAAATACTCTGGAAATTCCTATCCGGCCCCCGATGGCGACCAAGCGGTAACAGAACGACGAACATTTTTGGAATGCTCCAAGGTCAATCACTAATTTAGAAAATTCAATATTTTTGACAATAACGAGCGAACAAGAGCAAAATATATCTCCTAATCTAATTATTACAAATTATGAACTGCATGATATACATGTATATATATAGGACCCCGGGAAAAAAATGAATCGTGTGGAGTGGTGACCGCGAATGACTGATACACCCAAATTACTCCAACACAAAAACTTCTCGCATCACTACCCCATTTGCATAACACTAACTGATCGATCTCACACTTACGAAGAGATAACAATTCCCTTCTAAACACGTAACGAAGTGAATTTATCATTATTGATTAGGCGCGGATATTAAATGCACAGCTCCTTTGCGTGTATAGCAGAAAATTATAGATAATAAAATGTTTGGAATTTAGTAACTAAAATACTAACTGCATTTTGCATTATGTATTTATTTATTTATTTACGGGTCATATGTCTATTTATTTATTGTTTATTTACTGACATTTGAATAACATCGTACATTAGATAAATATCAGTATTGATTTATTCAGCAATATCAAGGACTACTATCAAACATCTCACAGCAAATAGCTAGTTGGCTTAGTGGTAATGCATTGAGTTTCAGAACCGCGAGGTCACGGGTTCGATTCCCAGCTCTGCCTAATTTTTTTCAAGGCTGGGAAAAATATCAATTTCTGAACTGCTAACTTATTTGGCGCGCGATCTGAGCTATTCCTTTTCTGATGGCTGTGTCTCTTGCAGGCACACTCCCTCTGGAATCCAAACCAGGTTCCTGCCCATTACCCCTCCCTTAAGCAATAACGTCGCATTATACAAAATGAGGTATCAAAATAAGTAGAATTAAATTACCAATCCAATTGATTATTTTATTTCGTAATGTAGATTCCTTTTTTTTATAATATATTGATTTTGTTTTAAGTGTACGGACTTTTTGTGCGCAGTATAGTTCAATTTCTCTGTACTGAATGAACATTAAGAGATAAAAAATAAAAAGATGCCTTCAATAATGCAGTTAGCTATGGTATAACGCTTAGTATAGCCATGTTTAAGGGTATACGATGTATTGTTGGTCGAAGCAGCAAAAAAAAGTAGTTCACAGCATCTTGCGAATGGTAGTGAGCTTTAGCAAAAATTGGATTGCTCATTCATAGTGAGCGTGTAGAAGAATTCAAATATCACAGATATACTTTTGTAGGTCCTGTGGTTCTTGAGTTATGTTGTAAAGAGGGCTGAAACAACAACACTTTTGTAAAACGTACATAACTCATTAACAACAATAAATTAAACGAGTTTTCAAAGTATATGATTTGTAGAATGAACTTTTGCAAAACACCAAAGTGTTATTTTTCAATAATATATTGATTCAGATAATGAAAATCGATTTTTTTTTTGGCTGCTTCGACCAACAATACCTCGTATACCCTTGAAGTGGATGAATAATAACTTTAAAAGCTACACAAATTTAAAAAGTTGTGTAGCTTTTAAAGTTATTATTCATTCAGAGATTTATAAGAAATACAATGGGATACCAAGCCAAAGGGGTTATATAAAAGTACTAATACTAAAATATCTGACGGGTGCTTCAGTTCAAGTAATAATACCATAACATTTTAGCAGGAATTAATATCAGGGACCGTAATCCATAGGTTTCTTTTGTTTAACTATATTTTTGACAATGAGTGCGTAGGCGTATTTGAGTGCGTCATACAGAATATTGCACCTTCCTGCGGTGATGATAATCACTGTGTTACGTAAAACAATGTAAGACAATGTTCTGATGATGGATCTAAAACTGCAAAACAGATTATTCCACAGTTTTCCCTACGGATTATTGTTTTGTAGGGCGCCTGAGTGTCGTAATTTTAAGTTAACTGACTGTTAAAGGAATCGGATATTAACGTTCGCACAGTATTTTTTGTGGGAGCTGAGAATGAGTACACCATACATATCGAATTGCATTCTGAATGCGAGGAATGTCTTTCTGATATCAAATAATTTTGAATTCTTTTTTAATTCACGATATATTACCAATTTTATGACAAATTATTAAAATTTGACATTAATTTTTTTATTTAGTTTTATAGTAGACTCGCAGTAGACTTTATAAATCTAATGATAAGTACTTAAAGTATATGCAGCTGGGATGAAAAGAAACAATCAATTGAAAATTTTGACCTTTCGTATTTGAAGATTATACATTTTCCCCCCAAAATACCTAAATTGTTTGGTGTTCGGGGGATCCATATATTCAATACGAAAGGTCAAAATGTTCAAATGATCACCGGCTTTTCATCCCACATCCCAGCTACATACACTGAAAGTACACATCATAAGATTTATCAAGTTTATTTCGAGGACTGTTTAATATCAAATATATCAAATTATAATCATTTGCCATAAAATGTGTGTTACATTGCAAATTTCAAAAAATCAAAAGTATTCAGAATGCAATTCAATATGTCTGATGTGCTCCAAACATTGCTAGCAGAGCCCTTAAGTATAACGTTGACAAAGTTGTGAAAGCTGTGCACTTCTAAACTTGTAATCTTAATGCTCCTGTTCACAAATTCCTACATTATGACACGATAAGGACTTGTTTTTACATGCCCACCAAACACAAAACGTTTTTCACATTTTTCGGAAAGGTTAAAAAAGGTTGACAGAAAACGTGTAAAATGTCGGGTTATATAAAGGGATAAAGGGTATGTAAAGGGTATAAATCGATTTCATAACATTTCCGAAGTCGGAAAATTGTGCAAAATATAGGTCACAAACACCCATTTTCCCTCTATTTTATCACAACTTTTTAACTTCACCTTGGATTATTGGGGTGGGGGGGCTGAAAGGTGAAAGGTATTCCAGTCCCCCCCCCTTCCCGGTTCCTAAGCCTATGCCGCACTTGAACCATGTATAGATGTTGTCCCAAAAATATCTTGTCTCAGCTTGCGAATAATCTGCACTTGGAAAAACTGCCCTTTTACTTTAGCATATCCATTAACAAGCTTCCACGGTCAGCACAGTTGCTCATTACACAGCCTTTCCGCCCAGAATTACTCCTCCTTTAGGTGTAAAACATACATTATTTGCTACTAATTATTTTAAGAACCAGCACTGACTGACAAAATTGAACAAGAAAATGTAAATGCTCGTAAGCCTTAAATTCAGCCTGTCTGAATTTGGGGGTTTGCTTTTTTAAATATCTTATTTGACGTGTATTTACATGTTTTTGTTTTTGAAGACCATAAGTCCACTTGGCCCCTCAACATGTATACACTAAAGTTGCGTATAGTTTCGTATTATAGTTTGGCAATGTTTTATACATGTGCAGGGGCCAAAACAAATCTTTCACAACCTTTCATGATGTTTTCACCCTGGAACATGTATTAAACACTATAAAACCCTACGTAACTATACGTAACTTTAGTGTATACATGTTGAGGTGCGAAGTGGACTTACGGTTTTCTTGCGCTCAGGTCTTCATTATATCGTTGCCGGATCCATATGACAATGTGGGGGATTTATAATGTTGTTAAATTAATATGAGAACAGGTGAAGACACTTAATGTTGTTATTAATGGCTAACTATTAAAATAGAAAACATCATTAATTATAATTAAATTTCTTAAGCTTTTAAGCTATCATATAAGCCACGAAGTAATTGGGACAAAACCATATGTTTTCGTACTAACTACTGTTTATGATTGCCCTATCCATGCTACATGCTTAATTTATTTATGTGAGCATAAGTGACTAAATCTTGCAAGCATTATAAAACAGGGCAGTGATTTATAGTGCGCTACCCACAGGCTAAATACACAAGCCTCAGCACACTTTACAGGAATTCATTGATTACTGTGCGGCCCTGATTTTGTCAAAATGATCTGTTTAAAGCTGTTTCGAGAAATAGAGCTTTTTAATGTTTTTCTTTTTTCATCAAATAAATTAATAATCACAACTTGATCTTAGAAAATATAAAAATCTTTCTATTTGCAAATGTGGTTGAGTGATTTGTGTAGAAATGCTTAGAATTGGGTGTCATTGACCGTGAAAAATAACTTTGCAAAAATTTACCATTTTTAAGCAAAAATTGCTACAAAAATGCATTTTTTTTTTTCACTTTTAGTGTAAATTTCTAAAAAGAAAGGGGGGTCATTCATTGGGTGTAAGCTGATGAATAAAGGGGGTCATCGGGTGGCAGATTTGCCTCAAGAAAGCGGGTCTATTGAGAGACACATGACGCATACCAATATAATGGTAGTGTCCCCCCCCACCGGGGGGTTTTGCCTGGTGCCCTCTAGAGTGTCTTGGCTAATTGGTAAAATGATCTAACTTTGAGATTGCTCATTTTGCCAAATTAAATACACGGAAAGTGACAAAAAGTGTCAATATAGGTTCTGCTATCTTCAAAACGAAGTACGGTGGTAATTTGACGATGTCATCAACGGATAGAGTGCCCTGACAATACCCAAGATATGGATTTATCTCAAAATATCCCAACTTTTTTAGCAAATCAGAGCCGCGTGGCCCAAGCTAGCAAAACACACACTATAAACCATTTATCAACATGTAAGGAATTGCAGCTAAGAATCGGAGCGCATATCCTATACATACCAAAATAAACCACTACTGGGCCTGATGGCATATCACCAAGGTTATTGAAAGAATGTGCCTCTCAAATTGCTCATCCCCTGTGTCACATATTTAATTGTTCTCTCTCGTCTGGGAAACTACCAAGCATATGGTTAGAAGCTAATGTTGTGCCTGTTTACAAGAAGGGTGACAAACAACTTGTGGAAAATTATCGGCCTGTTTCCTTGCTGTGCATTTGTGGTAAGATCATGGAAAGAGCTGTGTTTAATATTGTTTTCCACAAATTAAAGATCATATTCATCACTTACAGCATGGTTTTGTTAAAGGAAGATCAACTGTCACGCAGCTTCTAACAGTATTTCATGAAATAAGCTCCATAATGGATGAGTCCGGGCAAGTAGACATGTTGTACTTGGATTTTTCTAAGGCATTTGACAGCGTCCCTCACAAATTGCTCATTCACAAGTTACAGTCGTTTGGGTTCCATTCGCATCTTCTTAGTTGGTTTCTAGCATACTTGACTGATAGGGAGCAAAGTGTAGTCATTGATAGTTCAAACTCAGACTGGCTCCCAGTCTTATCCGGTGTCCCTCAAGGGTCCATCTTGGGCCCCATGCTTTTCTTGTGTTACTTCAATGACATGCCTAACTGTACCCGAAACAGCACAACTGCGTTATTTGCTGATGATTCCAAATGCTTTAGATCAATCCATAGTACACATGACTGCTTGCTCCTTCAGGATGACATCAATTCTCTTTATAAATGGGGCAAAACATGGGACATGCATTACCATCCATCCAAATGCCAAATAATTTCAGTCACCAGAAAAAGAAATATGGTGAAATTTGACTATCGTATGAATAACAATATTTTATCCAGAACTGATTCTATCAAGGATCTTGGTATTGATATTTCATCTAGTCTTGTATGGAATGACCATGTTAAACGTGTTGTCAACAAGTGCAATAAAAAGTTGGGTATGATAAAACGTGCAGTAGGTTTTAATGCTCCCGAAAGGGTCACAAGGACACTTTTTACTGCACTGGTCAGGAGTGATGTGGAGTATGCCAGCTCTCTCTGGAGTGGTACATCAAAACGTAATCTTCGATTAATTGAAGGCATCCAGAGGAGAGCAACAAACTATACTCTACATTACTCTGATTTAGACTATCGTGAGAGGTTAACTAAATTAAACCTCCTTCCTTTGTCTTTTAGACGTGAAATCCTTGATCTCACATTCTTTTTTATATGCAAAATGGAACTTTATGACCTTAATCTTAACCATTTTGTTGTTTTTAACTCCACCCTCAAGGACCGACCCACCACCAGGTCATCTGCTGACCCCCTATTGTTGATTCCCAAACGATGCAAAACCGAATCTCACAGGGCATCGTTTTTCAACCGTATCGTTCCCCTATGGAATCAACTTCCTCTCACAATTAGATCCACTGTCAACATGTCATCTTTTAAGAGCCAGCTCTCTGAGTGGTACAAGAACAAACTAGAGGAGAGTTTTGATCCTTACAACACATGCTCTTGGGTTACATGTTGCCAGTGTTCTGGTTGTAGGTTTGTGTAGGGTTTTTTTTTCTTTTCTTTTTTTTCAAATTTTTGGGGAGGGGGGGGGGGGTGTCCTCATTGTTTTGATCCTTGGTGGGACTGTCCTAGAGGTGCTTTGCACCTGTTAGTCCTTGCCTTTCACTGGTGCAAAATTTTATCTATACTTCCTTTTTTTTTGTATGTACTTTTGAATATTCATGTGCAATATATTTTGATGTTATATTATAATTATTGTATGTATATACCAGTGTTAAAGTGTAATAAATACAAATAAACCATTACAGCCAGTATCAGTTGCCGAGACAAACGAGCAGTTAGCGGAATCTAAAGCCTGACTACTTTTACTTGTTTTCGTGTTTAATTACCCTGTTCATCACTACTGTTTAGGGTTTGTTTTAAGGTTTCATTAATTTGATTGTTTTGTACAAATAACCCTACATAAAGGTTAAATTTTGATTGTTTTCATAAATAACCCTACATAAATGTTAAAGGAGTATTTGGGTTTTGGCATTGTAGCATCCTCTTTTTGTGACTTTGATTTTATGCATGATTATGTGTATTACACTAATAGGCACTATGTTATAATTTCAATCTGGTTAACCAGAACGTAACGCAAAATTGACGCTATTTTTCTTAAAACGAATTAATCTGCAAGAATTTTTTTTGTATGCAAACATTATGTAGCTAGAGGTTTCTAAAAGTATAAAAATCTCAACTTTTTAAAGAAAAATGGGAGGATGAGGCAGTGGATGATGAAATGCCCTTTTAAGTTTCACGATCAATATTGTGTGTGATGTGCGCAATGTTGTGTGTATGAATGTGCCCTGACGAATAATTTAATTTGATCATTCACTTCGAAGCGCTTTGTTTACATCATCATGCAGTTATTGTTAACTACATGTATGCACACAACACAGGGGCACTCACAATAGGCAATTGAACCCTACTGGTAGCGCTGTGTTGTAGCTATATGGGATGAACTAGTTAGCATCATATATCAAAAAGTATAAAAGCTATGATTTTAGTACTTGCTCTATGTTTCAATTACGTATTCTTTTCCAAATATCTGAGTCTTCAACCCGGTACAAGCTTTAATAACGGGGGAATATACATTTTTATTAAAAAGAAATCCTACCATCTATCCAAACTCGCCGTGTTATTCCAATGCACATTTTGCTTCACCGGGCAGCCATTTTTTGGTCGTATTTGGAAGATTGGTGTCATAAAACCGTCATAGGTACAAATTTAGTACTTTCTGTCAATCAATTATGGCTTATTCTCTACATGTCAATCTTTAAATAATTGGCATAGTCCTTATAATAACGGTGGTCCGCCTTGATGAGTAAATGACAGCAAACAGCTGCAAACCAGTGAAAAATACCCCCAAAACTCGGTCAGTGGAGCTCCGCTCGTACATGTCAATAGTGTCATTATCTATTGGATTAGTCGTCCGTAGCGGACAATTCGGTCGCTCATTGGATCAATATTATCAAGTGGTAATAAATTTGCATTGGACAATAGATTACTATATAATGGTTTAGTACTGCATATATCGGTTTAATCTTCAATAAGCGGGTTTATGGCTGGAAAGGTCACGGTGAATATGCCGTGGACGACACTGCACTATGTTTAGAAACTATTTCATGAAAGATGAACATCCTCTTTCATGTAATCAAGTTCAATCACAATAGCAAAGTAAGTCAGACCTATTTATAGATCGTGAAATCTCAGGTTACACAGTTTAATCATTGCATGGCATCCGCGGTTATTTGATGTGATCATTTATTAATCTTTCTAACAGAAAACATTATATATTGTTCAAATCTAGACATGACGAACAACACCAAAAGCTATCTATTTAGTACACATATATTATAAAGCTATTTTTAAGATACATATTTCGTTTCTATATCAAATTATTCATTTTTTCTGCTTTGTTGTTGTAATTTTTATTTCATAAAATATATGTTTGTGTGCAAATTGAGGGCGCTATTTATATATATTTGAAATTAAAATTAGCCAAATAATATGACTTATTCCTTACATAATCATGATAAAAAGTGTTAAACAAATTCCTTGCCATTTCTTAGTATTTATTCTGATGATGTAATACCACTATACAAGTATCTTCCCCTTGTAAAGATGCTAACAAGATTTAAGATAAATAGCGCCATCATTGATCACCTTTAATTAAAAATGACACAGTGTTACATTACATCAAACAACCGCGCATCAAACATAATCACCTTGCTAATAATTATAGATGTGACAGAACGAGACATACAGAAATGTGACTTTTTGATTTCGTGTCTGATTTATGAGAGTGTTCCAAGTGTTAGCTGTATATAGGATTGCAGCTCTATATGAATAGCTCTGTTGCAAAAGCCCTTACATCCACCTCTGGTTGTAATTGAGTTATTGGCATGACATTATAGTGAGGGTAACAGTACATATTTTGGTGGTTGTTTGACCTTCATACCATCTTCCCTTCTGAAGATATCGTATATTTCACGTTTGGGAAATCTTAGGGAATTTCCGGAAATCTGAACTCAAATGAATATAAAATAGTTTTGTTTTATTTTTGATGTCTAATAGTAGCCTTGAATGTTCTTTAACTATTAAAACCAAAAGGAACTGTTTTGGGTCACTATGTTTGAAAATATCATTTTAATTAACAAAAGTTGTAGCTTTGGAAATACTCAAAAGATGGCATTTTATATAAAATAGCCTTGAATGTTCTTTTTAATAGTAAAACTATTAAAACAAAAAGGAACTGTTTTGGCCACTATGTTTGAAAATATCATTTGAATTAACAAAAGTTATAGCTTAAGCTTTGGAAAAAATCAAAAGATGGCATTTTATATAAATAGCAGCCTTGAATGTTCTTTTTAATAGTAAAACTATTAAAACCAAAAGGAACTGTTTTTGGGTCATTATGTTTGAAAAAAATCATTTTAATTAACAACAGTTGTAGCTTTGGAAATACTCAAAAGATGGCATTTTGCCGAATTTAATTAAAAATTCATAATTAAAAAAGTAAATGTGATATTTTATTCTTTCTTTTTGATTTTGACAGCATTAAGTCAAGTTACATAAAGTAGTGCAAAGGGCTCAAATTTGATTGTTGATTGCAAAGGTGGTTTCCAGAAAAGGGGTGAATTTATTTAGCTGCCTTACATCCACGAAATGCGTGATATAAAATAAATAATGAAATAAATAGGAAGGCTTGAAAATTGTACCAAAACCTTCTTTTAGTTTATATTCATCAACAGTTTATCCAAAATCAAAATGAATCAAATCGAACACCTAATAATTGTGACACGATCTGGTCCATGGGGGCCAAAGGCGGCAAATTTAAAACCGAGATAAAGGTAAAAAATATGGAGTGAAAAACAATAAAATACATACGAAAATAGACATCAAACACCTTCATAACTTTAGAACCAAGTATGCTAGACCTTTGGTGTTTTCAGTAAATGATAGCCTATTGTATGTATAATGGAATAATTACAGTAACTCAATTCTCAAAAACGCCTCTTTTTGGCCCCAATGAACTAGATCATGTCACAATTGCACATTATTAAAAAAAACTGTTTTTCTCAAAAGGTCAAAAAGTGTATGTAAAGGCTTTTGCAACTAAGCTCTTCATTATGTGTTCTCAAATAAGAACACTTGTAACCCAGATCATTTCTGCGTTTATTTTTAGGACTCGTAACAGGTAAACCCACGAGCGCTTATCACGTAGTTTTTTTCAAATATCACTTAACTTGACTGAAGAAACAAACACCCCTCAAGAAAACATGATCCCGTTAATACGAGTAGTTGAAAACTAGATAAAGTGCGAGTTGTTTGCTTGTCTTGACTTTATAATTCCACAATTCAATTACCTTAACCTTTAAATAACTTCTTGATCTACAAGCACTTACTGCTCGTGAAGTAGGATAGGGGAAAAAGAAACACTAAAAAAAGATCCAGATTCTTGAAATTGATGGCGGATAAATAGTCGTACGTGTTTTAACTTCCTCATTGTGTAAATAGGATACGCTTTATTCACTTTGATTTTACTTGATGTTAAAACAGAAAAATCGGGAATCAAAACAGAACAAGAAAGCATCAAATCATACGGATTGTGACCTCCTCTCAGGATGTGAATGTTTATTCGTTTGTTTAAGGGGCTTGCAGTGCAATATTTATGAACCCCGGTAAATTTTTCAAATTGCTTCCACCCACTCAGCCTGCCAATAATTGCCCCCTCCCCCTCCTCGGCCAGCCATTTCACCCTTCCATTTCATCTTAAATATTGCACAATCCCTGAACGATCGCTTCGTACGGGCACATGTTTGGGTTCAAACAACATGCTCAAGCCAGGCTAAATAAGCATGCTCACCTAAATAATGCTAAGAAAAGGGAGAAACATATTATGTAAAGGTAATAGGTCATTCTTTTTGTGGAACGGCATTGATCCGGTTCAATCTACCGGCCATTTCTTGTCTTTGTATGAAGATTGCATAATTATTTATATGTCATCTTCTGTTTTAGAAGCCCACTCTGGACAAATAAAGTGAACAATTTTACTGTCACTCTTTGGGTCAAGAGAAAGGAAATTATTAATCGAATCTCACTGCTACGGAGTTTTAGGAGACCTTGCGTCAGCATCGTTAACGGAGCCTGGTGTGTTATCCGCTGTAGAAGTGACGTAATAAATCGGATTAATTACCATAGCAATATATTAATACAATTTTGACTATATCGCCATGCACTACAAGCAGGTTGCACTCATCAACTGTGTATGTCTCCAATCCAGGTGCGAGTGATCAGCATGGTATGGTTCATACCACACCACTCTTCGTCATACATTAATTCTCCCAGCCACATTTCCCTAACATAATATGAATTTTTTTTTTTAAGGGGACATTTAGTTTGACAGCGGTGGGGCTCGAACTCACGCCGCACCGCTATCGTGAAATCTGAATGAGCCTAGCGCCTTAGAACGCTCGGCCACATGACTTGTTGGTACCCATCTTGAAAATGTTTTGAACATATAATCGCAATTTCAACATAGGCTTACCACGTGACAAGCAAAGACATAAAACGTACCATATTTTGGAATTTTATTTGCTTCAAATCATTAATGTGTATTAATAGCGCTCAATTGTTAATAACTGCGTGTTCTACATACAGAAATCCGACAATAAAGTCCACGTAGGTCCCCAAACGTTTCTTCCAGATATTGGAGATTAGATTCCCATAAAGACGAAACAGTAATTTTCACCATCAATTCAGTGTTAATTTCCACTAAATTCAGAAAATATTTTGGCGTATATAAAATTGAAATAAAATTCTCTGCTTTCTAAACCACATAAACTTTGGCAGTTGACACCATTGGGTATCACGAATCGTCATATATGATGTACAGTTAATATTCAAATATTTTTTATACATTATGATGCTTCAGTTTTTACACAAAAAATGTTTCATTGAAAACCCTCCCACTCGGCTATTTTAAAAAGGTAATCATACTTCCTCTTGTCAAGTGATAACATATCTAGTTATCTATTGCTATGGTAGTTAATCCGATTATTACGTCACTTCTTACAGCGAATAATACAATCACTTTGTTATGTCATCTTTTCTTCAAATATGTTTCAAGATACAATTTCCATATCTCATATTCAGTTTAAAGACTATCATCAAGTTTATGTTCTACTATAGCAAATCATAAGTAATGTACATCGTTGATATGAGACGAATTTGGCTCTACAAACACTTGACGCTCTTGAAGTATAGGGACAGGGATATAAGTTAGAAAACACGCAAAACGATCCAGATTTACTGTTCTATTAAAGCATACGGGTCAATGGTAGCATTGTTTCTAACCTCTCTCTGTAAGTATGGCAAGTAGGGCACTTTTCATATGATTTGCATTTTTTGGGCAACAGAAAAGTAAATATAAAAAGAACTCAATATACTGTGAGGTTTATGATTGACAATATAGGTCTCTTGTCAAGTGATGAAATTGAGGACGAAGAGTGCATTGGACCTTACCAATATTGTATTCGTTTTGTCATTTTCTGTATAAGGCGCTTTTTAAGGGGGAAAACTCTGACGAGTATGTTCAAGATATACAGCGCAGTGATATAGCACATAAATTGTGCTCCAATATCTGTGGATATAGTCACATCGGTTTTACCTTGCCCTTTTGTATTATATAAATCTTCTTTAGTTATGAAAACAAAGTCAAATAAAGTAAAAATGGCGACAACTTATACGAAAAATAAATATATGAAATCGAGAATGAGAATCAGCTTATAAATAGAGCGTGATGTGAGTATTACATTTCCATAAGCAATTTTTTTTCAGTGCAATGCGATCAGGAAGGTAAAGGTCGATTTTGATTATGTACCTCATGTTCACTGCCTTAGGAAACAAATCTTTCCAGTGACGTAAATATGACATGACTTAAAGTAGGTATATCACCTCAAAAATCAAAAATAAGCGCAGCAGAAACACGTTAATTAATGCTTCTACATGAATGAGCTTTATTGAAGCATCAAAAATCAAAAAACCGAATTGAAATCGGTCAATGCATTGTGATGTAGTGTCAATTTTAAGATGGTCATAAATGGAATGCAAATCTGCCACAAATTACTGTAATGACAAAATTGGCACATTTCGAGATTTTGAAGGTTTATTTGGACGCTTGCTTGAAAAAGCAACGTTAATGGAAGTATCACAGGTTAATTGTCTATCTTTTCTAACTTCGTCAAAGAAAACAAAATTAAAAAATCTATCATTGAATAATTATAATAAATTAACCAAATATACTATTTTAGCATTTGCGGCCAATCTGCAGATAAATTAAAGCTGAAAAAAAAAGTTCAGCTAATTAATATGCAAAATTGATGCCAATAGAAAACTGTACATGATATCAGGGTGCGGGTTTTTTCGCACTCAAATGTATACAAAGTTCTTTCAATTGATAACAGAAAATACACAAAAAGTAATTAATTATGCAAATTAGCTAATAACAGCTAATTATGTATTCATGATATTATTATGTAAATTAGGCATGAGTAATTGTGGGTTTTTTTTTTCAATATTTAATGAAAGTCTTTTCGTTCATCATAAATTTGTCAAGTATGAACCTTTTATGATGTTGAGTAAAGAATCTGCAGTTAATTACTTTAATATAGTGCAAAAAATACAAACTTTGACATTTTGACGGTGTCTGGGATAGAATTTTCATTTTTTTCTGTAAATATGGTATGTGTCACCTTGCTCAAAGCCAAATCCGAAAAGTAAAAAAAAAAATCATTTGCAATGAGACTTTAAATTAACATTTTGTTATCTGGATTAACATGGGAAGTCAAACGGTAAAAGGAACAGCCACTCCACTATACCGCGTATATAAAAAAATGGTGTGGCCTTGGACACACACAATGGCTTAGAGCTATTGTGGTTTGGAATATTACTCCCTTTAAACTCACTTTAAAAATGTTTTGTTTCAACTCGTTTTCCTCAAGTGTGCCATTCGTTGTCGACGGAAATAATTTACATGCTTAGAAAGATTAGTATAAAGGCCTATATTTGAAGAGCTTATTTCCAAACCGTGTTAAGTCCACAAGATTCACTTTGAAGAAAATCAGGAATTTTCTTTATGGCAATGAAAAAAGGTTTGATTTCTATAAAATTACATTGAAGTGAAGGTGACATAATTATATAGGACCATAAAAACATGTAAAGTTAAAATCTAGAGACTTTTGATTTTTTTTAATGAATTAATTTGTTTTAAAAATAGCATGGACTTAACACGTTTTGACACAAAATGCAATTTCTGGCATGGACTTAACACATTTTGACACAAAACATAGTATCTGTAACACAGAACTAACCGTATTTTTCTCAAACTAGTCTTAAAAGATAACAAATTTATTAAAACACATACAAAATGTGATTCTC
The DNA here is from genome assembly GCF_039555335.1 of Amphiura filiformis. NCBI lineage: Eukaryota > Metazoa > Echinodermata > Ophiuroidea > Amphilepidida > Amphiuridae > Amphiura > Amphiura filiformis. The sequence goes on from NC_092637.1 coordinate 30,555,753, forward strand.
TCTACTATAAAACACAATTTTGCCACAAAACACCTTGCATCTCGAACCCCTTCCTCCCGCCCATTTTAACCAAAATTCGATGTTTAAAATAGTTCCAAATTCAAAACTTAGTTGTATTGCATTTCTCAGAATTGAATAAACATCATTTTCACTGACAAAAAGTGATGACCTGAAATAGCCACTTGTTTTACCACATTATCGAAATTTCACCTTCCCCCATGCTGCCACCCTAATCTCATATTGACAGTCGTAAGTTTTTAAGTCCTAAGTTTTTTTATACCTTTAACTTTGAAATAATACCTTGAATTTTGATAATCATACAAAATAATAATATCAAAAACTAACTCTACCACCATCCTCTAACATTAATTCTACCATCACAACCTCTCCCTCTCGCCCATTCCCACCCTATTCATGTTTTTCTGGAGGTATCTATCAAATATTTAAGAAATCCCATACAAACTAGGCCTACTGATATATATATTTAAAAAAAACCGGGGGGTCACTCCCATTGTGGCCTGTACACCATCCGCGATAATCAACTTTTGAAAAGCACCCTAAACAAGGATTTAACCCTTGGCTAAAACGACACCATAAACAGGGATTTTATTCCTAACATCAAATTTCATACCCTAAATTTCATTTCCGCGTATTTAGCAATTGCAATTTTGCTACCCTTTTTTTACAATTTTTCATGTTTTTGACACTCCAAACGCGATACGCGCGTATCGTGCCTACCCACGAAAAACAACCCTTTTTACGCGTTTTCATTATCGCGGCCACAATGGGAGTGACCCCCCCCCCCCCGAACCTAAAAAACAAAAAACAACAACAACTTTTTATGCAGACCAAATTCAGGTAAACTAGTCTCAGGACCAAACAAGAACGAAGACGCAAAGCAAGGCAATATGTTATCAATCATGCAGAAATTTGGCGATTAACTATTGGAAGCCCTATGCCATGCTACTTGCCTACAAGCTGCCCACAAGGGCAGTGTTCGTGGACTTAACACAGTTTGCTATCAAACTGGATTGGACTTAACACGTTTTGGAAAAAAATCGATACTTTGTGTGTCAATATTTCGGAACTTGACTAATTTTGGAAAAAAACACAAACATTGCTGGATAGCCCTAGTTACTCACTACCCATTTTGATCAAAATCTCAATTTTGAAGGTGGGTGGACTTAACACGGTTTGGAAATAAGCTCTTCATTTATTGATTTATGAGGGATCTTCAACAATCCATAAAAACAGGTAGTAGCTCTTAAACGAAGCAATTTTTTTTTTTAGACCGATGGTAGTCACCGAAAGGTTTCACACACCATATATCAAATATTCAAACGATTGTGATAAATAGCACATATGAGGAAATTTATTTTTCTACATGGATGTTTGCCAAAATTGAACAACTTGCGCGCTTTTCAATTTACTGTTATGCTTGCATGCACAGTGTGGCAGAATTATTGTGCAGCCACTGTGACATGCCTACTTAAAGACCCATTCAGTGATCCCAGCGCAAGAGTTAAAAAAATAAAATTGTTTATAATTTTGGCAAAAAAGAAAACAGCAGTAATGACGAAGTTGAAGCCCCATTCAAATGCATGTAGCTAATTTAGATACTGTCAGTATCTAAATTACAGATTCGTGTAAATTGTCTTATTCTGTCTTAAATACACGGCTTTCGGCTGAACCATTTGCAGGCTATGTTAGCACATATGTGACACGATCTGGTCCATGGGGGCCAAAGGAGGCATTTTCGAAAATTGAGTTACTGTAATTATTACATTATAAATAAAATAGGATATCATTTACTGAAAACACCAAAGGTCTAGCATACTTGGTTCTAAAGTTATGAAGTTTTTTGATGCCTATTTTCTTATGTATGTTATTGTTTTTTACTCCATATTTTTACCTTTGGCCCCCATGTACCAGATCGTGTCACATATGTAATAACAAAGGTACCAAGATCGCGCGGATGAGCAAATCATTGAATGGGCCTTTAATATAAAGTTTGTGTAATCAAAATTCATACTGCCTAGAAAAGGAACGTTTATTTGAACAAATTTTCTTTTTTTATCTTCTCGATCATCTGCGTCTTATCATCATTGTGCTATTCCAGTTGAAATCCACACTACCCTTGTGAAAGATTTTGGAAATATCGTCAACAAGGAGAGTAAGTTTTCCAAATATAATTGGTCTGAGTTAATCATTTTGAAACCCATACTCCCCTGTATTATGGCTGTACAATTGTCTATTCTATTCAAAACTTATACTCCATCTGTGGAAAACTTTAGCTAATCTTCCACAGGGGTAGCGTGGATTTTAGATGGAACAGCCCATTCGTCTTGTACGTGCAACAATTCAGTAAGTACTGCTTAAATAAGCAGGCAATGAATTGAAAAGCGTATAATTAAAGACCGAATTAAAGTCTAGTTTGCCTATGACGTCCTGTCAACCAGACCACAAATGGCGTACTGCGCAGGCCAGCAACCAATCACGGCGCGCCTTTGCCCTGACGTCAGACGCAAACAAGTCTTTTTGATTCAGTCTTCAATTATAGCTTATCCCATTACTTGGCGTGACTAAAGAATAAAAGAACTAAAGATCCCGGTGAAAACCAGTTGAATTGCAAACTTGTTTGGTTGTCTTGATTTTATAATTTCACCATTTTAACCTTAAGATGACGTGCTTGTAGTTCAAGAAGCTTGAATGTCCCTCATTTCGATCTAATATATAAACTTTTCATCTTGTACCGGGTTAAAAATTCAGATATTTTGAAAAGAATAAGTAATTGAAACATAGAGCTAAGTACTAAAATCATAGCTTTTATACTTTTTTGATATATGACGCTAACTAGTTCATCTCCTATATCTACAATACAGCACTACCAGTACGGGTCAATTGCCTATTGTGAGTGCCTGTGTTGTGTGCATACATGTTGGCAACAATAACTGCATGATGCAGATCTATATGCCTATGCACTTTAGGAACCGGACCTGTCACTCCAGCTCTCCTTCTCCCCCCCCCTCTCTCTCTCCTTCTCCTCCTCTTCCTTTCTTTTCCTTTCCTCCCCTCCCTACAATCCCGATCACACATCCGCTTCTCCTCTTTTCACCCCTCGACCCCTCCTTCACTACCTCAATTGCCCTACTGGCTTTTAAATTGGATATCCGTGATATTAAGAAACCCATTAGACTTTATTGAACAGGCCTATAACCATGATAACAACATAGGCATACTGCGAAGGAGTTAATTATAGAAAGTGACAGATAGACCTATAGACGAATCCAACGAGCCAAGTCATGGTCAGGATTTGGTCGGCCATCTTTGGTTTCCCGCTAGCACCAACCTGGGGTTTTGAGCGCCCGATTGTGCAAATAAATGCAGCCTAACACCTAGAGAAGATGCAAAGACGAGGAGGGTTAATAGAATACTATGTACAATAGAGGTAATCCTGTCGCATCTATTCATACATCGGTCCTTTTGTTCATTCCATTTGTACATCTATGAATAGATGCGACGGGAATACCTGCGGAATTATCTCTATTGCATTATTCTAACCCTCCTCGACCTTCTCTAGGTGTAAGGCGGCTTTTATTTGCACAACTGTTGGAACCATGGAGCTATTATAAGATGGAGAGGAAATAGATTACGTAACGCATTGAAACCGTGTGCCGATTTGAAATCTGACAAGCTATTCATCGAAAGGTACCTTTTGTTTGGGACAAAGGGCTTCCACCATTAAATCGGTAAGCTGACCCGACAGTGTATTAACGCTTTACCTGGGAGGCTACTGTCAATAAGTGATCAAATGCAAGTCGCGTGAAAGCGCTTAATGGAATGAAAAGTACCTATTGTTATACATAAACCCAAGGGTGTGATTGAGTAGCCGTAAGCACAAAAGGCACACATTAGCCGCTAATGCATAGTTCGTTGTCACCCCACTGACATTAGGTGCTTCATTTAAATAAATTGAATGCGCCTGCTGAATGATTACACATCATGGCTGCCATGTCTATAATGGTATTAAATAGCTACGTCCCGGGAGCTACGTATACATGTAACATATAATAAGTATACCGGTATAGGCCTATATAAAAGTTGTTTTACAAATTGAGATTTTATTTTATTTTATTTTAAGAAGGAGAATGTCATAATCAGGGACAGACAATTTGCGCGGAAAAAAATAGCAAATTGCGCGGAGATTGCGCGGAACTTTATTTCAGTGCAAATCATGTATCTCTGCCCATAGGAAAAAAATAGCCAATTGCGCGGAGATTGCGCGGGAAAAAAGTTCCGCGCAAATCGACTGTCTCTGGTCATAATCAGTGGCGTACTGAAGGGGGCAGCTCTTCTGTGAGAGGTCTTGGGAGGGATGAGGTTGAAGGAGGGATATGAAGAATGAGAGGGGACTGGAGGAAGAGAGAAAGAGGACGAAATAAAGAGAAATAAATAGACGTAAATAAATAGAAAGGTAAGGAAAATGATAGGAATGAGAGGGGACAAAACGTAAGAGGGGATGGAGAAGGGAAGGGAGATAAGAAGAGGGAGTGATACTATAGCAAGTACAGAGAAAGGAAAAGAAATGAATGACAAATAAATGTAGGCCTTATAATAATTATTATAGAAACTAAACACAGCCCCCCCGCCCACACACACATAGGCCTAACACTAACAGCACTATAGGCAGCCATTCGATGATGCCAATGCCTTTATGCGTTACGTATTTAAAACGCCCAGTCAGATGTATTTTACACCTGCCAAGCACAAGTCACCCAATTTCGAAAATTGGACGTTGAATGTACACTCTCATGAATATTGATTGGCAACATTTTCCAATATGTCAGCGCTCAATTCGGACACAATAGAACAATAGACCATTCAGTGCGTTGGTTGGAACTGTATTGTGTGTGCATTCTTTTGTCTACCTGTGTTTTCGCGGGAGGTGTAAAACGGGTGATGGAATGCAGTTTAAAATTTCCGCCAAGGCCGAATCATTTCACATTTTGGATGCATTGTAGCCGACGGGGACCCAACTAAAGGCTGCTAATCAGGTGTAGGAATGCGTGACTTTGGATTCCTCTATATACATAGCAGCCATGGCACGTTGTGACGGGTAATCGATCAGCAACTCTATTGAATTGATTTGAATGAGGCACCTAAATAAAGGTGGGTGGTAAATAATTGTACTTCGACGGTAAAGTGTGATTTTGTGTGCTGGCGAACACTCAGTCACACCCTTGGGTTGAATAAGGACAATAGGTACCTCTCACTCAAGTGGGCGCTTTCGCATGACATTCTTTTGATCACTTATTGACAGTAGCCTGCCTGGTAAAGCGTTAATACGCTGTCAGGTTAGTTACCGATTTAATGGCGGAACTCTTTTGTCCTGAACAAAAGGTACCTCTCGATGAGCAGCTTGGCGGAAAATCAAATCTGCACAAAGTTACAATGCGGTTATGCAATCTATTGCGCCTCCACGAATATGATAGCTACGTGGTGGAAACAATCTTTAGATATATCGCCCTTGCACTACAGGCAGGTTGCAGTCATCACCTGTGTATGTCTGCAAACTTAAATTGAATACAATACCGTTTTTTCAAATATGCTAATCTCACAATGATATGAATCTTTCTAATCAACAGGAATAAATATATGTCCGTTTTGTTTCATTTACATCTTTTCGAAGTTAAGGTGGTTTCCAGAAAAGGAGTAAATTTATTTAGCTGCCTTACATCCACAAGAGACGCGATATAAAATAAATAATAAATTAAATAGGAAGGCTTGGAAATTGTACCAACACTTTCTTTTAGTTTCTATTCATCAATACTTTATCCAAAAGCAAAATGAATCAAACCGAACAAGTCATAATTGCACATTTATTTTTTTTAAAGCTGTTTTTCTCAAAAGTGGGTGTAAACGTTTAAACGCTTTGGCAAATATTTGCTCTTCATATGTGTTCTCAATACGAACACTTGTAAACCATACAATTTCTGCGTAGAAAAGACTTAAAATGTTTAGGTCTTCTCAGGACCCGTAACAGGTGAAACTCACGAGTGCTTATCACGTAGTTTTTTCCATATCACTCAAATTGACTGAAGAAACAAACACCCCTCAAGAAATCAAGAAAACATGATCCCATTAATACGAGTAGTTGAAAACTAGATGAAGTGCAAGTTGTTTGTTTATAATTCCACATTTCCAGTACCTTAACCTTTAATAACTTCTTGATCTACAAGCACTTACTGCTCGTGAAGTAGGATAGGGGAAAAAGAAACACTAGAAAAAGATCCTTTCCTTGACCCAAAGAGTGACAGAATGAGAATCAGCTTATAAATAGTGCGTGATGCGAGTATTAGATTTTCATATGCAATTTTCTTTCAGTGCAATGCGATCAGGAAGGTAAAGGAGGATTTTGATTATGTACTTCATGTTCACTGCCTTGGGATACAATTTTTTTTGACGTAAATAAAATACGGCATGACTTAAATATAAAGTTTGTATAATCCAAATTCATACTGGCTAGAAAAAGAACCTTTATTAGAACAATTTATTTTTATCTTCTCGATCATCTGCGCCTTATCATCGTCTTGTACGTGCAACAATTCAGTACTACTTAAATAAGCAGGCAATGAATTGAAAAACATAGCTCTTAGCGTGACATAAGTACCAAAATATTTTACGAAAACAAGATCCCGATGAAAACTAGTTGAAATGTTTGGTTGTCTTGATTTAATAATTCTACCATTTTAACCGTGTGCTTGTAGTTCAAGAAGCTCTTAAAATAACTTCATGATCTACAAGCACTCACCGTCTGCTCTTGAAGTACGTGTAGGATACAGGGGAAATGAGAAAACAAAAGAGCCAGATTCATTGTATTATTGAAATAGATAACGCGGCTAAATAGTGGTACAGTTTTTAGGAATATTAAAACAAGAAAAGTACAAGTTAGCTGTAGCCTGTAATTACTTTAAATTATATACCTGTCACGTTGTAAAATCTAATCTATGAATTCTTGAGATTAAAGAGTTAATCTAGATTGCGATGGGGGACAAATAAAAATTCTTAATCTAATAGATTAAAATTGAACTAATCTGAATTAGATTACTATTTTTTAATCTTATAGATTAAAATTCAAATCCATACGACTGGCTTTTCCAATCTTAGAATGGATATATAATAATCCAAGACTATTTTTTAATCTAAGCTTGAATTTGTCCCTCATTTCAATCTAATATTATATTAACTTTTTAATCTTAGGGACTTACGAGAGGGTCATTTTGATATTTTAAGCGATCGCTCGCTCTGTGCGGAAACACGTTTGGATCTTGATGGAACCAGGCGCAAACAAAATTCTTAAGCCAGGCTGAAAAGTCTAAATAAGCATGTCAAAATGGAACAAAATAAAGATATAAAAGCCCACTCCCGACAAATCAAGTGAATAAATTTACCTTCAGTCTTTGGGTCAAGAGAAATGAAATTAATCTCACTGCCACTGACTTTTAGGAGACCTTACATCACCATAGTGAACGGAACCTGATGAAAATACAATACTATTATGACATTTTACCCATCTTGACATGGAATATAATTGAGATGCACTCTAAATTTCTGATATACCTTTAAAGACTATGATCAAGTTAACGTTCTACTTAACAAATCATAAGTAATGTACATCGTTGAAATGAATTTCTACGACACTTGAAGCTCTTGAAGTATAGGAAGAGCACTCGAAAAGATCAAAAGATTTATTGTTCTATTAAAGCATATGACACGGTTCAATGGTAGCACAATTCCCAAACTCTCCCCGTGAGCATGGAAAGTAGGACACTTTTTGTTCGGTTTGATTTTTTGGGGAAATGAAGAGTAAAAAATAAAAGAACGCGATCAACTATGAGTTTGATGATTGACAATATTACCATGATTACGGCTCGTTTGTCAAGTGGTGTAATGAACGACAAGGAGACCATTCGCTGGCTTACATTACTTACATTCTGGTAAGTTACTGCTTGCATGCTGGCCATAGGCTTCAACATAAATGCCTCAAAAAGTTCTGAGATATTTTCTCAAAATACTAAGCTCTATCTTAAGAACCACTGAACCAACACAAGGCTTGTTTGTACTCATTTTAATGCATTTTTATGCTGATTCCAAATATGGTAATGCAAACGTACAGTTCTGACATTTTTGATTTTTTTTTGTTGAAAAGAAATTGAAACTTGTCCTCTGACACCCTAACAGCCGGCCGATATCAGTATAATTACTGTTAATGTCATCTGTTCATTTGGTGTGTTTGGATGCAATTTTCTTTTAATGCAATTTGATGTAAACGATATGGTTATATGCACTTTTTTCACTACCTAACGTAATACTACCTTCTATAACTTATGATTTACGAGAACGTATAAACTTGATATAAGTTTGAAGAGTTACTATATAGAGAGCTGTCTACTCGATTCATATTTCTTGCTAATGTATTGAAATACTTGATTACTTTCCGCTTGGTTGCATCTTTGTAACTTCTAAAGGATCTCAAACGTAATTGACCCTTCTTATTCGATCTTGGCACGCAATAAACAGCATATCCTGCTACGACAATTGCCTAAGTCATACTTGTAATTTTGAGAACAAAGTACAAAATATGGTTCAAGCATGCATTTTAACATATTTATTCACCAAGTTTTGCACAAAAACAAGTGATAATGAAATAAATTGAAGGGAGTAATCAGAAATAATTAGGGTGATTACGTAACTGATACATGTTTGAACCATATTTTGTACTTTATTCTCAAAATTACAAAAAACTACTTTGACAATTATCGTAGCAGGGTGACGTAATGCGAACTATGCTCCTAATCTGAATGGCACAATTATTAAATTATAAAAATAATGTGAAGGTTTATGCCGGGGGAACAAGTGAACCCGCATTTAAAGCAAATTGACCCAGATTCTTGCGCATGTGTATTACTTATGCGCCGCAGAAAAAATGATGCAACAGGAAACAATCTTTAGATATATCGCCCTGCAATACAAACAGGCTGCAGTCATCACCTGTGTATGTCTGCACATTGAATATAATTGAATACAATACCGATTTTTTCAAAGATGTTAATCTTATAGTGATCAGCTTGATATGAATCTTTCTAATGAACAGAAATAAATATATGTCCGTTTTGTTTCATTTACATCTTTTCGAAGTTACATAAAGTAGTGCAAAGGGGAAAGGGCTCAAATTTGATTGCAAAGGTGGTTTCTAGAAAGGGGTAAATTTGTTTAGCTGCCTTACATCCACAAGAGGCGCGATATAACAAGAGGCGCGATATAAAATAAATAATAAAATAAATCGGAAGGCTTGGAAATTGGACCAAAAATTTCTTTTAGTTTCTATTCATCAACACTTTATCCGAAATCAAAATGGATCAAATCGAACAAGTCATAATTGCACATTATTAAAAAAAGCTGTTTTTCTCACAAGGTCAAATGGGGCTTTTGCAACTAAGCTTGTAAACTAAGAACACTTGTAAACCATGCATTTTCTGTGTAGCTTAAGGGCTACGCAGAAAAGCCTTTAGTTTAGGTCTGATCGAACACGTAACAGGTGTAATTCACGAGCGCTTATCACGTAGTTTTTCCCATATCACTCAACTTGACTGAAGAAACAAACATCCCTCAAGAAAACATGATCCCATTAATACGAGTAGTTGAAAACTAGATAAAGTGCGAGTTGTTTGCATGTCTTGACCACAATTCCATTACCTTCACCTTTAAATAACTTCTTGATCTACAATCACTTACTGCTCGTGAAGTAGGATAGGGGAAAAAGAAACACTAGAAAAAGATCCAGATTCTTGAAATTGATGGCGGATAAATAGTCGTACGTGTTTTAACTTCCTCATTGTGTAAATAGGATACGCTTTATTCACTTTGATTTTACTTGATGTTAAAACAGAAAAATCGGGAATCAAAACAGAACAAGAAAGCATCAAATCATAAGGATTGTGACCTCCTCTCAGGATGTGAATGTTTATTCGTTTGTTTCAGGGGCTTGCAGTGCAATATTTATGAACCCCGGTAAATTTTTCAAATTGCTTCCACCCACTCAGCCTGCCAATAATTGCCCCCTCCCCCTCCTCGGCCAGCCATTTCACCCTTCCATTTCATCTTAAATATTGCACAATCCCTGAACGATCGTTTCGTACGGGCACATGTTTGGGTTCAAACAACATGCTCAAGCCAGGCTAAATAAACATGCTCACCTAAAGAAAAGGGAGAAACATATTATGTAAAGGTAAGGGACCGTTCACAAACACTTGTAAAGGGGGACCTGATGCAAAAAGGGGGGCCTGAACATTTTTGACCCTCCTAAGGGGGGCCCTGAAAAAAAATTACCACAAATTTTACTGGAAAAATTGAGATTATATACTTTTCTATGGGGTTGACCCATAATTTTCATGTCAAAAAGGGGGGGCCCTGACATTTTTGAGGTCTGTAAAGGGGGGCTCCGAAATTTTTTTGCGATGAATTTTTTTTTCATCAACCCCCCCCCCCCTCCTTACAAGTGTTTCTGAACGGACCCTAATAGGTCACCCTTTTTGTGGAACGACAGGAATATAATTGATCTGGTTCAATCTACCGGCCATTTCTTGTCGTTGCATGAAGAGTGCATAATTATTTATACATCATCTTCACTCCTTCATCTTCTGTTTTTGAAGCCTGCTCCCGAAAAATGAAGAAAACAATTTTACAGTCACTCTTTGGGTCAAGAGAAAGGAAATCGAATCTCACTGCTACGGAGGTTTAGGAGACCCAGCAAACACAAAAACGTTTTAAAAACGTTTAAAATAAGTTATATTTTGGCTTTTGGTTTAGGTAAAAACGTTTTAATAATATTAAAATGTCGGGTTATATAAAGGTCTTGATAATGTTTTAAAACGTTTTGTATGAAAACACACTACAACAATATTTTTAAATGTTTTCAAAAAATGTTATTGTAAACTATTTTTGCAAACATTTTTGCCAAATATTGTGTCAATACTTAAATAACATTATGTTAAAATATTTGAATCCAGCAAACACAGAAATGTTCTTAAAATGTTTTTTTCAAAACATTTTAATAACATTAAATGTCGGGTTATATAAAGGTCATGAAAACGTTTTTAAAACGTTATTGAAAATATTTTGGGCAAACATTTTTCGCAAAATATTTTTTCAACCCCAAAATAACATTCTGTTTAGAATGTTTTGCATCAAGTTTTCAAGAATGTTTTTGGAACGTTATTAAAACGTTTTTATACCCTTTATATAACCCGACATTTAAACGTTTTCTGTAAAACATTTTTGTTTGCTGAGCAGGAGATTATAAAAAAATGTTTTTTAAGGTTAAGAAAACGTTTTATACTCTTAATATACCCTTTCTATAACCCGACATTTAAACGTTTTCTGACAACCTTTTATAACCTTTTGCGAATGATGTCGAAAACGTTTTGTGTTTGCTGGGGACCTTGCGTCAGCATCGTTAACGGAGCCTGGTGTGTTATCCGCTGTAGAAGTGACGTAATAAATCGGATTAACTACCATAGCAATATATGAATACAATTTTGACTATATCGCCCTGCACTACAAGCAGGTTGCACTCATCAACTGTGTATGTCTCCAATCATACATCAACGATACCAATCTTACAGGTGCGAGTGATCATCATGGTATATTTCAATACATAGGTACCGCGTGAACATTGCAGAGCCGGGCGGTATAGTCAAAAAATTGTATTTATCTATTGCTATGGTAGATAATCCGATTATTACGTCACTTTTTCAGCGAATAATACAATCACTCTGTTATGTCATATTTTCATCAAATATGTTTAGATACAATTTCCATATCTCATATTCAGATTAAAGACTATCATCAAGTTTATGTTCTACTGTAGCAAATCATAAGTAATGTACATCGTCGATATGAGACGAATCTTGCTCTACAAACACTTCACGCTCTTGAAGTATAGGCACATGGATATAAGTTAAAAAACACGCAAAAAGATCCAGATTTACTGTTCTATTAAAGCAAAAGCGTTAATGGTGGCATTGTTTCTAACCTCTCTCTGTAAGCATGGCAAGTAGGGCACTTTTCATTTGATTTGAATTTGATTTTTGGGGGAACAGAAAAGTAAATATAAAAAGAACTCAATATACTGTGAGATTTATGATTGACAATTATAGGTCTCTTGTCAAGCGATGAAATTGGGGACGAAGAGTGCATTGGTCGATTTAAAACCATGCCAATATTGTAATTGATTTGGCATTTTCTGTATAAGGCGCTTTTCAAGGGGGAACACACTGACGAATATGTTCAAAAATAGGCTAAAAAGGACAAAAATTCTTACATATCAGGGCGGCTAGCATTCCACATGGGGCAAGAGGGGCGAGACTTCTCACAGGGGGAAGCTGCCCCGGCTACGCCACTACACACGGCCCCATATCATTCCACAAACCATAAACCAGGAGCGCACACCCTAGACATTCCACAATTGACCTTTGCAGCCATGATCAGCTCCCCGAGTTTCGTACGGGTTACAACGAGTCAATTAATAGTATGTTCCGCGAGATGTTTCTTGTCCAGGGGAAAAACATGTGAAAAGTTATTAAATTCTTCCATCCTCACCACCCCCGTAAAAGTGATCGATCCCGTTCTGTCACAACGCAGTGATATAGTCACGTCGATTTTTACCTTAATAAATTTTTGTCTATTTTTGCATTTTTCTCACAAACTAATAACACAGTGGTAACGAAAGTTATGTATATTATAGGGCAAGGAATCCAATTACTACACTGGAATTTCAGTGACCCAAGACAAGCGGTTCGTTATTTATGATAAGAAATAAGGTACCGTTAGGATGTACCTCATTTCCTATCATATATACTGAACCGCTTGTCTTGAGTCACCGACATTTCAGTGTAGTAATTGAATTCCTTGCCCCAATAATAAACATAACTTTTGTTACCAGTGTGTTAATTGTTTTTGAGAAAATGCACAAGCCACAAATAGTCACACAATTACCACAGGGGTGTAGTACCCCCTTAAGTGAGTAGGACACTTTTGTATTATATAAATCTTCTTTAGTTATGAAAACAAAGTAAAATAAAGTAAAAAAAAGGGCGACAACTTATACGAATTACATTTTGACTAGAGCTTAGAATGCTATCGAGGGATGAAATCGAGAATGAGAATCAGCTTATAAATAGAGCGTGATGCGAGTATTACATTTTTTTACATATTTTTACATATGCACTTTTCTTTCAGTGCAATGCGATCAGGAAGATAAAGGATGATTTTGATTATGTACTTCATGTTCACTGCCTTAGGAAACAAATCTTTCCAGTGACGTAAATATGACATGACTTAAAGGCCCATTGAGTGATCCCAGCGCAAGAGTAAAAAAAATAAAAATTGTTTATAAATTGCTTAAAAGTGAAGGATAAGTCATTCAAATTGTCATTTGGTATTTTTGAAATTCCAAATTTGGCAAAAAAACGAAGAAAACAGCAGTACTGACGAAGTTGAAGCCCCATTCAAATACATGTAGCTAATTTAGATACTGTCAGTATCTAATTTACAGATTCGTGTAAAATGTCTTATTCTGTCTTAAATACACGGCTTTCGACTGAACCATTCGCAGGCTATGTTAGCACATACACTACGCAAAAAAAGTTTCTTTATGGTTAGGAAATTTACCCACAATTAAAATCTAGCGACTAATTTTGTACGTGTGCTAAATAATCGCATGCGGGTGATTGTCCTGCGCATTTTGAAACTTCAATCACTACTCTACGACACTCCCGAGAAAAGATATGAATGTTTAAGTAACACGAGGCGGTCGAAAAATGAAAATTGCAAAAAGGCCTATTCAAGTTTTCAGCATAAAAGAACACAAAAAACAACAAAAATGCAGATAACATTTTTTGTTTAATTGCTAAGCACATTTCAAGCATCATACTGCCGCTTCCAACTTCACTTGAGATTAATCTCTTTCTTTACCAGACTTTCAATACTTTGTGTGTCCACCGTTGGCTTCCCTTACAGCAGCCACGCGTCCGCGGCGTCTCATGCTCCTAATGAGGCGTCGAATGTTACCTTGCTCAACCCCGTTCCACTCGTTGATAACGATGCGACGCAATCCCAGCAGAGTTGTATCTGCCTTTATCTTCTTGTTGACTCGTCTCTTGTGCTGATCCCAAAGGTTCTCCAAGGGGTTAAGATCAGGGCTTCTGGAGGGCCACTCAAGTGTCTCAATTCCTTCTGTTTCCAGGAATGCAGCTGTAATCATGACCTGTTTTGAATTCCTTTTCCAAATCCATCTCTCAAAACGTAAATGTCTTAGTACACACTCACCTTTGTCTTTGATCATTCATCTGCACAATGAGCAAAGGATTATCCAACATGCATCAATTAAGATGCTTTAAATTAAAATTGAAAAGGCGGGAATAATGAAACCGTCTTGGATCAGTGAATCGGCTCTAAAACCATTGAATAGGCTTCTTTGCAATTTTCATTTTCGACCTCGTGTTACTTAAACATTCATATCTTTTCTCAGGAGTGTCGTAGGGTAGTGATTGAGGTGTCAAAATGCGCAGGACAATCTCCCGCATGCGATTATTTAGCAAACGTACAACATTGGTCGCTAGATTTTAATAGTGGATAAATTTCCTAACTATAAAGAAACTTTTTTGCGTAGTTTATGTAATAACAAAGGTACCAAAATCTGAATTTTGATGATTTTTACGATCGTCTGGATGAGCAAATCACTGAATGGGCCTTTAATATAAAGTTTGTGTAATCAAAATTCATACTGCCTAGAAAAAGAACCTTTATTAGATTTTTTTTTTCATTTTTTATCTTCTCGATCATCTGTGTCTTATCATCATTGTGCTATTCCAGTTGACACGCTTTGATCCTGATCCAGGCGCAAGCAAAATGCTCAAGCCAGGCTGAAAAGTCTCAATAAACATGCCAAAATGGAAAGAACGAGAGAAACAGATTTGAAGATATAAAAGCCCACTTCCGACAAAAATAAGTGAATAAATTTACTGTCAGTTTTTGGGTCAAGAGAAATTATGGATCTCACTGCCACTAAGGTTTAAGAGACCTTACGTCACCATAGTGAACGGAACCTGATCAAAACACAATACTATTATGACATTGTACTCATCTTTACATGGAATATAATTTAGATGCACTCTAAATTTCTTATATACCTCATTATATACCTTTAAAGACTATGATCAAGTTAACGTTCTACTTAACAAATCATAAGTAATGTACATCGTTGAAATGAATTTAATTTTGCTCTACGACACTTGAAGCTCATGAAGTATAGGAAGAGGGGTATAAGTAAGAACACTCGAAAAGATCAAGATTTATTGTTCTATTAAAGCATATGACACGGTTCAATGGTAGCACAATTCTCAAACTCTCCCGTGAGCATGGAAAGTGTGACACTTTTTGTTCGGTTTGATTTTTTGGGGAAATGAAGAGCAAAAATAAAAGAACGCGATCAACTATGAGTTTGATGATTGACAATATTACGGCTCGTTTGTCAAGTGGTGTAATCGAAGACAAGGAGACCATTCGCTGGCTTACTATGCTTACATTGTAGTAACTTACTGCTTGCATGCTGGCCATAGGCTTCAACATAAAGGCCTCAAAAAGTTCTGAGATATTTTCTCAAAATACTAAGCTCTATCTTAAGAGCCACTGAATCAATACAAGGCTTGTTTGTACTCATTTTAATGCATTTTTATGCTGATTCCAAATATGGTAATGCAAACGTACAGTTCTGACATTTTTGATTTTTTTTTTGAAAATAAATTGAAACTTGTCCTCTGACACCCTAACAGCCGGCCGATATCAGTATAATTGCTGTTAATGTCATCTGTTCATTTGGTGTGTTTGGATGCAATTTTCTTTTAATGCAATTTGATGTAAACGATGTGGTTATATGCACTTTTTTCACTACCTAACGTAATACTACCTTCTATAACTTATGATTTACGAGAACGTATAAACTTGATATAAGTTTGAAGAGTTAATCTATAGAGAGCTGTCTACTCGAGTCATATTGCTTGCTAATGAATTGAAATACTTCATTACTTTTCGCTTGGTTTTCATATTTGTAAGTACTAAAGGATCCCAAACGTAATTGGCCCTACTCATTCTATTTTGGCACGCAATAAACAGCATATCCTGCTACGACAATTGCCTAAGTCATACTTTTAATTTTGAGAACAAAGTACAAAATATTTTGTTTCATTTACATCTTTTCGAAGTTACATAAAGTAGTGCAAAGGGCTCAAATTTGATTGCAAAGGTGGTTTCCAGAAAAGGGGTAAATTTATTTAGCTGCCTTACATCCACAAAACGCGCGATATAAAATAAATAATAAAATAAATAGGAAGGCTTGAAAATTGTACCAAAACCTTCTTTTAGTTTCTATTCATCAAAATCAAAATGAATCAAACCGAACAAGTCATAATTGCACATTATTAAAAAAAGCTGTTTTTCTCAAAAGGTCAAAAAATCGATGTAAGGGCTTTTGCAACTAAGATGTGCTCTCAATAAGAACACTTAAACCAGACCACTTCTGCGTAGCGTAAGAGGTACGCAGAAGAGACCTGAAATGTTTAGGTCTTTTTAGGACCTGTAACAGGTGTAACCCACGAGTACTTATCACGTAGTTTTTCCCATATCACTCAACTTGACTGAAGAAACAAACACCCCTCAAAAAAAAACAAGATCCCATTAATACGAGTAGTTGCAAACTAGATAAAGTGCGAGTTGTTTGCTTGTCTTGACTTTATAATTCCACAATTCCATTACCTTAACCTTTAAATAACTTCTTGATCTACAAGCACTTACTGCTCGTGAAGTAGGATAGGGGAAAAAGAAACACTAGAAAAAGATCCAGATTCTTGAAATTGATGGCGGATAAATAGTCGTACGTGTTTTAACTTTCTCATTGTGTAAATAGGATACGCTTTATTCACTTTGATTTTGCTTGATGTTGAAACAGAAAAATCGGGAATCAAAACAGAACAAGGAAGCATCAAAACATATGGATTGTGACCTCCTCTAAGATGTGAATGTTTATTCGTTTGTTTAAGGGTGGACGAGGTATTGTTGGTCGAAGCAACCAAAAATTCGATTGTCATTATCTAAATCAATATATTATATAAAAAATAACACTTTGACGTTTTGCAAAAGTGTATTCTACAAATCATATACTTTGAAAACTTGCTTAATTTATTGTTACTAATGCGTTATGTACGTTTTACAAAAGTGTTGTTGTTTCAGCCCTTTTTACAACATAACTTAAGAACCACAGGACCTACAAAGTATATCTGTGATATTTGGATTCTTCTACACCCTCACTATGAATTGAGCAATGTAATTTTTACCAAAGCTCACTACCATTCGCAAGATGCTGTGAACTACCAAATCGCAACAATTAAAAATAGTTGCTAACCTTAAGGGGCTTGCAGTGCAATATTTATGAACCCCGGTAAATTTTTCAAATTGCTTCCACCCACTCGGCCTGCCAATAATTGCCCCCCCTCCTCGGCCAGCCATTTCACCCTTCCATGTCATCTTAAATATTGCACAATCCCTGAACGGTCGCTTCGTACGGACACATAGTTGGGTTCAAACAACATGCTCAACCCAGGCTAAATAAGCATGCACCTAAATAATGCTAAGAAAAGGGAGAAACATATTATGTAAAGGTAATAAGTCACCTTTTTGTGGAACGGTAGGAATATTGATCTGGTTCAATCTACCGGCCATTTCTTGTCTTTGTATGAAGATTGCATAATTATTTATATGTCATCTTCACGCCTTCATCTTCTGTTTTAGAAGCCCACTCCCGACAAATAAAGTGGACAATTTTACTGTCACTCTTTGGGTCAAGAGAAAGGAAATTATTAATCGAATCTCACTGCTACGGAGGTTTAGGAGACCTTCCGTCAGCATCGTTAACGGAGCCTGGTGTATTATTCGCTATAGTAGAAGTGACGTAATAAATCGGATCAACTACAATAGCAATATATGAATACAATTTTGACTATATCGCCCTGCACTAAAGTAGGTTGCACTCATCAACTGTGTATGTCTGCAATCATACATCAAAGATACCAATCTTACAGATGCGAGTGATCATCATGGTATATTTCAATACATAGGTACCGCGTGAACATTGCAGAGCCGGGCGGTATAGTCAAAAACTGTATTTATCTATTGCTATGGTAGTTAATCCGATTATTACGTCACTTCTTACAGCGAATAATATACAATCACTATGTTATGTCATCTTTTCTTCAAATATGTTTAGATACAATTTCCATATCTCATATTCAGTTTAAAGACTATCATCAAGTTTATGTTCTACTATAGCAAATCATAAGTAATGTACATCGTTGATATGAGACGAATTTTGCTCTACAAACACTTGACGCTCTTGATGTATAGGAACAGGGATATAAGTTAAAAACACGCAAAAAGATCCAGATTTACTGTTCTATTAAAGCATACGGGTCAATGGTAGCATTGTTTCTAACATCTCTCTGTAAGCATGGCAAGTAGGGCACTTTTCATATGATTTGATTTTTGGGGGAACAGAAAAGTAAATATAAAAAGATCTCAATATACTGTGAGATTTATGATTGACAATTATAGGTCTCTTGTCAAGCGATGAAATTGGGGACGAAGAGTGCATTGGTCGATTTAAAACCATGCCAACATTGTAATTGATTTGGCATTTTCTGTATAAGGCGCTTTTCAAGGGGGAAAACACTGACGAATATGTTCAAAAATAGGCAAAAAAGGACAAAAATTCTTACATATCAGGGCGGCTAGCATTCCACATGGGGCAAGAGGGGCGAGACTTCTCACAGGGGGAAGCTGCCCCGGCTACGCCACTACACACGGCCCATATCATTCCACAAACCATAAACCAGGAGCGCACACCCTAGACATTCCACAATTGACCTTTGCAGCCATGATCAGCTCCCCGAGTTTCGTACGGGTTACAACGAGTCAATTAATAGTATGTTCCTCGAGATGTTTCTTGTCCAGGGGAAAAAACATGTGAAAAGTTATTAAATTCTTCCATCCTCACCACCCCCGTATCGATCCCGTTCTGTCACAACGCAGTGATATAGTCACGTCGATTTTTACCTTAAGGGGGTACTACACCCCTCGATAAATTTTTGTCTATTTTTGCATTTTCTCACAAACTAATAACACAGTGGTAACGAAAGTTATGTATATTATAGGGCAAGGAATCAATTACTACACTGGAATTTCAGTGACCCAAGACAAGCGGTTCGTTATTTATGATAAGAAATAAGGTACCGTTAGGATGTACCTCATTTCCTATCATATATACTGACCCGCTTGTCTTGAGTCACCGACATTTCAGTGTAGTAATTGAATTCCTTGCCCCAATAATATACATAACTTTTGTTACCAGTGTGTTAATTGTTTTTGAGAAAATGCACAAATAGTCACAAATTTACCACAGGGGTGTAGTACCCCCTTAAGTGAGTAGGACACTTTTGTATTATATAAATCTTCTTTAGTTATAAAAACAAAGTCAAATAAAGTAAAAAAAGGGCGACAACTTATACGAATTACATTATGACTAGAGCCTAGAATGCTATCGAGGGATGAAATCGAGAATGAGAATCAGCTTATAAATAGAGCGTGATGCGAGTATTAGATTTTCATATGCACTTTTCTTTCAGTGCAGTGCGATCAGGAAGGTAAAGGCATGATTTTGATTGTGTACTTCATTTTCACTGCCTTAGGATACAATTTGTTTTGACGTAAATATGGCATGACTTAAATATAAAGTTTGTATAATCCAAATTCATACTGCCTAGAAAAAAGAACCTTTATTAGAACAATTTTTTTTTTATCTTCTCGATCATCTGCGCCTTATCATCGTCTTGTACGTGCAACAATTCAGTACTACTTAAATAAGCAGGCAATGAATTGAAAAACGTAGCACTTAGCGTGACATAAATTTCAAAATTTCAAAATTACTTATAATCTTTATTCAGGGTAGGCCCGAATCAGCTAACCGCTGGTCTTACCCGGGGCCCTGCAATAATACATATATACAAATTTAAAACAACATAGCATAAAATATTTAACTTCAACCACCATATCAACATAACATATCAACCATATTATAACAACAATATAATAAACTCAATACAGTGAGGCAACCTGCATAAGCACCACACAAAATATTAATTAGTGCTGTTTAAAGTGATGTCTCTTATACATCTCCTTAAAAGAAAGCAAATTTAGAGAATTTCTAACACATAGATCAATATGGTTCCATACTTTAACACCACTATAACTAAAAGAATGTTTAAAACACTCGATATCATAACCATTATTGAGTGGTGGAAGAGCTAGCTGACCAGAAGTAGCTTGTCTAGTATTACGATCATGGTTATCACTTACAAAATTGAACTTCTTAGATAAGTACTGCGGTGCTAGATTATGCAGAGATTTATATACCATAAGTGCTTTAAAATACTGATTGCGGACTGAAAGCCGCTCCCATCTAAGTTCATTAAACATGTAATCCGAAGGAGTGAAAAAGTCAACACCTAAAATAATTCGCGCACACCGTTTCTGTAATACATCAAGTTTAGCAGTGTCATTTTTAAAGCGACCATACCAAGCTATGTTACAGTAATCAAAATGTGGCTGGACTAAAGCTTTGTAAAGAACATTAAGAGTGTTTATATCCAAGTAAGGTTTTACACGACGTAAAAGAGCAATCTTACAAAAACCTTTTGGATAACGTTCTTAACTTGCTTATGCCAATTCAATTCATTGTCAATTAAAACACCCAAACATTTCATATTATGTACACTTTCAAGTTCACAACCATTAATCATAACAGAAAAATCATTTCTTTGCACATTCTTAAGTTTAGCACCTGTACCGAGTAACATAATCTTAGTTTTGTCAGTGTTGAGAATTAATTTATTATTGTGCAACCACACCATAAGGGCGTCAATATCAGAACTTAATTTGTTAGAAATGTCACTGACATTATCACCATCAACAGACAAAGTGGTGTCATCAGCGTACATAGAAATGCTACCATGCTTAATTACATCACACATATTATTGATAAAAATTATAAACAACAAAGGACCGAGTATACTGCCCTGAGGAACACCAGTATTGACAGCGAGTGACTCAGAAATGGACCCTTTAAAAGAAACTTGTTGCGTCCTATCCGTTAAATAGGACCTAAACCACTTAACAGTGTTCTCGGTAGAACCAATGCCGTGCAATTTATTTAACAAAATATCGTGATTGACCGTGTCGAAAGCCTTACGAAGATCTATAAAGGCGACTCCAGTCAGTTTACCTGAGTTCATATTATCAAGCCAACCATCAATCATATCAGTGAGCGAAGTTTCAGTGGAGTGAAATGGTCTAAAACCTGATTGATGCTGATTAATTAGGTTATGCTCACTGAGATAAGAGTAAACATGCTTATGAACTGCCTTTTCAATTATCTTACTAACACATGATAAAATGGAAATTGGCCGATAGTTGTTGGTGTTATTCAAATCGCCCACTTTATGAAGAGGCACAACTTTAGCAGCCTTCCAAGCATTTGGAAAAATACCTGTACACAAAGACATATTCATTATGTAGGTTAGACTGTCTACAATGACAGGCCTGGCAAGTTTAAGTAATTTACAACTAATATCATCAAGACCAGTTGCCTTCTTAGTATTCATACTAAGAATTTCATTGTTAACAAACTCACGAGTAATATATGGTAAATTGAGTTTAGGTATTATTACCTCAATGTCATCCCCACAGTCTGAAATATCATCAATATTATTAACACAATTTGTATTTACATCATGGACTTCAACATTATCTTCAACATTATCAATCAATTCATTAGCAATATTGGCAAAGTATATTGTAATCATAAGTATATTGTATATCATAAGTACAAAAATATTTTACGAAAACAAGATCCCGATGAAAACTAGTTGAAATGTTTGGTTGTCTTGATTTAATAATTCCAACATTTTAACCTTAAGATGAAGTGCTTGCAGTTCAAGAAGTTCTTAAAACAACTTCATGATCTACAAGCACTCACTGGTCTTGAAGTACGTGTAGAATACAGGGGAATGATAAACCACTGATAAAACGGAGACACGCTTTGATCCTGATCCAGGCGCAAGCAAAATGCTCAAGCCAGACTGAAAAGTCTCAATAAACATGCCAAAATGGAAAGAACGAGAGAAACAGATTTAAAGATATAAAAGCCCACTTCCGACAAAAATAAGTGAATAAATTTGCTGCCAGTCTTTGGGTCAAGAGAAATTAAATGGATCTCACTGCCACTAAGGTTTAAGAGACCTTACGTCACCATAGTGAACGGAACCTGATCAAAACACAATACTATTATGACATTTTACCCATCTTTACGTGGAATATAATTTAGATGCACTCTAAATTTCTTATATACCTCATTATATACCTTTAAAGACTATGATCAAGTTAACGTTCTACTTAACAAATCATAAGTAATGTACATCGTTGAAATGAATTTAATTTTGCTCTACGACACTTGAAGCTCTTGAAGTATAGGAATAGGGGTATAAGTAAGAACACTCGGAAAGATCAAGATTTATTGTTCTATTAAAGCATATGACACGGTTCAATGGTAGCACATTATTCTCAAACTCTCCCCGTGAGCTTGGGAAGTAGGGCACTCTTCCTTTGGTTTGATTTTTGGGAAATGAAGAGTAAAATAAAAGAACGCTATCAACTATGAGTTTAATGATTGACAATATTACGGCTCGTTTGTCAAGTGGTGTAATCGAAGACAAGGAGACCATTCGCTGGCTTACTATGCTTACATTGTAGTAACTTACTGCTTGCATGCTGGCCATAGGCTTCAACATAAAGGCCTCAAAAAGTTCTGAGATATTTTCTCAAAATACTAAGCTCTATCTTAAGAACCACTGAACCAATACAAGGCTTGTTTGTACTCATTTTAATGCATTTTTTATGCTGATTCCAAATTTGGTCATGAAAATGTATAATTCTGACATTTGAAACTTGTCCTCTGCAGTCGACATCCTAACAGATCTTGATATCAGTAGCATTACTGTTAATGTCATCTTTTCATTTAGTGTGTTTGGATGCAATTTTCTTTTAATGCAATATCATGTAAACGATATGGTTATATGTACTTTTTTCACTACCTAACGTAATACTACCTTCTGTAACTTATGATTTACGAGAACATATAAACTTGATATAAGTTTGAAGAGTTACTCTATAGAGAGCTGTCTACTCGAGTCATATTACTTGCTAATGTATTGAAATACTTGATTACTTTTCGCTTGGTTTTCATATTTGTAAGTACTAAAGGATCCCAAACGTAATTGGCCCTACTTATTCTATCTTGACACATATTAAACAGCATATCGCCAGCCTGATACGATAATTCATTTTAATAAGTCATTTTTTATTTTATTTTGAGAACAAAGTACAAAATATGGTTCAAGCATCCATTTAAACATATTTCCCAGCAAATACAAAACATAAGGTTTGAAAAGGTTGCCAGAATTTTTTTGTTTTCTTTTTTCTTTTTTTTTTAGCCTAATATAAAGCAGGTCGCCTTTTCATGCTCTGGTAATTCTGACCTGGGCGGAGAGGCTGTATAGTTGAACTCTTAATGACTTTGAATGTCTGTATTGGGAGGGGTTGGAATTTTTTTTAAGTATAGTGAATCCGACACCTTTTGATTGTATGGACAACCCCCGGTAAAATATTGAGGATTTACGCCCCCCCCCCCCCATCCCCCGGGATCTACGCCTATGAACAAAGTAGTTTTTGTGGTCTTTTCGCTTTAATTTATAATAATGATATAAATAATGAAACGTTCCTAAACAGGAATCGTGGGGACATTTAGTCGTCGTGATATTAAAAAGTCCCGCCAAGGAAATACACACAGCAGAAACACACAGAAGATAACACGTTGATATGATGACTTAATCCTGATGGTTAAAGTTTAATAATATGATGAGCAATGTGATGGAATACATACAAACTCAGATGGGCGTATAACTATAATCAAGATTAAATACAGGGTGAGTCAAAAAAAGTGCAATAGAGCAAAGAATCGATATTTATGCAAGAACCAAGTCGAACTTTCCCATTATTGAAATATTTCATAAATGCCACACTCAATAGTCACCTTCTGTGAAAATATGAAGTGAATCGCGACTACAGTTTAATTTTTATGAGTCCTTTTGCTGCGACACCCAATTTCGTTATTTGTCCACGAGATACCACGTATTTTGAATGAGAGCACACAATGCACGGTAAAGGCACCAGCTCTGAAACTGACTTTAACTTAAATAAGTTGATTTTTGCTCTATTTTAAGTTTTATTTCTGTTCAAACAAACTTTCTAACATTACTTTAAGTCCTTCATACCTCACTCGACTCCAACTCCGGTTTTTTTTAAATCCCAATGTCCAACTTACTGAATATTTTGTAATTCACTACACTTCAATTTGCGCGTATTTCATTTTGACATTTGAAAAACTCGCCTTCAAATTTGTATGTTTTTGATAGAGAATAAACATCTTTTAAGTAAAGGTAACATGAAAATAACAACAAATAATGTTTCTTCTCCTTAAACAAGACCAAGGACAATAACACATTGGGTGCTCCATTTTATTTCAATGCCAATGAGGTTAAGTAAGTGGCAGTTTTCCAAATGTACCTTACACAGAGTGGGCTGACATTCAAATTTTAGATGTCTCTTGGCTAAACATTAAAATTGGGTATCGCTATAAAATGTGTCATAAAAGCAAAACGGTAAATGCTAATTCCTTACTTTTTTCACACAAGGTCACTAATTGACATGTCATTTTTAAATGAAAATGGATTATTTTCTCTATTGCACTTTTTTTGACTCACCCTGTATGTGTAAATGGAGTACTATCTGATGTTGAGTTGTTGAAAGTTCAGATGGCTGTGCCTACAAAAACGTAAGGGATAATTAATCAAAAGGTACCTGGTGACAGCACAAACACATCTAAACAAACCCCAATATCAACCTCTACTACTACATTTTTGGCGAAAATACCCCATTAAAAACTATTGATCAACTCAAGAACGATATTGGTTAGGAAATCTATTTCATAACCCAGCCAACACAAAACGTTTTGAAGAAAACGTTTTATAATAAAATGAGTACTAAATCTATTCCTCTGGACTTACTATTTTCGATAGGTTTGAAATACCCTGCGGTTTACCATGTTTACACGCATCTCAAATTTACCTATCATTCGTTTGAGGATAAGGAGGTGCTAGTGATCGATAGAGAACACAGGTGGTTTGAAAGAGGGGTAGAAATCTTTCAAGGACCTACGACATAGCAATCAGGAAGCTACCCCGGCGATTCTCTTGTGAGTCACATGTCAGTAGTTCATCAACTGATCGATCAGTCAGCCTGATGATACGTGTTGGATGAGACGCAATACTCTCGCTATCAAAAAAAGTTAAGTCCAGATGAACAGATTCAATACTCATTGTAAATAATCTTGTTTATCTAACTAGTGACTGAGAATATTCAAAAATTAATCGTTTTTAAGGTTATTTTAAACTGTTGCGATTTGGTAGTTCACAGCATCTTGCGAATGGTAGTGACCTTTGGTAAAACTTGTATTGATCATTTCATAGCGAGTGTGTAGAAGAGTTCAATATCACAGACACACTTTTGTAGGTCCTGTGGTTTTTGAGTTATGTTGTAAAGAGGGCTGAAACAACAACACTTTTGTAAAACATACATAACTCATTAACAACAATATATCAAGCAAATTTTCAAAGTATATGATTTGTAGAATGCAAAACACCAAAGTGTTAATTTTCAGTAATATATTGGTTTCGATAATGAAAATAATTTTTTGGCTGCTTCGACCAACAACACCTACAATCTTGGAAAAAGGTACTTGGAACGCTTGGCACACTCTGCCGTAAATTCCGTGCAGAATTTCTTATGATCATTAATCAATGTTGGACACATTGGGAAACCGCTGAAGACATTTGCATTTCTCAACATTGCATGGCGGAAAGGGGGTGACAGTGTTCTGCTATTTACACGCAAGCGTTCCAAGACCTATTTCCAAGATTGAAGTCTATCCTTATTAATGTTCCAAAAAACATTATTGAACACTTGATCAAAGGGTTTACAAAATATTTTGCAAAACATGTCTGTAAAAACCTGTTTACAATAACATTTTGACCATAACGTGGTTTTATTCAAAACTTAAAAGCTTTGAATAAAACCACGTTTATAACGTTTTAAAAAAATTGTTTGTTTGCTGGGCTATTCATGCAAAGCAAGCCTCAAAAGTTTATACCCAGGGAGGTTAAAATGAATGTCATGTTATATACCAAAACACTTTACTTGAAATTATGCATTAATTTATCAGAAATATAATCTAAGCATCATTTTTTATTTTGTTTTTAGTTGTCACTAATTCTTTATCCAATCATTTGTATCCAGAGGATGATTTAAGGAAGCCCCATCATGACTGTAAAAGTGTTATCACGCGAGTTTCAACTGCCACTTAACTTCTCAAATCCCATTGAAGTCTGTGCAAAAGATGTTGTTTTAGAATTGCCCGTGTGTCATTATTACTTGGTCGATTTCAGATCTAAAGTGATGTATGCATGAAGGATAATTCACACCTTCTGTAGATAACATAAAATGTGAAATCGACTGACATTTTGAATGTGTTTTTATTGTAAATATATCAGTCCAAATTCAAATTTAACAATACACGTTTATGCAGTGGTCCCGGGCAGTGGTGTCATGTTCATTCACACAGCTGCTAACCGCAAGTTGACCCAAGTGGAGTGCTGGGAAGTGCTTAAATCATCCTCTGATTTGTATCATTCCCCCGCCTAATTCTATGTTTGCGAGCTCTCGTATCTGGTACCTCTTCGCTGCCAGTTCATTTCCCTCCGAGTTTTTCCTTCAGATTTGTATTTTGTTATATATATTGCATGTATAATCGCCTTACATGTCCGTGTCTTCATACCCCTTGTTACTTTTAGCATGAATGTCATCTCCTCCTACAGCTCCATAGCCATTTGCCTTATCACGTTTGTCCGTAATCTTCCCTGGTACAACCTTTGAGCTTCTTCGTTTAAAAATAGGATCCAGAAACATAAAACTAACACACGTGAAAAAAATAAAGACAAACATGAGTACAATCATAAGAGTAAACAAGCTTTGTTTAGCATCTAACTGTTGTAACAGATAACTCAACACAATCATAATAACATAGACTAACATAAAACCAAGGATGTATAATGTTTCATATGCTGCTGATAATGGCTTGTTTCTCTCCTCATCAGATTTGTTAGTATTGATCTTCTTTTCCACTCGTTGGAAGATCCAAAGAAGGAGCCATGCGTAGAGCACGGAAGCATACTCAAGTCCGGGGATGCGGATGATTTCTTGTGGTAGGCGTATGTAGTAGTTGCCCTAACATGATTAAAGAAAAAAAAAAAAAAAAAGTTATCATGATATGTAGTACCAATAAGAACAACATGCTTAGAATAGTTTGGCATGAGCATTAAAACCATGTTGTAACATGTCCATAAAAAAAATTGTATTTCTATTCAACAAAATGTTAATTTTACAGTTAGACATGTCCCCTTTTATTTTTGACCCGAACAGATTAGGAGCTATTAGGCAAAACAAAGAAAATAACACCAATGCGTGTCACTCTGTCGATCGTGAGCCTGTCCGGTCCTTTTGGTGTGTTATGACCTTCCCGCGTTCTTATTTTTTTCCCAACATAATGGGCCGCAATACAATCAACCAATAGGGTTAAGGTATAGGGTTAGGTTTAGCGTATTGCAGCTAATTATGGTTGCAAAAAAGAAATACGCTTCCCACGCACATATTTATATTCTGCAACCTAACCCTACCCGTAAAGGATTGGAGTATTGCAACCATAATAGTATAATGGGCCGCTACAACCATAATGGGCCACAATACACCGTACTGCGGCCCATTATGGTTGAAGAAAATAAATACGCTTGCGGCCCATTATGGTTGCAGCAAAAAAATAAATACGGTTGCAGCTGCGGCCCATTATGGTTGCAGCTACGGCCCATTATGGTTGCAGCTACGGCCCATTATGGTTGCAGCTGCGGCCCATTATGGTTGTTGTTGTTGCAGCGGCCCAGTTATATGATTGCAGAAAGAAATGAAGTTTCCCATATTATGCTTTAATTTATTTCTGCAATCATAATGGGCCGCTGCAATACACATACCCAACGATATTGAGCAAATCGCTTTAATTGTATGAAATA
This sequence comes from Amphiura filiformis, assembly GCF_039555335.1. Classification (NCBI taxonomy): domain Eukaryota; kingdom Metazoa; phylum Echinodermata; class Ophiuroidea; order Amphilepidida; family Amphiuridae; genus Amphiura; species Amphiura filiformis. Next base: position 30,584,210 of record NC_092637.1, read on the forward strand.
TGCCAGAGGCAAACGCAATATCGCATGATGATCATGATAACTTTATTGTGAGATGGGTCAGGAATTGGTCACTTGCAAATGTCGCTATAAGGAAACATTTAAAATAAGTGCGGATTCCGATGTTTGTTATGACAGACTACCTCTTGAACAAACACATATCAAAATATTTGTCAGCTGAATTGTGATCAAAAGTGCTTCAGACACATTGTATTGAGAACGGTAAGTAAGCTTGCTCTATTAACACGATTTACCTTTTCAAAAAATGTCGCTGGCGACAAGAGAGTGGTCTCTGACAGGCGCAGCGAGTCGCAAGCGGGGCCCGACTTTTTTGCACCCAATGTGCTGGATCGAATCATATTGCTAAAGCTATAACAATCACGATTATGGACTCAAAGCGATCTTTTGTGAATAGCGACTACAGTATGAAATCATAATAAAAGCCTTTATCTAAAATGTGTTACCTCAGGCGGTCGTATATATCACATTTTTTTTCAAAATAAAGCTTAGTTTTACGTACAGCTGACGAACTTATGGCTGCTAGTAAAAGCACTGTCTGATACTAAAGACCTCACAAAAAGTCGTTGACAAAATGTTTGACTTTATTTTATTACGGTTTGAAAAGCTACGATATTTCTTTTGTTTTTTCATTGTATTATGAGGAAAAATACGAGAATTGAAAATAAGGATCTAAACAGCGATTCCTATGTTTGACTTTGTTTTATTAGGGTTTGTAAATCTATTTATTTTTTTCTCATTGTATTATGAGGAAATTATGAGAATTGAAAATAAGCATCTAGAAAAAAGTTATTCTTATGTTTGAACTTGTTTTATTAGGGTTTGGAAATTTAGATTTACAGACTCTAATAAAACAAAGTCAAACATAAGAATAACTTTTAGATGCCTATTTTCAATTCTCAGAAGTGTCCTCTTAATACAATGAAAACAAAAGAAATAGATTTACAAACCGTAATAAAACAAAGTTAAACATACGAATAACTTTTTTCTAGATGCTTATTTTCAATTCGCATAATTTTCCTCATAATACAATGAAAAAACAAAATAATAGGCATATAAACCATACAAAAAACACCGGACCTACCGGCCTGTCCCAGCAAACACAAAAACGTTTTAAAACGTTTTAAATAAGTTATATTTTGGCTTTTGGTCTAGGTAAAAACGTTTTAATAACATTAAAATATCGGGTTATATAAAGGTCATAATAACGTTTTAAAACGTTTTGTATGAAAACACACTACAACTATTTTTGCAAACATTTTTGCCAAATATTGTGTCAATACTTAAATAACATTATGTTAAAATATTTGAACCCAGCAAACACAAAATGTTCTTAAAATGTTTTTTCAAAACCTTTTAATAACATTTAAATGTCGGGTTATATAGGTCATGAAAACGTTTTAAAACGTTATTGAAAATATTTTGGGCAAACATTTTTCGCAAAATATGTTTTCAACCCCAAAATATATCAAGATTGTATCAAGTTTCCAAAAATGTTTTGGAATGTTATTAAAACGTTTTTATACCCTTTATATAACCCGACATTTAAACGTTTTCTGTAAAACGTTTTTGTTTGCTGAGCAGTAGATTATCAAAAATGTTTTTAAGGTTATGAAAACGTTTTATACTCTTAATATACCCTTTATATAACCCGACATTTAAACGTTTTCTGACAACCTTTTATAACCTTTTGCGAATGATGTCGAAAACGTTTTGTGTTTGCTGGGGTGTTGGGAATTCAGACCTTTCGCTTGCTCGGCGAACGCTCTAACCGATGAGCTACACAGATTGCCCCTGATAAATAAGGCTCAAGTCTGTTACTTATGGCTATAAACAGACAGGGTAAACAATACAAACAACACACAACACACAAGCGTACGAGATCAATCAATGATGCTTAACCGCAGGCCTAATCATACAAACAAAGGGCTCACGCGCGCATCGTACACGGGAACATCAAACATTGCAAAATAGCGCACGAGATCAAATTGATTAAACACCCGGTGTTAACTTACATTTTTATCTGGGATCCAGCTGTAGCACCATACGCATATTCCAAGATACACTAGAAATGGGAAGAACCGTAGCCACCATGGTATCTTCTTCCAAAACGAGAACCCAAAAATCTGCGTCATGGTAAACATCCAAAGGAATCCAAAGCAAAACATTGGCCAAAGGAATGTACCATTAAGATCTGGACCTCCTGTTTGAGAAGCGACAATCGACCCATGAATAACCACCCATGCTTCTAAGATGAGCCTCCATAGACGGTTTAGATGTACATTGGTGTACATAAGGCTTCCCTGAAGCATAATCATCCATGTATGCATAAATCCGAGAGCATGTCCCCACGTGTTTTCCATAGGATGGTACCAGAATGTATAGATAGCTCCCCACGCGAAGGCATACCCGTGGTATTTTCGAACCATATTGACGGGGCCTTGAGATAAGCGAAGCTTGCGGCTGACTTTGTCTTTGTTATCTGCGGTTGGCCACTTGAAGGCAAGTCCACGGTCCCGGTATTCCATAAGTAACACCAACACAAGGAGCATGATAACAGCGCCTTGAGAACTTGCCTCAGACACATCCTGTGCAAGAGCATCATACGTAATGTGGGTTTGTGTCAGATGCATGATGTGGAAGAAAATATTCAAAAGTAGCGGCATTGATTGAAAAGTAAAAATCTGACTGCTGTATTTTGGTCCTGGGATTTCCCCGTTTATCTTCTTCTTCTGTGCATAGAAGATAGTCGCCCAAATTGTCAACTGATGACCGATATAGCACATCCATACAAATAGCCTTGTTAATGCATTGGCTTCACCGGGTGGCAACTGCCAATAGTACCATCTGGTATTCGCATCGCGATCTGATCTTCCAGGTACTCCAGGCTCTGGTTCAAAAGGCTCGGGAAGAAACCGATCTGCGGAGCTGTTGTGTGAGTAACCTGATTGGGCATTCCATCCACGTAGATGTCCAAGACCGAACATAGTACCCAGCAAAGCGATGATGAAGAACATGCCTGCCATCCACATGATGACATCCTGACGGATTCCTTCTGAGACCTGTTGAGTTGAAAGGGGTTGAAATGAATTTTTAAGATAACTTGTTAGAATATAAGTTATGCTGAGGTACCATGTCAATCACAGAACATTATAAAATGACATCAAAATCATATAACCATGAAAATAGCACACGATGGAGGAAAATGTTGGAAACTTTTCTAATTAATCAGAAGGATAGGCGCAGGTGTTTAAATGTAACACAGTGACCTTATTTTGGAGGTAGGGAGGGTGTTTACACATGTACATTTTGTCCATACTGTAATCACTTGAAACTGTATTTTGATCCAACCTGTACAATGTTTGTACACCCTCCAGATGGCGTAACTGTTGGTTTAATTTATTAAACTTTACCTGTTCCTTGGGTAACTTTTCATAGTTTTCATTGTCATCGTTAGATGCATTGTCTGTTGATGTAGCGATCTTAGAGTCCTCATCTGCCATAGAAGTTTCTAATTGAAAGATGAAAACATGTATTTAAGATCAATATGGTCACGAGCGCTGTCCACTGATAGCCAGACTAAAGTCAAGTGACTCTCGAAGTGGAGTAAACTAGCACTAACTCTCAAAAGGAGTCACCTGATTGTCACATGAGAGTCAGTTGACTCTACTTGTGGAGTCAATTGACTCTACATTCAGAGTCGTCGACGGAGTCAAGAAATTCATAACTCTTCAAGAGAGTCAGACTCTGGAATAGTTTGGCTGTTGACACCATGGAATGTATATTCTCTCATTCCTAAGGCATGGTGATTCAGCCTAAATTTCTCCATCCTGCCATCTGACGATCGCCTATACTTTGAATTTTTATCTTGATGCACATCTATGTGTATCATTATTTTGTGCTATTTCCGAACTGTCGGAGTGACCCTGTAATGGAGTCAGAGTGACTCTATAAATGGAGTCTGGATTACTCTAGAAGCAGAGTCCAGCCACTACGCGACTCTATGTCTAAAATGACTCCATAAATTGGGAGTCAAATGACTCCTGTGTAGAGTCATCAACGGTGACTCATCTGCGGAGTCAAGAAATTTATGACTCTTCAAAGGAGTTAGATGACTCCCAATTTGGAGTCAGTTTAGACATAGAGTCGCAGATTATCCAGGCGATCTTACAGACAGGTCTATAAGTGGTGTCACTGAGAGGGCTGTCACAGACAATTACACTACGCACAAAAAGAAACCGTACATTGAAAACAAAAGACATTTCTTAAAGACTCTATAAACCAAAATCACTAACTTATAGCAATTTGAATAATAACGAGAGCTTTTCTAAGGTGACAAAAATTTACATTCACTTTTCCGCGAAGCTCACAGTGAGCGTTAATTGCATCCGTCATGCTATCCCAGCAAACACTGTTACGAGTCGTACTTGACTCAAGGCCAAAATCACCATTTACCCGAACTCACACGAATGCACAACACAAATACACTGTTTGATTATGCAAACAAAATCTAAGTCTTTAATTGAAAGCACGTTATTATTGGTACAATATATGACAACAAATGCACATACACAATAATCAAATATAATCACTCTTTATCTATTTTGTACTTAGCCAGCATTCTTCTTCTTGGCGATCATAAAGTTCTTGCAATGTTCTGGACGACTGATGTAATATATCCTTATTCACTTGTCCTGCGTAAATCAGCGAAGTCCTTTGTACACTTGCATTGATAAATATCCTTTCGAATAAAATCCTCACACAAAACTCTTATCTCCTTGCGCCGTTCTCCAAACGCCTTAATCCTTGCGCTGCTTTCTTCAAACTTGGTGCTATTTCCACCTTTCACACAATATCTTCAGGAAGCAGGACTGCGATGCAGTTGTTCCCACTTATATTGACAGTTGCGTTGAATCAAAACACCAGACTTCAGCAAGTCGACAGAAGAATATATATTCCTTTCTTGGAAGAAGTACGTTCCTTGACGTATTCTAGATCTTCTCCGACAACACTGGTAAATAGTAGTACTTTGACTACATAAAATATTTCTGGTTTGCAATTTCCTTTCTTTGAAGGAATTGGACTGTAAGCATATTAGCTAGCTAGCCCAGATCAACACTATCAACTGTGACAATAATTGTGTTTACATTTTCTTATATATCAAGCAATGGGAAATCCCCAGTATTAATACACATGATGAGAACTTGGAAATTCCCAAGCCTTAATTATAACATTAACCTTTCTCATTACATCACTTCCTGAGGGGAAATCCCATTACATCACTTTCATTTTACAACCTCAGGGGGTTTCCAAATATTCCAAATTTAGAAATGATTCAATTTGTTTTTGATCAAGTTGATGCAAGAAAGGGGAATCCCTAAAATGTCTCATAAAATAGATTTTAATTGTAAACAAAGATAATCAAATTAAATTACTCAGGGCACATCACAACACTAAAACATTTTTAAAACGTTTTAAACGGGTTTTGGTTTTGATAAAAACATTTTAATACCATTAAATGTCGGGTTACATAAAGGTTATCAAAACGTTGAAACATACTACAACAACATTTTTACAATATTGTCCGCATAATATTGTAGAATATTTTTGCAAACATTTTTAGCCAAATATGTTGTCAACACCTAAATAACGTTATGTTAGAATATTTTGCTGCAAGTGTTTAAAAAATGTTTTTGAATGCTATGAAAACTTTTTATACCCTTTATAATTATCCTTTATATAATCAGACATTTAATCGTTGTCTAGCAATCTTTTCTAACATTTTGCTGGGAAGTTGAGCCCGTAAGACAATTATAGCCTCGAAGGAGGAAATATCCAAAAATGTCACTTTTAAAACTTTACCTTTTGTCCTTCAAATGCGTATAGCTTAGTGGAATAAAGTGGCACCATGTCGAATGATGAGGCATCAAAGTATTAATAAAATTCCTTTAAAAGGAATAGGGCGGGCAAATGAAAAATTGTCAAGAGAAATGAAAGAATGAGTAAGTCTTCACAATTAAAAACAGGAAAATATGACACAACATCGATTTCCAATGGGGGAATAACACAAAACGTATAAACAAAGTTAAAAGAGTTTTTAACTTTATACGTTTATACGTTTGTTATTCCCCCATTGGAGGTTGTGTCATATTTTCCTGATTTTAATCTTATCTATTGCTTATCCGTTGTTCTCTGCTGGTCAGTTGGAACAGATTTTCCCTGTTTTTATATTAACCCTTCACATCATAACAGAAGACGTTTTATGTTAACATTTTATATAAAACATTGTTATAAAACTTTTGTAGATAATAGTTATTTAAAACATTTTCGTAATCATACCTAGAGTTTTTTTAATATCATCAGATAGAAAGACTTCTGCTCATCTTCTCTGGTGAGACAACAGGGCTGGGGTATCTTTCCATATCAAAGTTTAAAAATCTGTCATATCAATTTCCTCAATATGTTGTTTTGATACAACTTATGAGGGGAAAAGTTTGATTTTACAATATTTCGATATTATTTTTTAACTTTGTAACTTTATTATGATTAACATAACTGTATTTCAAAGCGTCAAACTATATCATTATTTTGTCCCAACAAAAATAATCCAGGGAATAAAATATTCATTCATATGTTTATTTATTTTATTCAACCTGGGTCATTTCTACTGGTGCACATGTATTCTAATAATTTGTCTATAATACCTTTAATATACAAGCATCAGGAAGCACTTTTTGTCACAAGATTTGAAAAGTAAATAGCCTATGTACACACTGAACACAATGCACATACAAGCTGTATTTAAGTACATGCCGAAGCTGTCAGTACAGTATAAAATGATATATATGACCTTCACGATGCTATTAATTTAGCCCAAAGATTAGGAAAACTAGCAAAACTGGTGAACTGGTACTGTTCAAATAAAAACATCTGCAAATCTTGCTGCAATTTCCAAATAGTATTTCTATTACTTAAACAATTATTTTTTGTTATTTCTTTTAATACAAATACATTACTGCCTATGACGACTTTATCGTATTACTTACATATCAAAATCAAGTAATAATTACAAAACTCGTCGTAAACTATCACCTCTGTGGGTGTTTGGGATATAACCGGCACGAATATTTTCTCAACACTACGGCATGTGAAAAAGTAGGTCAATAGTCAGAGAATATAGGGCGGGTGCGGCACGCCGCACCCGCCCAAAAACATAATTCTCCATCTATCTATATACCATTTTATTTTGTAATTTAGTTCTTCTCTGTTTAGTTTTAGTGTCTTTAAGAAATTGATTTTGTTTCAAGTGTACGGATACGTTTTATGACACTGCACCGCCACGTCAATGAGTCACAAATGTAATCATTCCTCTACCAAAGGAATAACGTACCGCTTGTCTTGAGTCACTGAAATTCCAGTGTAGTAAGTGGATTACTTGCCCCTATAATACATAACTTTTGTTACCAGTGTGTTATTATTTTTTGAGAAAAATGTAAAAATAGTCACAAATTTATCAAGGGGTGTAGTACCTAAACTGGTCATATGGATATTTTTATTTATATACATGCACGTTATTGCAATTTAAAATAAGTAGAGGTCCTTTGATGAACTACGCTAAGCATAGCAAGACGACAACGTCATATTATTATGGCTTTATATAAATCTCACTGGACTTTGACCATGTTGACTAATACTGGTAGTGTTACGAAACCGATCACTATGGCAATTATATAAGGCTTTACAATAAGTACATGATCATTATATCTATACCATATTACGTGTCAAATTGTAATATTTTAAACATCAAGAGTGAGCAATATTATTTATGACATTACATATTTATCAATACTCACCCGTTTCGTTGCTTTCCATCTTTACAGCGTAGATGAATCAAATAGAATAATAACAATACACAGAATGTACTATTTTCATGTACAGACCTCCTTCTTTTTCAACACATTGTACTGTCACGCACAACAAAACCTACTAATTAGGCTATATCAGTCTCTAGTTGTTTAATATAGATCAAAGGTCAATTACAAAACGGAACCAATACCGTCTTTGTTGCATAAATGAGCGTTTATTGCGTTTCGACAGTATTTTTTGTGGGACATGAGAGCACCGCAGACCTATCGAATTGCATTTTGAATAAGAAGCATGTCTTTCTGATATCAAATAATTTTCATTTTGAAAATCACAATATAATACAAATTTTATGACAAATTATAAAAATTTGATATTTTTCAAATTTTTGATATATAACAGTCCTCGAAGTAAATTATATAAATCTAATGATATATTCTTAAAGTGTATGTAGCAGGGAGGAAAAGCCGACGGTCAATTGAAAATTTTGACCTTTCGTATTAAAGATATGGATTTTTTTCCCAAAAGACCTTTTTTTTTTTTGGTGTTTTGGGAAAAAAAATCCATATCTTCAATACGAAAGGTCAAAATTTTCAATTGATCGTCGGCTTTTCATCCCACCTACATACACTTTAAGTATAAATCATCAGATTTACAAAGTTTACTTCAAGTACTGTTAAATATCAAAAATATCCATTTTTAATGATTTGCCATAAAATGTGTATTAAATTGCGAATTTCAAAAAATCAAAATTATTTGATATCAGAATGATATTCTTCGTATTCAGAATGCAATTCGATATGTCTGATGTGCTCTAATGTCCCAAAATAAATACTGTCCAAACGTTCATACCCCAGCCCTTAAGGTTAGCAACTATTTTAAACTGTTGCGATTTGGTAGTTCACAGCATCTTGCGAATTACCAACAATAAATCAAGCAAGTTTTCAAAGTATATATGATATGATTTGTGTGTTATTTTTCAATAATATATTGATTTAGACAATGATAAAAATTCCCTTTAAAAGGGAAAGCCAGCCTCAATGTAGAAGAGGTCTTGTAATTAGTTTTGGTCAATGTGAAAGGCATTTTTAGGATCACGGCTTACTACATCCATGTTACATGACAGTCCACCAAACCATCAACGGTGAGAAGATGTACACTGAAACTGCAGAAAACATTAACTCCTAATCTCCTGTCAACTCATTCATTATTGTTCATTATTATTAATTCATTATTGTTCTCTAAATTGTTCTGTTCTGGTTTTATTTGTCTTTTCAGCTTTTTACCCACGATATTTCAATTTCCAATTTTTTAATACCATAACTTACGAACTCAATATCTTCGCTTAAGAATGTCCGATTTTATTGGGGAAAACGGCGTTGTGGAGCAAAATAGCTCTTTATGTGAAAGCCTCCAAATTTATAAGCTGTCCAAAAGATGTCTGTTTTTGACATGATACGCCACATTTCTTAAAGATCCCAGCGCAAGAGTGATCCCAGCGCAAGAGTAAAAATATTAAAATTGTTTATAAATTGCTTAAAAGAGAAGGATAGGCCTAAGTCATTCAAATTGTCATTTGGTATTTTTGAAATGCCAAAAAAAAAAAAAATGAAGAAAACAGCAGTACTGACGAAGTTCAAGCCCCGCCATTCAAATACTTGTAGCTAATTTTAGATACTGTCAGTATCTAAAAATACAGATTCGTGTAAAATGTCTTATTTTGTCTTAAATAGGCCTACACGGCTTTCGGCTGAACCATTCGCAGACTTAGCACATCTATGTAATAACAAAGGTACGGTACCAAAATTTTGATGATTTTTACGATCGTCCGGATGAGCAAATCACTGAATGGGGCCTTTAATATTAATAATAGATAAGCTGCCTTTAAAAATATTATTGACAATGTTGAGAGTAGGAATTACCTTGAAAAATGTCTCAAAATACAAGATGCCAGTTATATTCCGGTCGTGAAAAAATCACCCCGGGTAGATTTTTGGCTATTTCTCCATTTACGATCCTGCCCAAAAGTGTCTGCTTTCGATATACCACGTCACAAATACTACACTGCACTGACTGCAGGTTTTAGTTAAAAGGGCATTTCGTGATCCACAGCATCATCCCCAACTTTTCTCAAAAAAGTTGAGATTTTTATATCACTGGAAACCTCTGGCTACATAATGTTTATGTACAAAATATTTCTTGCAGATTAATTCGTTTAGCAAAGTAATCGTGAAATTTGAATTTCGTTCTGGTATACCAGAACAAAATTGCAACACATTGTCTACACATAACCATGCATAACTCGTAAAGGCAAAATCGGAATCAACTGAAATTTTTAGAATAAGCTTTTTTTGTGGATATCTACTGAAAAATGTCATAAAAAGTGGATGCTAGGATCACGAAATACTCCTTTAATTCGCCATATATCATAATATAAACTCACCTTACATGTACATTTTGTATTTTAAAATAATTTGATATTAATTCGCAATGTATAGTTTACTATATGATGATATCACGCTGTTCAGTGGTCAAGGACCCCGGGTCAAAGACACTGAAATGACATACTTTTCTTCTGCTGACCATATGATGCTGTATATTAACTATTATTGTTATACAGGGAAAGAAGAATTACGCATCGCACACTAGCACAATTAAACATGAATTTACAAATGGAAACATTACATGCATAGGCAGATATACCAGAGTAAAAACTCCGGACATACCTGCCTGTGCCTCGAACCCAGACCTCTCGCTTGTGCAGGCTCTTACCACTCAACAGACATCCCTGATAAACAGGACTCAAGTCTGGTACTTGGATATGGGTACAAACAACACATTACATACCAGTGTACGAGATCAATTAATGATGCTTACCTGCCGGCCTAATATAATCATACAAACAAGGGAAGAGGCCTACGCATCATACACTGGAACAAGGAAACATTCAAACATTACAAACTAGCGCAAACTGTTTACCCCGCATGACTGCTCATATCCATAAGTACCAGACTTGAGTCCTGTTTATCAGGGATAGTCTGATGTAGCTCAGTGGTAAGATCTCGCCCGACAAGCGAAGAGGTCTGGGGTTCAGTACCCCGCACAGGCAGGTATGTCCGAGTTTTACTGGTATATCTGCCTATCATGTAATGTTTCCATTTGTATTCATATTTAATATGGCTAAAAAGAATACGCATTCTTCTTTCCCCTGTATATTGATAATTAATGAATTTACGATTAAGCATCATTTACTTGATCTCGATACACGCTAGTTTGAAAATGTTTGACATACCTGCCTTGTTCCAGTGTATGATGCGTAGGCCTCTTCCTTGTTTGTCGGGATTATATTACCGGCTGAGGTAAGCATCATTAATTGATCTCTGGAAACATTACACTGGTATGTAATGTGTTGTTTGTACTGTTTACCCTGCATGACTGCTCATATCCATAAGTACCAGACTTGAGTCCTGTTTATCAGGGACAGTCTGTGTAGCTCAGTGGTAAGAGCGCTCGCCCGACAAGCGAGAGGTCTGGGGTTCGATACACTGGAACAGGCAGGTATGTCCGGAGTTTTTACAAACTGGTATATCTGAGATGCATGTAATGTTTAATCATTTGTAAATTCATGTTTAAATGTGCTAGTGTGCGATGCGTAATTACTTCTTCGCCCTGTATATTGATATATTAAGACATACGATTACAAATGGCACATTTACTTGATCTCAGTGCGCTAGTTTGTAATGTTTGAATGTTGCCTTGTTCCAGTGTATGATGCGTAGGCCTCTTCCCTTGTCGCCGACGTATGACTTACGCAAGGTCTGAACAGCGTCGAGTGGGGTCAGAGAGTAGATCGCGGTGGGCGCCGTGTCATGATAACACCGCATGACTGCTCATATCCATAATACCAGACTTGAGTCCTGATTTATCAGGGATAGTCTGTGTAGCTCAGTGGTAAGAGCGCTCGCCCGACAAGCGAGAGGTCTGGGGTTCGAGTCCCCGCACAGGCAGGTATGTCCGGAGTTTTTACTCTGGTATATCTGCCTATGCATGTAATGTTTCCATTTGTAAATTCATGTTTAATTGTGCTAGTGTGCGATGCGTAATTCTTCTTTCCCCTGTATATTGATATATTAAGAATACGATTAAGCATCATTTACTTGATCTCGTGCGCTAGTTTGTAATGTTTGAATGTTTCCTTGTTCCAGTGTATGATGCGAGGCCTCTTCCCTTGTTTGTATGATTATATTAGGCCGGCGGGTAAGCATCATTAATTGATCTCGTACACTGGTATGTAATGTGTTGTTTGTACTGTTTACCCATTGCATGACTGCTCATATCCATAAGTACCAGACTTGAGTCCTGTTTATCAGGGATAGTCTGTGTAGCTCAGTGGTAAGAGCGCTCGCCCGACAAGCGAGAGGTCTGGGGTTCGAGTCCCCGCACAGGCAGGTATGTCCGGAGTTTTTACTCTGGTATATCTGCCTATGCATGTAATGTTTCCATTTGTAAATTCATGTTTAATTGTGCTAGTGTGCGATGCGTAATTCTTCTTTCCCCTGTATATTGATATATTAAGAATACGATTAAGCATCATTTACTTGATCTCGTGCGCTAGTTTGTAATGTTTGAATGTTTCCTTGTTCCAGTGTATGATGCGTAGGCCTCTTCCCTTGTTTGTATGATTATATTAGGCCGGCGGGTAAGCATCATTAATTGATCTCGTACACTGGTATGTAATGTGTTGTTTGTACTGTTTACCCGCATGACTGCTCATATCCATAAGTACCAGACTTGAGTCCTGTTTATCAGGGATAGTCTGTGTAGCTCAGTGGTAAGAGCGCTCGCCCGACAAGCGAGAGGTCTGGGGTTCGAGTCCCCGCACAGGCAGGTATGTCCGGAGTTTTTACTCTGGTATATCTGCCTATGCATGTAATGTTTCCATTTGTAAATTCATGTTTAATTGTGCTAGTGTGCGATGCGTAATTCTTCTTTCCCCTGTATATTGATATATTAAGAATACGATTAAGCATCATTTACTTGATCTCGTGCGCTAGTTTGTAATGTTTGAATGTTTCCTTGTTCCAGTGTATGATGCGTAGGCCTCTTCCCTTGTTTGTATGATTATATTAGGCCGGCGGGTAAGCATCATTAATTGATCTCGTACACTGGTATGTAATGTGTTGTTTGTACTGTTTACCCCGCATGACTGCTCATATCCATAAGTACCAGACTTGAGTCCTGTTTATCAGGGATAGTCTGTGTAGCTCAGTGGTAAGAGCGCTCGCCCGACAAGCGAGAGGTCTGGGGTTCGAGTCCCCGCACAGGCAGGTATGTCCGGAGTTTTTACTCTGGTATATCTGCCTATGCATGTAATGTTTCCATTTGTAAATTCATGTTTAATTGTGCTAGTGTGCGATGCGTAATTCTTCTTTCCCCTGTATATTGATATATTAAGAATACGATTAAGCATCATTTACTTGATCTCGTGCGCTAGTTTGTAATGTTTGAATGTTTCCTTGTTCCAGTGTATGATGCGTAGGCCTCTTCCCTTGTTTGTATGATTATATTAGGCCGGCGGGTAAGCATCATTAATTGATCTCGTACACTGGTATGTAATGTGTTGTTTGTACTGTTTACCCCGCATGACTGCTCATATCCATAAGTACCAGACTTGAGTCCTGTTTATCAGGGATAGTCTGTGTAGCTCAGTGGTAAGAGCGCTCGCCCGACAAGCGAGAGGTCTGGGGTTCGAGTCCCCGCACAGGCAGGTATGTCCGGAGTTTTTACTCTGGTATATCTGCCTATGCATGTAATGTTTCCATTTGTAAATTCATGTTTAATTGTGCTAGTGTGCGATGCGTAATTCTTCTTTCCCCTGTATATTGATATATTAAGAATACGATTAAGCATCATTTACTTGATCTCGTGCGCTAGTTTGTAATGTTTGAATGTTTCCTTGTTCCAGTGTATGATGCGTAGGCCTCTTCCCTTGTTTGTATGATTATATTAGGCCGGCGGGTAAGCATCATTAATTGATCTCGTACACTGGTATGTAATGTGTTGTTTGTACTGTTTACCCCGCATGACTGCTCATATCCATAAGTACCAGACTTGAGTCCTGTTTATCAGGGATAGTCTGTGTAGCTCAGTGGTAAGAGCGCTCGCCCGACAAGCGAGAGGTCTGGGGTTCGAGTCCCCGCACAGGCAGGTATGTCCGGAGTTTTTACTCTGGTATATCTGCCTATGCATGTAATGTTTCCATTTGTAAATTCATGTTTAATTGTGCTAGTGTGCGATGCGTAATTCTTCTTTCCCCTGTATATTGATATATTAAGAATACGATTAAGCATCATTTACTTGATCTCGTGCGCTAGTTTGTAATGTTTGAATGTTTCCTTGTTCCAGTGTATGATGCGTAGGCCTCTTCCCTTGTTTGTATGATTATATTAGGCCGGCGGGTAAGCATCATTAATTGATCTCGTACACTGGTATGTAATGTGTTGTTTGTACTGTTTGCCCCGCATGACTGCTCATATCCATAAGTACCAGACTTGAGTCCTGTTTATCAGGGATAGTCTGTGTAGCTCAGTGGTAAGAGCGCTCGCCCGACAAGCGAGAGGTCTGGGGTTCGAGTCCCCGCACAGGCAGGTATGTCCGGAGTTTTTACTCTGGTATATCTGCCTATGCATGTAATGTTTCCATTTGTAAATTCATGTTTAATTGTGCTAGTGTGCGATGCGTAATTCTTCTTTCCCCTGTATATTGATATATTAAGAATACGATTAAGCATCATTTACTTGATCTCGTGCGCTAGTTTGTAATGTTTGAATGTTTCCTTGTTCCAGTGTATGATGCGTAGGCCTCTTCCCTTGTTTGTATTATTGTTACATTTTAGGCCTATACCTAAAACTTTTAAAGTCATATTAATTCAAACATAACTTTGGTAATACTCATTCGTTTTCATTCGTTGAAACGGCAAAACATACTTACTTGTCCTGACAAATCGAATTACAATAATTTTAAAAATTCCACCGCAAAAATATAAAAAATAAGTCATTCCAATACCAATAAAAGTTAATCTCTTGAGCAAACAGACCCGATCCCAGAAATATATACCAGCCCGCGAATGGGCTGGCGAAAATCTATTTTTTTGGTTGCTTCGACCAACAAAAGATCGCGTCGCCTTAAAAGGTCGGTCACCTACATGTATCTACACAACTGTATTTTTGTGAGGTCTGAGAGCACACCAAATTGCATACTGAATACGACATGTACGATGTCAAATAATTGTGATTTCTTGAAATATATATATAATACAAATTTTATTGCAAGTTATAAAACAATGATATTTTTTTAATATTTTTGATATTTAACAGTCCTCGAAGTAAATATAAATCTTATGATATCTATACTAATAAAATAATGAGCTCTGTCTGTCTATCCGGCTATGCGTTTCGCCGCGCTTCGACGCATCGTTCCGATATTTCGGATATAGATAGGTATTGGGCATTCCACGTTTATGGGGTGGTTTGAAAGGTCATCGGAGGTCAAGGTCAAAGGTCAAATTTTAAACTTTGTCCGATCTGGCCCAAATTTGGTGGGTGGAATCCTTGATACAAGGGGAATATAATGCGCGAAATAAAATCGAGGTCAACCGAGGTCAAAGGTCATTACGGAGGGGTCAAATTTCTAACTTTGTCCGATCGGGCTCAAATTTGGTGGGTGGAATCCTTGATACGAGGGGAATATATGCCCGAAATAAAATTGAGGTCAAGCGAGGTTAAAGGTCATTACGGAGGGGGTCAAATTTCAAACTTTGTCGGATCGGGCCCAAACTTGGTAGGTAGAATCCTCGATACAAGGGGAGTATATGCCCAAAATAAAATCGAGGTCAACCGAGGTCAAAGGTCATTACGGAGGGGGTCAAATTTCTAACTTTGTCCGATCGGGCTCAAACTTGGTAGGTAGAATCCTTGATACAAAGGGAATATATGCCTAAAATAAAATCGAGGTCAACCGAGGTCAAAGGTCATTACGGAGGGGGTCAAATTTCTGAACTTTGTCCGATCGGGCTCAAACTTGGTAGGTAGAATCCTTGATACAAAGGGAATATATGCCTAAAATAAAATCGAGGTCAACCGAGGTCAAAGGTCATTATGGAGGGGTTAAATTTCAAACTTTGTCCGATCAGGCTCAAACTTGGTGGGTGGAATCCTTGCTACGAGGGGAATATATGCGCAAAATAACATTGAGGTCAACCAAGGTCAAAGGTCATTATGGAGGGGTCAAATTTCAAACTTTGTCCGATCAGGCCCAAACTTGGTAGGTGGAATCCTTGATACGAGGGGAATACGTGCCCGAAATAAAATTGAGGTCAACCGAGGTCAAAGGTCATCACAGAGGGTTCAAATTTCAAACTTTGTCTGATCGGGCTCAAACTTGGTGGGTGTAATACTTGATATGAAGGGAACACGTAAAACTTAAAATCGAGGTCATCCGAGGTCAAAGGTCATCCAGGAGCTACATTTTAAACTTCATCTGATTTGGCTTTAATTCTCCATATCACGGGAGCACTATCACGGCTACAGGTGCTCTTACAGCTACAGGTACACTAGTGTTCTTAAAGTGTATGTAGCTGGGTATTTGTTTAGTTTGGCTAGTTAGTGGTTAGCATTTGTTAGCATAAATTCAAAATCAATAGAGGGCGTCCTATTTTGGCTAGTTAAATGTTGGTCGCACAGGCTAGTTAAATTTTAGTCTCTCCGGCTAGTTAAATTTTTGTCGCTCAGGCTAGTTAAATTTTTTAGGGACTAAAATAACTATATAGCCAGAGGGACAATATTTAACTAGCCCGAGGGACAAAATTTTAACTAGTCTGAGGGACAAAATTTTAACTAGCCTGAGGGACAAAAATTTTAACTAGCCTAGAGGACAACATTGTAACTAGTCTGGGCGACCAACATAGGACGCCCTCTATTAATTTTGAAATTAGCTAGCCAAATGTTAACTAGCCAAATAGTTATCCCCATGTAGCTGGGAGGGATAGCCGTCCATCATATGAACATTTGACCTTTCGTATTGAAGATATACCCCCCCCCCCCCCAAAAAAATCCCCACAACAACACACACACACAACAACACCAAAACAATTAGGTCTTCGGGGGAAAATTGTTTATCTTTAATACGAAAGGTCATAGTTTTCATATGATGGACGGCTTTTCATCCCAGCTACATGTACATATTATTAGATTTATACAGTTTATTTCAAAGACTGCTAAATGTCAAAAATATCATTTTTAATCATATGTCATAACTTTTGTATAATATCGCGAATTTCAAAAAAATCTAAATTATTTGATATCAGAATAATATTCCTCGTATTAAGATGGTAATTTGATGTGTCTGATGTGCTCTCAGCTTCCACAAGTGCAAACTTCGCTATCCGAGCCCTTAAGCTGTAAAGTTGACCACTTAGAGAAAGAGTCACAGACTTGAACACCGACGTCGAGAAGTAGGGCATAAATTGCGGAAATAAGAAATTTTGAAAGTTTCCGCATTATTTTATGGCATTTTGGTAATAAAATTATAGAAAAACGGGGGTTCATTGGGTAGCCGAACCTACTGACAAAGAAGAGGGGCATCGGGTATAGTCGACTTTATCAATGGGGGCCTAATGACAGGTACACATACCGTCACTGCTAAAGTTGAGTGCCCCACACTCTAAATTTTGCAACGGTTAACGTAGTTGTGAACAAATGGTTGAACCGTTTGTTGCACTCTCTTGATGCTACGTACTTTGAATAAACCTGTGTACATGCAGTGCTTATAGATTTGAAAACGTTTTGTATGAAAACACACTACAACAATATTTTTACATCGAAATGTCATTGTAAACTATTTTGGAAACATTTTTGACCAAATATTTTGTCAACACTTAAATAACATTATGTTAAAATATTTGCACCCAGCAAACACAGAAATGTTCTTAAAATGTTTTTACAAAACGTTTTTAATAACATTTAAATGTCGGGTTATATAAAGGTCGTGAAAACATTTTAAAAACGTTATTGTAAATATTTTGGGCAAACATTTTTGCAAAAATATTTTTCAACCCCAAATTAATATTCTGTTTAGAATGATTTGTAACAAGTTTTCAAAAATGTTTTTGGAATGTTATTAAGGGGTGGGGTATGAACGTTTGGACAGTATTTATTGTGGGACATTAGAGCACATGAAGAATGTCCTTCTGATATCAAATAATTTAGATTTTTTGAAATTCGCAATGTAATACACATTTTATGGCAAGTGATTAAAAATTGATATTGTTGATATTTAACAGTACTCGAAGTAAACTTTATAAACCTGATGATTTACACTTAAAGTGTATGTAGGTGGGATGAAAAGCCGACGATCAATTGAAAATTTTGACCTTTCGTATTGAAGATATGGATTTTTTCCCACAAAACACACACACAAAAAAGGTCTTTTTGGGAAAAAAAATCCATATCTTCAATATGAAAGGTCAAAATTTTCAATTCATCGTCGGCTTTTCCTCCCAGCTATATACACTTTAAGAATATGTCATTACATTTATAAAATTTACTTTGAGGACTGTTATATATCAAAAATGTGAAAAATATCAAATTTTAATAATTTGTCATAAAATTTGTATTATATCGTGAATTTCAAAAAATGAAAATTATTTGATATCAGAAAGACATTCTTCGCATTCAGAATGCAATTCGATATGTCTGATGTGCTCTCATGTCCCACAAAAAATACTGTCGAAACGCTCAAATGCTCATTCCAGATCCCTTCAAACGTTTTTATACCCTTTATATAACCCGACATTTAAATGTTTTCTGTAAAACATTTGTGTTTGCTGTGCAGTAAATTACCAACAAATGTTATTTAATGTTATGAAAACGTTTTATACCATTAATGTACCCTTTATAATAACCCGACATTTAAACGTTTTCTGACAACCTTTTATAACCTTTTGCGAATGATGTCGAAAACGTTTTGTGTTTGCTGGGTAATTATGATATAATTACCATTAAATGGTAAATGTGTCAAAATATTAGTCTTTGGGTAAAGGGCTCGTAATTGTTAGAAGACAATTTCTTTGCTCTTTCAAACTTACACCGTGTATTACTGTATTTTCAGGCCAATTATGTGTTAGTACATAGTTGTACGCGTTTGTATTTTCGGGACAATTATGTGGAAATAGTATATACAAATATATACTGCCATGAGAGGTTCTGGTTAAAACTATGGGCCCGAGGTGAGATCAATAGTACTATTTTCCTGAGGGGCGTACTATTGATCTCACCTCGAATGAAGGCAGTATATATTTGTTTTATATCCTTCATTCATAGATTTTTTGTTCATTGATTGGTTAAAAGATTACATGTAAACTCCATCATGCTTCGAAATGGGCCTAGGTAGGGCCTATGCACATGATGATGATGCACGGTAGGCCGGTTTAGGCGGTCCAAGGACTCGCACTGTCATGTTCATGTGTTGGTTTTTAAAGCTTACTCATTGACTGCTCATTGTCAGTGTTTATTTGTTCAAGTTGTATTAGGCCCTATATGATGTCAGTGTTGGTCTGAATACAGTAAATATTCCTGCGCTAGAACTGGTAAAAAAATTCAAATTAAACAGCTGAAATCATGAATCTTTTTCAGCAGAGCAGCCACTCCAGCTTGATTTAATATTTCGCCATGTTTGTGTTGTCGTTTCACGGCAGTGACAAAATATTCTCATAGTCAATGTCGACGTTCAATATTATTCTATATGCTTTATGGACTGCGACGTGGGTATGCTGCTATCCGTAGATAGTAAATATCCAGAAGTACTATTTACGGCTTGGAGGTACTATTTACGGACGTAAATAGTACTTTTTCTCACTTCTTTACAGAATAGTGTGTTTATTTTTGATCACGTGACACACTTTTAACCAATCAATGAACAAGAATCTAAGGATATAATGCAATATAAATAGCCAAGAAATTACTTTTACCAATTACCAACCCTTTCCAAAAGACAATTGACACCTATGGCTGTTTTATTGGATTTATATTGTCATACAAGTGTATTCAAGTAGGTAACATCAAAACAGTGCAACAAACGGTTCAACCATTTGTTCACAACTACAATATCCGTTGCAAAATTTAGAGTGCAGGGCATGTTCTCTCCTGTCATATTATGTCGAAATAATAATAAATTTCCATGTATACAGCTCTTACTCTTAGTAAATTTTCGATTTTTAAAGCCGCAACTGAAAAATATGGCAAACTACTAGATATGCAGTAATATCAATCCTTTATAGCAGTATGATATGGTATGTTCGAGGAGATTCTGGCCTCCAATGCATCCATGATAGTTTCTTTATTGTCAAAGACAAACATGGAAGGGGTACTCTTTCTAAATTGTTCCCCAAAAATACTGATAGACATAAAACACCACAAAAAATGGTTCCCCTTCGTTTTTGGAATAGGTCCCAAGGAGGGGCGCCCAGCTCCAAAATATCCCTGAATTCACCAAAAAAGAGCACTGAAAGACCCCCTTGTACGCTGTCTGCTAACACAGCCCAACCATCTCCGAATTCTGGGGGAGCATACCCACTTAATAGGTCCCTTATAACGACCTTTGTTGTTTATCTAATATCGGCTCTTTGCAAGATTTGATTTCAGGGGAGTCCAATTGTTCTTACAACATTAATGTGGTTTATCTGATTATATACGATATACGATGATAACGAACTGCATGGTATGGTTTACCAGACGAGTTACTGATATTGTACATTACAATTTTTCCCGATCTTATACCAATGCATTAACGATGATTTTAAAAGCTTGTTGTCTTGTAAATTTACCGTTAAAATACAATTCTTGCAACTACATGTTTCAAACAGCGCACGTTTTAAGACGTCAGATTCGGAGATTAACAAAATCTAAAAATATTGTCTTTTTCTGGATTCCGCGCAATGCATGATGGGTTTTTTTGTAATCTTGTATAAATTATGATAACTGATATCAGGTAACAAGCAAGGTCAAAAAGCAACAAATCTTAGTTGTATCAGAATATTTAAACTGGTCTATTGCGAACATAATTATCAACTGCAATGAAACATTAAAAATGCCGAATTCAACGGAAAATGCGTCTTCTTCTGACGAATCAGCTTCGTTGCTTGAAACCGAATACAGCGATAAAGATGTACGTATTATTTTCTGTTACTCTTTTATTGAAGATTTACTTTCAAGTGAGCTATAATCTTACGATATAAATTTAGTAACCGTTTGCTCAAATGTAAGTGTGCTGTTATGGTGATATCGTCGAAATCCAGCAATAATACTATAGCAGTTGAAACTTTTATTTTACTTATTTGTTTTTATGGGTGGCTAGTGACTAGCTACACCAATGTCTACTTTTATATCAACAATATTTGTAATGGCCTTTATAGCAAACGCACTTCACTATACGTACAGTGTTACTGACTTTATACATGGTACTTTTTAACAATTCCGGTCAAATTTACGGCAATTTAGGAAGTAAGTCTATAATGTGTAAGAAAAATTTAGCGAATGACAAAAACCTTGGGGATGTTTCTACATGCCTTCAAAGCCATAGCCAGAGGGGAGGGGTGGGGTGGGGAGACACTCCCTCTCCAAATACCAATGCGAATACTCCGCTTTTGGGGTAAAAACGTTAAAAATCAGCCCTTTATTGTAGGAAAATTCACATTAAATGTCAAGTACTATAGACATGATATACATCATTTTAAAGCTAATTTCAAGCAGAGTATTTTGGTTGAATATCTCAAAAATGATGATTGGCGACTTCAGGGCTCAGTTGTGCTGGATGGTCACATATCCCTCCACATATCCTTCTTCCTCCTCTTTCTCCCCCTCTCCCTGTCACTCTTTGTCTATTCCTTTTATTTTACCCAGTCTTGGATTTCTTGAAATCTTTTTAAACGGAATGGGTGGTTAATGACTAGCTACGCCATTGTCCACTGTTATTTCCACATTATTTGCGATGGCCTCAGCAAACGCGTTTCACGATACTTACAGTGTTACTGACCATTTCAACCATTCTTGAATGATTTTCGAACTATTTAAAGCGAGACTTGAAAATGAAATGAGATAGCCAGCTAACTTAAAATCGTTCACGATACGTCTTTTAAATTTTCAAATAAAGTTCAAGAGCTTGTGAAGTATATATCTCAAAAGGATCTTCTATATAATTTGAACCGCGTCTGAAGCATCAAAACCTTTTGAAAAATGTCATATTCCAACTTATTAAAAGCCCTGTAAACACAGAACGTTTTGATATCATTCGCAAAAGGTTAGAAAAGGTTGTCAGAAAACGATTAAATGTCGGGTTATAATAAAGGACATAGAAAGGGTATAAAACGTTTTCATAACATTCAAAACCATTTTGTTGATAACCTACTGCAAAATATTTTAACATAATGTTAATTAAGTGTTAACAAAATGTTTGGCAAAAAATGTTTGCAAAATATATACAACATTTTGAAAACATTTTTTAAATATTGTTGTAGTGTGTTTTCATACAAAACGTTTTAAAACGTTTCTATTACTTTATATAACCAGACAGTTTATTTAAACGCTTTTATCTAAACCAAAACCCAAGATATAACATCCATAAACATGTTAAAATGTTTTGGAAACATTCTTGTGTTTGCTGGGAGCATTCTTCGCTTTTTATTGGCATAGATGTTGATCCTTTGAATTTACAGTGTGTAGTTATTTTTTGAGAAAAATGCAAAATTGGTCATAAAATTTATCAGGGGTGTAGTACCACCTTAATTAACTTTCATGTGTGTTTATTATTTTCTGTTAAGGCAAACGGCAAATCGTGTTGTTCTCGTCGTCAAGACGTCCTGGCATGGATAGGAGGAATGCTATTCATAATCGCTCTTCTAGGGGCTGTTTTCGGCTTAGGACATCTTCGGGGTTGGAACGCCAAGTCAGGATACACACATCTCAACTCTTCTACCTCCCAAGATCGTTTCCTTCCCGAGCCATTTGATCCCGAGCCTGGAGTTCCCGAGAGATCAGACTCAGGCGCAGATGCTAGATGGTACTATTGGCAACTTCCTCCAGACACAGCTAATGCTCTGACGAGGTTATTTGTTTGGATGTGTTATGTGGCGCATCAACTGACAATCTGGGTAACCATTTATTATGCGCAGAAGAAGAAGTCAAATCATGAAATCAAAGGACCTAAATATAGCACTCAGATGGACATCATTCAATGGATACCATTGTTTTTAAACATATTCTTTCATCTACTCCACTTAGCGCAAACACATATCACTTATGACGCGACAGCACAAGATGTAACAATCGCAAGCTCTACAGGATCCGTGATCATGCTTCTCGTCGTTGTACTCCTAATGGAATACCGGGATCGTGGCTTTATATTTGGATGGCCAGGTCCTCAACACAAAGACAAAATCAGCAGTAAATTACGTTTATCACGTGGTCCAATTGATTTGGCGCGAAAATATCACGGCTATGCATTCGCTTGGGCTGCCATCTATACATTCTGGTATCACCCAATGGAAAACACTTGGGCTCATGCAATGGGATTTGTCCATACGTGGATGATTATGCTCCAAGGCAGCTTGCTGTATACTAAATTGCATCTAAACCGCCTTTGGAGATTCACGTTAGAAACATGGGTTGTGATACACGCCACAGTTGTCGCATTTCAGAAGGGTGGTCCAAGTCTTGATGGCACCAGTGAATGGCCAATGTTCTTGTTTGGGATGCTGTGGTTGATCGTAGTGACCCAACTCTTTGGATTTACGTTCTGGAAGAAGATTCCCGGATGGACGAAGATTATACCATTCCTGGTATTCATTGGCGTTGTCGTGTATTGTTTCAGCTTCATTCCTGATGACGACGTAAGTAGAATTTATTAGTATGTGCAACATTACCAGTTTATAGTCAATTTACTGGAGCATTCCAAAATTCACTGGTTCAATTATTCCTATACACTCCTAGCAGCAAGAACAAAAGTTAAATTACTTCTTGGTTTTATGAGCCGCCATTGTTCGTAAATTCGATATGTACTCTTGGGGAAGATGTCTTCATTTGTGAGAGTGAGTAAAATGTCCGTTATCGTCAAAGTGATGCTTGATGATATTAAAGAGATTGCGATGCTCCACACGTCTTACGCCGTACCGGCGTTCATACGTGCGTACGTACATATATCGGAATTGTTCCAAGCTGGACTCATTCGTCACAAAGAAGCACAAGCAGGCTGTGACCGAGACCAACGCTTGTGCGAAAGAAATCTGCCCACGTGAGGGCAACTGTATAAATCTTAAAGGATGTATTAACTTTAACATGCCGTCCAAAGTCAGCAACCATTATTTTTGACTTCGACGATTTAAAACAGGCTTTCTGGGCCACGTTCTCCGTCGTTTCCCACTCAGTTTTTACTAATGAGGTGTCAAATTAAGAACACCATCTTCTGTAACAAAATCAGTCAAAATGTGTATTGTGGATAGATATCAGTTCCGTTATTCGGAATGGTCATTACTTCGAATTTACAACAAGGTTCATTATTCCGAAGGATCATTACTCCGAAGGTGCGTTACTCCGAATTTAAAATACGGTTCGTTAGGGTCATTACTCCGAAGGTTCGTTATTCCGAAGGGTCATTACTCCGAATTTAAAACAAGGCTCGTTATTCCGAATGGTCATTTCTCCGAATTTAAAATGAGGTTCGTTATTCCGAAGGGTCATTACTTCGATTTGGAGTAATGACCCTTCGAATAACGACCTTCGGAATGATCCTTCGAGTAATGGCCCTTCGGAGTAATAACCCTTTGGATCAATGAGCCTTGTTGTAAATTCGGAGTAATGAACCTTCGGAATAAAGGTCCTTCGGAATAACGACACACCCCTTATGGAAATCACATGCATATCTTTGGATGTATGGAAATAGAAATGGAAAAGACATTATGTTGAGTAATCAATGAGCCCATTATGTTTTAGATATTTATTCTTTGAATTGTAACCAAACCAGAAACCAACTATTTTGATGTTTAGGGCGTCGGCTCTTTTGATATGCTAAAACCTTTCCCTATTTTACGTGCACAAGGCTGTTCATACACAGGTGAATGAACATGAAAAGAGTGTTCCGCACGGGTATAACGTGCGGACTAAATATCATTTTAGTGTACTCAGAGAATGTAATGTTTGCATTTGTTTCCTTTTTTCGTCTTTCAGGGCAACTATTACACGCGTCTCTTGGAAATTACCTACATACCACTCATTGAATATCCCGCCATGGTCGTCGCTTGGCTCGTCATTCTCATCTTTTTGAAAATCGAAGAAAAACTAGCCAACAATCAGCGGCAAGAGCCACCGAGCCCCTCTGGGAGACCATTTATATTCTTCTCTTCATGTTAGTCTACGCTGTTATGATAGTCATTAGTTTCTTAATCCAGGAATTGGACTGGAAGGCTAATGGTTTAATAATCATGATAGTAATGATTTTTGTGTTTATAATCGGGACATCGGTTGCATACATGTTTGTGAAGCAAGTTATGAGGCCTAAAATCATGCTTACTGTCAGTTACGTTGATAAAGGCGATAATGGAAATAGTGTACCAGAGACATACGGAACTTTTTAGCGATTTCCATGAAGGATGAAGGAGATGATGATAATGATAATGATAATAATAATAATGATGATAATAATAATAATAATAATAATAATAATAATAATAATAATAATAATAATAATAATAATAATAATAATAATAATAATAATAATGATAATAATAATAATAACAACAACGCTATTAAGAATAAGCAATAACAACAACAATACCAAAAGACACGCGTTGTACAGGGTGTCTCAAAAACGTTACAATTTTAGAAAATGTTTTTCGATTACAAGAAAAGGGATCTCGTTTTGTCACAGGTGGTGTGTAGCGTTGTGTCATAGGTGGTGTGTAGCATGTCGGCCATGTACCAGGATTTTTAGGTGTGATTTAAATCATTCAATGTTTTAAAGTGGCTGTCAATTTACTGGGGTATTCCAAAATTCAAATGGTCGAACTGATTTCTGTATATTGAGCCACAGATTAGGATTTCCGCTACTTTTTTTTTGGAGGGAAAGTGAATTTAGTGAATTTCAGGGGGGGGGGAATCAACAAATTTTGCACAAAATTTCTGCAAAAAGTGGAAACTGATTTCGCAATTTTGGTGGTTTTTTTTCAGTTCCGAATGTAAACAATAAAAGCAATAATTGTCCTGACCGTCGTTTTATCTTTTCAGTTTCTGTTTCCGTATCCGTAATAGTTTTTGTAAGTCATTGTTATTCTGAAGTGGTAGTCTCCCAGGTGTGACCAATCTTTTATTCTAGCCTTTTGTTAGTTACTGAAAATTTGAAGCTCGTGAATTTCAGTTTTCGTTTTGGTAAGTTATATTGATTTTTTACATAAAACCTTGAGATGTGCGGTTGGGTGCTAATCTAGACAAAAGAAGAGTCTAAATTTTACGGTCCTAAATTCGCGGTAAATTGTACGGCTTCAATTGACTTGTGTTTGGTGTATATGCACACTTACGCCTAGACGTAAGTGGCTCGTAAAAATTGTCTTGCATTGAAATATATACTAACCATGTTGCCAAGTTATAAGCAAAAGTCTTTCATATTGGCGATGAAACGAGCGTCTGAAATAGTCAAATATCTCCCAATGAGGCGCGTACAAGTGGTGATTTGGTAATCATGTTTTATATTGAAATGCAATACAAAAGAATTGCATTGCATTGGAGCAAAGATAATGTATTCTATTCATTCGTACCAATGGCAAGCTAATCTGATAATTGAATATATGAATCCAAAACCCACCCAAGTCCATGGGAAGTGATTTTGAGAAAAAACCTGTGTATCATTTTAATTCCTTCAGTTAGATTTACCTGGTCAATATGGTAAGTTGTACGTGCAAATGGGTGGGTTAAACTGTATTAGGTATGACGATTATCGTGGGGTTCATTTTAAATTCTGGACTTGGGTGGTTTTTTGAATCATATACTAAGACAATAATGTTGGAATGAGATTACCACTAGTAAGATAATACAAAATAAAGCACACAGTTATGTATAATGTTAATCAGCATTCTGCCATGTAATATAAACCACACACTTTCCTTGATTAAACCCATTTTTTTTTTCAAAAGTCACTCTCCAGCAATGAATGTGTTACAAGTGGACTTTTATACATACTGGATTTCAATCAATGTGTTACAAGACTCAAATCATGGACTTGGGTTGATTCTTTCATACATGCTATTTTTCACATGCTCAATAGACACAGATGATGAATTTGAGTTGTTCTTTCATACATATGACAGGCCTATGTATAGCAACACTTTCCCATGCTTAACTCAATTTGGCCAAAGTATGGACTTGGGTGGCTTTTGTATTCAAATATTCAATTGGTTGGGCCTATATGCAAGACTCGGGTTTATTTTAAATGTTTATTTTTGCAGAGCTTATTTTCATTCATGGATCATACTGATAAATTTCGCAAGGGGGGGAGGGAGGGAGGGAGATACTTGAGACTGAACAAGTGAGAGTGGGAGGGGGTGAGGAAGAAAGAGAATAGACGGAAAGACTAGAAAGAGAAAGCTCCAGAGGAGAGAGTAGGGACCGGGGAGGGAGGGGGGGCCTGATAATGGGGGGGGGGCAGGAGGAAGCAAAATAGGGAGATAAACATTGATACGAGGGAAGTGCGACACTGTGGCTTTGCACAAGTGCATTGGGGCGCGACAGGCTCATAAGCGGACCTTTTGTGATTTAAGGGCTTATTTTCAACGTTTTTACAGAAAAAAAAGTGGACATTATCATTCGGATTGGCATACATTTTGTCAAATTAATATAGATCAATTTAGCAATGCAAAGACGAGAGGGCGCTAGACCATTAAAAACATCGGTCTTGTCTCTCCGCTTTTATTGACATAGGCATCTGCTTCTATTGAAATAAGCTGATTGGTACTTCAAAGTTAACAATGAAGTCAGATTACAGTAAACTTACTGAATCACTTGCGTTTTCGTATCTGAACAATAGACTTACGGAAACTGAAAAGATAAAAAGACCCTGAGTAATTACCCCGTTTTCTACTGAGCAATGGAGTCGGGTAATATAAGAGAGCCCTTTTTTTAGATTGTAACACACTGAGACACACGTTGTATGCCTACCTACGCTCCAGTCAGTAAGGGCAGGTAATATTTATAAGTTCAAGTACGTGCATGGCGTGGGACAAACCAAGGATAATAGAATCAGGATGTAGCAATAACTTATTAGCATGTGTCCAATTCTTATGTTAATAGCGTATTATTATGAGGAGGGGGGGGGCGCTAATAATATCCACAGATAGGGCTAGACTCTATACTGGATTAAATGCCCAATTAAATAGCTGTTAAATGATTAGCTTTTCATAGTATACCATTTTGTTATAAAATAAATGTAACTTTTCAATTTATTATGTGTAAGCTTCAAGTTTGTACGTGAATTTTAAGCATCTAAATTGCTGAACTCGGGTGATATATAGTTAGTAGTGTCAAATTCTGCTGCATCACCCCGTCTGAATGATAGAATTCTAATAAAATAATTCTACAGATGTGCAGTAAATACGATTTATCAGGATTTAGATTTTAACTGACCAAGATAAACAATCGAGTATACACATGACAATTAGAGAGATTGCGGAGAGGCGTTCACTGCAAACGCCATACGGGTTACGGATTTCTGCATTTTGCGGTAGAACGTCATAGTCCCGTTCACATCCAAACTAGCCTCCTACACAGCCAGTTTGTGTCGGTCCTAACGCTCGTCGTTCCTAGTATGTTCGTGATAGCCGCATAGAGTCTGAACCAAGACTACGTGTAAACGCAATTGCAATCATGATGGCGCTATGCTGAGACAAATAATCTAAAGGTAATAGGAAGCACCCATTGATTCACCTTGGGTGCATCGAACCAGAGAAGATTATCTTCTTTCATCGAACTACTTTCCTCGGTATTGATATGCAAATACGACTAGCTGTATCTATTCAGCATCGAAGTGGTTACGTAATTCTCTTGGTTACCGGATCACGCTACTTTGGTATGCCTTCGAGTGCCATATACTTTATGTGGTGATCATTTCGATCGTGGTTCATTACTCTAGCGCGTGATCCCGTTGACATAGTAACATTACGTAACTTCGATACTGAATAATGTTCTAAGCATTCAGTCCAGATTAGCGATATTTGAGTTTTGGAAAATGAGTATAGGCCTATGTTCACACGTGTATGCTATTTGTCTAAATAATCTAAACAGAGTTTGATGTTGGATGCCTAGGAAGTCTTGGTGTATATTATTCGAATAACAAGAAACAAACTCCATTATCATATAAATAATACCCTGTTTACTTTCTAAAGCAAAATGAAAATAAATAATCTAATATGCCTAGTTCGATTACTACCCAGCAAACACAAAAAGATTACAGAAAACGTTAAATGTCGGGTTAACGGTTATGTGAGGGTCAAGGGCATTAAACGTTTTAATAACATGCAAAAAACCTTTTGTTCAAAACTTGCTGATAAACGTTCTAACACAATAGACACTTAAATATGTTTGCCAAGTGATATTTTACTATAGCATTTCGAATTTTGGCTTAAAATGTTGTTGTATTACTTTTTAAGTATAACACGAGTTTTCATGATTTTTATATAAACATACATCGATATGTTATCAAAATGTTTTAACTAAAACCAAAAACACATGCATTATCATGTTTTAAAAACATTTTTGAGTTTGCTGAATAGTATCCATAAGCAAAACACTTTGACAGCTGTTTTAATGCACAACGAACAAGCAAGGCGAAAAATAGCGTTGCACGAACTTCTGTTCCCCGTCCCAAACAGACAATTATACCGCATTTTGCCGTAACACGACACAATCTTGCCTAAAACGCCTCTTCGCAAGCTGATTTTTGGACGGCATTTTCCACACACAAATGAATAGGCAATTTGCCCGTTCGAATTCGCGTCGAAAAAAATTGAAATTTGTTCACTTCTTCTTGTCTATACGAGATCAAATTTTAACCCCAAAATGGATTTTATTACATGTCGGACTCTACTTGTTCTATTAGGATACTTTGATTCGCTTCATAACAAGATAAACATAACATTTTCTGCATTTTATAATGCGGTTTTTGTCTTTTGGAACGTCATTTTTGCTACCAACCGCAACGTAATCGCCTTACGGTAATTCCACGATTGACCAATTCACAATAGATTTCACCCTCTAGAGGGCATAATAACCGATTTTCGACTAGTGTAGCTTGCTGTTCGCGTTCCCGTGTCACGTTTCACGTAAATTTCGCAATCTCTCTATTAACTATATGTAAACCAGCCGCCAATCTTAAAATACTTCAGGCTGGCCCACATGCTTTTCCATCCCAGACACGTCAATACTTCAACCTCAGTGTGACCTCAGTCAGACGTTTTTGATTCATTTGTGCTTTACTATTGAACCCTGTAGTCACTATTGTGTGATTTTCTTTGCCAACTTATAAAATCAATTCATGTCGGGAGTCAAATACTATTATATCTGAAGATTGACTTTTTTTCACAGGACAATGAGGAGGACATGAAATATACGAACACACAGATAAATACGGCGCCATAATGCAAGGTCACGTGAGGTATACCGGTATAAACATGTTTTTGTGACTACAAATACTCACTTGTATTTCATATTTTATACCTGCCATGCATTTCCTTCGTATTATTGACAGTAAGTCCTAATTTCGACATTACTTTAGAAAAAAAGACATCCCCTTATTAAATTAGAACTGAGACTTTCTTGGAAAAAACTACCACTGCTGCCTGCTGGGATAATAATAAATTGACCCCATTTCCGCCCGTCGTGACCGCGATTAGGGCGTTTTTACTCTCTTCAACCAAGGAGCTTATATAGGAAGGAGAGGAAATAGATTATGTAACGCCTATTGTTCCTTTGTGCCAATTGGAGTTCCCAACACGCTATTCATCGAGAGGTACCTTTTGTTCGAGACAAAGGGCTTCCGCCATTAAATCGATAACTGACCTGACAGCGTATTAACGCTATTCGCTACTTGCACGGTTCCGCCATTATGCACTATGTGCGGGGAGAGCCTCGAACTGGCAGCATACATGAATGGGAATTGAACTAGTCATAACGTTCTGTGTAAGGTTACATAATTCTTCCTTTCATGTATGCTGCCAGTTCGAGGCTCTCCCGCACATAGTGCATAATGGCGGAACCGTGCAAGTAGCGAATAGGCAGACCACTGTCATTAAGTGATCAAAATGAAAGTCACGTGAAAGCGTCTACATGGACGAGAGGTACCTTTTCTTATAATACCACACAAGGGTTTGATCGAGTTGTCGCATACACACAAAAACAGAATTTCCCCGTCGACATAGAATTATTGACCGCCCATCTTAATTTAGGCGCCTCATTTAAATAAATTCAATAGAGTTGCTGATCGATTACCCGTAACAACGTGTCATTGCTGCCAGGACAAGGTATATGTCTATCTGTGTCACTTTCTATAATTAACTACTTCGCAGCTATTATGTTGTTATCATGGTTATATAGGCCTGTTCAATAAAATCAAATGGATTTCTTAATATAACGAATATCCATTTTAAAAGCCAGGTCCAATTGAGGTAGTGAAGGAGGATCGAGAGATGAAAAGAGGAGAAGCGGATGGGTGAGGGGGGGTTGGGGGCCGGGGGTAAATCCATTTTAGCGCAAAAAAGAAAGGAAGAGGGGAGAAGGAGAGAGAGGTAGAAGGAGAGCGATGCAGTCACAGGGCTCTAAATTACGTAGGCGTAGATCGGGGGAATTGGGGATAAATTCCCCAAATATTTTGCCAAGGGGGATGGTCGATATAATCACACCCCCTCCCAATATTGACGCCTGCGTATTGGTTTCTGTCCAAATTAACCTCATATTTGGTCATTTTAGCCACAAACTGCCATTTTTTAGCGCTTTCAGCGAATTAATTCCACGTTTGTCCCATATTTCACCAGTTTAGTTTCAATAGGCCTATGCTAAAATTTTCCCGCGCATTTGTACCATAAGGGGTAATGTACTGGGTACTTAACCCCCCCCCCATGTCAAAAATAAATCTACGCCACTGCTTACGTGTGTGCATAATAAAGAATAAGTGCAGAGAAAGGAATGAATAAAGAAAATAATAATTATTATTATAGAATTTAAACATATGTGACCGTACACCACGAATGAGCCGTAAATGTCCTCAATTGTATTCTGAGTTACAGTGTAAAATGGGCATGAAGGTCGTATTCATAGGTACCTCAATTTGGTGCTACGTGTACCTCATTTAATGAGATACACGTAGCACCAAATTGAAATACCTATGAATATGACCTTCATGCCCATTTTACACTGTAACTCAGAATACAATTGAGGACATTTACGGCTCATTCGTGGTGTACGGTCACATATATAACAGCACTAGGCAGCCATTTAATGATGCCAAAACCTTAATACGTTACGTAATTAAAACACCCAGGCAGATATATTTCACACCTGCCAAACACATGTCACCCAATTTCGATAACTGGACGTTGAATGTACACTCTCATGAATTGATTGGCAACATTTTCCAATATGTCAGCGCTCAAATCGGACACAATAGAACAATAGACCCTTCAGTGCGTTGTCTTCAACGATTCCCTAAACATACGACACCTTTATGTGGTGACCTCAATCACATGGGCCAAGTAAGAGTTGATGTATATAAATTATTCATAAATCATGACCGATCGATTCCGTGCCTCACTTTGTTTGAGAGCAAGCCAGCAATATTCGCCATAGGTTTGCATGGCTAATATAAAAACCGTGAATTTAGTGCCATCCCCTGAACAAACTTTCATTGTAATATTTTCAACTATACCACATACAGCTGACATAATCTATACAATTACCAGTCAATCAAGTATATTAAAATAATAATCAATATTTTCAAGAGATATATCTCAAATATTAAGTTTCTTACCTGAATGTTGAAAATTCGTGTTATAATCCGTTTTGTGTAATCAACGTTCAACGCATGATTCAATTTCACTATATTTGTGTGGTCACTGCTCACTGACCTGTAAGATTGTGTAGATTGTGTAACAGGGAATACCAGGGTCATTCAAAAAGTTCTACCTCAAGTATCATAACTCCCTGTTCTGTAAAATTTTCATATGCGTATTATATTGCAGAGGCTCCGGAACATTTTAAATATTGGATGGGAGGGGCGGGGATATCAATATGAGGCCTTAAGGCAAGAAATGTTGAGGAGTGGCGCGG
Organism: Amphiura filiformis; assembly: GCF_039555335.1. Taxonomy (NCBI): domain Eukaryota; kingdom Metazoa; phylum Echinodermata; class Ophiuroidea; order Amphilepidida; family Amphiuridae; genus Amphiura; species Amphiura filiformis. The sequence goes on from NC_092637.1 coordinate 30,617,497, forward strand.
GAGCGGGTGTCATGTCGCGCGGAACCTTTTGAAATGCATGCATTTTACATGATTTTTACCTTAAATTATGAATTATACCTTGATCTTGAATAAAATCTTGATAAAATCTTGAATTTTACCCTAAAAGTATGAGGTTTAGGCCTACCCTGACAGTATTTTTTGTGGGACATGAGAGCACATCAGACATAGGCCTATCACATTGCATTCTGAATACGAAGAATGTCCTTCTGATATCAAATATATGATTTTTTGAAATTCACGATATATTTTATGACAAATTATTAAAATTTGATATAATTGAAAATTTTGACCTTTCATATTGAAGATATACATTTTTTCCTACAAAGACTTAATTTTTGTTAACTATTTTGGGGGGAAAATCCATATCTTCAATACGAAAGGTCAAAAATTTCAATTGATCGTCGGCTTTTCATCCCAGCTACATATACATTTTGAGAACATATCATCAAATTTATAAAGTTTACTTCGAGGACTGTTAAATATCAAAAATATCAATTTTTAATCATTTGCCATAAAATGTGTATTACATTGGGAATTTCAAAAAATCAAAATTATTTGATATCAGAAGGAACTTCTTCGTATTTAAAATGCAATTTGATATATCTGATGTGCTCGCAGGTCCCACAAAAAATAGTATCCAAACGCTCATACCCCATCCCACAGTGACATCGCCCCGATATCTTCATAGTAGAAATCGCCATGGTAGGTTGAATCCACAGCCACCCATGACCATTTTATTCGGACCTTATGAGATGCATATTATTAGCGAAGTGACCTGACTAAGGCTACTGACAATAGATGGGGTAATTGATTTCTCGCTCTGTGAGCAAGCTTGTATACGACATTGCGGTCAATGGTTACCGGAGTATACTCTCTCTACTTGAGTGAGTGCCGCTATAGCCTGCTGCGCGCTGTAGTCCATAGGGCCTACAGGACCAACGCAATATAAAATTGAGAGTTTTGGTCAAATTTTGAGTTCAAAGCGCACGGCCAATTTTCAAAGCGCACGTTAACGACTATAATATCTGTTCAACACGTATTTTCAGTGTATGAGACCACATCTGGTTTCTTGAGAAAAATTCATTTACGGGAGATATTCATCATTTTGTAAACCAGTATCCGAAGATTTTCGTCTGATATCAAAATCGTGCATAGCAATTCACGTGTATGGATCCCGTGTATTCATTTTAATGTCTCTGCTGCACCAAATAATTATTAGCCAGGCGATGTCGGTGTGCATCCCTTAATTGTTCATCTTATTTCCACGTCAAGATGCATCCATTACTTAACATAAGGACGTAATTGTGAACTACCCTTAAAAATGGTCTAGTCACTAACATGTGGGTGTCTGTTGAACTCTACAATGTTTTCTTCAAAACGTGTTTTATTTTGTTTTGAAGTCCCGTGGCATGTCAGAGAGCTTTTAAGAGCAACATATTTTATCCTGAGAGTAAAGCAAATTTCACTTGTGCGTCTGTTGAACTCTTCGATGTTTTCTTCTCATATAAAACGTGTTTGTATTATTTGTTTTGAAGTCTCAAGGCATGTCAAGTAGGACACAAAATATTTATCCTGAGTAAGCAGTTGGACAACTGCATCCCAGCAAACAAAAAGAACTTTTTTATGGAGATTATCCAAAGCTACTATAATGCTTACTAAACTGTTGCTTCAATTTTTAACCGTTCCCGACGTACCAAATCTGTATTCGCTTTAAGGGGTGGCGTATGTACCTTTGGACAGTATTTATTGTTTTTATTTTTTGAAATTCGCAATGTAATACACATTTTATGATTAAAAATTGATGTTTGATATTTAACAGTATATACTCGAAGTAAACTTTATAAATCTGATGATTTATACTTAAAGTGTATGTAGCTGGGAGGAAAAGCCGACGATCAATTAGATTTTATAAATCTAATGATATATTCTTGAAAGAATATATCATTAGATTTACTTCGAGGACTGTTAGCCTATATATCAAAAAAGTGAAAAATATCAAATTTTTATAATTTTTTGAATTAAAAAAAAAAAATTATTTGATATTAGAAAGACATTCTTCGCATTCAGAATGCAATTCGATATGTCTGATGTGCTCTCATGTCCCACAAAAAAATACTGTCGAAACGCTCATTCCAGATCCCTTAACCAACGTATCTAAACAACCAACAATTTTCCAGCACATTTTCATGAAATAACTTTTATTTTGTAGCCGAGATTTAAGAGTATAATCATGAGTAATTATTTCAATAACAATTATTTCAATATTTCTGACAAGTAAGATGACAGATGTGATGATGATGGAGGTAGACGTCACCTCATGGAAGGTCCTTTTGGGGTCATCTGAGGTCAAACTACTCAAAACTGTCTTATGAGCATGAAACTTGGCGGGTACAGTCAACATTTAGAGCCACATTTTTTGTAATTTTGGAAGGTCATTTTGAGGTCACCAGGGGTCATCTGAGGTCAAATTAGTAAAAACTGTCCTATGGGCATAAACTTACAATCTTACTTTGAAAAATCCGAAAATGGGCTAGAACAATGCATTCTCTCACATTTTGTAATTCGTCGCAGTCGCACACGGCAAAACAGCAATTCCAAAGAAACGTGCGCTTTTTAGCCAGTTTAAAGGGACCCAAATAAGTTTGTGAAAAGTAACTAAAATAAGTTTCTGTAAAAATAACGTGTCAAAATACCAGAACACATAATTATAGGTGGCGCTACGTTGAAAAAAATTCGTCTAAATATCAGAAGTTATGATGTGACTATGGAGGGATTTGCCAAAGTTATTTTGTCAAAATACAAAAACAACTAGACTTAGCTGTGGTCTAAGACCACGAACACAGCCGTGTTGTGACCCCTTAATGACCTTTGACCCCAAAATCTACGAAAACCCCATAGGCATTGGCTTATGTCAATGCATGTGTGCACATAGTATCACTGTGCCATGTTATTTGTGGCAGGGACATTTTGAATGTTTTTCGTCTTGGCCCAGGAGTGACCCCTTAATGACCTTTGACCCAAAATTAAAAAAAATACCACGTGTACACTGGGTAACATCAATTCATGTGTGAATATACCGTCACTGTGCTATGTTTTTCTTGGCTGATAAAATTTTTGAAGGTATTTCGTTTTATACCGGAAGTGACCCCTTAATGACCTTTGACCCCAAATAAAAAAATACCACATATACATTAGGTTAAAACATAATTCATGTGTATACATACCGTCACTCTCCTATGTATTTCTAAGCTAATAACAAATTTTGAAGGAATTTGGTTTTATACCGGAAGTGACCCCTTAATGACCTTTGACCTCAAATGTGTGCATGATTTATAGACACTGGGTAATAGCAATGTATGTGTGCAAGTTGCGTCACCGTCCTTTGTAATTTGTGGGAGAAGTAGCATTTTGAAGCTATTTCGTTTTATACCGGAAGTGACCCCTTAATGACCTTTGACCTCAAACAAAAAATACCACATATACATTAGGTAAAAATAATTCATGTGTGCATATAGGCCTACCGTCACCTATGTTTTTCTTAGCTAATAAATTTTTTTGAAGGGATTTGGTTTTATACCGGAAGTGACCCCTTAATGACCTTTGACCTCAAATCTGTGTATGATTCATTGACACTGGGTAATAGCAATGCATGTGTGCAAATTGCGTCACCGTCCTATGTAATTTGTGGGAGAAGTAGCATTTTGAAGGTATTTTGTTTTATACCGGAAGTGACCCTTAATGACCTTTGAACTCAAATAAAAAATACGACATATACATTAGGTTAACATAATTCATTTGTGCACATACCGTGACTCTCCTATGCTTTTCATAGCTAATAAAAATTGTCGAAGGAATTTGGGTTTTTTACCGGAAGTGACCCCTTAATGACCTTTGACCTTAAATCTGTGTATGATTTATAGACACTGGGTAACAACAATGCATGTGTGCAAGTGGCGTTACTGTTCTGCGAAATTTTTTGACCTCTGTGACCCCTACGTGACCTTTGACCCCACGAGTTTCACGTGACGTGTAGGGGCATGGTCAGTGAAGGTTGTGACCAAGTTAGGTCATTATTATGTTTTGGTGGATCCAAGTTGTGATAATATTGGATCCAAAACATAATAATGATAAAATTGATGCTTTTACGCCCAATATTTATTGGTCTCGCTATGAGTTGTAAAATATTGACTCGACTACGCCTCGTCCAATATTTTAAAACTCATAGCTCGACCAATAAATATGGGCTTAACCGATCCAATTTTATATCAAAATCGGTGTACGCATGTCAGTGCTAGAGCAAATGTAATGGTCGACAGAAGAAAGAAAGAAGAAGATCCTGTAAGAAAAAAGAGAAACCGGCCGGAATTATGAGGAAGTTTTAAAAACGTTTTCGTGACCTTTTTTTATAACCCGACATTTAAATGTTATTCAAAGGTTTTGAATAAAACCAAAACGGGTTTATAACATTTTAAGAACATTTTTGTTTTTGCTTGGTTATTGAACCGTTTTGATTTTCATATAATATATATAATCATATAACAAAATTAAAAGCACACAGAAGAGTGGCGTGTCGGACAAAATTGCAAAATCTTCTGCTATCAATAACTTTACCGGGACAAATACACGTCAAGCGTGCGCGGAAAATTGTAGTCTACTGTAGCAAACCAGTTTAATTTATCATTCCCTAATCTCTCTGACCTGACCATGGAAAACTCATCATTCCTGTTCTTTTCTCATGGATAGCTGAGCTGTTGAATCAGAACAGGAATGATGAGTTTTCCATGGTCAGGTCAGAGAGATTAGGGAATGATAAATTAAACTGGTCTGTTACAGTAGACTACTGCAAAGGGTACGTTTTTCTGCATGGATTCAAAAAACGAATTTTCTTCAGTTTTTGGATTTCCCAATCAATTTCGACATACATCTGCAGGCTGTCGAAATGGTATATTTGCAACGCCACTGAATGAATGATTGAACATGTATAATAGAGGTTACCACACAGACAAATATAACAAATAAAACAATAATTTTATTGTCTCTTATTGTCTTTATTAGATTGTCAACAATACAATATAATAATCTACTATAAATCTGTAGTATGTAGTTTTTATCAACTACTAAAATACTATTTGTCCAATTCAGCTAATTTCAGCAATGTGCTATTCCAGTTGAAATACATACACCTCGATAGGGAAACCATGACCTTAATCATGTTAAATCTTCCATAGGGGGGTTATGGATTTCAACGGGAATAGCCCAATGCATGTACAGTCCAACCTCTGTTATCTAACCAAATTATTAACATTTTGTCCATAATTCCGTTGTGATCACAAGATGTACAATGAATTATTCCAGATGAAATCCATACATTTGAAATTCAAATGGGATTACCTGAATGGGTGGAATCTCTGCCTCCTATATTCCGGGGGAGAATCATAAAAATTCTGATTTTTAGCACCTTTGTTGGTGTCATAGATGTGCTAACATAGCCCGAGAAAAAGAAGATAGAGAAGCGACACTCCGTACAATTAACGTGCAAACGGCCTATACCGATGTGAGGACAGAAAATGTGACTCTCGTGCTAGTCTTGGGCGCGGGCCAGACTGTATGTGGTATGAACGACGAGTGTCAGGACCACATAATTAACTGGTTGTGTAGGAGACTAGCACGAGAGTCACATTTTCTGTCTTCTGCTGTCCTCCGGAGTGTCGCGGGCTTGACATAGCCTGTTAGTGGTTAATCCGAAAGCCGTGTATTAAGGACAAAATAAGACATTTTACATGAAATTGTATAATTTCTGTTCTTAAGTAGAGGAATTAGCTACATGTATTTGAATGGGGCTTCAACTTTGTCAATACTACTGTTTCCCTAAGTTTTGCCAAGTTTTTCGTTTTGAAAATACCTAATAGCAATTTGAATGACTTATCTTTCACTTTTAAGCAATTTATAAACAATTATAATTTTTTTTTGCACTTTTGCTGGGATCACTGAATGGGCTTTTTAAGGCTGTGTCTTCCATAGGGGGTGTATGGATATCAACTGGAACTGCTCAATTTCTACATTGTGTTTTGTTTTTAACAACATAACAGTAACTATATATCAGGATATGTATGTATTAAGGGAAGGGGTATGAACGTTTGGACAGTATTTATTGTGGGACATTAGAGCACATCAGACATATCGAATTGCAGTCCTTCTGATATCAAATAATTTTGATTTTTTGAAATTCGCAATGTAATACACATTTTATGGCAAATAATTAAAATTGATATTTTTGATATTTAACAGTACTCAAGTAAACTTTATAAATCTGATGATTTATACTTAAAGTGTATGTAGGTGGGATGAAAAGCTGACGATCAATTGAAAATTTTGACCTTTCATATTGAAGATATGGATTTTTTCCCCAAAACACACACACAAAATTAGGTCTTTTGGGGAAAAAATCCATATCTTCAACATGAAAGGTCAAAATTTTCAATTGATCGTCGGCTTTTCCTCCCAGCTACATACACTTTAAGAATATATCATTAGACATAAAATTTACTTCGAGGACTGTTATATATCAAATATGTGAAAAATATCAAATTTTAATAATTTGTCATAAAATTTGTATTATATCGTGAATTTCAAAAATGAAAATTATTTGATATCAGAAAGACATTCTTCTTCGTATTCAGAATGCAATTCGATATATGTCTGATGTGCTCCTGTGTCCCACAAAAAATACTGTCGAAATGCTCAAAACGCTCATTCCAGATCCTTTAAGCTAACTTAAATATAATTTTCAGCATAAGCTTTCCAACTATATGCACCATATTATAAACATTAGCAGACATTCAAAATTATATCTTCAGCACAATATTTGGTAGGCCTAAGGCCAAAAAAAAAGGTCTGTCTCAAAGCTTGCACGCGCATTTGTAAAATCGCACAATTTGACAAAAAAGAAATGCGAATTTTTTTATTTCAAAAAAAAAAAGTTTTTTATAATTTTTCCAGAAAAAATTGGCGAAAATCAGACATTTTTCTCAAAATACCATGAAAAAATTCGGGAATAAAAAAAAAAATCGCATTTCGCATTTGTTTTTAAATTTCTTGTGAGCTTCGAGACAAACCAAACCAATTAGACACTAGAATAGAACACATGCGGTTTCAAAGCACACAATATAAAATATAATGTTATAGGCTATCTTTGAACATATTTCACTTATTCTACAAAATATAGTTAAATTTGACTGTTCCAGATAACATCCATACACCCCATATGGAAGCCACGGATCTTAATCTCCCACATAGGGGGTACAGATTTCAAATGGATTCACCCATTCAGGTAACCCCATTTGAAATTCACACTCCCTATGTGGAAGATTATGGCTGGGTCTTCCATAGAAGGTGTATGGATTTCAACTGGAATAGCCCATGGATTTCCCCATAATTCCAAATACCAGATTTCTATAAACTATCATTACAGAATGGACCACCCCTGCAGACAGCTTGTCACCCAATAACCCGCTTCTTCCCCTTTCAGGGGCTTCTCAACCAATGCCCCTTTCAGAGGGCTTTTCACCCAATAACCCCTTTGAAATGGTTTCTCACCCACTGACCCCTTTCCCCTATCAGACAGCTTTGCACCCAATAACACCCTTCCACCCATTTCAGGGGCTTCTCACCCAATAACCCCTTTAATAGAGGTTTCTCATCTAATGACCCCTTTCCTCTATCAATACCTCACTTCTACCCCTTTCAGGGGCTTCTCAAACAATGACCCCCTTAGGGTTTCTCACCAAATGATCCCTTTCAGACCGATTATCACCCAATACATGAAAAAAAGAAACCCCAAAACTACAACCGTTTCAAAATGTTGTCAAAATGTTATAGTAAAATATTTTTGGCTAAATTTGTGCAAAATATTTTATCTTCACTTAATGCCATTATGTTAGAATAATAATTTTCAGAAAGTTTTCAAAAATGTTGTTGAATGTTATTTTAAGAGTTCTATTCTAAGATCAAATACATCAGTCTACAACACATAAACAATAAATCTAAATACATATAACATTATTTATTCTTTTCATATAAAAATACATTATATTTCTTTCAATATTACTGTTTTATCTTTTTTCAACAAAATCCTAACAATTTGTACTTTGGTAAATAATTTAACCTGTTAGAAATGTTCATAAAACAGGAATGATATTTTGGACCACTGTCATTGGCAGGAACCCAGCAAACATACAACATTTTTGACATTATTCGCAAAAGGTTTAAAAAGGTTACCTGCAGAGAACGTTTAAATGTCGGGTTATATAAAGAGTATAGGGTTTAAAACGTTTTCATAACATTCAAAAACATTTTTTGAAACTTACTGGAACATATTTTAACAGAATGTTATTTAAGTGTTGATGAAATGTTTGGCAAAAATGTTTGGAACAAATAACATTTTGACAACATTTAAAAATGTTGTTGCAGTGTGTTTTGATTCAAAATATTTTAATGACCTTTATTATAAAACCCGACATTTAATGTTATTAAAATGTGTTTACCTAAACCAAAACTCAAAATATAATCGGTTTAATTGTGTTTGCTGGGAAGGGACGGTAGAGGTTATGCTATAGCATTGTATAACAAAACTGTACTGGCCTCAAAAAGAAACTTATAATTTTTCACAATGTCATATCTTAAAATCCTCTCCATAAAAATGAACAAAAATTGCACACAGGATTACTTCAATACTCTACTCTAAACACATGTCAGCAACCAAGCAGTTGTCCAACTGACACAACAGCAAAATGCACTGACATGGAACTCCTTCCTGGACCAAAATTCACATCCCAACAGATTTCTTTTGTTGGGTTCCAATTATTCGCCTGTACATGAACAAAAATTACACACAGGATAACTTCAATACTCTACTCTGAACACATGTCAGTAACCAAGCAGTTGTCCAACTGACACAACAGTAAAATGCACTGACATGGAACAGCTTTCGGGACCACATTCACAGGCGAGTAATTGGAACCCAACAAAAGAAATCTGTTGGGATGTGAATTTTGGTCCAGAAAGGTGTTCCACGTCAGTGCATTTTGCTGTTGTGTCAGTTGGACAACTGCTTGGTTACTGATATGTGTTTAGAGTAGAGTATTGAAGTAATCCTGTGTGTATTTTTTGTTCATTTTTATGGAGAGGATTGTAAGATATGACCTTGTGAAAAATTACAAGTTTCTTTTTGAGGCCAGTTTAGTTCATTTGTAAGGAGTTAATCCATTTTTAGGTTTGTTCCCTAACAATATACTCACACATTACTCAATGAGTAAAACTAGGAACAGCACCGAGATTGAGTACACATGTAGTTGAGTACAATTTACTCAATATTGAGTAATAATTCACCCACCTTATTGAGTTGTTCCATTTACTCAACATAGAGTAATAGTTTCTAGTAGTGTACTAGATTTTAAATAAATTCATACTCCCTTTCACCCACCGGAGAGGGTTTCAGCTTATTATAGATGAGAGGGAGTTGAGGGTCAGAATACATATGCGTCACCCATCTCAGATCCTGGGTACCCCTCTTGATTACCTTGATAATCTTTGTTTGTAAATTCATTATTTGGAAAATTGCTGTACACAAAATATACAAGGGTTGTCAGCCCAAACATACAAAAAAAAAATAGTTAAAAAACAAATTTAAAACAAAAAACAAAAAAAAAAAATTGCAAAGTTTTACAGTATTAATGTCATTACTGTTTAATCTTTTTTAGATCTTTTAAGTTAAAACCTTTATTAATCATAAGTGGTATATACTGATACTTTCTAAAATTTACTGTATTATGTAGCTCTATAGGTAATGAATATAATCTTCTCTGTGCATAGTGTGAAAAGTTTCTGTGTAAACGATACAAAATAACAATAAACATGATAAAGTATAGTACAATTTTCCAGTTCAAAAAGTTTTCCACATATTATATCGTTATGAACACGGCAGAGTGCCGAATACGCAAAATTGCTGTTCTGAGTAAACGGCATTTGAAAATCTTGATACCATTCCATTGGTCCTTCTAAAAATTTAGAACATTCGTGAGCACTCATTTGAAATGTATATTATAGAAGTGAGTGTACACGAATTATTGGCAATACTTGCATGTCCTGAAATAATCGATATATCCCTCAAAACGCGTTTGAACAGCTATTCGGCTTTATGCTGTATCCAAAATGTCTCTACCACTGTGCAGAGAGAGGTCGAATACGCATTCAACTACGTGTAAACCATAGCACGCATTCTTGATTTGGAGCTTTTGTGTAGAAATGACTGGTTGTCCTTAGGCTATGTAGACTTAACTTGCTATATAAGTTATAAATAGTCATCCCTGTAATATTTAGCAAAACTCGAGGATTTTAAAGCAAAAATAACAATATTGGCCTATATTTTGCGTATGATTTTCCGGGATTTTCTAATTCCACGGGCGCGCACTCACATTATTAAACCACAGCAATGTCACATGTAGGAATGTTTGTACTTAATTTGGTATCACTAGATAGAAGCTATACGTTGGTATCAAATATATTAGTGTAGGACATGTAATATAGAAAATTCGGGGTTTCCCGCTATACAATACTATAGATCAACATGATTTTTTCAGCTTAGTATACGATTCGACTCTCTGACTAATTCATTTATTGCACTTTGGCGCGATTCGTCCAAATCAAAATTGCAATAACTACGTCGGTGAGTAAGATTTACCATTAATTTTTGGTGGAAATAAAAGATAACCTGAAACATAATCATAAGCATACAAAAACTCAATTTGCTCAAAATTCTCGATTAAATCACTCTGTCGAATTCATAACGATATTATGTCTACAAACACTAAAAATTAAATATAATTTTGGCTATGTATCTGTGAGGCAACGAAAAAAAAACCATGTTCTATGGGCGTGACCAGCCCAAAATTTGCGTTTTGGAGAATTTTTAAATTTTTTTTACTAAAATCATGTAAAATCAGCCGTTTTTTGCCAAAAATTTATTAATTTTGGCTGAACATTTTAAGAAAATATGTTGCAAATTTTAGCCTCCAGAAACAAACAAACTAAAATGCCTGACTAACTGACCCTACTTCAAAGGTCCGTCCACCTGTAGAACAGGGTTTTTCTTGTCGCCTGATGGACAAATAATATAAAATCAGTTTGTTTCAACTGTGTAATTTTAGAAATATCGGATTGACCCTTCAGTACAAACGGCTACACAGGGACATGCCGCAGATTTTTGTGTAAAAGTTTGTATATATTATTTTATTTCTATAGAGCCCAGTTCTGTGACTCTTGAGCCAAAATTTCCCAAAACATACAACAATATTTAGAAAATGTATGATTTCCCTGACTGTTGATACATTTTCTAAATATTGCTGTATGTTTTGGGAAATTTTGGCTCAAGAGTCACAAAACTGGGCTCTATACAAATAAAACAATATACACAATTTATTACACAAAAATCATCAGCGGCACGTCCCTGTGTAGCTGTACTTTGTGATTGTGAATATAATTTAAAATGGATCCTCGTACTGTTGATTATACTCATATACACTCTGGCTGGCTTGGGGAGGCTGCCCATGCCCATATATGTATGGCTTCTGCTCGTATACAGTATGGCTGGATATCTGCTTCATTGGTGCCCGTGGGGGTAACTCTTCATAGGTCCCTGCTCCTGAGGGTCCTGGTGAGTGTGGCGGGTATCCTCCTCCCTGTGGTAGCCCCATTTGTGAGCTTCGCTGGGGTTGCCCAGGTTTTGGGTACATAAAACGCTGCTCTTCACCTGTGAAGACACACACAGTCAATGATAATACGGAACATTATTAACTTGCCATTCAAGTAAATAAATCTGCATTTATTATCATATTTCTTACATGACAAAGAAAGAATTTCTGCCATTTTTGCTCTTTTTCATCACTTCATTTCAGCATTACAAATTGTATTTTTGAATGACAAATTCACCATTTGAATCTCCCACAATTTCAATTTGAATAGTCCATATGAAGCATCTGATTTGCTAATACTGCAGTTTATTATCTGCCTCCCACATTAACCCCCTGGACACTACTGGTCATCTAACAGCATTTCTGATTGGTTGATAACTTGAAATGCTCATTTCAATTGCCAATTATGACTAGGCTTTGAACTATTTATGGTCAAACTTGCATTTGCAGATGATCTTATTAATACCCTCCTTGATTGGTTCAACATTGGACACAATATTCATTTCAGCCAAATGACAGGTAAATTCACATTGGGTTAAAATGCAGTGTCTGCAATATGTTTTCGAAGGGTGTCATGCATTTATCCAGGTATAATTAAATATCAAATTGAAATCATAAAACTCCCATTTTTGCACTATGAGTGTTTAATTGAGGTTATTGAACTATGCCATTGGGATGAGGCCATTGTGTGAGAGAGGCCCTTCATTCAATCACCATATACAAACTATAGTATGTCTCGTCTTAAGTTGAGAGTAACGCCATGTTGGATTTCGCAGGGGCAGATTTGAATCAGTACGTTTTATACAAGTCGCTCTTCTATACATATGTATATACCCCCATGGGATTTAGGTTAGTGCGTGTGATTCAAATCTGCTGATGCAAACTCCAACATGGCGCTATTTTCAACTTGAGACAAGATAGACTATAACATTCTTCATGCCTTGTATTAAGAAAGTTCAAACGTTACAGTGCGTTGGCGAAGTCCAGGGTCGTGCGATCCTATCAGCCTTGGTTGGTGAAAAACCGATGCATACTCATTTGAGCCAGTCAAAAAAGATGGCTGTCGCTCGTAACTATCTCTACCATGTTGTGAGGGTGTAAAGCGTGGTGGTGGTGGTGGCGGCGGTGAACTTGTGCCGGAACTACTTGCAGGAAGTGAATGAATTTGTGGTGATGTGGTGAATAAGTGACTGTCGGTGTACCTGTGTGGATTAGTACGCTTTGGTGAGGGAGTCAAGAATGATGAATAACGCATAGGTGGGGGTGGGGGTGGAGGGGGTGGTGGTGTTGGTGAGGGCGTATTACGACGCGATGGTGCTGATGGTCGTGTAAGTGATAGATTAGATGTGTGGGGTGGGTGGAGAGCAGGGAGGGAGCGTGATGAGTGTGGGGTGGCATATATAGGACTAGTAGTGGCACGGGAACCCCTTCGAGGGCTAGGGATGCAACGTATGGGTCTTGATGTTAGATATCGGGGTAGAGTTGCATAACTAGGATAGTAACTTGGGAAGTGGTCTGTACACATGCAATGGAGAGAATGAAATATGATAAACATGCATGAATATAGAACTGCATTTTAGAAACTGTATATTGTGTTATGGAGTTAGAACCGGATGATCAATAGCCTAGTCAAGCAACTTTTTATAAAAGTAATACTGGTCACACACAAGGAAAGAAGAAGATAGTTTTTCCACAACTTCCTCAGTCATTAAGGCCGAACATCTTGGTCCTAGAGTGCTATTGGTCCCCCGACAGGTACCGATGACTCTATCAGCCAGTTAACATTATTTGCACATTGCTTTCATTTTTTATTTAAATGAAAAATGACAACAATATGCAAATGTTGATTATAATGCTTGATACAATCAACAGAGTATGATTGAAACAACCATTGGTATCTGACCATACATTGATAGCGCTACAGGGCCAAATTTGATATGGTGTGTAATATTCACGACAATTCCAGCATTCCATGAAGGTAACATGCTTAAGGAAACCTCACCTCTGGGTATTACTACAATGGGTGATTTCACTAAAGTATGGGTCAATACTTAAGTATCTTATCTATACAAAAAAGCTACAGTGGTGCATAAGTGAAATTTGTAAAATCTTCCAGCAGTTTGTAACTGGTTTACCTTTTAAAAGTTTCCCAATTGTTTTTTCATTAACACTTGGCAGAAGCAAAATGGAATTTGTTCAAGTAAGCTTGAAAAATAACCATAAATTAGCATCATTTATCTGATAATTTGACTTTGATACTATTCCAGGTGAAATCATACACCACCTGAAGACATATCTTAATCTCCCACACAGAGGGTGTGAATTTCAAATGTACACTCCCTGTGTGGGAGATTAAGGGGTATATGTATTTTAATTGGAATAGCACACTGCTTACAAAAAGTTTCATAACTACCATTATTGTTAGTCTATTGGTAACAGCTTCTAAATCCTAATGGCATACTTTCATCCTATAGACCTTTTTCGGTTAATGCCATAAGCCTTTGCGAGTACACCTGAAATGTCATCATTTTATGTTACACCGACTTGCAATGCGCAGAAACGATGTTCGATAAACAATGTGCGCATCGGCGCAGATCGTCGTGACGTAAAATGACGACATCTCAGGTGTACTCGCAAAGGCTTTTCCAAAAAGGTAAATTGGACATTTAATACCAACATTTGGATAACACATAAGGATTCATAATGGGCTTTAGCAATTGAAATCCATAAACCATCTATGGAAGGATTGACCTTAATCTCCCACACACATTGTGTAGATTTCAGTACACTATGTTGAAGATCTGTCATAGGGAGTATATGGATTTCAACTGGAATAGCCCATCTAAATTTTGTTGCCCCCTGTTTTCTTTCTCACATAGGACTATTCCAATTGAAACCCATACCCCCTGTGGAAGACATGACCTTAATCTCCCACACAACGGTGTAGATTTCAAATGGAGGCACCCATTCAGGTAACCCCATTTAAAATTCACACACTCTGTGTTGGAGATTATTAACCGTCATGTCTTCCATAGGGGTGTATGGATGGCAACTGGAATAGCCAGGAGCAGTCAAATAAATGGACATAGTTAAACAATGTCCACATCTCTGGCTTCCTAAGAATCTAATAAATGGGTAGAATTTGTCAAACTGTGATCAAGCTTTAATGGACACATTAGGATACGCGGCAATTAATCACCATGGTTACTGACATGTTTTTGCTTTCACCTGTATCCATTCACAGATCATTAACCCCCTAAGCACTACCTGCCGATCTTAACATTGCCTCTGATTGGTCAATTATATGATATATACACTTAAATCACCAATCAGAATGGAGCTTTGCAAATAATTCATCCCAATTTTGTGTGTGGTTAAATTATTGTAACAATGTTGCTGATTGGTCCAATTGGTAATGAAAACTTCTTTTTGACCAATAGGTAGGTAGTTCTCATGGGGTTTTATTTTAGTCTGGTATAAACCATTATGTAACTAACTATACCATCATGTAACTAACCATACTAGCAAACTTAGTAGTTGTCTTGACTCCTTTACTTGGTGTTTGGTTGCTAGGTAGCTACGCAGACTAGAGCCTTACATAAATCTCTGATCTATTTTTGACCATCCACCACAAATGAACCCAGAAGCCGGCCATTTATAATCTTGAGATTTTTGCAGATTTGGAAAGATCATACCTGATGCTTCAAAATAACAGTTCAACCAACTTTGAGCGATATCCTGAAATGAAGTTATGGTTCTTCCAAATTTGCCTCACAACAGAGCACAACTCAACTGCACTTAAAGCTACGAAAATATTATCTTTTATAATAAATTATTTTTAGTTTTTTGTAAAGCTGTGTATAACGTTGCAGGCAGCATATGTATAAGAGAATATGAAATATTTCAAATCTGTAAAAATCCAATTTTTCTCAAAATATGAATTTGTCCCCAATTAAAAGATGAACAAACTATATAGAAAGCATCTCGCCAATCGCCATATTACATACATAAATATGAGTAATGTTATTGATGTTATTAGTTTTTTACTGTAAATTTCAAAATTCGGAGCGATTACTGAATAGGGTCCAACTCTACTAGTCTTATTACAAGACTGCCCTACCCCAACCATAACCCTAAACGCCGTAAACAAGGACTGGACTCAAGTTTAGCAAGTTGTACCCAGTTCAGTAATTATATTCAAAATTCAATTTGCTACAAATAAACTTTTAGTGATGGAGCCAATCCAACTCAAGTAAAAATCACCAGAACTAAACCAACATCAAGGACTGGCTGGAGATGCCATCCTTACATATACATATGTAACACCCTCATTTACATGTAACCCATAGTCACCAATGGTCAACAAAAAGGCAAGTCCATCACATATGTTAGGACTACCTTCTGATGAAGATGTGCATCACACAACAACAATTCAAGTTAAAGCCTTAATGTACGATTTCCGTCAAATTTTTAATGTTGTTATTCTTTATTCAAAATGTTGAAATAGCATTAGTAATAACTGCCGGGAAGGGTTGCTATCCATTTTAAGATGAAATAACAAGGTAAAGTGAAAGAAACCCCACTGGTTATTTTGGCCATTTAACATGCAGTTCTATGGGAGGACATATTATCATAATTTTTAAATTATGATAATATGTCGAACTTTACTCTGTTGACCTACAAAGACAACAAATTTGGCCGATTCCATTTAGGTGCACGTTGGGACATGTGTAAACATTACAAATATGCAAAAAAATCAGGTTTGAAAAAAATTAACCAAATTCATATTATAAGATTGTACATTATGGCTTCAAATGAATTTGTGAGCTGAAAGTCAGTATTAACTTTTGGAATAGAAATAAACACTGAATTTACCAGATACATAAAATCATGTTTAAAAATCTTCCATTTTTCCTCGTAAAAGGGATATTTTGAAGCCAGATATTTTTTTATAAAGGAAAAATTGTCCAAATTCCTTTCAATTTTTTACAGAATATGACATGACAATGGGCTATTCCTGTTGACATCTACACACACCCTGTGGAAGACATGATCTTTATCATCTACAAAGAGGGTGTGAATTTCAAATGGGGTTATCTGAATAGGTGGTTCCATTTGAAATCTACACCCCCTGTGTGGGAAATTAAGATCATGTCTTGGGTGTATGTATTTCAATTGGGATAGCCCAATACAACATTTAGAAGTAAGGTGGCACATTACCAAAGTCATCAGTAGAGGAATGCCCTCCACCAACAAATGCAGGATTATAGGCTTCTGGAGATGACTGCTCTCCATCAATATATCCAGGGTTATATGCTTCTGGATATGGAAATCTAGTGTCATCGTCTGGTGGTTGGCAGAAGTGAAGAGATGAGATGAAATGGTATAATGTGTTAGATACATGTATAGTGATGCAATGCTAATGATGTGGTTGATGTATAATATACTGCGGACAAAAGTTAGTATTCAAAAACGTAAAACCAAACAATGAGACATGCCATGTCACAAGGAAGGAGACACTTTTGGGCAGGATCGTAAATGGAGAAATAGCCAAACATCTGCCCGGGGTGATTTTTTTCACAATTTGGGTTTGTTGCGAATTTGTGATGTTAGGCCAAAAAAAAGGTTTGTCTCAAAGCTTGCGCGCGCGTTTGTAAAATCGCGCAATTTGAAGAAAAAGAAATGCAGACATTTTTTTCAAAAAAAACTTTAGTTTTTTTCGGAAAAATTTGGCGAAAATCAATTTTTTTTTCCTCAAAATACCAAGTCGGAATTAAAAAAAAAAAAAATTAAAAAATCGCATTTAGCATTTGTTTGCAAACCGCTTGTGAGCTTTGAGACAAACCTTTTTTTTTTGGCCTTATCCATGTTTAAAATATTGTCTGATAGTTTCAGATCAGAATATAACTGACATCTTGTACTTGTACTTTGCTCTAGAAAATTTAGGCGCGGGAATTTTGAACATCGCGTGTTGAGAGATGGCTGTTTTTATTCGTTTTTATGGTTAATTTGACTTTGTTTTAAATAAAACCATGTGATTCGTGTTTGATAATTATTTTTCTAACATATAAGACATAATGTTGTGATTGCCGGACACTTCCTTTAAGAAATGTCTTTTGCTTTAAGTGTGCAATATATTATATAAGTACCAGGTTGCACAGAAAACTTGTGACACAATTTGATATAACCAGGCAAAGGGGGTTCACAAAGCAACTACAATCTTGGAAAAAAGTCCTTGGAACACTTGGTACACGTTGACGTAATTCCATGTAGAATTTGCAATGATCATGGGAGTGACGTGCATTTTGGTTTTGAACAAACATGACATCTACAACAATGATTTACCCTTCCCCTCTCCCCATCAATCAATGTTGGAACACTTTGAAAAACTGCTGAAGACATTGGCATTTCCCAACATTGCATGGGGGAGAGGGGGTGTCAGTTTTTAATTCTTGACACAAAAGTGTTCCAAGACTTATTTCCAAGATTGTAAATCCCCTGGCTGTCACAGTCACAGGGAGGGTTGCGATGGAAATAGGTGGTTCTCAAAATGGCCTCCTGCTATAGCAGTTGCAATAAAATACATTTTGCCAAAATTAAGTTTTGCATGATCTAGCTCCCGTTGTTAGCCACAGAAGCTCTAGCTGGATTAACGCAGGAAGTTCAGTGGTAACTATACCTTCTGTTTAAGGGAAGGGGTATGAACGTTTGGACAGTATTTATTTTGGGACATTAGAGCACATCAGACATACACCAGGCACAAAAAGAAACTCGTCAGTTATATTCATCCTTGCTGTTCAAGAACTTGATAATTTGGGATTATTCTGAAATATACATTTTGTTAATTGGACTTTGCTTTCTCATTTGACACCCTGTTCGTTTTTGAATTGACCAAGATATGCGCCTCCAAAGCCTCAAACCCCAAAATCAAAAGTTGCATTTTCAATGGGAACGCATCGTTGTATTGCACACAAGCAACACGGGCCGATCAATAAAGCACACAGTGTAACAGGCACAATTGAATCGTTAAAATTGCAACTTTTCATTTTGGGGTTTGAGAGTTTGGAGGCGCATATCTTGGTCAATTCTTGCTCCATGTTCACGAACAGGGTGTCAAATGAGAAAGAAAAGTCCAATTAACAAAATGTATATTTCAGAATAATCCAAAATTATCAAGTTCTTGAACAGCAAGGATGAATATAACTGACGAAGTTTCTTTTTTGTGCCTGAGTATATCGATTGCATTCTGAATACTGAAGAATGTCCTTCTGATATCAAATAATTTTCATTTTTGAAATTGCAATGTAATACACATTTTATGGCAAATGATTAAAATTGATATTTTTGATATTTAATAGTACTGAAGTAAACTTTATAAATCTGATGATTTATACTTAAAGTGTATGTAGGTGGGATGAAAAGCCGACGATCAATTGAAAATTTGACGTTAGTATTGAAGATATGAATTTTTTTTCCCAAAACACCAAAAATAATTAGGTCTTTTGGGGAAAAAAATCCATATCTTCAATATGAAAGGTCGAAATTGTCAATTGATCGTCAGCTTTTCCTCCCAGCTACAAACACTTTAAGAATATATCATTAGATTTATAAAATTTACTTTGAGGACTGTTATAATATCACAAATGTGAACAATATCAAATTTTAATAATTTGTCATAAAATTTGTATTATATCGTGAATTTCAAAAATGAAAATTATTTGATATCAGAAAGACATTCTTCAGATTCAGAATGCAATCGATATGTCTGATGTGCTCTCATGTCCCACAAAAAATACTGTCGTAAACGCTTCATTCCAGATCCCTTAAGTAGATACTAATTCAAAATCTATGCATACAATTTTTAAACTGATATAGCAACAGAAACCCAGGTTAGTTTTTGATTTTGATGTTGTGATGTCATCTGATTAGGCTGGTTCCAAACCAATTTCCAAGAAACCATTAGGGGAAGAGGGTCGGTCCCAAATATACTGAGGGGGCAAAAAATTTTGGAAAGTAAAATAGGGGGGTCATAACATTTTTGATGACCAAAAAGTAGGGAGTCACAAGATGAGTCAAAAAGACCTATTTCAATACAATTTTAGCCTGTTAGGTGGTAAGGTGTATCTGTGGTGGTAGGAGTCATAAAATATTTGTTGCCAAAACAGGAGGGGGGGGGGTGTCACAATTTTATTGATGCCAACTTTTTGTTGGGACCCCCCTTCCAAAGAATATGCAAGCCCCCTTAATAGAACTAACAACATTGGCTGATGATGCGGATAACAACATTAGCTGATGATGCGGATGTTCCGCAAAAGCGATCCCGGTAAGCGAAATAAATAAATAAATAGTGAAAAACTTTATTTAAAACAGCAACATACATTTTTGACAATTTGATACACAGATTTTCAGTTGCCTTCCAAAAAATGTGTAGTTCTTTTGTGATGTATTTATATGAAAATCATCATACCATATTCAAATGCTTGTTGGCGTCCCCAATGCGGCCATGCTGGATCAAAGCCAGCTGCTGCTGCTGATGATGATGGACCTGCTGCTGCTGATGATCGACCAGGATGTGCTGAGATAGATGAGAGGAGAAATGAAGCAGGCTCAAGTTACTAAAATGCATGACATGAGATGAGAAAGCAGCAAAGGATCACAGGTATATAGCAAAGTTATATTTAAAAGGGCTATTCCAGTTGGAATCCATATAAAGGTTGTGCATATGACATATCATACCGTAAATATGGCAGACTTCTCAAATGGATTCAACAAAAGCATGACTGCATTCTACCGTGACAGTTCGTCAATGCACTATGATCAAATAGGTTGATGACAACATTTGATTGAATGGCTGCACTGGGCCATGATTACGGTGGAGGACACCGGTTCAAATCCTTTGTTTGATGCCAATCGATAAAAACATGCAGGGCCTCTATACCACCTATGGAAGACATGATCTTAATCTTCCACACAGGGAGTGGGAATTTCAAATGGGGTTACCTGAATGGGTGATTCCATTTGAGATCTACTTCCATATTAGGGGCAGGGTTGTAGCCAGCCTAATTTGAGCGCTGGGTAATTTCAAGATGGTGGATTATAACTGCAATAGCCCAATTATATGAGTGTGTTTACTAAGTGCAGTTTGGTGAGCTAGTGCAGGCACCTTTACATGCATGGTACACAAAGAGATCATTGAACCACAATTTGTATCTTAGCGTGCATTTTTGGCAAACAACTAATACAATCACACACTTTGTATCATAATTTGCCAGACGCATAAAGCAAAATTATCTGGAGGAACACTATTTGTCCTCCATTAGTGACATGCTAACATGGCAAAGTTGATACTCTCAGCTCTGATTCTCCCTCAATGGAAAATATAGACTATAATAATAGTGCATCAAGTGACTTATGTGACAGCTATTATATACAATGTAGTTTGATCATTGTTCCATGTTCCATCTGAAAAAAAAAAAAAAAAAAGCATAGCATTGTGAAAATGAAAAGCAGTGTGTACATGCTTTCCAGAAACTGGGGAATCTTTTTTTTTCCAAGTAAGAAGAGGAGAGTATAATAATTAAATAAGACAATATCTGAGGATGTTTTGTGATTCTAGCATCCATTAGAAAGGTATGGTTCCATAGATGTTCTAGAAACAAGCTTAATTCCAACATTTCAGTTGAATTTGCATCCTCTTGATGTAGAGATGTTGGATCAACATCACTCTAAAGATGGCCATCGTCCACGATTGACGAAAATGTCAAGTCAGTAAATAAGTTGGGGCTTTGACAAGATGAAATGTATATTATGAGTTTACCTCAGATCAAGTGTGGAAAATTATTTAAAAACAAAAAGACTAACCAATCCTGTCTTCCACACAGACGGCAAGGACGAGCAAATTATTTTTTTTTGGCTTAAAGGTAATGATGTCAATTGTGAAAGTCAGCATGCCAGGGCCAAACTTGGCAAAAGTACAAATAATAAATCTATTATGCGCATGCTAATGAAGACCACAGAATTAAGGAGATTAGTCACATTGAGTGCATTCAAGATAAATGGCAAAGAACGTTATTATGTCCATGTAGTTTCAATGTAATGAGGGGGTTTTGTCCATGCAGTTTCAATACTCTACAACATTATATCACTCCTGGGATATCACTACCGTAAAGATTCGCCTATTAGCTCTATGGTCTCCCTTGACATAACTGAAATTTTAGTCACAAACTAAAAGCGCCCTCAAGTAAAAATCCCACCAGCAAATAAGGGCACAGACTGTTAATTTTTATGGGAGATTCAGAGGAGGGAACTCTCTATTTGTAGCCCCTGTGTGCCATTAGGCGAATCTTTACAATATGGCCTTTGCACAGAGGGTGCAGATAGCCCTTCGTAGCAGAAACTGACACTAACTAATTTTTCATGATTTTGTGACTTTATCCCTTATACAGTTTCCACCAAAGAAGAATGGCAGTTGTTTAAATTTTGAGAGGGTGCAAAACGTAGGTCGGCGCAAATAAAGCTCCGCGTATATCGCCCATTAACAGGGCGCTCACGTCAATCTGAGCAAGGGACTGCCGTTCTTCTCTGAAACCGAGTGTAGTTCCGAGGTCTTCATTTGATCTGTACACACAAACATCAGCAAACAATCTTGTACTACACAATACCACACAATCATGTATAATCCTACCATCATTAATGGAGGGATAGTATCCATATGGAGGTAATAGCATGCTGGATTGGCTGGGTCCAACACCACGCATTGGCCATTGGCTTAGGTCTGTAGCAGTCATAAAATGAGAATGAGACGGAAGCAAATGGAAGAATTATGATGACAAATGAACGAATGTTCAGTATACTCTGATTAGCTCATAATAGCTGAGAATTATTCAGATTTTGGTATGTGCGCATCAATTAAGTCCGAGCAAATTCACAAAAGCATGTGTCAGTCGCACAATACGTAAAGTGCAGTTTGCGTAGGTGTTGCGTCTGGCTGTTTGTACGCCATTCTATATCATTGCACAATGAGTCCCGCTTATTATGAGCTGATCATAGTATAGTGATGATATCAGATATGTTTCTGTTGTTGGCAAAAAGAGACACTTTTAAAGTGCACAAAAAGTAATAACATGCTCTAGACTGGCATGGTCCAAAAGCACACATTGGGTATTGAGTTTTAGTCTGTAGCAGTTATATATAGGCTGATTCAAAATATAGTACAATCTATAAGGAATCTGCTGTAAATAAAATATCTTGGAAAGAGTAAAAGTCTGAACGTCTAAATTAAAAAAGGAATTCAACTAAACTTGAGTTATGGCCTACACATTTGAATAAAACCACTCATATTGTTTGTAGCTGCATATGGTTGGCTACAGTGCTTGGATTAAGCATTTCTTTTTGCTTGACCCAAAGGCTGACAGTGAAATTAATCACTTGATTGTTGGGAGTGGCCACCTCTTTTTCTTTATCCTTTAATCTTCAAATCTATTTCTCAATTCTCTTTCCATATACCATCATGCTTTAATCATTTTGTTTAAGCCTGGTCCTATCAGGACCTAAGTGTGTCTCCATATGAAATGACTATTTAAACAAACAAACAAACAATATTGAAAAAAAAAAACCACCAACAACAACATGTGATTAAATGCAAGGGACAATTTCATGTCAGAAATGTTTCTATTATTGACAAAAAGAAATAATAGGTACATTCTTGTATATCCTAACTGTGTGCACAAAGTATTTGTACACTTGAAACAAATGGAACACTCTAGGATGTATATTCATATGTAGAAGTAGGAAGCAAAATCAAACTTCTACCCAACTCAAATTTAGTACACTCACTGGTGCTACTGGCTCGACAGGTGTCTTCAGCGAGCTATATTGTTCTGAAGATTTGTTGTTGCTTGTGATGTTCAGATGCCTCTGATGACATCCCAGAGAGAGATCTCAACATCACTAGCAACAACAAATCTTCATAGCCATAACATCTGCTGAAGATGCTGGTTGAACCAGTGAAAGCTCTCTGGTGAGTAGTGAGTAGAGTAGAAGTTTAATTTTGCTTTCTAGTGACAAATCATGCTGTCAAAAACATGCAGTTGTAGACAAGGTGATATATAGATTAATAGATATGTGAATAAGGAAAGAATACTTACATGGAATGAATGAAGTAAATTCCATGGTTACCACAATGGTATGGAAGCTGATAATTGCTTAAAAAGTTATTTTTCAGACTCTTGGTTTAGCAGCGACATAGCTTGCCGGTGTCTTCATTCGATCATTCACTCATTCAAAAGCCATGGCTAAACAAATCACCAAAAGCCATGGCTAAACAAATCACCAGCCCCACAGATGTTGATGTCAAAAGCCATGTCTCTAATATACCAAGACTATGAAAAAGGTAACTTTTTAAGCAAATGTCAAAAATGACAGAGTCCAACATCGATTTACACACTATGGAAGCTGATGATAGCCGAGATCTTGTAATCTCAGGGTCCACAAAAAAATCAGTCAATGAAGCCCTTAAAAACCTGTTCTCCTCCTGAAGAGTTAAGCCTTTTCAGAGTCTTGGTTTAGCTGCGACATAGCTTGCCGTTTCTTCATTTCGCGCAGTGTGATGGTGTCACAAGCTACGTCGCTGCTAAACCAAGACTACGAAAAAGGTAACTTTTTAAGCATATGTCAAAAATGACACAGTCCAATATCGGTTCACACACTATGGAAGCTGATGTTAGCCAATATCTTGTAATCTCAGGGTCCACTACAAAGCCAGTCAATGAAGCCCTTAAATACCTGTTCTCCTCCTGAGGGGTACTCGGTATAAATGACCATACGGAGATGTGCTACAAACATGGGTTTTAGTTTCCGCCATTTAGTATATATCAATGACTTATCAAATGATGATTTCTAGAAAATGGAAGTGAAGTTTCCAAGATAACCTTTTCCTGGGAACCTTCCAAAAGTAATATTGTATATTATAGTATAAGTAGTATTATATTAAGCTAAATGTATATTCATTTTAGGACGATTGAAAATGTATTACAGCACTATATACATACCTAGGCTATATTCTGCTTATGTTTTGTATTGCCCAATCATATTCATTCAAAATTGTGTAATCCAAATGTTATTTCAAACTTAGGGGCAGATTTAAGGGGGGGGGGGCTTTGCACCTGGCGCCCCCCTAATTTTGCAGAGCGGGCACCTTTTTCATAACCACTAAGGTATAGATTTTTGGTTTTAGCTATAGCCCCCTCTCCAGAAGTTTAATTATATTTGTACTTGCTCAAGTAGCATTCTGTGCAAATTTGTTGCCGTTCTTTTTTTATGAGTATATAAGTGCCTAAATCGGCCTAAAATGAGGCTATGGCGCCCATTCCAGCCTTGTCTAATATTAATCTCCATAGACTTTACATGTAAATTGAAAATGTCCATAAAAAAACGGCAACAAATTGTGTAATAAAATTTGCACAAAATGCTAATTGAGCAAGTACGTATGCAATGCACTAGTTTTCGTGAGGGGGATATAAACTGAGCTCAAAAAGAAACTTATAATTTTTCACAAGGTCATATTTTGAAATCCTGTCCATCAAATTGAACCAAAATTACACACAGATTTACTTCAATACTCTACTCTTTCACATGTCAGTAACCAAGCAGTTATCCAACTGACACAACAGCAAAATGCACTGACATGGGACAGCTTCCTGGACCACATTCACAGCCCAGCCCTGTTTCATGAAAAAAGTGTATGAAAAGCAGAAAGCAGCACCGTTTTATCATCTGTGCAAGGATCTTGTGTGCATTCTCACAGATTTTTTGTCCTGGGTGCCAACTGTTGGGCTGTGAAAGTGAAGGAAGTCAGGAAGCTGTCCCATGACAGTGCATTTTGCTGTTGTGTCAGTTGGACAACTGCTTGGTTACTGACATGTGTTTTGAGTAGAGTATTAAGGTAATCCTTCGTGTAATTTTGGTTCATTTTGATTGACAGTATTTTAAGATATGACCTTGTGATTCACAAGTTGTAAAAAATTATAAGTTTCTTTTTGAGCTCAGTTTACGAAATATTTTTTTATGTATTGTATGTATGGTCTTTCCAAAAATAAGATGTCCATCTGAAACATAGGTGCGGGGCCTGACTTGGGGTTGAGACACACATTTGCAGGTTTACTTGTTCGTATATAACTATGTGTATTGATTATTGCTCAAAACCCTTTACACTTTTGTGGATGGGGCTCTTCATATTTGCATGTTTCAAAAGCGCTTGATAGTAAGCACATATGCTAACTATCAAGTTTTTACGGTATCTTAAGACTATTGCCCTAATAACCTGTAAACACATTATACCACAAATGTGCATAAGAAATTAAACTGATAATGTGCAGGGTATACCATATAGTGCTGTTTCTTTATAAATCATGTGTGTACTTATACCAAAACACCAAAGGGCTATTCCAGTTGAAATCTATATCCCCCAATGAAAGACATGACCTTAATATCCCACACACAGGGGGTGTAGATTTTAAATGGAGACATCCATTCAGGAATCCCCATTTGAAATTCACACTCCCTGTGTGGAAGATTAAAGTTATGTCTTCCACAGGGTATGTGAGTTTCAACTGGAACAGCCAAATGCACAAATCAAGACCAGTGTTATAACCACATAAATATAACTATTCCACCATTGTGATAATGATATGTGAACATTAATAATACTATCAGGAATTCTTGAATATGAAAAAAAAACCAACTTTCATTAACTTGTCAAATAATCAATTTTACAAAATCAAGGTATCACATTTTGTAACCCAATTGTAGAATATTACCACCATGCTCAGAGGACAAACCACCCACAAAAAAAATCTTTTTCTTTACTTCAGTTAGTGCCAAATAGGTGTATTGATATCCCACCACCAGTGCTGGTTCGAAATAAAATTCCCAGTAATTGATTTGAACATAAATAGTGCAACATGCATGTGGGCGAACTGCATGATTTGTATATACTGATTGACAGGGGAGTTGTTTTGGGGGGATGAAAAATTGCAAATTTGCAGCATGTTAACTACATGTGAACTTGGGTATTGGGGCTCCTTCATTTCAATTTTTTGGCAGACATAATTAAAGGAATTAAAAGAACACTTACTCATTCATTAATTTTGTATTGAAGCCCCCTGCCCCCACTAGATTTTCTACAATACGTTCCCAATGAATTTAAACCACAGAAAAGCACTGAACACCACTGTTTCTGGGCTGTTGGTAGTACATGTACGTTGCAGATAAAAACACATTGAAACAGGGGTGGCACTAATCTGTGCTTGGAAGCACCGTCCAGGGCCCCAATTTTCAAAAGACTGACCCCCAAAATTTAACTTTTCATATAAAGAGCCTATGGACCCCTTTCTGGACCCCCAAATTTTAGAAGCTAGTGCTATCACCTCATAGAAATATTTCATAATACGGGATGTAAGTACCGAGTGAGTGCATTAAAAATTACAAAACCACAATGATGGAATAGGCACCATACAAGATCATTATCACTAAAAGTGAGTGCAGTTACAACATAATCACCACCCTGTACGTGTTTATATCTATCAATGATTATACCATGGTCTAATGATGAGGCACTAGCGCCTTGGTTGCTTTGCTTGAGTTCCCTGATTAAAGCCGCCTTATTTTCAGCCAGTCTTGTTTCATCTTGAGTAGTAATAAGTTGGATGGTAAAATGTTTGTAAAAGAGAGAAGAAATGATATGTAAGCATGAGAAAGAAGTTACAATGTGGCCACTTAACGATTCCAATTGGCACAATGGCCTCATCCCAATGGCATAGTTCAATAACCTCAATTAACCAACCATAGTGCAAAATTTGACCTCAAGTTACAGAGTATGAATTTTTATCCCCAAATTGTCAAAGGTCATTCAATGAATGTACAAATGTATTGGGGTTAAAGAACTGTGCCCTGATGGGTGAGCATGTTGTGGATCCTAGTGTGGGGCCACCTGCACAGGTACAGTGTACTACACTGTTGCTAAGGAACTGCACAGTACCAGTGTAGTACCAGTGTTGTACCACTGCTGGTGAGTAGCAGCATTGGTACTGTGTACTACACCGTTGCTAAGGAACTTTACTGGTACTGTGCAGTACCAGTGCAGTACCACTGCTGGTGAGTAGCAGCATTGGTACTGTGTAGGTACCCTGTGTGTACTGTGTAGGTGACCACAATAGGAATCTTGTTGTGTAGTTTTACTTCGTTGTATGTATAAGCGCAAGCAAAATTTTGTGATAGTAATTGATAATTGGCTGTTCCAGTTGAAATTCATACACCCCTTATTGAAGACATTATCTTAATCTTCCACACAGAGAGTGTGAATTGTTCAAATGGGATTACCTGAATGGGTGACTCCATTTGAAATCTACACCCCCCTGTATGGGAGATAATGTTTTGTCTTCCACATAGGGGGTGTATGGAATTCAACTGTAATAGCCTAATTTCAAGAGGATGGCTCAATTGAAGAAAGGAATCGCAGATAATGGCGAAATATTACGGTACTATACAAATCAAAATTAACTTTTCTAGGCAACAAAACATTATACTGTTTCTGGATAATTGACATGTTTTTATTTTCAAAACAATTTTGCATTAAAAAACATTTCATATAATTTTCTCATGATTTGGTAAAATAATTGATACAAAACAATTAAACATAAAAGGTTACATCAATTATGCAAAGAGTACACAAATAGAAAAAAAACAAAAACAGGGGATTGCATAATTCAACTAAAACTGAGGTGACTATGTCTACCTATGGAACAACATAAATACTGAACTCTATTGCATATTTAATTAATAATAATATTATATAATATAATTTCTTACTAGGTCAATCTATATCATCCAAAATGGTTTACACAGAGTCACTGGGCAGGAAAAACCTCATGTACTTTTAGCCCTTGAACATGGATAAAGCCTTGTAGGTGTTGACTTTATATTGAAGAGGTTGCTTCATCCATGTTCAAGGGCCAAAAGTACATGCAGGAAACACCTCATATTTACTTTTGGCCATTGAAAATGGATAAAGCCTTGTAGGTGTAGACTTTATATTGAATGGTTTGCTTCATCCAAGTTCAAGAGCAAAAAGTACATGAGGTTTTTCCCGCCCAGTGACAACAGACAATTAGCAAGCACAAAAAGGCAAAATACCCTTATTTTGTGGTGTTTCAAAGACAACAATGTCAAACACCACTTTTCAATGACACTAATATGGTCATAAAATAGTACAGCGCATAAATGCACAACATATATGTGTAAACAGAATTTGTAAATAGGTTGCAGCAACGGACTGACATCGAGATACCGGGGAATCCTGGGCAGGGCAAACTCACTGCATTGCGTAAGATGGCCTGTTAACATGCCCATTAATCATTTTCAGATTTTTCTAAATTACACCGTTTTCTTAATTTTTGCAGACAATGATGCATTAAACAACCCAATTTTTTCAATATTTTGCAGTCTGCGCTGATATTAGAAAAAATACACTGTTTTCGCGCTATTTAGCACACATATTAGTAACCCACTTTTGTGTTGAGTGGGGGCGAAAATCTCAGAACCATACTTTTAATATATGTTAGTTCTCTGCAACCCTCTGGATATAAGAGTGAATATTTTATGCCTTGTTCCCAGTGTTCGAAATATGCCTCAAAAAGTTACAGGCCAGCCAGGCTTGACCTTAAAAAGTTACCGGCCAGCCGGGTCGCAACTAGATGCCAGTCAGAAAAGTTACCGGCCAGGCCAAAAAGTTACAGGCCAATGGCTGGCTGACCGGCTCTATTTCGAACGCTGCTTGTTCCTCCATCCTGAATGTCTGTTAAAACCACTTCAAATGACTTTCTATGAATTTACATAAGTTCTATAATACTTGTTCATTTGAATAACTAATTGCATATATGGGAATGGGAGATACATATTTGATTAAATAATATAATGTAATTATATTCTTAATACAATTGAAGAGTGCCTAAGATAATGCTGCCACACATATATGTCCAATATTGGCAAGGAAAGAATCATAAATTAAATTAAAACATGAAAACACTACACAGCTTCGAATATAGCTAATTATTCCCAGTTAATACACAATCCTGTATATGTACCATGTATGATTGTATTATGTATACAGACTCATCTCAAGTTGAAGTCACTTCAAATCATCCCCAAGTCATATGCTTTAGGAATACAGAGAATATTCCTAAACCATGCTGTGATTTGGGGATGATTTGGAGTGACCTCCACTTGAGATGAGTCGGGTATTTATACCTGGCTATTATGTAAAAATAGACACATGTAGCAGCTGACAAGTGCATCCTTTTGATATGGATGTACACATATATGTCGACTACTCAGTGCCAGAAGTGGGTAAGTGCAATGTGAACATTTGGTAACTTACACACAATATATTGTACTCATGTACACATGGCAGCTATTGTACTTACCCACTTCTGGCACTGAGCAGTCGATGTATATCCAGGCAATGATATACACATATCAGTTAATGGACACATGTCTCTGTGCCACTGAACCATAGACATAATACTTTACAAATGCACCCTGTCTTTAAATAAATAATCAATTTAAAAAAAAGTAAATTCTAAAAGATAACAAAAAAAGTCAAGTATAGCACACATTAATACTGTTATTAATTTTTAACTGAAAGATAAGCATTGTGCAAAGTGATGATAATAATTGAGAGCAAAAATTCAGAACCGGTGGGAGTTGAACCATCACACTTAAGTTATCCCAGTCTACAGCTCATCCAACTGTGCGTCTGTGTCACTTCAATCTATACCTTGCTCCACTTTGAGTTTTGTAACGATCTACATGCAGTATCGAAACATGCCCCAATTCCATAGGCTTCAACATAACGAGTCAAGTTTTGAGATATTTTCACAAAATATCAAGAATTATTTTAAGAACCACTGAACCAATACTAGGCTTGTTTGTACTCATTTTAATGCATTTTTCATGCTGATTCCAAATACGGTCATGAAAAATAAAATTTCTAAAATTTTTGAATTTTAAAAAAACAAAATTTGAAACTTGTGGTCTGCAGTCGACACCCACGTGGAGAGAGTTAACTATCCATTATCACTTTCTCTCTTTAGTGCCAACTACATCAGAGGCCAAATACAATCATTTATTAAACATCGGTTTGCTTTAGATTCTCTTTGTGTGTTAAATTATATATCATTATCTTGGGTATGAATCCTTTATTTGTGATTCTCGCATGTATCACTTTTGTCTGGCAGAGTGCAAGGACCATAAGTGCAGTAGAATATAATAGCTGCCTTTAATATATAAAACACCTATTTGCAGCATAAACTCCTCATTGCAAATTGTTGATTTTCGGTATTACTTTCCAGTAGGCCTCTAAGCTAGCCAATATATCACCTTTACATATAGTTGGTGTTCTTCATTTGTTACTGATCAAAAGTAAGCACATTTATTGAAATATTGCAAATGGCAGCTATTACATTGTACTGCACGGTGGTCTTACACTCTGCCCATGATCTGTGCCTGTCTCAAGACAAAGTTACAATACCTTTTTGAAAACATGTTTTAAAGATTTAAAAATTCTAGGTCCATTTCATCAACCAGTTGAAACACAATACCATTTGTATTGACGCTAGCTGTGAATTATTTAAGGTATGAATGATTTATGATAGTGTCTTCATTTTCTACTTTACTAGATGTAATGGGCTATGCCAGATGAAATCTCTACGCCCTCTGAAAATATAACCTTAAATCTCCCACACCCAGGAGGTGTAGATTTTAAATAAAGTCCCCCTTTCAGGTAACCCCATTTGCAATTATATTCCAAATGAAATCTCTACACCCTCTGAAAATAGTAACCTTAATCTCCCACACGCAGGGGTATAGATTTTAAATACATGTAAAATCTCCCTTTCAGGTAACTCCATTTGCAATTCACACTTCCTGTCATGTCTTCCACAGGGGGTGTGTGGATTTCAACTGGGAAAGCCCAATTGGGGCATCGGGCACTTTGATGGTTGGAAATGCATTTGGATGTTAAAAAATGCATGCACTGATGCATGGTGTGGCTGCTAGCCACAACAATATCAATCAAAACAAAACAAGGTAGTACAGCAGTGTCGTAGAAGTATTATGCACTTTGTGCTAAAAGAATGAATTATTGTGCACACGAGTTATAACATGAACAGCTAGAAATCCACTTCGGATATGCACCCTAACATTGCCCTGCTCATAAGACAGCGCACAGTGCCCTCTATACAAGGGGTACACATAATGAAACTTTATTTGTCTTCATAGGAGGAATACAAAGATAAACAATTTCATTGCACTACTCCTGTCAAGATGAACAGAAATGCATAGTTTGTACTACCTCGGGTGAACAAAACTGTATAGTTTGTACTACCTCTGATCACTGATTCACAGGAAGAGGTAGTAACTTGAAATATCACGCAAAATATTTTGCACAGGGTTCCAAAATAAGAATTATTCAATTTTGATTAAATGCCTCAAACTGTTCCTTTTTGTTCGTAAGGATATAGCCATAGCCTAGAATAGTTTGTCACTAGGTGCTAAATCTCAAACGGATTGTTGGAAGTCCCATGAATATAATATATCCTTTGCAAAAAATCATGCTTTTAACACAAAGTGCACAATTTCTGTGAATATCAAATTTGACAGACATACTCAGGCTTGAACTCTAGAGAACAGAACACAGATAATGTAGCATCATTTGGTCGATGATGAAAAAGATATGAAATGGCCTAGTTTTCAAATACACCAAAAGTTTATCTACCGTCATTTCTAATCTCGCATAATAATTGGACTGATCATGAACTACATTGATAATAGGCAAACAAAATACACAATAACATATAAGATTATTACATCTTTGCAACAATATTCCAACTGAAAGAGGTCAACACTGGCTGCCATTTACACTGACGGATGGTGCAACTTTGGGACTAAAGTCTTGAGTCAATTCTTCAGTAATACATGCACGTGATTGAAGTGTCCGTAAATCTCTGCACTTGAATGGTCTGGTTGAATAATCTCATACTCCACAACTTGAGGTCAAATTTTAACCTATTACTGCTTAATGGAGGTCAATAACATGTACCTCTGAGAATGAGATCATTACTGCTCGCATCACATACCCACAGACTACTACAGACTAACCACAAGCAGCCAAAGTCCCAGTGCTTTACAGCTGTGAATTCTCCCATATTCATGAGGGCCTATCATCTAAGTCTAACAATCACGCCAACGTTGCGTACCTTCATATACAGAGCGCTGTGTGTCTTCACATTTACGCAAAAGACAGTATGTAGTGTGTGCATTGCAGTTTCGCCTGATCAACCCTCATAATCACTATGGGCGATGCTGGGACTTTGGCTGTTTGTGCTTAGTCTGTATCTCTTTAGTTTATGCTCGCATCACATTCTTGTACCTAACCTGACACTGACATACTCTACATTACGATACAGTTCCAGGGCCTAGATTTCGTCTTTGTTTGCTAGAATCAAAATCCGTATGATACAATGAGAGAAGTTGATTCTCGCAACCGGAACTTATGAGAATCATTACGAGAATTGATTCTGTGATTCTTGTCGAAATCTAGGACCTGAGATCAATTAATTAATGCTGAAGTCAAAAATTTGAAGCACACTGTTTTCAGCTAATCCTTCGTGTAAAACTGCATGGAATAAGACTAGCATATAGATATCCTCTATTATAGGATTTATACAGCTTTATTCCATAAGCTGCTTCATTCCTCAATGGAGTCTTTACACTAGTCTAACTCATGGATATCGTACACCAAGAATACACCCTCTTTTCAAAGAAAATACTGTTTTAAAACAGAGGTATGCGAGTTGAATCAATCTATTAAAAGATGACCACCTTGGTCAATTCTCTAGGCTCAGTTCCCCTTTAGAAGAGGCCTTTTAAATTCTTGTCTTGTTTCAAAAATCAACATTTTAAAGCAGCTTTAAAATTCCTAGTTGGGCAAATTTACAATCACATAAAGAAACTTTTTCATTGGCTAGCGATGTGAATACATAAATTAATTTGTAACTTCAAATATGCCTGTGCTTAAATGTAAGAAAAAAAGTAATTTATACTTACTGGAAATATATACTATAAAAACAAAATGTTTGGCAAACTTATACTTGCATATTTGATGTTAAAGTACAACATTTTGAAGACAATATGTTTACTGTTAATTTATCTTCTTTTATGTACGAAAAGGGCTGTTCCAGTTAAAATCCATACACCTCTTATCGAAGACTTGCCCTTAATCTCCTACACAGGTGGTGTAGATTTCAAATGGAGTCACCCATTCAGGTAAATACAAATAAAGCAATAGTTAAACAACGTGATGACAAAATCAAAACTGAAAAGGATGAGTTGCAAAAGATATTAGGCTATTCCAGTTGAAATACTTACACCCTTTGTGGGAGACATGACCTTAATCTGGTGGTGAAATGGAAGCACCCATTCAGGTAACCTCTTTCGAAATTCACACTTTCTGTGTGTTAGATTCCATGTAAAGTCATGTCTTCTACAGGGGGTGCATCAAGGATTTCACCTGAACGGCACATTTTAACAAAACTGACTATGCTTTTTTTACAATAATACAAAAAATGTGCTTGAGTGCACTATGTAAGTTATATAAAAATATACTTGTTAATCTCTGTGTTCCTAAGTCTTGTTTCACACATCACAGATGAGAAGATTTAAGTTTAAACATGTTTCAATGTCATGCAATTACGAAAATGTATAATTCCGCCAAACGACTATAAAATTTATAACAAGCTTTTTATAGCATTTGGAATTCTTTCATGGGGTTAACAAATCATTAGAATATTTTTTTTAAACATCACTTACTATACTTTATTCGGCTTAAAATTTGCAAAATCATTTGGCATAAGTTGTGCCAGTCATGCATTACACAACGTCCGACTAGCATAAGTGCTACGCCCAACTGTGTGACGCCATTCTATATCAATACATAATGTTACTAGTCTCATTTTTTCGCCTATTATAAGCCAAACAAAGGGGTGTAATTAAGTAGGCCTGAAGAAAAAACCTGAAAATCTGGAAAAAACACATAAGAGCACTGCAGCACTGGCAGAACACATGGGTAAGATCATCATTTTTTTGTACAACATATCTTCATGCACCTCCTACATGTACATATATATTATACACTGCAGCAAAAATAAAGCTTATGGTAGCTATATCTACTTCTTAATTACATTCTAATTTACATATCATTGTAGTACTATTATAACTAATCATATCAGCTTTATTAAAAAATAAACTCAGTACTGCTTATGTGACAGAAATGTAGTACAAATGTTAAAGGGTTCATTTTGAAGTAGACAAAAGCCATCTGTTTTGCTTAAGGTGGATCATTAGCATTTAGGAAAATTAGGAAATACTCTGAGCATACAGATTAATAGAGTCACAGCAAAGTGCATGTATCATAAATATTGTTTTGTTTGAAGCAAATCATACGGCTTTCATAATACACCAATTTATATTTTCTTTGAATCTTATTAAAATCAATGAACTAATGAATAAAAAATCTCATGAATATGTAATTTTACCAACATTTTGCTATATATCGGTACATACATGTTCATCAGGGAACTTTGATTTTACAGAATTTTCCCTTCAAACTTGGTCAAAGTGTATCTAATGTGTTCTAATATATTATATTGTCTAGCCACTCTCTGATTTGCATAAATAATCAGCTAATTTCCATATATGCATCCTTTTCTAATTGCCTCATGATCCACCTTAATCAAGTGTCTTCAAAGAGAAATATTACACTTCAAACACACAATGCTACCAGTGAAAAAATCACATGTATACGGTGGTATTTGTCAGGACAAAATGAGCACCTTAACTTTCAGGCTGTACAAACTGATTGCTCTCACGGAGTTACTAGCACATTATCTCAAGAACAAACACTTCAGTGGGACCTTAATACTGGTCATTTTTGTGTTGTTAATATTTTGCCCTTTCCCACTTTTGTATAATTTCACTTTCTTTTCAATTTGTGATTTTGATTTTTCTTGCATAGTCCTATACATTATATGGCATATTATTGTTGCATTCTGTGTTGGGCACCATAAGCATGAAAATTGCTGATATGGGTAGCACTATTACTCACTGATTCCTTTTTTTAGATGCACTGACAGCCTCCTAGACAGGGTTGGGCTCACAGTAGACCTGCTAAACTCCCTATGTTCATGGAGTTGTGATATATGACATGAGATAATATAAGCCTAATCCAGTACCAGTTATTGCTGAACTAGCCAGACTTAACTATGATGAATGAATACCTTAAAGAGGCAGCCCTGCCAGAGCAGTTCTTCTGGGGTGAACCAAACCTGCCTGGTTATCAAATTAATCAGTGACAAGGTTATCTCTGAATTTGACATGTGCTAATTGATATTTTAATATCATTGCATCAATTAGCACCTTTAAATTTAGAGCTAACCTTGTTGCTGATTAATTTGATACCCAGGCAGGTTTGGTTCACCCCAGAAGAACTACTCTGATGGGGCTTGCTCTGTAACTTCAATTTAGTATAGTCTGAAAAATTCATTTTACAGCCTTTTTTGTTCTACATTTCAAGTCTTAAAGCTTTGGAATACAATTACATCAAATGATATCTTAGTACTTTTCATTATACTATATAAACAGAGCACTTGAAGTAAGTTGACCTTTTTTTCAAGGTCAAAGTCGGTGGTGCGCAATATCTTACAGAACAGCTTGTTCCTTTTACAATAAAATTATACATTGAATTTGTACTCATCACAGAGCTCTATTAATTGCATGTCAATCATACAAATACCTAATCATCCTGGCAAACACAAAACGTTTAAAAGAAATGTTTAAATGTCGGGTTATATAAATGGTATAACACATTTTAATAACATTAAAACATGTTTTTCAAAAATGTCATGCAAACACATTATAACATAATCTTATTAAGTGTTAACAAAATATTTTGCAAAAAAATTGCCAAAAAATATTTTACAATCACGTTTTGACAACATTTTTAAAATTATGTAGTGGTTTTTATCAACCATTTTAAAAATGTGTTCATGATCTTTATATAACCCGACAAACATTTTGACAAAAACTGAAACATGTTTACAACATGTTTATACAGTTTTAAAAAAACCATTTTGTGTTTGCTGGGATTAACTTAATTCCACACACTACAGAATCTGCAAGTTGAAAGCAAATTCTGAGAAAAAGTGATGATGACTACAAAGTTATAGACTCATCAAATTTGGAGACGTTTCTGGCCAAATTCTGCCATTAAACAATTAATAATTGACACTATAACAAAAGGAAGCATATGGTAGGGTCACCAAACATAAGATAGGACCTTTTTGCTATCAAAATTTCCAGAATATTCTCTATCTTACAAAACATTGTGTCATAAATATTTCAGAGTGTTGATTAATATATTCATGTGCAAAAATATGCAATTGCTATTTTTGGTATACTATGAAAATATTTACATACATTGTATAAAAAAACACATACTGTACCAACATTGTGGAGCAGTTTCACATATGTGTACATCCATATCAAAACGATGCACTTGTCGGCTGCTACATGTGTCTCATTTCACATAATAGCTAGGAATGAATACCAGACTCATCTCAAGTGGAGGTCACTTCAAATCATCCCCAAGACACATGCTTAAAGAATGTTATCTGTTTTCCTAAACCATGTGACATGGGGATGATTTGAAGTGACCTCCACTTGAGATGAGTCTGGTATTCATTCCTAGCTATTATGTGAAATGAGACACATGTAGCAGCCGACAAGTGCATCGTTTTGATATGGATGTACACATATTGTAGCTAGGCCTGGACTGATGTGAATTGTTATGTATTACAGGTGGCCCCATTTGTATAACCACTTTTCACACACTATTTGATGTGGATTTTTCCCCAATAAAACACAATCTTTGTCGGACCACTTGTGACCAGAAGTTCACAAAATAATATTGAGTTCATATTGGGGTTGTGAGCCATAGATTTGAAAGCCAAATCTGATAATAAAAGAGGAAGTATAAATCAAATTCCATAAAATCGGAAGTCCTAAACAACCTGCTGTTTCAGATCGAAACACAGGACCAATGTGAACTGAATGTAAAATATAAATAATTCACATCAATCCAGATCTTACAATATCATGTGAAAATCCCATATGTCATTGGGCAGGAAAACCCTTTATGCTTGTGGCCCCTGAACATGTTTAAAACAAAACTGCCAACAGGTTACATATTTCTGCTATAAACATGTTCGTGGGCCAATGACACATCTAGGAGGTTTTTCCTGCCTAACGACTATATAAACAATGTAATGCTGCCTTAGGCAAATGTACTAAGTAGCAGCTATTTATCATTACTTATCAAAACAACAAAAACACATACAATAATGATCCCTGCTGTCAAATATTATACTATGAGTTGTAAACAGAGTTGAAACAGAGAGAAGATAATGTCATGACGATGATGATGATGATGTGGAGTTGAAGCATGGATCCAGGTTATCTCGAATAGACTACAGCATGGAAGAGATATCCAAGTGTTCTTGAATAGACTACAGCATATATAGGAAGGCAGACTTGATGATATCAATGACTCTCAAGACGACTACTACAGTCAGCGTAATGTTTATAAAAGTCACACGATTCCCAAAATCACAGCATAGATTCTTGCATTGCCTACTGTTGCAAATGGTGCAAAAAATTCCATCCAGACTTCCACACGACATCAAGTAAAACAATATGACTTGCATGTTCCAAAAAAATATCTTCTCTGCTTCCAGATCCAATTGAGTTACAAAATTTGAATAGCACACAATTCTATATCATATCATATCATATCATATCATATCATCATAAACCAGATACATACAGTATCTGTTGCAAAAATTATTCCCACAAAATTATATCCTTTATATCAAAACATACCATATGACACACAAATATTATGGGTATATTAAAATCGTAAACCAAAGGTCACTGGTAAGCTAATAGTGAACACACTATACCTAGCATAATGACCTTCAGGTGCATGGGTATATAATCACACTTTTAAAGTTCCAAGTGAGCCTATTTTGAATCGAGTTAGCTAATTTAGTATAACAGCGTTATACTCCCGTCATCTTTTTTACATTTTCCTAAGACACGGCTTGAGTCAATGCTTATTATAAATAATGAAGCTATAATTCTCACTTTGAGAATTGACTTTGGGAACTCATTTATAAACTTGATACCCCATTTACCCTCCCCTATGTGTGATTAAGACAATGTATACAAAAAGTTATGTGATGGTGATCAATTTCTCCTCATAACCAATGTGTAGCACAACAAACGAGCCCAAGGTCATTTGCCAAGTTATTTTGAATACTCATCAGTCAAATGATAGTCAAAAATACTTGTAAAGGTCACAAACCAAGTAATAGTGAACACATACTACTAGAATACTGTGATATAACCATTAGTAATGATAACACACATTAAAAGTAAGCCCCATGGTCACAGGCTAAGTTGTAGTGAACATCCATCAGTAAAATAATGATATGCTAATGATATTCAAAAGTAATAGTCATGAGGAGGAATATTTAGAGGCTCACCGGGATGGTACGCAGGAGGCGGTGCCATGGGACGCCCTAGATCGTTGTAGTGGTACGCCATGATGGGCTCATCTGCAACGTGAATGAGACGTGACGATGAAAAATGGTTAAAGCATGCGAATATAATCATGTAATGGGATAAAGCATAATAAGCTATTATATTATATTGCAGATGATTTCCACAGCTCCATCTCATGAAAGTTCCGACACTATGGGCTCAAAGTTCACAAGCATGTCAAAATGTGACCATCCACGATGAACCAGGTGTAAAAGTTTCAATTATTTTGGATACTCAATTTAGTTACAATGTACAAAAAATAAGCTTCAAAATAATGTATCACATGACTGTGATAATTGCTTAGTAAATAGTAAACTGAAATTTTGTTGAGTTTATTGAGCCATATATGTGCCCATCCACCACAAAGTGGTCGTAAAGTCGGCATTTTCCATTTTGAGATACAATCAAAAACAGTTATTGGATTTCTATGTTGAATATACTAGGAATTTGACCTTTAATGAAATATAACTTCACTTCCAGATGTCCTATGAAGCTGGTTGAGGTGTCATTTTGAAGCTGAAAGTGAATTCTTTCAAAATCTGCAATAAACAGAAAATGATCTAGAGCCAACTTTACTACCACTTTGTGGTGGATGGTCACATATCTGAATAGACCCTGATGACTCTATTTACACCTGGTTTTGTAGAGTTGGTCACAAATGTCATCAATGTATATGTAATGCATGATCAAGCTGCTGGCATTATGGATCCCGGGTTGTGGATATTCTAGATGAATTCCGTAGCCCCACCCTAATAAGACCAGAGCCCAGATTCTTATATAAATCTCTTATACTGTAATTAAAATATTTTAGACCTCCCTGATTGTTAAAGCATCATGTGAATAATGTAATATACATGTATGTCACCAATGTCATGACGTAGCTTCATCCTGCACAAGACCACACTGCTCTGTTTATCCATCTCTTTCAAAGTTGTATATACATTTACATCATGATTGCATGCATATAGAAAAGCTGAATCAATACGATGGTAATATGTGACACGATCAAGGGAAATGAGTCGGATGTCGCTAATATTGATTTTGAGATATTGGCAAAGAAAGTGTTATAATTCTTTTGTTTTATATTGTTTTCAGCGATTGATAAGTTGACATAACTTCGCAAAGAAAAGTTGTATCAACATGGGGTTTTCAGTTTCTGAAAACTCTACATGTCCTCTTTAGAAACATATGATCATGATCTTAATCTTCCACAGAGGGAGTGTGAATTTCACATGGGGTTACCTGAATAGGTACGCAATTCTATTTGAAATCTACCCCCCTGTGTGGGAGATCAAGGTTCAGTCTTCCATAGGGGATGTATGGATTTCAACTGGAATTACCCATTTTGAGGAATAAACTGAAGTACATTTTCTGTCCAAGCAGTACCACTCCTTGCCTATATGGTCAGGAATCATTTGTGAACACCCATACCAAATGGAAGCACTTGAATTGTTGTTTGTTTCATGTGTCTCTGTTTACATACTAGCTAGGAATAAATACCAGACTCATCTTAAGTGGAGGTCACTTTAAATCATCCCCCAAAGACAAATAGTTTAGGAATACAGAGAAAATTCCAAAACTATGTGACTTTTTGGATGATTTGAAATGACCTCCACTTGAGATGAATCTTGTATTTATTCCTAGTTATTATGAAAAAAAAAGAGACGCATGTGGCAGCTGACAATTTCATCCCTTTAATATGGATGTACGCAAATGATTCCTGACCAACAAGGCAAGGAGTGTTACTTCTTGGAAGGACAGAAAATGCAATTCAGTTTATTCTTCAAAATGGGCAATTTCAGTTGAAATCCATGCACCTCTATTGAATACTTGACCTTAATCTCCAACAGAGGGGGTGCAGATTTCAAATGGAGTTGCTTACCTATTCAGGTAACCCCATGTGAAATTCGCACTCCCTTGTGGGAAGATTAAGGTCAGGTCTTCCATAGTGGGTGTAGGGATTTCAACTGGTATAGCCCAATCAGGAGTACACATTTGCTCTTTGGCCAACAATGTTATAGTGTTATTACTTACCTGGAATGTACTGTGGATTTTGTTGTGCCATCATGGGTGGTGGTCCTCTATCATTGACTAATCTGATGTTGTCATGGTGACCGTGACCTAACGATAAGAATGCACAGGAATAGAATTATATGTTATTTTCTTGAATCATTTGATGTGTTTAAATATATTTGTTCTGATTTACGATATAAAGTTTTATATACCTCATATAACGTATAGATTCCTGTCATCTGATTGGTTAAAAGTGCGGTCATTGAATTAGCTATGCCCTCAAAATGAACTTTGGACCCGGTTGAGTCTATGCATGCGCAATCGCAACATACATCCATTCGGTTTATAAAACAAATATTGACTGCTATGAGGGACATGGTATGACCCTCGGCTATGACCCTCGGCTAAGCCACGGTCATAGCATGGTTTTGAGATCACCTTGGGCCTATAATTTTAACCATGTCCCTCATAGCAGTCAATATTTGTATAATAGAAATCAAAATCTTCCCGAAAACATTATTACAGTGATTTTCCTATGATATTAACATTTGCTGAAATTGTAAAAAAATATGATATACAGACTGAAATTTGAATAGCAGGTTGTCGAAAATGGGGAGCATTTTGCTCTACTACACTATAGGTAAATCGAATGCTGCACAGGCATCAACCAACAAGCCTCAGCACACTTCACAATCAACCAATAAACGGTCTAGAATTTATGTACGAGTGATAAAAAAAACCCTAATCCATATTGTAACTGACTGACCTGTTGGAGGCATGTCATCCATTTCGTCCATGGGGTAATTCTCCTCTCCACGACGGGATTTGTTCTTCTTAGGTTTCTTGGGTTTAGGTTCATACAACTCGTCCATGATACGGTAATATTTGGCTAACTTGATAGAGAAGATTATACTTGGGATTAAGAAGAACACACACCAGCCTAAGGTGAACCACAAGATGTTCTGAAAACAGATCAAAACACAGATATTATTTATATGTATATTCATATATAGTGGTAATTCTTGGGATTAAGAAGAACACACACCAGCCTTATATATATATGTCTATTGGCTAAGCCTTTTGGCTAAGGAATTATTAAATGTATTATTTTAAATAAGCAACACATAATGTGAGAACACTATGATTATCGAGTAATCACACACGTGTTGTGTTCACTCAATTCACTAGTTTTCAATTCACATTGGCTGGATCGGATCGGATCTGGAAAAAGCTAGTACAGATCGGGATGAGGCTAGAAAAGTTTGGATCGAAGTCTGATGTGCCAAAAAATCAGATCCAGATTGGGGGGGGGGGGGATGATTTCAAATTTGTCCCCCCTGGCTTTGGTGATAATACTAAATAATATAATTACACTTCAATGTCACAAACTGGGAGCACTTAATTGTCACCTTGCTGCGATAATTGCATTACTTTTTTTTTTTGAAATTTTGAGAAAATGCAAATAATAATATTAATAATAATATAAAAATGGATATTGCCTTTTTGTTATACTTACCAATGAATCAAAGCCATAGTAACACAGTGTTGAGACGAAAGTGTCATAGACGTTACGTACCGGCTCACAGCGTGCAAAATCATCTTCAAACTGAAATTGTAACAAATATTATACATCAATTAGTTCTGATGGAAATTTATTTGTAAAATATAGGTTGTAGTTAAGTTTCTTTAAGGAATCCGATTTTTGCACAGTATCAGACACACCAAATTGCATTCTGAATACGAGGAATGTCCTTCTGATATCAAATAATTTTTGATTTGGATAAATTTGTGATATCATATAATACACATTTTATGGCAAATTATTAAAAATTGATATTTTTAATATTTTTTTATATTTAACAGTCCTCAAACTTGATAAATCTAATGATATGTACTTAAAATGTACATAGCTGTGAGGAAAAGCCAACCATCATTTTGAAAATTGTGACCATCCATCCGTATTATGAAAGGTCAAAATGCTCAAATGATGGATGGCTTTTCCTCCACACTACCTATACTTGAAGTACATATCATTAGATTTATTAAGTTTACTTCAAGGACTGTTCAAAGCCAATTTCAATTTTAAATAATTTGCCATAAAATTTGTATTATATTGCAAAAAATCTAAATTATTTGATATCAGAAAAACATTCCTCGTATTCAGAATGCAATTGGGTGTGTCTAATGTGCTCTCAGGTCACACAAAAATACTGTGCAAAGGTGGGTGACCAACCCCGTGAGTAGGTTAGCAAAACAAAACCATTATACTATAACATTAGATGCTGTGTTAATATTATCCTTAGTTATAAGTAGATATTGAACTGGACTCCACCAATGCCAAATCTACTACATGTAGTTTCTAAAAATCTTCTTATCTGAATTCACTCAAAATCTGCAATGGAGTATCAAGAAAAGCCTTCCATTTTCATAAACTTACCTTCTGTAAGGCCCAGTCTGAATACTGTTCAGCATATCCAATAGTATTATCAAGGTAGTCAGACACATCATCCTGAAGGGCTGCTTCTGTCTCAGGTGTATTAATTAATGCCTCCGAATGGAATGCTGCCGAGGACGTGTTATCTGCATCCTGATCTAGGATTGGGTCTAGCTCTGCCGTGCGGTATACACTGTCCATTGTCATGCTCTAGAGCAAAAAAAAAAAGGGTTGGGTCAATTCGACTTTGTTCATCCCGACGTTGTGTATACTATAAAATTCTTATATTTTTTAATACAGAATATGCACAAAGTGTTTAACAATGAGGGTAGACTCGTAAGAGATGTAATCAAGCTAAATGAGTGATGTTGATCAAAAACAAAATTCGGTTTTCAATTTCATTACCATTCTCACAGTTTTTCTCAAAGCTATTTTGCTGCAAACCCCCATCATAATAGGCTTGCGGTACCTGAGAACATTTAGTGTTGCTCAGAATAATAAAATCAAAAAGTTCAATACTGTTATTAGCTATCAATATTCCGAACATCCAACTCATTTTGCTTGATCACATCACATAATGGAGATATTAAGGTGCAATAAACTGAATGATTTGTGTAGAAAATAAAGAATATCACTTGCAGTGTTGGATGTGACACAAATTGTTTTCCGGTTTTGGAAACTCAGGCTGGAAAATCGGGTCAAACTTAAGCTTTTTCATTTGTAATGGTGTCGAATTCTGCATATATCCGTAGCAGAAACAGTTTTTCTTGGTAGAATTGAACCTTTTAAAAGCAAGAAAAGCACTTCGAGAAATGCAAGATTGTGTTTTCTCTCGTTAAGCCTACATATCTGGAAATATGTTTAAATGATATGGTCTTTTCAGATGCCCTCAGGCTAGCGGCACTCTGTACAAATTGCCTATACCGATTCCGAGGACAAGACCTGTGTAAC
This sequence comes from Amphiura filiformis, assembly GCF_039555335.1. Lineage (NCBI taxonomy): Eukaryota > Metazoa > Echinodermata > Ophiuroidea > Amphilepidida > Amphiuridae > Amphiura > Amphiura filiformis. The sequence continues at coordinate 30,662,434 of NC_092637.1, forward strand.
AGTCGCATCCCCTGCTTTGTAGGTGTTTACCCAGGTCATGGTCTGTCTACGTGACAAACAGTCAGGGTCAGAGGACAGTGCAATCTGTCTGCTGCCATGCCGTAATATATCTATCAGCACCTTTTTGTACCGTTCGCAGAGTGTGACGTCTGCACAACAACAGCCTAATATATATGGGCATAATGGCTCCGCCCAATGAACCACATACATCCAATAACACCGCCTTTTCGTAGCTACGTCACATTATAGCTCATTCATATCATTACATATTCACAATCACCTTTCAGGATTTGCGGCGTGACGAACAGACTCTTACACAGGTACCGAGCTCACACTGTCCTCACTTTAGCGATCGAAGTAGAGCCTCTCTTAATTTAGTACTCTCAGATGCCCTCTTGTAAGTAACAGCCCTTGTTTTTTGTTTAGACAGACCTATATAACAGCATGCACACCCTATTAATACTCACCATTAGGTCCTCCATAGGCACTACAGTATTTACATGCTGTGCTCTCAACATATCAGCTATGTTTCTGAGATCATCTCCAACAGTTGGATCAGCCTACACACATCAGAATATGGAAAATATACAGAATAAAATATATACATGTCATACTGATACTAAGTTTGCAATACCAATATCAAAGACAACATGAATGCAGGGTTGCCAAAAAATTTCAGCCCGAATCGCGGGTCAAATAATCGAAAAGTCGTTCAATTTTTCTCATAACCATTGGTTTCTATTGGGCAGGAAACTATTGGAAGTCATGGGAGCCAATGTTGAAAAGTCACCCAATTTTTTTCTTTACGATTGGTTTCGATGGGACAGGAAATTGTCATAAGTTGTGGAGAAAATTTTCAAAAGTCGCCCAATTTGGCTACCAAATTGCGGTTTTGACAATCCTACATGAATGCCATCAGTGATTTAATGTATCAGCACTCTTTCTTAACAATTGTACCATAAAAACTTGATAGCATATGTGCTTACTATCGAGCGCTTTTAAAACATGCAAACATGAAAAGCCTTATCCACAAAAGTGTAAAGGGTTTTGAGCAAATCATCGATACACATAGTTGTATACGAACAAGTAAATCTGCAAATGTGTGTCTCAACCCCATTAGCTCAGTTGGTAAAGCGCCAGACTTTGGTGCAATTTTGTGTTTTCAAAAGTGCTCAATAGTAAGCACATATGCTAAATACCAAGTTTTTAACAGTATTTCTCCAAGATCAAAATTAACATTTTGGCATTTGTAGAAAGCCAGATTTATTTTTCTTTGTCCCTTTGTAAAAGAAGTTCAATTTGGATTTTGCCAAAATATGCCATATATAACTCATTTATTGTAGCTCACACACCAGAGGAATTAAAATACCAACATGAACTCCTTACACTGAGAATGGGAGTCACAGTCATGCATTCAATCAAGGTGAAAACAGATTGTGATGAAATCAGACATCCTCCTCAGCCTTTCTTATAGTTATACATTATATATTTGGGTGAAACATTTGATAAGAGGATTACTTACGTTTGCAGCCTGATCAAGTTCATCAGCATATGCATTCAAATCAGTAGGGACTGGAGGCGGTACAAGCTGGAATACAAATAAATTTTGAAATAAAGTATCAGTGGCGAATGTGGGGATGCATAGAAAGGGAGCACACATGATGTGCCTGCAACTTCATATGGCTATAAGCTTGGGGCTATTCCAGTAGAAATCCATATACACCCTTTAAGGAAGATATGACCATAATCTCCTATATAACATGTAGATTGCAAATGGAGCCACCCATTCAGGTAACCCCATTTGAAATTCACACTCCATATGTGGGAGATTAATGTCATGTCTTCCACAGCGGGTGTATGAATTTCAACTGGAAGAGCCCATTTGTGACCATCCACCACAATTCAAGGAATTGTAATGTCAGCAGAGCAGAAAGACACTGTGGACTTCAAGCAGAAAGACACTGTGGACTTCAAGCAGAAAGACACTGTGGACTTCAAGCAGAAAGACACTGTGGACTTCAAGCAGAAAGACACTGTAGACTTCAAGCAGAAAGACACTGTAGACTTCAAGCAGAAAGACACTGTGGACTTCAAGCAGAAAGACACTGTAGACTTCAAGCAGAAAGACACTGTGGACTTCAAGCAGAAAGACACTGTAGACTTCAAGCAGAAAGACACTGTGGACTTCAAGCAGAAAGACACTGTAGACTTCAAGAAGAAAGACACTGTAGACTTCAAGCAGAAAGACACTGTGGACTTCAAGCAGAAAAACACTGTAGACTTCAAGCAGAAAGACACTGTAGACTTCAAGCAGAAAGACACTGTGGACTTCAAGCAGAAAGACACTGTAGACTTCAAGCAGAAAGACACTGTGGACTTCAAGCAGAAAGACACTGTAGACTTCAAGCAGAAAGACACTGTGGACTTCAAGCAGAAAGACACTGTAGACTTCAAGAAGAAAGACACTGTAGACTTCAAGCAGAAAGACACTGTGGACTTCAAGCAGAAAAACACTGTAGACTTCAAGCAGAAAGACACTGTAGACTTCAAGCAGAAAGACACTGTGGACTTCAAGCAGAAAGACACTGTAGACTTCAAGCAGAAAGACACTGTAGACTTCAAGCAGAAAGACACTGTGGACTTCAAGCAGAAAGACACTGTAGACTTCAAGCAGAAAGACACTGTGGACTTCAAGCAGAAAGACACTGTAGACTTCAAGCAGAAAGACACTGTGGACTTCAAGCAGAAAGACACTGTAGACTTCAAGCAGAAAGACACTGTGGACTTCAAGCAGAAAGACACTGTAGACTTCAAGCAGAAAGACACTGGACTTCAAGCAGAAAGACACTGTAGACTTCAAGCAGAAAGACACTGTGAACTTCAAGCAGAAAGACACTGTAGACTTCAAGCAGAAAGACACTGTGGTTTTCAAGCAGAAAGACACTGTAGATTTCAAGCAGAAAGACACCGTGGGCTTCAAGCAGAAAGACACCGTAGACTTCAAGCAGAAAGACACTGTGGTTTTCAAGCAGAAAGACACTGTAGATTTCAAGCAGAAAGATACCGTGGATTTCAAGCAGAAAGCAACTGCAGATTTCAAGCAGAAAGACACTGTGGACTTCAAGCAGAACGACACTGTGGACTTCAGGCAGAAAGACACTGTAGACCTCAAGTAGAAAGACACTGTTGACTTCAAACACAAAGACACTGTAGACTTCAAGCAAAAAGACACTATAGACTTCAAGCAGAATGATGACACTGACGCAGACAGACTTAAAAAAAGCGATGGCACACCTGCAATTTAAATGCGCGCAACCCACACGAGTTAGCGACTTGCGGAAAACCGCCCTGCTGACTAAACATTCAGAAGGTTCAGAAGGTTCAGAAGGCAAGTTCTGAGGTATGGTTTGTTGAACATCTTAAAAAAACAATAAAAAATAAAGAATTTCCCACTGCATTTACTTTTTTAGATCCCTTTCAATCAAGAAATAGGGATGTCATATATCATTGTAAAGCTTATTTTGAGATAAATGTGCCTGTTCAATATCTCAAAAAAGTGGTCACATTTTGTTTTGTGAGTTGTTCTGAAGATTTGCTGTAGTATAGAAAGCTATGCCCTCAGAAATTGACATGGGAAAATATTATATCCCAGTCATATATAACAAGATAAAGAAACATGTATTAGACACAACAATTAGTTTGGAACATATCAACTTACTATGGATTCAAAATCTAGTACATCAATGGTTTCCAAAGCTATGGCATCAATGGCAGCTTGTAGTTCTTGTTGGAAGTTGTCAGGTACCAAGTCTAGATCAAAGTCATCCAATGTAATCTCATCAATCAGCTTCTGGGCTTCATTACGTAGTTGCTCCAATTGCTGAAAATCACAAAGTCAATGTTACAAGGATTTGATATGCATCACAACAGGAGATGGGAGAATGGGCTCCGACTCATAATCAGTAGACTGCGGGTTTGAGCTCCTGCGACGCCATTGTGTCGTGCCCTTGAGTAAGGCACTTTATCTCAATTACTCCTCTCCACCCAGGTGTATAAATGAGTAAAGGCATTCTTAAATGCTGGGATGGTAACAGACTCGCTGTAGAGGAGGTGTAGCGATCCCCCTATAGACCACTTGACATCAATGTTTATCAACAAAGGCAAGGGATTGGTCTTTCGATATGCTCTAACGAACCGCTTCACTGTTCAATGGTTTTCTTGTACAATATGAAATGTGGTGGGAGATTTAAAATACACATGCCCTAAGCAAACTACGATGCGCACACACACTGCAGGGCAAAGAACAATGGAAAGTGCCATAATGCGTGCACATACTGCCGGGCAATGACGTCACATGTCAAGTGGTCTATAGCAACATTACATGGAGGAGTCTGGCCCAATTGCCAATGAAAGAGAGATGGGTACTCTGATCACAGTTTATATGCATGATCGCCTTTACAACAGGAGTCTATCTTTGTGAGTAAAGAGTACTGTGCCTGATTACAGAAAAATACTCACTTAATTTTTTGGGATTAAAAAATATTATCTTTTTTAATTTTGGCAAATTAAATAAGACTAATGCTTCAACACTGCTTATTAGCCACCCCCTGGATAAAAAATAAATAAAAATTGGAAAAATAAAATAAAATAAAAACACATTGGAATACTAATTTAAGCATATATACTTACATCGTCTATGATTGTAGTGTTGAATACCGTATAGAGCATGAGACTTGAATACAAGGACTCGTTTCTTCCACATGACTCCAGCACACCAGATACAGTCAAGTTGATAGTGGGATCTCCTAGAAGGGTTTCTCCTAAGCAGTAGCCGTCGCATAGGGTACCGTTTTGGTCTATAGTCTGTAATGATAAAGGTATGCACATTATATTACCTGAATGCAAGGAATTAGTCTTAATAACCGCAACAGTCTAGTTTATTGACGGATCCCCTAGAAGAGCTTTTTAAAGCAGTAACCATAAGATATGGTACCAGTAAAATCTAAATGATACAGGTATGCACCACAGCAGCTGAAGGGAGTATCCCATCATGCATTGCAGTCTATCTGCTTGCTCCATAGCAAACACATACAAAATATAGACAAGAGCTGCTTAGATATATTGAGAGCTATGGATAGTTTCACAATACTTTAGAGATCATATTTTTTCAAACAAAAGCCTAAGTTCCTCTGATATAAGCAAGTAATTGAAAGTTGAAGTGAGGAATTTTGTGTACACTTTCTATATATGGCATGTGTAGTTCTACTTTGGTACCGCAGAGCATGATGGGATACACTGTGGGTATGCACATTACGTCTTTATAATTTTTTTTCACATGATACAGCATACCAGCAACAGTCTACCTAATTGATGGATCCCCTATAGAAGGGCTTCTCATATTCAGTAACCATTGCATTGGGTACCAATAACCCTAGAAGGAAAGAGAGAAGACAAACAAAGTTGTTTGCTCTGGGTGGAATTCAAACCCAAGAATTCAAAACCTCATATGCCAAGAACTAGCTCGCTGACACTTAGCCATGGGTCTTTCACTAAGTCACTAGTATAACAATATGGGAATCTTACCTCACTAAATAGGCTGAGATCAGTCATAGGCTTGCATGTGAGTGTACCAACAGCCATTATGGTGAACATCATACAACATATTAAAATAAGCACTGGTATAAAAAGGAATGTGAACACAACACCTCTGAAACAAATAGCATAAAAAAAAAGAAATGTCAGTCAGTATTTTCTCATTACAATCATTATTTCAATCAATAATTAGATAAGAACACATTTTTCCCTTTACAAGTACATGCAAGGTGTAAAAAAAGGCTTAAAAAAGATATGTAAGATATGATTAGCAGTAAGGTTGTGTTGTGTTTTTTGGTTACGTAGGGTTTCATCATGGCTATCTGCCTGTCAAGACTACCAGTGGCAACAGGTGGTATGCGCCGTGCATTCTCTAAATTCAGTAAATTTCCATCGTCAACCGTGTAATTGAATGGGATTATTTTGAAATTTTAAAACGCTTGAAATATCACAAACAAATTGACCTATGTTAATAAATAATATAAATACAAGCTAAAACCGTTTGGGGTTCGATAATGAACCCCACAAAACTAACCGAGTATATGGAAAATGCCATACGGCCGGGCGGTTTCACAAGTTGCCGGCTCTATAATGCCACTCGCCGCCTGAGTGGCAATGGATCATGAAGGGCCCACAGGGCTATCTGCCTGTCAAAATTTGGGGCTTAATGCTGCTACACTTAGTGAGGTATATTGTATCATATATAACTTTTGACCTCTGGGATTGAGATTACCACTGGATAATGAAGGGCCCAGGGCTATCTACCTGCCAAGCTTGAGGCTGCTCTTGTTTCATATAACCGTTGACCTCTGTGGATGAGTCTATCAAAGGGCTCCCAGGGATACCTGTCATATTTGGGCCTAAGAATGTTGTAAAAGAACATATTGGCTATCAAAAGAACTGGCATGGGTTAGAGTTGCCATCACAGAAATATTAGAGAAGGAGAATCGGGACTCCATATACCGCCACATACAATCGTGCCATCAGCTATCCTTAGATGTCCTTACCGACTGTGCGTGAAGACGAACGAAAACAATTTTCATCTGAAGCGTCTTCATACTTGCGTGTGGGTTGCATCAAGTGCGTCACCAAATGTGCCCATCATACATGTCACGCTTACATGACAACAAATACATCGAGCGCATTCGGAGGGAAACTGAATACTCCCAATTTTTGCTCTATGCCTGTATCAAGATGGTGGTCAAGACCCGGTTCTCTTTCTCTAATACCGTGGTTGCCATTGAGATACTTACGCTACCAGCACATTGCCGCCAGCATTGGACATCCTTGTTCTGTCGACAGGTGCGACATTTTTGTAGGCACATGTACCCATAGTGAGACCTATGATGTTGAACATGACTATCAGCAGCACCATACAGCACAGACCTATCACTGTATACCGTCTGTAAGAAATATGAAGATCAGCAACGATCAAAATACAATGGGCAACTTGAAATGGTCAGATTTTACTGCATTCTGTTTCTATGCATCTGTGTTATAAACTAACATTAACCATGCACCATCACCTAACTATCACAAGCATACCTACACTTACACACCCCAACCCCAACACACCATACATTGGTTTACTTCAAGTTCGGTAGTGACGTAAATGCTTTTTTGCAGTTGCGCCACAAGATGTTGATTTTATATCACTAACAGGGGACACACTCTAAAATGCATGTTATCTGCAGTTCATTGCACATATACTAGAAAACCGGAGATGGTCACTGGGTCGCAGGAACATCCCCTGTTGGAAGTTCATAAACATTACTGTGTTCTGGGTTGATTATGTGTCATAACCTCCAGCCACCCCTCCCGCACACCCCTCCCACACACACCCCCACAAAGTAGCAATTGCTTTATCTTGCACCTCCATGCAACTGTGAAATCCTCTTCTTTACACTTACGCTCACTACATGACACAGTTACGTTTCACAACAACACTTTATAGGTTAATGCAATGCAATGAAATGAAATGATATGAAATATGGAATCGGCCATTCCAATTGAAATCCATACACCCTTTATGGAATATATTACCTCAATCTTCCACACAGGGGTGCAGATTTTGAATAGAGTCCTCCATTCAGGTAACCTCATTTGAAATTCACACTCCCTGTGCGAAAGATTAAGGTCATTTCTTCCATAGGAGGTCCATGACTTCAAACTTCCACACAGGGAGTGTAGATTTTAACTTAAACCCACACGGGTGACTCCATTTGAAATCTACACCCCCTGTGTGGGAGATTAAGTTCATGTCTTCCATAGGGGGTGGATGGATTTCAATTGGAATAGCACAATGGAATGACATATGACCTGTAATAATTATAATGATCCTTCCTCTCATAGGCAGCCCGTATGCCAGATCGCCAATCTGTTACTTCTGTTTTTTCTTTTTTCCTGCATATACAAAATGTATTAGTTTATGGGATGGAATGTTGCTACAAATGATAATGAGCGGTTAAGGTTAGATTTAGCAAAGAACCTAAATACAGAGACATCCAACAGCGGCACTTCATTTGAAGCGATCTCTTTTTCACTGCTATACAATTAAGGTATCTGGAATGAGCGTTTTGACAGTATTTTTGTGGGACATGAGAGCACATCAGACATATTGAATTGCATTCTGAATACGAAGAATGTCTTTCTGATATCAAATAATTTTAATTTTTTGAAATTCACGATATAATAAAAATTTTATGACAAATTATTAAAATTTGATATTTTTCACATTTTTGATATATAACAGTCCTCAAAGCAAATTTTATATATACACTTTAAGAATATATCTAATGATATATTCTTAAAGTGTATGTAGCTGGGAGGAAAAGCCGACGATCAATTGAAAAATTTGACCTTTCATATTGATCTAATTTTTTTTGGTGTTTTCGGAAAATAAATCCATATCTTCAATACGAAAGGTCAAAATTTTCAATTGATCGTCGGCTTTTCATCCCACCTACATACATTTTAAGTATAAATCATCAGATTTCTAAAGTTTACTTCAAGTACTGCTAAATATCAAAAATATCAATTTTTAATAATTTGCCATAAAATGTATTACATTGCTAATTTCAAAAATCAAAATTATTTGATATCAGAAGGACATTCTTCGTATTCAGAATGCAATTCGATATGTCTGATGTGCTCTAATGTCCCACAATAAATACTGTCCTAACGCTCATACCCCATCCCTTAAAGGAACTTCATACAATTGCCAAGACTCCACAGTGCAGGCTAATGGATATGAGTGGCGGCGCTATTCAAAACTGCCAATCCAACAGGTGCAGGTGAAACAGAGATCGCTTCAGACACAATCAATATTTGTATTGAATAATGATAGAATTGGATATCCCGATATTTAGAGTCTTTGGATTTAGACACCAGAGCCAAATTTGTTCAATCTTTGGAGCGCACATCTATGCTGCCTATGCTTGTTACTATTTATTTATTGCAAATTTGTGTTGGTCAATATAATAACATGCAAAGATTCATATGTGATCATAATTTACAATAGTCAATTAATTTATAAGGATCAATCAAGCATGGATGGGCAATTCATACACTCTTCGATAGCAAGAACCAATCAGAGCAAACATTAGAAAAATGCTAACTATATGCATCCTTTGTGTATAATGCAAGGGCGCACACTCTGCGTACTACGCGCAGTGCTACCAGGCAATCTTGTGGGTTGATTGATGCATTCATATTTCCAACATTTTCAGTGACAATTTTGTTATCAATATAGCAAAAATCATGGAATCTTTTTCTTGTGTCTGAAATCGGTTACTAAAATAATGCGTATCACTTGTTGCTCGAGATTTCACTCCCAAAAAGTGATACGCATTTTATTAATCCTTAATCGTAAGACGTACTAATTTGGATATCTTGCCTTAGGAACATTACAGCAAATGATTTATGAGTGGATGTTTCATAAAAAAAAGCGAGCAAGTATGAAAATTCAGCATCACAAACGAAGTTTTTCAGCAGCAAATGCATATGATTGAAGTAAAATCAATGAAACTGATCATCTGCTTGTACCCAGTGTCTTAAATGGGTGAGACCAGATTGACAGCTTCATCCCCCCACTTTATCCTGCTGATCAAAAGGGAGATTTTGGCATCAGAAGAAAGCCTAGCTAAGAAACTATTTCTAAAAGTTGACAGCATTTCAAAGGTTAATTCTCGGACACAACATGTACATTTGAGAGCACCACGTACATCGCACAAGCGTAAATGATGTTGTAAACTATGCACAACTTGAAAATATTAAACCAATCATGCCACGCAATGTTGTTGCTAAGCAACGGTTGCTAATATTAAGCTGCTGCGAAGAAAGTAGTTTCAACGCACATGCGGATGTACACATTTGTCCGAGAATTGAAAATATCTTTTGCTAGTGTTAAATTCTAGCCCTATGATACACTAAAAGACACTTTTTGTGCCCTACTGATGGAGCAAACATTGAGATGAAAAAAAAAGCGCAATGATTTATAGTGCGCTACGCACAGGGACAAAGTCTAGACATTGATCCACAAGCCTCAGAGCATTTTACAGGTTGTCGCTGACCACCACGGCCCCCACATCATAACCATTTAACAACGACTCAGGGACTTTGTTGCTTAGAAGCACACACCCACAATTGACTTTTGCTGCCAGGATCAGCTCCCTGAGTTTCATACAGATTACAACAAGACAATTAGTATTTCAAGCTAACTCAATTTTTCTACAAGAGCATACTAAACCTCCTCTCACACAATAACCAAACACCTTATTGATTGAGCAGGCAGTCAAGTTAGCTCAATCGTTAAGGCGCTCGACTCTGATGCGAGAGGTTGTGGGTTCGAACCCTGGCGGTGCCTAGTATGCTCCCGTGAAAAATTGAGTTAGCTTGAAATTCCCCTGGACAAGGAACTTACTGCTAATTGTCTCGTTGTAACCTCTACGAAACTCGGGGAGCTGATCCTGGTTGCGATGGTTATTTGTGGAATGTCTAGGGTGTGCACTCTTGTAGCAGCAAAGGCCCTGATTTGTTGTTAAATAGTTTAAGGAATGATGTGGGGCAGTAGTGGTCAGCGACAACCTGTAAAGTGTGCTGAGGTTTGTGGATCAACGTCTAGGTGTTGTGCCTGTGCGTAGCGCACTATAAATCACTGCGCTTTTTTAAAAAACTAGTCTGCTTGAATAGACTGTCAAGACCATGGGCTTACCTGTATTGGTCATATTCCTGCTGAGTTTGCTTAGCATCATTAATGGCTACCTTGGCGTCATCTATAGTTTGCTGAAACTGTAAGGGAACAACCCAAAAGTTCGATGAAGCCCTATAAACGAAAGTCCTTTCGTTAGGGAGGGAAGGGGTCAAAAAGTCCGATTACGTTTGTAAAAAAGTAGTTAAAACATCGGTCAAAGTTGATCTTTTTTAAGGATTTAATATATAATTGTAAAAATTTTAGTATTTTCTGAAGTACGATATTGACATTTTACAGTCGTTACTTCAAAATGATTTCAAATCAATATAGAGTGCAGTACTCGCAACATACAACAAATAAGTTCATTTTTAAAGCAGCTGTACCGCACTTTGATTCTTTTTTATTAGAAAATCCAGCAAGTCCTAATTTTTTTTCGTGCCAAAAAAGGTATAAAGAAAAGTATTTTATAACAAAATAAGAATATCTGTTTCTTCCATAAGCGTGATCAATATCCTATTGTCGCACCTCCTCCACAACCCCATCCACCATAGCGACGGCCCTGTATCCTATGAATACGGGTTGGAATTTTCGATATTTGACACTTACGTTAGAAGGGAGGGGGGAGGGGGTTAGCCTTCTAACGAAAGGACTTTCGTTTATAGGGCTTCATCGAACTTTTGGGGTTTTCCCTAAGGAAGAAGATAAATAATGAAGCTGTCATCCATATATGATATGCAATTGATTCATCACATCATTTTTAGGACAGTTAAGGAGAAAACATCTCAGGAAGACGTCTAGACCCTCCCTCGGGTCCATGGAGAACGACTGGTAATGTAGATTACATAGCATTAAAAATCAACCCAATACATGGACCCTCCCAGTCTGTAAGCAATTTGCCTTCTAGTTCCCACAAAATGATGGGAGTTCACTTTTACGGATTTGGAGTCACGCAATCTTTCTATATACCACGTCCATGTTTTCACTACATTAACGTTTGTGTAAGTGACTAAAACAACGCTATTGTATCCGACCAATCACCGCAGCTTGGCAGCGGGGGATATTTGAAAAGGCTTCCCTAGCTAAATAATGTGCAAACATTTGCAAACCGCACACGATAATATACGCAATATGGACAATAGGCCTAAGTCCGAGTCGAGTGGTTGCCTTTTATTATTGCGCGTACCATGGGTCTATCAGACGCGTGCCACTTGAGCTTAATACCTCTCAGTTGTTGACAAGTGTCCCACCCGATCTTGCATCACATCCCGCAGCATAGCTTTGTGCTACCATATTTGAATTGAAACTGGGGCGGGGCTTTCGTAATTGACATCAGAATCACTGGGCTTCATTGAACGAATATTTGGAAGGGAGATCTGAAACATATTGGACCAGTCGAGGATTCAGCGCTCAATGTACTTTCGCGTTCACTAATAATACGAGTATGTTTCTATATTGCTGCACTGACTGTGTGTGTAATCAGTGGCGTCGATTTGTGGATGAAGAGGAATGGGTTTTTGGCATTGAGAAAACTAAGGGGGGGGGTTACAGGAATAGGGCATTATGTAATTATTTATTGTTACATTATCCAGAGATGGAACTGAACCGAGACTGGGGCCAGTCTAGAAGACGTCAGGAGTAGCCGAGGAGAAGAAAGCTCATATGTTTTCTGTCGTATACCCGTCATTGCAGTGCCTTGTATAGATGAGTTGACCTCAATGATTATCAACAAAGGCAAGGGACTGGTATATCGATATGCTTGAGTGAACCCCATGCAACCACTACACTGTTCAATAGCCTTATTGTGATGTGGCGGGAGTTTAAAAACACGTTTCCTGAACAAAATATGATGCGCATGCATACTGCCAGGCAAAAACAATGGAAATTGTGATGATGCGTGCGCATACTGTCGGGCATTGACGTCAGTAGTCATCTCATCTGTAGCCAATGCCTTGATTATGTAACAGGATCAATGACTTCTGATTTACTGTCATTTATGTGCATGGTTGCACAACTTTTGGGAGGTCTAAAATGGGCTATTCCGTTTAAAAACTATACTACCCCTGTTGAAGATTTTGCAAAATTCTTCTACAGGGGGAGAATGAATTTCAAATGGAATGAACACATTAGGCAGCTCCATTTGAATTTCTCTGAGAAAGATTCAACCTGAATCTTCCACTGAGGGAGGGTGAGTTTCAAATGGAGCTGCTACTGGGTTCATTCCATTTTGAAATTCATACTCCCCCTGTGGAAGATATTTCCAAATTCTTCCACAGGGGTAGTGTGGATTTTATATGGAAAGACCACATCTAACCAAAACTAGCATTGGACAGAAAACCAAAAGCCTGGATAGAACAATTACATACTAACATAAGCACACAACTCTTCAAATATTGGACCTGTCCATTCAGGTCACCCCATTTGAAATTCACACTCCCTGTGTGGAAGACTAAGGCCATGTCTTCCATAGGGTGTGTGTATGGATTTCAACAGGAGTAGCCTATTGGCTGTCAGAAGTAAAGTAACTTGTCCCCATGAGACCTACCTGCCGATTGGCCAAAAAGAAGTTTTCATTATCAATTGGACCAATCAGCAACATTGTTAGAATAATTTCACCACGCAAAAAAGTTCAGGTGAATTATTTGAAAAGCTCCATTCTGATTGGTGATTAAAGTAAAGATATCATGTAATTGACCAATCAGAGGCAATGTTAGATCGGCAGGTAGTGCTCAGGGGGTTAAATTACAAGTTGTACTTACTGTGCTAATTTGATCTGAAAATGACTGTGCAGTGTCGTCTAAAGTTGACTTGGTTTCGGATAACGCTTGTTTAACATCATCGACTGCTGCAGATGATTCGGCTGTTATGACCCCAGGTATACTGTTATATACTTGTAGCACCTACAAATGGCAATCACAAAGGAAAAAATAATTACAAACAAGAATAATGCAGTGGTTCATATATCTTTTAATTTTCCAGGTAACTGGAGGATTCTAAACCCAATACTAAATGAAGATGATGTGATGGTGTCACAAGCTACACTGCTGCTCATAAAGACTCTGAAAAGATAACTTGTAATTAGTTTTAAAAAAGCCATATTGTAACATTTGCTGAGGATGCCCTCAATGTTTTCAAAATTCTGAATTTTACATGATTGTGATGTAATTTAATAAACTAACATACCCTGAAAAAAATCAAGGCTTTAGGTGCAGTAGTTGTGACAAGATCCGAGATTTTGAATAAAACAATGCAATACATATGTCATGTAATTATTATGATCAAAATATTAGTCAAATGCATATGCGATGCCCATAACACTGTACTACACAGCGTGGAGAGGTCACACCACATCAGAAGGACCGATCGACAGAGTGACATGTATCGGCAACATATACACCGGTATAAAATAGCGATTCTCTTTTGTTTTATTTATTAACGACCCCATTCTAAAAAATCCACCCCTCCAAAGAGTTTATTAGGAACAATACAGTACATTATTTATTCACCTGGTACAAGAAATTACTATTCTCCCTTGTATTTCCTTGGTCTTATACCTACCTTAGCATATTCATCAAACACATTCCTTTCAACATTCCTTGATGCAGCCAAGTTAAGAGATAGATCTTGCAACTATAAAATACAAACAAAAATGCTAAATTGCAACAATATATATTTTTTTTAAAGCGCAGTGATATAGTGCGCTACGCACAGGTACAATGCCTAGACGTTGATCCACAAGCCTCAGCACACTTTACAGGTTGTCGCTGACCACTACAGCCCCACATCATTCCATAAACCATTAAACAACAATTCAGGGACTTTGCTGCTTCAAGAGCGCACACCCTAGACATTCACAAATAACCTTCGCAACCAGGATCAGCTCCCCAAGTTTCGTACGGGTTACAACGAGACAAATTAGCAGTAAGTTCCTTGTCCAGGGGAATTTCAAGCTCAATTTTTCCACGAGTGCGTAATAGGCACCGCCAGGGTTCGAACCTGCATCCTCTCGCACCATAGTCGAACGCCTTATCGATTGAGCTAACTTGACTGCCAATATATTCCATTTCCATTTTATATCTTACGCTAAACGTATCAAATTATGAGAAATATTTTGAAGAAAATTTACTTACTTACTTCCATATAATATGTATAAAACAATTTATAGTTGTACTTAAATTGTGCAAATGAACCACAATTTTATGGTGTGAAATTTTGAACACTTGCAAATGACATCATAATTCAAAATGAGTTCAAAAATATCTTTAAAAAAATTTAAAAAACAAGCAAAAACGAAGTGTCCAGCGTATTGAGAGATGACATTATTTTGTTATGCCTCAACAGTTTTGGTTATAGTGTAGCATAGTGCCAAAAAAATTGTTTGTTTGTCCATAGAGGCTTATGAAACAGTTGGGTCGGTAGGTCGGATTTTTTTTAAATAATTTTTTTACAGATATTGCACTTGAAACTGACAATTTGGAGACTGGTAAATAAGTAAAAACACACAGCACTTTAACTCTTGAGATGGTTCTGCATGTTATACTGTTCATTTTCTTTACATTTTCTTTCTTTAAATTTATACCACTGTTTTAGTAGCACATTCAATGCAAATTAAAAAAAAAAAGAAAAAAAAAGACAGTCGGGACCAGGGAACACGGTCGGTCGGACGTGGACAAACAAACAATTTTTTTTTTGCCTAGTGCAGATGTATGGTGTCCCACAATTGACAATACTACCTCTAAAACGCATTCAAGTGAAATAGAATAAAGATGAGAAATAATTCAATTATTATAGGTGCCACAGAATTGACAGCTAGTGTTGGATTTCATCACCAAATTTCTATGTTTTATCAAGTCACAGTGAGTAAATAGGTAGTCCTAGATAACTTGATTTTAGGTTATCAATTTTTGGTGACAAAAACAAAACTCATGTTCTACAAGCCTGACCGACCCATTTTGAGTTCGAGGATTTTATCTTTCTTTCTGTATCTTTTTAATGACACTTTCATATCTCTACCTGGAAATGTCAACTTACCATAGCGAAATCAGTGACATCCAAACCATCATTGCTTGGTACACAACCAGCACATGTGACATTAATGGCATCGAGTTGTGTGGTAATATCTGTTAAATTGGTTTCTAATGCTGCCTCTGTTGTCTCAAGTTCATTTCTGGAGTTGTTGATATGATCCAATTTCATTGTGGTTTCTTTTAAATCTGAAATAAAAGAACAACAGAAATCATCTTTACTATGTAATTTGAAGGCATTCTAAAGCAAAAAATATTGACACATACAGTGCCAGAAGTGGGTAAGTGCAGTAGCTGCCACGTATAGATGAGTACAACATAATATGGTGTATAAATTGCCAAATGTTCACAGGGCAGCTATTGCACTTGACTCACTTCTGGCACTGAGAAGTCGATATACACCTGTTTCCTATAATTTATCCCTCAGAATCTCACATTTTGAAAAAAAAAACATTCAAGAACTAGAATTTTGCGGTTCTTGGGTTGCAGTTCTCGAAGCAAAGCGTCGGCCACAATGCCTCCAAACTTAACAAACATCATGTTAACTAGGGCTTAATTCTGGAAGATATGTTTTTAACAAATTCCAATTTAATTAAAAAAGTAAGAAATAAATTTATGCAAATGGCTCATTTATGCAAATGAGCCACGCATACAACAACCTGGTGGAATTTGAAGACCACCAATTGCCAGCTCTCCACCAAGTCACATTACTATGCCTTAGCAGTTCCAATAAATTGCACTCGATCCCAGCCTCGGACAACCAGGAAACATAATACCTTCATCCCTCATCAATTCATGAAAATTTTCTGGACGAGAACCACAAAATTAATTTTATGTGGCCTAAGATTTTACACACAAACCTTCAGTTTGAAATGATATCCTTTCCAAATTTTTTATTTTATCTTTTTTGCATTAAGTGGTATAATTTTGAGTAATTTTTTTAAAATCCTATATCACACATCCACAAACCAAAATCAGCAGGCTACAACATCGACATAAATATAATTTTCTTCATCCACTGCTCATGTTAAAACCATAATGCCGTTGCTCATGTTAAAACCATAACATAAGCCATTGCTCATGTTATAACCATAAAGCTTGAAGTGCTTAAATTACAAAAAAAAATAAGTTTTATAATAAATCTGGAAATCTCTGGTTTTATTCACAGTGTTCACAGATTGATTGATGGCCAATACGTCTCGTGCATGATTGAATCATTGACATACAAACTGGGTGTATATCGCTATTCGTTATACATCTTATTTATACGTCCCAGCTATGAGAAGCTCTGCTTAAATTAATAACAACGATCGGTTAACTAATACACCCATTGACGGAAATGATACGCGCTGGAATAAAACAGCACTTTTCTTTGTTTTACCTCATTTGTTGGCTCCAAATTAAAAGGGGAAGTACATGTAATGTGATCAGTGAATACTAACATTTTGTGGAAAACAAATAAGAATCTATTCTTAATGGATATCGCACATTATTGCTTTCATATGTTAATTCTTCTTTCACTTGGCAAAGATATACCTTGTGCATACTGGGTCCTAAATCACATGATACTCAAATAGCATTACATTGTTTTAGTTTCTTTGTATTCTGTAGGGTCAAAATAATACAATGGAATTGTATTGATGTGAAAATCGGGGTGAAAATAGAAGTGAAACTAAAATAACAGCGTACAATGTAAATAATAGGCATATATTGTTTGCATAAGTAATTTATTTGGTCTCAATATTGACTGATTGGAATAATGGCAAAGTAATGGGACGTCTACAAAAACTTTTGAAAGTTTGTTTCACTTTTATGATGAAAATAAAAAATGTGTCAATAAATAAAATTTTCTGCTAGACATACTCTATATTGGTACAGCCTGATAGTTAAATATGACGACATATTTCAAAGAAATGGCTGCACAGAATGAAATTAAGCTATTCTCTGAACTTCTCATGACTTGTGTCAATTTCCTTTTCAATGATACGATCAATGACAGTTCATCTCAACTTACAGCCCAAAATGTATTGCCCTTATATAGAGCTCCAAAGTCAGGGTTGGTCGGTTTACTTTTTTTTGCCACATATGATATCAAGAAATGCTAGTTCACCACAAATTACCATGATATTAGAACAATGAGTTCGGGTTTCTTAGGCTTGTTTTTTAATATAACAGAGTTGTGCAGTACGACGGCAAAACATTTTCACAAAATTTTTGTGTATTTTATACCAAAATTTAAATATGAAAAAAAAATGTTACCCAATTTTTCCAGATTTTTGGGTCTGTCGAAAAGGGCAATACAAATCTTTTTATTTTTAGGCCGCATCATAAAAATCTTCATGAATCAACTAATTTTGAATTTTCTGTTCCATGTAACAACTAAGTTTCTGTCTCTGAGTCTGACATAAACGCAAATTTACTCAACAATGTACAGGGTATTATTATTAGGCATATCACCTCAAAAATAATCGCAGCAGAAACACGTTATTTAATGTTCCTACATTATTTAGCTTTATTAAAGCATCAAAAATCAAAAAACAGAATTGAAATCGGTCAATGCATTGTGATGTAGCGTCAATTTAAAGATGCTCGTAGATGGAATGAAATCCTGCCACAAATGGCTGTAATGACAAAATTGGCACATTTCGAGATTTTGAAGGTATATTTAGACGCTTGCTTGAAAAATTAGCATTAATTTAAATATCACATGTTAAATTCCTATCTGTCCTGACTTCGTTACAGAAAACAAAATTTAAAAATCTATCATTGAATAATCATAATAAATTAACCAAATATACTATTTTAGCAATTTCGGCCAATCTGCAGACAAATTAAATCTCAAAAATGACTAAGTTCAGCTAATTAATATGCAAAATTGATGCCAATAGAAAACCGTACATGGTATAAAGGTGCGGGTTTTTTTGCACACATATGTATACAACGTTCTTTCAATTGATAACAAAAAATACACAGAAAGTAATTAATTATGCAAATTAGGTAATTACAGCTAATTAAGTATTTATGCTATTATTATGCAAATTAGGCATGAGTAATTTTAGGTTTTTTTCAATATTTAATGAACGTCTGTTCATTCATCATAATTTTTTAAAGTATGATCCTGTTATGAGGTTGAATAAATGAACTGCAGTTAATTATTTAAAAACAATACAAAAAAAATAAAAGTTTGACATTTTGACGGTGTCTAGAATATAATTTTCATTTTTACTGTAAACATGGTATGTGTCACCATTACTCAAAGCCAAGTCCGAAAAGTAAAAATTAAAATTCAGTTGCAATGAGACTTTAAATTAACATTTTGTCATCTGGATTAACATGGGAGGACAATCGGAAAAGTGAACAGCAATTTTACTGTACCGCGTATACAAAAATAGTATGGCCTTGGACACACACAATGGCTTAGAGCTATTGCGGTTTGGAAAATTACTCCCTAAAAAAACATTGATTAATGTTTTGCTTCAACTGGTTTTAGGGAAGTGTTTCATTTGTTGTCGACGGAATTAATTTACATGCTAAGAAAGGTTAGTATTTCAGCTAAATGGTGGTAGTTCCTTTACTGCAATAGGCCTATATTTACTGATTTATGAGCGATTTTCAAAAATCCATAAAAACAGGCAGTAGCTCTTAAACAAAACAATTTTAATTTTGGAGGAACCGATGTTAGCCTCGGAAAGGCTTCACACATCATATATTAAAAATTTAAACAATTTGGATAAATGAAGCATATGAAGAAATTCATTTATCGACATGGATGTTTTCTAAAATTGGCCAAATTTGAAGCGCGCCCTTTTCAATTCACTGTTATGCTTGCATGCACAGTGTAGCAGAATTATTGTGCAGCCACTGTGACATACCTATTATTATGTCATTTATTATTGTATCCTCAACAGTCCCTGTCAATGCGTATGGTTATACTTTTAGAGTCTGTTAGGAGTTCGGACTAGTATAGGGTTATTTTTGGATTTCGGGTTAAAATGGTTCATACACAAAATGTGGAAATACTAATTAAACAATAAAGCAATTAAGACCATATTGGGTTATTATAGATGAAATATGTACACACCTGGAAGACATGGTCTTAATCTCCCACACAAGGAGTGTAGATTTCAAATGGAATCACCCATTCAGGTTAACCCCTGTAAAATTCAAGCTCTGTGTGGAAGATTAAGGCCATTTCATCCGGGCTGTTGTATGGATTTCAAATGGAAAAGACCAATTTATCACAGCATATTAATAGCAAACATGTACACCATACGGGTCCAAATGGCCACTGATGAGCCTTAAAAAATCTCAAACACACACAGATCCAGCATGGGCATTCACCCATTGCACGGTTACGCCATATGCGAGGAGAGCCTGGATCTGGCAGCATGCATGAATGGGAATTGAACCAGTTATATAACATTGCGTAAAGTTACGTAATACTTCCTTTCGTGTCTATTGCCAGTTCGAGGCTCTCCTCGCATATGGCGGAACTGTGCAATAGGCGAATACACTCACTGAGCCACCCCTACGTGCGAGAGCGAAGACCTAGCTGTGATACACATGTGTGTAATGTGTGTCTGTCCCAGCATTCAAAGCGAGGACAAGAGTGAGTTTCACACCTTCAAAGTGTGGACATTTTTTTTATCTATCTCTAAATAGCCCTGCACATACAAAGAGAGGAAATCACCCATCCCCTATACCTCCTACAGAAAGAGTGTCATCCAGTGCACCTATTCACAAAGCCAGGACTGAGATTTTGTCCTCGCTATGCCAAAATGTCCTCACTTTGAATGTGGGAAACTATATCTTGTCCTCGCTCTGAATGACTTGGCGAACGCTATTAAGCTGATACACACAATTTATACATATATCCATTCTGGGTATTCTGTGAACTTTCTGTGACCTGTTTGCACTTTCGTAGAAGGAATATTAACACACTTACAAATTTGCCGAGAAATGAAATTTTCTGCTTGAAGCATTTAATGTCTACATGGCTGATATACTTGATGATATGATTTAAATTGATACCACATGTTTATCCTTTTTTCTTATCAGTGTTTAGGTAATTTGATGTACAAATTCATGCAATGAAGCAAGGGAAAAAAAAAGATGGGTCCAAGATTTGCTGACTGATATAAATTGACAATAGGAAACACAAAAGTGCACTCCATCAAAATCAAAACTGGTTTAAAGGAGTATTTTGTGATTTTAACATCCTCTTTTTATGTCTTTTTTTCAGTAGAACATAATACAAATAATATGAGAATATTATTTTTGAGAGGAAAATAGTATTTTGGACTACTTTTTTTTATAAAACAAAAGAATTTGAAAACTGTTTTGCCAATACAATGTATCTCAAAAACAATATAGCGACATCCGACTCATTTCCCTTGATCGTGTCACATATTAGCGACATCCGACTCATTCCCTTGATCATGTCACATATGGGCTTCTCTGACCTCTTTCTGACAGTTAAAACACTTTTTAGCTGCAATCTACATCAAACAAGTGAAGCAGGATTTTTATATTTAAATCAGATTTTCTGCTTGATGTACTCAGTCTATAGTTTCATAATTGTGACGATATTTGAAATTGATGTCATGTGTTTTTTGCCAAAATCGTTAGTGTATAACAAACATAAGATATTTTCTGACATTTTTGTGACCTTTTAAGGGGTGGGGTATGAACGTTTGGACAGTATTTATTGTGGGACATTAGAGCACATCAGACATATCGAATTGCATTCTGAATACGTAGAATGTCTTTCAGATATCAAATAATTTTCATTTTTTGAAATTCACGATATAATACAAACTTTATGACAAATTATTAAAATTTGATATTTTTCACATTTTTGATACAACAGTCCTCGAAGTAAATTTTATAAATCTAATGATATATTCTTAAAGTGTATGTAGATGGGAGTAAAAGCCAACGATCAATTGAAAATTTTGACCTTTGATATGGATTTTTTCCCAAAAAGACCTAATTTTTTTGGTGTTTTGGAAAAAAAATCCATATCTTCAATACGAAAGGTCAAAATTTTCAATTGATCGTTGGCTTTTCATCCCACCTACATACACTTTAAGTGCATATTATCAGATTTCTAAAGTTTACTTCAGGTACCGTTAAATATCAAAAATATCAATTTTTAATCATTTGCCATAAAATGTGTATTACATTGCGAATTTCAAAGGAGATTCTTCATATTCAGAATGCAATTCGATATGTCTGATGTGCTCTAATGTCCCATAATAAATACTGTCCAAAGGTTCATACCCCACCCCTTAAGTATTTTGTTGCAATAATATTTAAAATATAGAAACAAAAAACATTTGCAGTCAGTTTCCACAGTCAAAGAAATTGAAACCTTTGTTTCCTGATTTGTGAAATCCTTTACAACAGTCTAGCAATTTAATTATCAAATAGTTCATAAACAATTTGAATTAATTCTCACTTGTTTCAATAAGAACTGTTAACTTCCCTCTACATGTAGGTGGCAACACCCTGGTCCAGGATAATTTTATTTTTTTCCATTCTTTAGGCAAATTGTATTTTTGGTGATGCAATTTAATACTAGCATGAAGGACTGAACAGCTTGCCATTATTCTTATCATTTAGAGGGCTAAGAGCCAGAAAGCCTTAACTCACAAAGGATACCTTTGTAAGTAAAGGCTTTCTCGATCAGTCCTTGATTTGTTTTTATTAATTCATGAGCTTTATAGGTTAAAGGTGCAAAGTTGATGAAGAAATCTCTGCAAACACCTGTGTGACCATTTTATCAGTAAATACCATCCTAGATTCAGCCTTCTACACAGTAATAAGTTCTGATAGGGTGTCCCCAGCAAGAACTCTGACCATTTCCTGAATCTTAACTCTCTCCACATGGGTGTCGACTGCAGACGACAAGTTTCAAATGTTTTTAAAAAATACAAAAATTTCAGAATTGTAAAATTTCATGACCATAGTTGGAATAAGAATGGAAAAAGCATTCAAATGAGTACAAACAAGCCTAGTATTGGTTCAGTGGTTATTAGGATAGCTCTTGAAATTTTGAGAAAATATCTTAAAACTTGAACTTTTATTCATGTTGAAGTCTGTGGCTAGCACGCAGAGCATTAAATCACTTGCAGTGGCGTAACTAGGGTTGGTAGCGCCCGGGGCAAGAAACAAAATTGGCGCCCTACCCCCCCCCACCCAAGAATATCTTAGACGCGGGCAGTGGCGTAGCTAGGGGCTAAGGATACATAATGCCCCCATTCTTGAAACAATTGCGCGCAAAGCGTGAGAAAATTTGGACAAATAAGGTCTATACACTAATTAATTTTGGTTACTAGAAGTTGAATATCGGTCTTACAATGTTCTTTCAATTGATTTTGTGCTGAAATGTGTGTGAAGCGCGCGGAAATTTTGACTTTCATCGCTTGGAGGCGCAGAATTGATGCTGAATTGGTCAATTTGCGCCCCCTAGGGTGGCGCCAGGGCATGTTGCCCCTCCCCCCACTGTGATTAACTTCTCCCCATAACCAAACTTTTCCCCATGTCCAAAATGACCAGGCTGGCAAAATGCATTTGTCTATTCACGAATCGCACGGTCATCTCAAAACAAGGTTCTACCCGCAAAGTGTGTGCTGTGTGTGCGTACACCTGTCAAGCACATGCTTTAATTAACGTGTACGCGTTGCAAAAGCCTTCTGGCATGTTACTAGAAAAGCGCGAGAAACAAAAATGCACATTTTGCACTAGCGTTTGCAGGGGGAACCTCGTTTTGGCAGAAAGATGGCGGATCCGTGCAAACGGCGAATTACCTACCTAGAATGAGTTTATCAAAGGCATCAAATGTCTCTTGCACGTCTGCATCATCTCTGAGGTATTCTTGGAATGGAGTTCCTATCAATACACCAATGTCTGTAAAAGAGATAGATTGTGTAAAAAAGTTAACATTAAGGTGTATAGTGGAACAACTCGGCATTCCGCTTCATTGTTCCGCTTACAATAATGTTATCTACAGGTCTCAAAATAGCACTTCATTCTCTAGAGCCTGTAATTCATTGGTAGAGCACCAGCGCAGTCACCTTCAGAGCCTTATTTCACCCTTACACAGATGAGCACTCATTATAATGCCTCTTTGAAGGTGTCTTGGGAAGTATTTCTTGAACTGCATATCTCCTTCTCTTGGGTAGGCATCAATTGATTCTCTGAGGTCTCTGGACTTAGGACCAGACTCTGGTGGGTTAAACCGGTATTAAGTGCGCACAACCGTCACGCTTCCCTCAGAGATAGATTTAATTAAACCATCATCAGAGATTGGGCACTCCACCCTACTTTCAGGCTAGGAACAGCTGGTATGAGTATCGTAAACCAGTGTGCTAAGTCAATGCCCCTATATTACCCAGCAGACCCTTGAGCTAGAGTCAGCTGAGCAGAGCTTGCACTGCTGGAACTGGGATGTGCAATGTCATTAAGTTTGTTTGCGGTGTGACAACATGTTCACTAAACATGATTTTGCTTCACATGGTAAATCACCAGCGCTAATTTCACTCTTCTTAAGGGGGTACCCCTGCCAAATTTTGTGCCTATTTTTGCATTTTTCTCAAAAATTATAGCGCATTGGTGACAAGTAAGATATGTATATTATAGGGGCAAGGACTACAACTCCTGCACTGGAAATTTTATTTCAGCACAGACAACAGTTGTGGAGTTACAGTCAAAAATGAGGGAAACCAGTATTTGATCAATAAATCAATAACTACTTGCCTTGAGTTGCTGAATTTTCAGCACAGTAGTTGTAGTCTTTGCCCCTATAATATACATATCTTACTTGTCACCAATGCATTATAATTTTTGAGAAAAATGCAAAAATATGCACAAAATTGGCCAGGGGTGTAGTACCCCCTTAAGATGAGCACTCCGGGTGTAGTTCTCTCTTGGAAGATGACAAAATTGATAAAAAAGAACAGCATATCCTGCTTTCCATCTGAACTCTTCTCATTTGATATGATCAAGGTAAATTATTTTAATGTCAAAAATATTTAATATCAATTATTTTGGCATCAGTTACCAGCGAGGCTAACGCTGCGCCTTAGGCGCACAATTGGGCTATGTGGCGATGACTTGCCGCTACTCAAAAAAGCATGCCGCTACTTGCCTAAAATTGGGCTACTTTTGTCAGTGTCAGGCCGCGGCAGTAATTTGATGTATTCTCCTTTCAATTTAGCCGATTTATAAAGGTTTTGAGTCACTGAAGCTCGAAATATCAATTACAATGGATTTTGTGACCATTTATTGATCGGTCCTTAACTTCCCATTAAGTACCGGTTTGAAGTCAAGTGCTTTTCCGCCCAATTGGGTGATTTGCGTTCTAAATTAGGGTAAATCCGCCCAAATATCCGGTATTGGGTGCTTTTTTAGGAAGTTAAAAAATTGGGCTACTTGAGACTCATTTTCCGTGGCTTGGGGAGCCAATGTGCCGTGCCTTGGAGCTGAAAGGCAACACTGTCAGTTACTACACATGCAGACCTTTAACTGTAAATTTTAGAGTAATGCCATGTTGGATTTTGTAGTGGCATATTCAAATCAAGAGCCTTTACGAGGTTGCGTCACCAGCGTATACAGGTAAATTGCTGTTCTATGCTTGTTTATACAGGGGTGTGAGTGACCACTGATAAAAAAATCTGAAAAAGTCTGAAATTTGGAAAGCTCCTATACTTTTGTACAGAGGAAGTACAGAAAAAGAGATAAAAATCAAGATCAAAAAATCTGAATTCAGATTTTAATCTGAACTCTCACACCCCTGTTTATACTTCCCATGGGATTTGGTTAGCATACGTAATTTGAATCTGCCATTTTTTTCTATGCGAAACCCAGCGAAAAATTAATATTAGCAACATTAAAGACTCATTCTCATTGAATGCGTCGGTTTTCTACTATACCTACCATTTAAGTCTTCAGTAATTTGTAAATCAACATCATTGTACTGATCCACGAGTATATTGGTGAGTTGCTGTGGAAGAAAAACGAAGATCACAGTTGCGTTATTATTAAAACATACATTGGATTATAAAGATCAAATGTTGGTATTATAATGGGAGACTGAATTAAAAAGACTAGTTTGCATATCATCGTTGGGCAGGAATAACCTCCTATGTGCTTGTGGCCCCTCAACATGTTTAAAACAAAACTGCCAACAGGTTACATAGGAGGTTTTGCTTTAAACATGTTCAGGGGACAGTGACACATACATGTAGGAGGTTTTTCCTGCCCAGTAACAATATCTGACACCACTGTCAATCAAACACCTCACGATTGTTGATTGGTTAGTGGTGCGTAAATGGAAGATTAATTCATTAATTGGTGCCTTAATCGCAGAAAAGGAATCGCACAAAATGGCGAAAAAGCAAAAAAGTAACTTTTCTAGGCATTTTTGATATGGTACCTTCACAAAATACAGTTTCCTATTACTAAAGCCTAACTTCTGAGATGGTTTGTATGTTTGAAGGTACAAAATTAACAATAGGGCACACTATTTTACTGCCATATTCAGAAATTTCAATCACCATGACAACTCGTAAACAGATCGTTTCCAAGTTTGATTGACAGGTAGAGTCAGTCGCAAACTAGCATTTTTTTATCTCTGGCTCCTTTGATTGTCGACAAATGCTTTGTCACTGTGAGATGTATGCACTTGTGCACTCATGTTTTTTCTGATCAATTAAAATCCGGAAACATTTGCTACACATTTTAACCATTAAAGTGCTTATGTAACTGTGGTTACTGAATCATGCTGCGGTATACTTCTTCACTACAATTCCACATTTGTTGTTAAACTGGTCTATGCTCGTTATTTTGTTCCTACATTCTGCACTTGATAATAATCCCAGGGGGCCATTTGCATATATCAAGTTCAAGTTGTATATCTCCGCGTACAAAAAAATAAGTAAAAAGGGTCTTTTTTCACAGCCGGACGTGATGCGCGAGTATCTTATTTAGGGTATACACAGATTTTACTCAGCACCAAGATGCTGACACAAATCAGCTAGTATGAAGGTAAAATTTTGAGTAAATTGTACTAAAAACAACTCAATATGTGTGCTTTTTCATTGGTTTTTCTTCAGGCCTCTTGACTGATCGCTACCTGTGTCTCCATTGTGAATCAAAACAGTAAAATACTTGCTCAGGGTAGGAAAACAACCAAGTATTGATTTGGGTCCAGTATACACCAATGAAAAATACTTACTTTGGGAATTTTTTGAAAGACATTGTACATAGGTGATATACATTTGATATACAACTTGAAATACAAGTGCCTACCCCCCCCCCCTTGATAATAAGTTCTGAATTCTGTTCCCCCCCCCTTTTTTTTTTATTCCAGGTTGTCCACAATTAGTCAATACTTACATTATCAGAGCCTTCAAGAAAAGTAGAAGCATCTGACAAAATTTCATCACTGGCAACTTCGAAACTTTTATCTACAGCGTGCCCCATGAAATCATTGTCGACATTGGTGTACGCCATACCGGCACTGAAAAGGTGAAGAGAAAAGAGAAAGAAAAAAAATATGTAAAAAGACGTTTGTTTCAACATCATTTGTATAATTAACAGGTTTTTTTCCACAACATAAAAAATAAAAAAATACTACAAGACCAAATAACATGACATATCCCCTCTGATACTAATTTGAAGAGAGAATCCAATGGGCACGTTGGTGAGTGGAGTTTCTATAGACAACTAGACTTTCTAAGGTACTCACTATGGACCACAATGGCCTCATCCTAATGGCATAGTTCAATAACCTCAATTAAACAATCATAGTATAAAATTTCACCTGAAGTTGCAGAGTATGAGTTTTTGTACCCAAATCTTCAAAGGTCATTCAATGAATGTACAAATGTATTGGGGTTAAAGAACTGTGCCCCTGATAGATGAGAATGTTGTGGATCCTAGTGACTGGTACTATATCTAGGCTTGCTGATGGGTTTCTGGTCACCTGGACTACCCATAGGCCCTAGAAACAACAGGATCTGTGAGCTTTAATAGTACGAAAAATTTGAGACACATCTAAAAGAACACCAGAAATAAATGGAGAGAGTGTCAAAGACCAAATCTAATTACACCCGAAAACCCAAAAACAATCAAAACCATGCCATCAATTTGGAAAATGCCAAAACGCTATCCAAGTAGTGTGATGCTAATGCCAGACATATCAAAGACTCCATATGGATCAGATGACAAGGACCTAACGTCATGAACAGAGATGAGGGGGCACACTACCTAATTCCCCCCTCCTGACTGAAAACACACCTTCAGTTGGAAAATGTACGGAAGTAAGGATCATCCATCATCATTCTTCCTCAATGCAACAATAATACCATCACTTCAATCAATCAATGTCTAATTTAATTCACCCATTGCTCAGGTACATCTGCCCTCTTCA
Organism: Amphiura filiformis; assembly: GCF_039555335.1. Classification (NCBI taxonomy): domain Eukaryota; kingdom Metazoa; phylum Echinodermata; class Ophiuroidea; order Amphilepidida; family Amphiuridae; genus Amphiura; species Amphiura filiformis. Next base: position 30,690,674 of record NC_092637.1, read on the forward strand.
TAACACCCAGTCTTGAGGAAGAACTAAAGCCAACCCCTTCCTATAGTCATTTCAGGCTATTCCAGTTGAAATCCATACACCCCCTATGGAGGACAGGACCTTAATTTCCAACACAGTGAGTATGAATTTCAAGTGGGATTATCTGAATGGGTGACTACATTTTGAAATCTATACTCCCTGTGTGGGAGATTAAAGTCATGTCTTTTGCAGAGGGTGTATGGATTTCAACTGGAATAGCCCATATTTAAAGCCCATTCATCATATCACTATGGACCACAATAGCCTCATTCCAATGGCATAGTTTAATAACCTCAATTAAACAATCATAGTGCAAAATTTGACCTCAAGTTGCAGAGTGTGAGTTTTTGTACCCATATTTTCAAAGGTCATTCAATGAATGTACAAATGTATTGGGGGTAGATAACTGTGCCCTGATAGATGAGCATGTTGCGGACCCTAGTGATCCAAATAAATTCAAAGTGGTGGTGTCCCAGAGGCATTGGCTTGATCTGATTTCAATCACACAGAATAAATATTAGATTAATTGGTTCATTTAACACACATGAAATGAACCATGACAATACCTTGTGCTTTGCTGCAGCCATGTGTGTGCCCCGGATGTATACTGTTAGACTTACTTCCTAAGAGAATTTTGATGGCACACATTTTGTTATATTATGAAAATAAAATTATTCTTTGTGTTCATCAAACAAAAACATAGCCTAAATCATAAAAAAATAAAAAATAAAATGCTTTTTAATATATAATATATTTTCCTCACCAATTGATGTACCATGTCTGTGTATACTTTTCAGCATGGAATAAATTAAATGAACAACAGCAGCAACAGCAACAGCAACAACAACAACAACAACAACAACAACAATTGACAATAACAATAATTGACAATAAGCAGAGGATAATGGTACTTGAAAGACAGTCTTCCTCTTGAGAGGAAAATTGTGTTTTTGGCCACTTCTCTTTATTTATTCTCTACATTAATTTTCTTTTTTGGCCTATTCCTATGATTCAGACTTGCCACTGAATTCTAAGCTTAAACAATTACTACCTTTTGCTATTGCTATTGGCAAAGGCAATAATTGAATATTTTTGAAAAATTGAAAAAAAAACCCCACCCAAACCCCATAATTTAAACAGTCCAGACCACACGACCCCCTTCTTAAGCCTTTTTTTTAAACACTGAATGACGCCCCTATTTTTTCAACAATCCTACACAGACGTACCATACATAAGGCACAGGTACATCACTTTCAGCCCCCCTTTCCCTTTACAAAGTCATACATGTAGCATTTCAAATTTCTAAATATTTTATTGGTTTTTGGTCTACATCTGATCTCAATTTCACAGCAACATCTCGTCACATATTTTGAAAGACAAAGTTCTACCTACCAAAAGCCATATTGTAACATTTGCTGAAGAAGATGCCCTCAAAATTTTTCAAAATTCTGATTGTAATGTACTTTAAGTAAACTAACATACCCTGTAAAAATCTTAGGTGCTGCAGTCTGAACAAGACGGTTTATTATCATGATTACTATGATGATCATAACACGTACGCGATGTTTATAACACAGTACGTACATGGCATGCAGGATGGTCATACACACATCAAAGGTCCGTACCATAGTATGACCGATGGAGTGACACACATTGATTGGTGGCGTCAGCGCTAGTAAGAAATTCCAATTTTCTCAGTTGTTCGGCTCAAAATTAAAAGGGGTCATATCTAACAATAAAAGCTAACATTTTATGGAAAAGAAATACTAGCTATTTCTATGGAAAACATTATGGCTTTAACCTAGAACAAAATGCTACCCCTGAGCAGGATAGGAAAGTATAATTTCATACATTAGCGCCGTTAGATAGAACTAAACAGGCTAAACCAGTGGTGGCACCAGGACTTTTTTTTCGGGGTGAATTACATGGGGGGGCAAAATTGACCAATTTTACCCAAATTTGCTGCAAAAAGTGAAAATTTACGTAATAAATATATAATAAAATATTTTGGGGAAATGCCCCCTTGCCCCCGTAGCGTCACCACTGAGGCTAACTACACAAGCTGCCTGTGGAGTACATAAAAATTCCCTTTAAAAGGGAAAGCCAGCCTCAATGTAGAAGAGGCCTTGTAATTAGTTTTGGTCAATGTGAAAGGCATTTTTAGGATCACGCTTACATGAGTACAAAAAGGTTAACCTGCCTTATTTAACCTTTATAGCAGTTAATGTTAACAGCCCTAGATGCATTTGATATGGGGGGTAAATGGCCCATGCAATTAAAGGAAGTTTGTAACTGGTGCTTTGGGTGTGAAATTAGGATGTATGGAAAGGTTCTGCACGGGGGTAACGGGGTAAATTAGGCGCAACATTCTGTCTATGCTTGATTTATGTTACCACAGAGAGATATTTGTCACACTATGGCCTCATCCCAATGGCATAGTTCAATAACCTCAATTAAACAATCATAGTGCAAAATTTGACCTCAATTTGCAGACTATGAGTTTTTGTACTCAAATTTCAAAGGTCATTCAATTAATGTATAGATGTATTGGAGTTAAAGAACTGTGCCCCTGATAGATGAGCATGTTGTGGATCCTAGTGCCATGGGTGCTAGCTTAATTCTGATAAATGGATTGATGAATAGAATTGAGTATGTGACATGATGGCTTTTGTTTATGCCTACAGCAACAAAATTCAAATTAGGCAAACAAATGCCTGTCTTTCCCACATCCAATCACCACAACAAAAAAAGAGAGAGAAAATTGATGGAAGACATATTGAAGTCGGCTTGGTACAATAATTTCAATGCATGAAAATGTGATATATTTTTGTTTTGGGGTCTCAAAACACTCTCAAGCACTTTTTGTAAAAAATACAAGCTATATTATAAAGCTACCCATAGCTTTAGACCATACATACATACATACATACATATTGAACATTTATAAAGCGCTGCTACATTAAGAGCGTAGCGCTACACACAATATTGAAGGTGGCAAAAGGCCAAAATATAAACACAAGCAAAATATATACAGAGCAACAGAACAATTAGGAAGATTTATACAAATGTGTCTTTAAAGCCTTCTTAAAAACAGCAAGTGATGCAGATTCACGGATATTGATCGGTAGAGCGATTCCACATTCTGGGAGCATTATAGTAGAAGGCCCCGCGCCAGCAGACTTCAGCAATTTAGATGTATTGTGCTCTGTCAGTCGTGTGGTGTCAGATGCTGAGCGCAGTCCAGCTCTACCAGGTTGATTGAGAGTGATACAAGAGGAGATGTAATTGGGAGCCATATGATTCAGGCATTTGTAAACAAATAAAAGTACTTTAAACACAATTCTTTTTTCCACAGGCAACCAATGCAGTTCTTCCAAACATGGAGTTGCATGATCTTGTTTACGGACTTGACATATCATCTTCGCAGCCCAGTTCTGGATGCGTTGAATACGCTGAATGTCAGTTTTGTTTGACCCTAGGAGCAGTCCATTGCCATAGTCTATTTTAGACAAGATGAGGGCACGGATGACAAGATGGCAAGTATCACGATCAAGCATACATACCATGCGTACCTGAATCTGAGACCCTGGTCAGTCGTGCATGTTTTTACCAAGTAAAGATGGTCGGACCATAATAATGGGTAGCGTGTGACAGCAAGTGAGCATGGTCAGACCATGGGGACTACCTCCATGGTCAGACTATAGTCGCACCATCATTCCCCAATGATGCTAATTAGCAAAGTCAGTGCCCAAGTTACTATGGTCGGGCTATAGTTAGTACAAATAATCAACTGTGTGACCCGCACAATGCGTCATCCGATCAAGCATTTCAGTGTGAAAACAGCTCTTAGTACCATTATCCGAGTACAGTACACTGCCATGTGACCGCGTACATTGTTTAGTCAACTATAGTCGGACCATGGTAAAGAAAACGATGATCGGATGACGCAATTATGTACGTCTGACCAGGGTCTTACGTACACTCTTTTTGTAATCTTTAAAAATGTTCTAAATTATGAAATTCCCAAGATGATAAGTTAATGTACTTGTTTGCAACGACCCCTGTAATGACTGATGCGGCTGTATTTGGCTTATCATTCACCATACACCGTTGATTCACTGAGTAAACTAATAAATATCCCTTATCACAGGACATATGAAACTGATAATATTTTATCACACACAATGAATGGTCAGTTTGTGACTCAAAATAACTGACATCTGTATCAGAAAGATTGCCAGAATTGTCAGGGGCAGCTAATAATTATAGGGACACACAGGCACACAAAGAAATTACAGCAGGACAGAAAGCACAGTGGTTTATAGGCATACACTCACAAGCCTCAGCACACTTTACAGGAATTTGCTGACCACTGTGGCCCATTAACTCTCTTCACGCAGGTGTCGACTGCAGACGACAAGTTTCAAAAAAAATTTTAAAATTCACAAATTTCAGAAATGTAAATTTTCATGACCATATTTGAAATCAGCATGAAAAATGCATCAAAATGAGTACAAACAAGCCTAGTATTGATTCAGTAGTTCTTAAGATAGCTCTTGATATTTTGAGAAAATATTTCAAAACTTGAACTTTTCCCATTGAAGCGCAGAGCATTAACACCATTTAAGGCATTTAGCAGCATTCAGGGACTTTACCTCTAAAAAGAGCACACCCTATTCATACCACAATAAACCATCGCAACAAGACAGACAGACATGGACACGCACTCACACACCCCCACACACAATATGTTTACCTAAAATGCAATGGGGGCCTATAACATGTTCCCTGAATGTAACAATGTCAGTATATTTAAAACATTGGGGCAAGTTTAATGTAGTCATAATATCATACCTAGCTGTGGCCATCCCCTGTTGTCATGAAGACCCCATTATCAGGGAAATAATGTCCCCAACTGCCAGGTTTTACAGGTTCACACCCCCCTCCCCATTATGTTCTGATGATCCTTATTCGTTGCAATAGTCCCATATACCAAAAATCAAGCAAGATACAGTTTCTCAAATTTCATTGCACCCCGATCAAATTTGCAATGTTGCAAGCTCACCGTAGCCCGTTTCAACCCTGACGATGACAGGCCACTGGGTGTGGCCCTCCTCATGACACCTGATAAATACAGGGCCTGCCTGCCTGCCAGCCTGCCAGCCAGCCAACCTAAAAACTATAATCCATTCCATGTCACTTGACTCACATCCTATGTACCAATACAGCAATGTACAGTTTGTTGAACTTGATCCAAGTTGACCTACTTTGTGAAAGGGAGGGAGATTTGTATGAAGAATGCCAGTGCTGCAATGTGCAATTCTGATTCTATAGTAATCCCTTTCAGCACTGTTCTTTGCAAGACTTTGCCTTACAAGTTGAGTTCTTGCAGGGATTAATTCAAATTTGATTTCATTATTTGTTGCTGTGAAGGAAAAGTTTTCAAATGTATGTATAACACAAATTCTGTGCTGGCCTCTGAAACCTATTTGATGATCTAAGCAGTGGCATAGATTTCTATTTGACATGGGGGGATGGGGTTGGTAAAAATTCTTGAAAAAGCACCTTTTGGTGTCATAACAAGTTTATTGTACAAATACGCGCGAAGCATTCAGAAATTTATGGCATATTGAAACTAGTGAAATATGGTGCAAATTTGGAGCTCAAAGAACCTTTCTAAAACCATTTTGAATTTGGGTTCCAAAAGCGTAAAGAAAACAAAGTGAGTGCTATCTATTTTTTCACGGCAGTGAAATGATGCCACTTGCACCCACATCTCATATGCACAGTTTATCCTTTACATACCCTGTGTCTTGAATAGCTATATAGCCCACCAACCTTGTGCTTAAGGAGACTAGGAAATAATTCCTAATATCTCATACCTAAATTTGTATGCCTTTATCTAATCTTGCCCCACTGACAACTTACTATTTAGCCCTTGGCGAGGAAGAGTCTGTTAAATGTAGGAATTTTTTAGCCTTTTTTATAAACATGTTTGTAATTGGCTTATAGCCATCACATGGTGACAATACACATAACTGATTGGTTACCATGCCATGGCCAGGCCTGATCACAAAATAAACATCATCTGTATAGAAAACTATGCAGTAGGCGATTTACTTCAGAAAATTACTACATTGCACAAAACTAAGTCCATTATCTATAGTTAATTGAATGTTTATTGACTCTGATAACCCATGTGTATAAACCTGTATAATATTGGTGTTCAGTTCATAAAAACAGGACCATGACCCTGATAAAAGCTAGCAAGAGCAAATGGTTGTGTAATCAGTGTTTACTTTAGTGATGAAGGCATCTTGCAATTTTCTTCGTATACTTATAGCCAAATTTGTTTCCTGTATAGGTAGCTTAATTAAAATTCCTTTAAAAAGGAATGGGGCGCCTAATGTGAGCTTGGTCGTGATGTGGTGAATTTCATGGTGTTTAGATTTGGTATTATTATCTCTTGCAAACCCGGTGACACCTCATTATAGAAATCAGACCTGTCGATAGGTTGTAAGAGGGGATAGCCTTTTCCAGGCACAAATTGCGCCATATAAAGGAAGTTTTGCTACTTTGCAACACAATAAAAACTTAAATGCAAAATGAGATCCTGTAGGTGGCTCGAGGGGCTTAAAAACTAAATGCAAAATGAGGTTTTTAAAAATATTGTTTTCAGAGTCAAGACGCAGGTATCATTATTAAGCCTCATATCACTTATTTATTGTCGAATAAGTGCAGAGTGGGTTAGATATGAATACCGGTATTAAATGTTAGACCAAAGTAGCTCAAAGTACATGTACTATACACCTGATCCGTGAACTTGTCTTTTTTTAAGACAAATTCTTGTTAAGATTGCAGGTTAACTTTTCGGATGCAACATGCATCATATTTATGCATTCAATTCTGAAAGTTGCATGGTTGGTGCCTTGGTTTACTCAAGATTCAACCTAATTTTCCAAGTAATTTTCTAGCAAAGTCTTCACTGTCCTCATATTGACTTTGTTACTGGACCACATCTCCAATGGTCCCAAGCCAGAGAAGGCATCTTACACTTCCCATAATGCATTTCTCCCATTTCCTCAACTTATGCCATCTTTTGCAACATGGGCAAGGATTCTCGAGTACTAATATACTATAGGATAAGCCACTCTTTTGCGCAAATGAAGTCAGTCACACAGCCAATGCACGATCATGCATGTGATGGCAATTAGCTGTACCCCTGTATGTGTAGGAGTGTATCACCTGTGGAAGAGATGATGCATGTTTACGTCATCGTTTCAAAAAAAAATTAAATGGCGAACATTTGGTCGAATCTTTCCATTACTATCATATCGTGAAAAACCAAATAGCTGAGGAGTTAGCTCAATATGCTAGGAAAATATTCTCTTCGATGACCCCATGACGAGACTGGCTAAATAAGCTGTATTTTTGCTGGAAAGGGTCCGAATAATTGGCAGTCGATGTGCGCCATCTTGGACAAATTTGGTGTACCAAACTCCCCAGCAACTGTCAATCAAACTACGGATAAGTCTGTTTCACTATTGAAGTAGTACGCACAACGTTGTCGTGCACATGTATGTAAATTTTAGGCTATAAAAAAACCCGTTACTATGGCGTTACTAGGTGTATCAAACTCCTTAGCAATTGTCACTCAAACTGCCGTAAAGTGACTTCACTTTTTATACAGGGATTGAATACGAGTGTCATGACATGGGTCAATGGTGACGAAACATACCTCAATGAACAGCACATCCAGATCTTGCAAAATATGTTTATTTCTTGACTATGCGACCCATGTTTAAGCCATTTTCTAAATGAAAATAAATGAAACCTGTGCAAAGTAAATGGGAGCGCATCATTTGATGAAAAGAGGTGATGTTTCATGTTGCAAAGGATTCTGGGAAGGGTGCGATGTCTTCTTTGGTCCCAAGTTGCGGCAGATGTTTCATATAACAGGAATTAGTTTTCCCTTTTAAATAAACAAGTAAAAATTAATCAGCTTTCCTCCTGATAGAGATCATTACTAAACTATAGTGCACTAAATGATTCAAGGGCTATGCCTTGGAATATGAATCTGAGGGGGGGGGGCACTTCAATATGAAATGGATATAGGTGTAGGGCTGGCACTTTTTCAGTAAGGGGCATTCGGTGAGAGCAAAATGTAAAAAATATGGGGTCAATGGGTGAGAGCATGATTTTTGGCATTCGGTGAGAGCAAAATGTAAAAAATATGGGGTCAATGGGTGAGAATATGACCTTTTTTTAAAAAGCACTGGGTGAGAGCCGAAACAGCAACACAGAACCCTTGAACATCGAATTTGTAGCTCTAAACGGCTTCAAATTTCTTTGTTTTTTCAAAATTAGTAACAAAACCAGTGATAAATGAAATTTGCTGTTCAAATTGAAAAATAAGGGTCTTTGGGTGACAGATCAAATGAAAAAATAAGAGGTCTTCGGATGACAGAGTTCGTAAAAAAATATGGGGTCTTTGGGTGACAGCGACGCTGAAAAAAAGGGATCTTAACAGCCCTACATACGCGTCACCTCCAAAGTGGGAGTGTCCCCCCCCCCCTGGATATGAATCCGTCTCTCACTCAGGCTAAAGACGAGCACCTCGAAGGGGACCAAACCTGTGGCCTGAAGACTTGGTTAATTGTCTATCCGGTTCGGGTTCCAACAGGTCGGGCTACTTTACTACAGGCCAGAAAATTTGTCCAGAGCAAGCATATGCATTTCAGCACTTTTTTGCCTCATTAAAAACATTGATAAATTAGTAAGTTAATTTAAAATTAATTCCAAAATTCTAATTTTGATCTGGTCAGCTTCGAGTCCATCCGGGTCAGGGACTTTGAGTTAGCCGTGGAGTTTTGTGTATCGCTCATTCTACAAAATCCGGTGCCAATTCACTATAAAAATTGAAAAAATAAAAGTTGTTCAAAAAGACCTGCTTTTTGTGTTTTTTAAGAGTAAATGTATCACTACTTTCAGATGTAAAAAATTGCCAACACCACTTGCATATTTTTCTTTCAGGAAGCCATGATGTTTTTTAACACTAAAACTCAATGTAATGTGAGCTACGTTACCGACTACAAAATGGGCTGGTTTTACTCAATCCAAGGTCATAAAAAGCAAACTAAAGATCACTTGAGTGAAATGTAAAACAGATTTCACCATTTCATAGAAGTTTTGAAGATGCGTAAATGAGTGTGTAACGTAGCTCACAGTAACATAGTTCACTGGTTTTTAATGTTTTTAATGCGATTTGCGAACGTTATAACGTTATGTCGGTCAATTCTAATATAAATGGGGTTCGAACACTGGTAGCTTTCACATATTATTAGGAAGTACATGTAATACAAGTGCATACTATAGAATCCTGGTAACGTAGCTCACCAATCTTAACATGGTCGGTCGAAATTTCAATGTTTACAACATTTCTATGCCAAAAATGCTACAGCATCACGATTTTTACTGTGATTTTTAAAAACCTATGAGTGTTTCCTTTCAAAAACCGCAAATTGCATTGATACCTCTGTTTTACTTCTTTCCAATAATGTGTGTTAAAAAGGGGTAACGTAGCTCACAGCGTTTTGGTGGAAAGTGCAATTTATTTTAGAATTACACAAAGACGTTTTAATCACTAAATTAAAAAACAACAAATATGTAAAGAAATCGCATTTATTCAAAGAAAATATTCAGGGTCAGATTTGACACTTGAGCAGTGGAAACACATTTTTAGCGATTTTGGAGCCTTTGCAAGGGTTAATCAGGCTGAAGAAAGCATTTAAAGTATGAAAAACTATATATGTCCGTGTAGATCTCATTGAGTTCTACCAGAAAAACAACATATTTGATGCCCTAAATGCTTGACAAAGTGTTTGTGGACCAAAGAATGGAAAAAAGGCTATTGGCACCGGATTTTGTAGAATGAGCGGTATGTTGATGAGCGAAAATGTCCCGTGCACTGAACAAATAGACCGCTTCCAAAAAGATACACATGCATCTGAGTGGGAAAGTGTCAAGAAATTCAAATAATTCAAGTCAACAAATGCAAAAATTACTTACTTCGGTGTAATGGTCATATGACTGTCCATTTTTATAAACCTAAGGTTGACCATTGCCAACCATGGTTAACCATGGTAAAAAGCATGGTTAACCATGGTTAAAAAGAATGGTTAACCATGGTTTAAATCCAGGACTGTGGTGCCATTTTTCAAACCAATGGTTAACCATGGTTACATACCATGCATGGTCAACCACGGTCAAACTGTGGTCATTTTAACAACTCACAATGCTACTGTATATACTTTGACAACAAAAAAAACTCCTCAGAACAGGCTCCTTGATCAGCGTCACCTCTGAGCAATGCCCCATCACAAAATAAAGACTGTACATTAAACCTGTCAGAATATCACCTTATGCCCATTTAAGGTAACATGGATATGTGGTCTTAATTTCAACAACTTGACATTGTCATATCGCAGTCGATGAAAGACAATGTGGTTTTGATGGTGTCAAAATCGTAATTCCAATTTCCTCGTTGCACTATTGTTAACCAGTTGTGGCATAAACTCATCAATACCTTATGCATTTGTTTTTCCTTCTGCTGTGATATATCAGTCATTATCAGGTATAGAATTCAAAAAATCAACTTTTTTTAACATTTTCAAACTTCAACGAATAACACTTTACTGATGTTTTCTGTCTACTTAGTGTTGAAGTCAGGAAATTTCATTTTCATTCAATGTTGGCATTCACTATAGGATCCACAACATACTCATCTATCAGGGACACAGTTCTTTAACCCCAATATATTTGTACATTCATTGAATGACCTTTGAAAATTTGGTACAAAAACTCATACTCTGCAACTCCGAAGCCAAATTTTGTAATATGAGTTAATTGAGGTTATTGAACTATGCCATTTAAGGATGAGGCCATTATGTTCCATAGTGATTGCCAGAATTGGGACAAGTGAACAGAGGTTGTTCTTGGTAAAAAGAAATTCAGTACCAAAAGACATGATCTGATCAACTCTGACGTCAGTTGGAAAATTTTGAAAAGGGTGTTATAATATTATAAATGCCACTCCTAACTTGCTCAGAACCTGAATCTAATATGGCGATGTACATGTTAACCTCATGAAATCGGCGATATATCCCGGGGGGCCACTCACATAAATGGTCTGTACAATGTACGCATGTGTGACTAAAAAAACAAGTAAAAAGGGGTGGTTTTTTAGGCAAGGCAAGTTACGTGCATGGCGCATTTAGGGTCTAAAAAATACTGATTTTCAAGAATAAGGGTAGTTTTCTGAAACTGAACAACTTGTTTAGGGTACCTTTTCAAATTTTTGGTAAATTAAGAGTCCAAAAAGGGTACATTTTCTCATTAGGGGTTAAATTCCATTTCATTTTAATGCAACCCGTTATCAATCTAAACCTGCTCATGTTATGACACGGTCGTGAGCAGCAAGCTTGTTAGCTCAAATTTTATTTTCATTTGCAACTAAAAGCTCTAACACGGAAAAACAGTGGTATGATCGTCAGGAATTATAAATAAACATTATTTTTCACCAGGTTCGCCATCGCAAATAATAAAGGAGACAAGTAGAAAAAGTGATCCTACCTGGGAATCAAACCCAGGACCTCAGGTTTACGAGACCTATGCCTTAACCACTTGGCCACTGGAGCTTCATGATTAGGCTTGTGTAAATTCGAACCCATAAGGGGTCACTTAAACTTATCTCCTCCCGCAAATAGCCCATAGTAGCTAGGGCCGTAAATGCGAGAAATAAATTGCCATCCTCCCTGTGAGGAAATATTACACGGAAAAACAGTGGCATGATCGACGGGAATTATAAAAATAAATATTATTTTTCACCAGGTTCGCCGTCGCAAATAATAAAGGAGACAAGTAGAAAAAGTGATCCTACCTGGGAATCGAACCCAGGACCTCAGGTTTACGAGACCTGCCTTAACCACTTGGCCACTGGAGCTTCATGATTAGGCTGGTGTAAATTCGAACCCATAAGCGGTCACTTAAACTTATCTCCTCCCCACAAATAAAAATGCACCAAATGTCATAAAAGCTCTAAATTGACAAAGATAAGCAGTATTTGACATTTAGTGCATTTTCAAAAGTTGCAAATCAAAATTATCACACAGTCAGAACTGCTAGGCATGGCCACGCTCGCTTGCCCCCAATGAGCCTCTGTTCACTATCCCAATGCAAGTGTCCGTACAAAGTGCGGCTTATTCAATTGTTATTTTGATACACATGGATTTTTACAATGGTTTACTGCTGTACACGTGGGCATGATGTGATCGATATTACCTAGCAGTCGTTTGGGGCTATATCATGATTTTACGCCCTGCAATTTACCTCTGTAAATAAAATGTCATACTGGTATCAATCTTTGTCAATATTGGTCAAATTAGAGCTAAGAAGCTCTGCATATAATTGTCATAACATGTGCAGGTTTATGACAGGTTTCTTTTGATTTTGTGTTAAAATACTGCACATTTCTTTGCCACTGGATACTGTATTTGCAGTACAGCAAAAATGAACCGGTTGATGGTGAGAGGAATAAAAATGCGAAGGAATAAAAGTGTGTTGATACGAGGTGTTCCAGGGACTGTCTTTTGAGGAGAGCGAGAGCAATCACTCTCTACTGCTCTCCTTAAATCTGATACAGGAGAGTGATTTTTAGCTCTCCTTAATTAGTTGACCATTCTCTCTCCTGCAAATTCCAAAAGTCAGTCCCTGGTGTTCAGTATAAACATATTAAAATAATTAGAACACAAACTAAAACAATGAAAATGGTGACTCATACCATCACCGATGATTACGATAAAAACTTTTTCTGTGATTATTGACATATAATTCCTATTTTATGCAGCGAGACACTGAATGACATATTCCATGCTTGGTGGCAGTGTGCTTGTCATACTTGTCACCTTTGCTTCCTGTCTACTGTACGAGTCGAAATTTATCTCGTCATTTTATTTTCAGATAATAAGGATCAGGGTTGTAGCTAGGCCAATTTATATGCCAGATGGCAAGATGGCAGAGCGCGAGCATTTTTTTGCTCTTCTTATGATGAAAAATCATTTATTAAAAAAAAAATTTACAATTTTTTTTTAATTTGTTTATTTATTTATTTGTTTATTTTATTTTATTTTTTTTTTTGGTGCCATGTACTGGGTGGCCCCGCCCGGCGTAGCTACAACCCTGATAAGGATAGTGAATTCAACACCATGCACCCCACAAAATAATGTGCTCCATAATGAAGCTTAAAATTACTAACCTTTATTGGGCCGAGTAAAAAATAATACATGTTTCTCGTCCCCTCCCGCTTCTTTTTTGAGGCCGCATTCTTTTTTAAATTCACTTATAATACTTTTATATATGGGTATTCACTTTTTTTTGATAAACAATAAAAAGCCCCTCATTCTCCTTCGGGTTTTTTTAAAAGCCTGGATGAGAAACAAGTTTTTATTTTTACTCAGCCCTGCAAACTTCATCACCCTTGCGAAAATATCTGTCTGTGAAAATAACGGCTTCTGCAATTGGCTATTCCAGTTGAAATCCATACACCCCTTTATATTGAAGACATCACCATAAGCTTCCACACAGGGAGTATGAATTTCAAATTCAGTTACCTGAATGGGTGACTCAGTTTAAAATATGTTATACACCTCCTGTGTAGGAGGTTAGGCTTTGTCTTCCCTGGGGGAGTTTGGATTTCAACTAGAATAGCCCAGGGTGTGGTACACTTCTCAAGGCACTGTCACTTGAAAGTTGCGGTTTGAGCCTGGGAGGGGGAGGGGAATTATAACTCACAGGCATGACAGGAAAGTTATGAAAAAACAGGGAAAAAATCTGGCAAAAATGCTCCAAAACGGGCTAAAAGTAATAAAAACACCAAACTTTAGATAACAATAAATACCCAGGAACTCAAGGTAAATTCTCATGCCTTTACTCGTCGGTACACATGCGTACCCCCTCCCGGCTCCCCAAAAAAAAAAAAAAAAAGATCAAACTAAGACTGTTGAGGGAAAAAGGGGTAGTTTTAAATGTTTTTGAAAAGGGGTAGATTCAAATGTTGAGGTAAAGTGGGTTTTTTTTTCGGAATTTGGTCCACTCAGTTTTTGCAATTGTTCAATTTTATGACAAAAACTTGTTCTTCCTTCCTTCTTATACTTATGATTTTATTCTCCTTACACCCCTGCAGTTTGAGCCCTGTCGTGTGTTTATGATAAAAAATAATCATTGGTTGCACAGGTTTTCTTGTCTCAATACCATTGAATACTAAGTTTCATATTTGTTGCTCTTGACACATAAATGCAGTGTCAGGCTTATAAATATTATGCATTTCAGGAGTTAAATTTGGCACATTTGTAATCATGGGAAAAAGGCAAGTTTTGGGGGAAAATATGGGTCTACATTTAAATGACATATCTCTGCATGCCCCTTGAAAGTGGGATTTCAATAAATGGCAAATCCATATTTGGAACAAAATTGAAATGTTACAAAAAATGACAAAAAATTCTGGCACACGCTGTCTGTTTACTTTTATTCAATGAGCATGGGTGTGGCAGTCTGTGTGCAAATCTGACACTTGATATTTCACTGAATTTAACCCTTTAGACACAGCAGACAACTTGCCAAAATAATCCAACATTTCACAAATTTAACTCTTTTGTTATTATTATTATAATTTTTTGAAGTCCTGAATAAAACATAGATAGGTTGCTGCGACCCAAAGACAGACAAACCTATTAACAACTGGCAGACAAATTAATTAATCGACTAATTACTTGGCTAATTGATTGAATAATGTCTGCAGCTTTGCAAACACCTTTCAATAATAATTATGAAAGTCTGCCAACTTCAACGAGCACTGAACTAGCATATTTATAGTATAGGCCTATATCTATGGGCTTGCTATATGACCCTTGCTACCATTTTAAAGGCCTCTGATTTTGAGTTTCTTGTTGCAAGCTCGCAGGACCGTATGCTGGTTGGAGGGTTTTAAGGCTTTTTGGTCAAAAGAAGTCCAAATTTTGGAAAAGGTCCTTCCCCCCCCAAAAACGATCCAAGTACGGGCCTAAAGAAATGTGTTTTTCTGGTACCTGGTATAAAAATTTGGAACGCTACCTGAATTTGTTTCAAGTAGGCCTACAGGTCTAGGTACTACGTATGCCATCTGTAGCGTGCCCAGGTAAATCCTTCAATTCTTGACCTGAACGCCACATGTAATTCCCGCCCCATTTTTACTAATAATGAAAATTGAAAATTATGAATAAGAAAAAAAAAGTTACCACATTTATTTTCTGAAAATATGTGACAGAGAAACTGGGTATCAAGTGCAACCAGTGGCGAGCCAGGAATTTTTTTTTGGGGGGGGGCATTGGGGCGCAAAGTGAATTTCAGGGGGGGCAAAATCAAAAAGTGGTATTTTTCGTAATTTTTGGTTTTTACTGGGGGGGGCAACAGGGAGGGCAAGAGTTCTGACTGGTTGGACATTTGCCCTCCATACCCCCCCTCCCCCTGTGGCGACGCCACTGAGTGCAACTGAAGGGCCTAAAAATAAACATGAAGAAAGGAAAAAAAGCTAGAAGAGTAACAAAAATTGTGTCTCTATTCTTTTTACATAGGCCTATATGACTAGTCAAATGCAGCCAACACCTGGGTGAAATAAGTTCAAGTTAAATGGGGTGTTTAAGAATAAATGAAATTAAAACCTAATGGCTGATTCATTGTATAGTAAGTGTGATATGAATTGCCCCAGGCTGGTCACCCTTTCTCTATGCCCCAGTCTGATTACAATCTGGTATAAAATAAGGAAATGTGGGGCAGTTCAATATTTCTTTGTTCTTTTTGAGTAAAAAAATTGATGGCTATCACAAAACTGAAGGTGTATGGCTTTTCAAATAATCGCAGATATTAGATAGCTCTGCACTTTTGAAATGGGGTCATTGGTTCACTCAAAATTCATTAAAAGCGTGGCACAGCATGGCACACTGTTTAAAGTCTTTGCCATGGTGCGAGAGGTCCGGGATCAATTCCCCGCAGAACCCCCCCCCCCCAAAAAAAAAATTGTATCCGCTCTCTCCATGGCTCATCTGGTAAATGGCGGGGCACATGACCCATGATAAAAAAGACCTCGTTACAGTCGGTTCTGATCATGGTAATCGGCCCGATTGTCACCTACACTTGCCTGTCCTATAAAATACCCCGACCAGCTATCTACGGCGACCCCCTTCACCAGCTTCACTGGCCGAAGTTTCGTCAGCGTTATCTCCTCGATTTCAGCTGTTATGCCTAGTAGAATATGCTCGACATAAAGAAGAAAAAAACAAGTATTTGGAATACGGTAAGCACTTGCAATAATACAAATGGGGCAATAACCCTTTGTCAATCAACATTACCACGTGTAAATTAATTAAAATGTTTGAAGACTAACAGATTGACATAAATGTCATAACTTGTTATACAACTAGGTTACTAGATATACAATGCCAAATGATACCGGTTGCTGCATGCAGTAAGCTGTATTATGTCATATTCCTATGTTTGTTAACTTCTTGATTGATTTATTACATTTGAAAGGTTCAGTATCTTTCACATAAATGACAGCACATTCAAGAAATTTAACAAGTTCTGCTGAATCACCCTAAAAATGTTGCATCAAGACCAAACTACTCGGGTGGGTTTTCGTAATAATGCTCTGCGCATTAGCCAAAGGCTTCAACCATGTCAATTTTAACAAAAAGTTCCAAGTTTTGAGATATTTTCTCAAAATATCAAGCGCTGCCTTAGAACATCACTGAACCAATTACTGGGCTTGTTTGTACTCATTTTAATGCATTTTCCATGCTGATTCCAAATATGGTCATGAAAATTTACTATTCTGAAATTTTGGAATTAAAAAAAAAAAAAATTTTTACAGTCGATACCTGTGTGGTGAGTTATGGTCTTCAGAGTTTGGCGCATTTTAATACAAATATACCTATACCCCATTTGATTTTACACCTCTCTCACTGCAATGTATATGCCTTGTATTTCGTAATGTTACTGTTGTTTTAAAGAAGTAAATTTTGTCCAAACAGTTACATTTCAACCTGTTTCAGCACATCACATGAAAAGACCAAAGCTCCCATTTCATGCCCCATTCCTTTTTAAAGGAATTTTTATTCACCCTGGCTTGGCAGTGACATCATTCACATCAACGTGTCGAGGTAGCTATTTTGCTTTAATATGCATACATCTATGCAGCGCCTTTTTAAGCGTGTGTGTGCCAGAAGTTTGAGTGATCGCTTGCGATTTGAACCTGCGCCCAATGATATGTGCACTGACACCACTACCAAGAGCCAAGGTGAAAAATGAAATAGTATGTCGACTTTATGCTCCCTTATTACCCTATAGCCTAGATATTAGCCTCTGCTTTAATTAAGATTTTTGCACTATTTTTCCGCATTTATTTTTAACAATAATCTTTTATTAATATACCACAACCCTGCTCATACTTAATCCAACTAGTTTCCTATTTTATTAACTTCAAGGAAAAGCTTAGCAACTTAAAACAGCTCAATCCACTGTTACTATGTACATGTAGGCCTATCTATATACTTTCTTAAACTTTGCGACTGAATATTCAATCAAAAAGATTGATTTTACAACTTCAATCAAATGATTTGAATTTCAAATCTTTTAAAGATATCAAAAGGAGTGATTCTTCATTTTGAAGTGATTGAAATCATATCCAATTAAAAAATATATCGAAAATATGCACTCTAATTCAAGAGTTTATATCATTCCAACAGTATTCCACTAGTCTACAAAAAGAGCAAAAGTCAATCCAAAATCCATTTCAGTCAAATCACCAGAGGCAAAAGAAAGTACAAGATTCAGGGTGCAAATGAATAAAAAAAATGAATAAAAAAAAACCACTGTAATAATTAACCTCCATGTGCCTTATAATGCAAATCTCTCACGTCAAGGATGATCATAGTCAGATTATACTGACAATGAATGCCAACTGGCAAGCTTCATCTCAAAACACACAGCAAGCAGGAAATTGTTGCGCAACTTGATTTTTCACCTCTGGTGTTGGGATGTTTTCCCATAGAAAGTGGAGAGCGTAGCCTAGCGGATAAGGCATTGGACTGTGAATCCGGGGGTCAAGGGTTCGAATCCCAGGTCCGCCTGAGCTCGGCTGGCTCTTTGTGTCCTTGAGCAAGGCACTTCACTCTACTTGCTTAGTGCTTCGGAGGGCACTTTAGAGGGAGGCTCTTATTAGGAAGAAGAAGAATGTACATTTGTATTATTTGTTTGCTTATTTGATTATGATGTAGGACACAGTTGCACAGAGGCAGTGCTTTGACTCATGATCAAGAGGTTGTGTGTTCGAACATCATCAACTAAATATTTGTAACATACAGACCAGCAGTGTCATACCAGAAGGTTTTCCATGGGACGGGAGAGGGGGTCAAAGTGAATTCCAGGAGAGTAAAAAAGGGGAAATTATGTCCCCTATACCCCAAGGGGCAACGGAAAAGTTCTCCTTCCCTGAAGAGTTGTTAGTATGGTAAATGTTCTCCTTCAGTTTGATTCTTATTGCAATTCGAATTGCAACCAGCTCCCGTGTCCAAGTGCCTAAGGCACAGGTCTCGTAAACCTGAGGTCCTGGGTTCGATTCCCAGGCGGGATCACTTTTTCTACTTGTCTCCTTTATTATTTGCATTTAATAATATGTTTATTATAGATAATTCCTGTCAATCATGCCACTGTTTTTCCATGAAATAAACTTCAATAGATCAAAAATGTTAAAAATAGAAAAAGTTGATTTAAATCAGTGATATTTTTTTTAATCATTTGATTTAAATCGTGCCAACACAGCCATCTCATTGCCACAATTGGCCTAGTTGTCTCAGATACACATCACATATATTGCCTTCATTGAGTCACTGTACATGACTTTGTAGGCCTAAAACCTCTCCAAAAAAACGCAGGAAGTTGAAATGCTCAATTACGGTTTCACTAATACGTTTGACAGCAAGGCGGTGTGTCCATCATAAAGCCTCTATCAATAAGCCACTTATTGCCAGTGATTGAGCGCTATTAGGCTTAACTGTTAATCCCGACATCCTGGTTAAAGTAACAGAATAGACCAACCCTTTATTTTAAATGATAGCATTTTATGTGGAAACTTTGTGTGGAGGTTTTTCTATGTAGTTGCAATGTGTTATATACCTAGCCCTGTGTATTGTAATTTTAATTTAGGGCTCATATTGAAATACCCTACCACGTTTTCACACAGAAAGAAGGCAGGATTCCCCTCGCTGAGCGTGCGCCTCAGGAAAGCTCGGTCATAAAACGGATGGATTATATGCATCAGTGATACACCCTGCCCAGGATTTTAACAAAAGAAGGCTAGCACAGGAAAGCTGCAGGGTGGCGCACACCTTCCTGTGTAAGGGAATTTCAATATGAGCCCTTAATATACTATACAACAGCCACTTAACTTAAATTGCGACATCAAATTCATATTGTGACTAAGGATACGCATATTATTTGTTGACAAAGAGTAATTACAAGGTAGTCAACTTCAACAGAAATTGTGAATTTAACTTTCATGCCATCTCTCGCTCATGCTTCAAATAACCACTGTGAACTCAACCTCTAACTACGTGTTCGTTTACACAGTAAAAGTTAAGTTTGAATTCGACAAAAGTTACTCTGTGTCTTCATCAGATGGTGACTATTCTGAAATCCGAGTTCAAACAAAGTTAATCAACTCAGTCACATTTGATGATCTCTGAATAAAGGGCACCCTAATTAATTTATCATGGTATATTTGATACAGTACTTCTCACGATTGGTATCCGATCGGCCAATTTAGGAAACAATCAGTGATCAATTTGTTTCCTAAATTGGTCAAGAAAGGGTGGATCGGTGCATCCCTTTAGCTTGGCTAACATCTTACCATATAATTCCAGTCACACACAGCAGAATAAGTGTATATGTCACTCTCACACACCCCATAGATTTGGTTTCTTCCTGCACCCGTTTTCCGCCGCAATTGTTGCAGCATCTGCAGCAACAGAAGATGAAGGCAATCACTGGGAGGAAGATGAAGAGCAGGATACCGATGAGAAAACACACGATGATGCCTATGAATTTACTCATACCCTGTGGTAGATAAAAAATAAAAAACATAAACATTACAATCATACCGTAAAGATTCGTCTAATGGCGCACTTTGGATTGACTAAGGAATCCCAATTCTTGTGCAGGTCGATCCTCGAGAATCCGGGGTATCCCCGTCAGTCTGAAACACTGTCAATCCGAACCACCATCAGTCCGAAAATCTAATTGAAGTCAGGGTTAGGATTAGGCTTAGGGTTAGGGTTGACGTCTTTTTCAATTAGATGTTTGGACTGAAGGGTTTCGGATTGACCGTCAGTTCGAAAATCAAATTGAAGTCAGGGTTAGGATTAGGGTTAGGCTTAGGGTTAGGACTAGGGTTAGGGTTAGGGCTGACGTATTTTTCAATTAGATTTTTGGACTGAGGGGGTTCGGATTGACCGTCAGTCCGAAAATCTAATTGAAGTCAGGGTTAGGATTAGGGTTAGGCTTAGGGTTAGGACTAGGGTTAGGGTTAGGGCTGACATCTTTTTCAATTAGATTTTTGGACTGAGAGGGTTCGGATTGACCGTCAGTCCGAAAATCTAATTGAAGTCAGGGTTAGGATTAGGGTTAAGGTTAGGGTTAGGGCTGACATCTTTTTTGATTAGAACTAGAATTAGGACTGACGGGGATTTGTATTGACGGTGTTTCAGACTGACGGGGTGTACTCGAGAATCCTATGACCGTCTGAACTCGACTATTGAAGCATAGACCCTGGAAGACATCTTGAGGAGACTCACTGATATGACAACATAACTCCTGACCTATTTCAAATGGCCCACTTTTATCATTATTTCCCCTGAATATTGTTTTCTAAGCCATCACATCCATTTATAGGGTTTTAATCATACACAGATCATCAACATTCACAGAAATTATACTTCCTTGTGTACTAAGTCATGTCCTATTATAGCGACTGCGATCATGATTTCCCATCATGATTTCCTCATTTATCAATACCTGGCAACTTGCGGTTTAATTATTCTCGTTAAAGTAATAATAAGTAATTTGCTCCACAGCAAAGCCCTCAATTTTTCTTGAATTTTGACTTTTTGCATGATTGTAATGCCCAATGGTGTACTGAAATACCACATGAAGACTAAGCCTGAAGTGCTTTTTACAATTACAGTAAAATTAGTTTTTATATTAAATCCAGTTTCATTCCGAGTTCACCGATCGAGTGATTGCTAAACACATCGCATACATGTATATCATTGAATCAGTGACGTTTCAGTGTAAGTTCCGCCAGGTGTAGTGAACTAGGTGTTATTCCGCCAGGCATATTTTGTAATGTAAACACTGCTTGTAAACACGTACGCCTGGCACTCGGTGAAAGTTTGACCTTTTTGGTCAGAAACTAAGAAATTACATTTTGTACGGTTGAAAAAGGTCACATAAAATACAACGAAAGTGGAAGCCGATTTTATGATGCATCGACCAGAAGTGAATGCTTGGTGGAACCGGTCGGCGTAGTGCTAGTAGTAGGTTAGGTGCGTACACGCGGTAAGTACCGTAGTTAGCATTATGCACTTATCAAGTCTTTCCCCGGCCCTGGGGGACCCGGGACATAGCGGGGAACATGCGGGACATAGCCGGGATGTACACAAAATCATTGCCCAGAGAAGGCGGGAAGTTAGCCGGAATTGGCGGGGATGTATAGTAGATCGCCCCGCTATGCCGGGCCAATCATTCATGTTAGTGGGGGCTTTTGCAGGTACAATTTTTTCCCCGCACTGCCGAGACATAGCTGGGACTTTCACAAAGAAGTCACACCATTGAAAAACATCAGTATACCAAGAACGGCCGATTTTGCATACTCATCTGTAATGCGCTATTTTCACCATTGTGGCGCTACAAAGGAAACTGAGGAGTGGGGTAATTACTTGTTTTAAGTAACCAATATTATATTAAAACCAATTTCGTGCATCTATAAATGAAAGTCTACTTTTTTTAAAACACTTTATTTTGTTTAAATCCTTATGCGTCTGCATGTAAATTAAGGCTCAAACATGTTGATGTCTTTAAAATTATCGGCATGCACTATTAAATCGGCCGTGTCGTATACGATCACTGCTATCCAAATAATCCAATCGATCTTTTTTTTATTAGGCCTATATTATGTCGTTCATTCAATAATCGACACGGGTATATCGCGCTGCAAACTTAAGCACGTGCTATTAAAGTCGTTGACCCCTCTCCCACTACTGACAAAATGCAATATTATTGCCCTAAAAAGTTGAATTAACTTTGAACTTTTCTTCTTCTTCTTTTTATCTATGCCCGTATACCGTATATTAAACTCTGCAAGATAGGCCAGGGAATAGCCGGGATTGTACAATGTTTTAACGCAAGTCCCGGCCCATGGGGTCGGGGATTGTGCCGGGATTGTCACACTGTAGCCCGGCTAGCGGGGGCCGAGTCATAGCGGGGATGTACAGAAAATTTATGCCCGTGGCCGGGACTTTAACGGGGTCCGGGCCGGGGATGTCACGCTGGCAAAATGTACTTCCCCGGCTAAGTCCCCGCTAGTCCCGGGTCCCCCAGGGCCGGGGAAAGACTTGATAAGTGCATTATAAGTTAACTCCGGGTGTAACTCAAAATGTGAACACAATTTACACAGCACATGTAGGCCTATTACTAGGATCCACAACATGCTCATCTATCAAGGCACAGTTATTTAACCCCAATACATTTGTACATTCATTGAATGACCTTGGACAATTTGGGTACAAAAACACATACCCAGCAACTTGAGGTCAAATTTTGCACTGTGAGCTTATTGGACTATGCCATTGGGATGAGGCCATTGTGGTCCATAAGGCGTGGCAAAGTCGATTTTGAGTTTCCCGTCGCCCGCCCGCACTTCATTTTCGGGCCCGCACTTGAATTCATTATTGCGATTTTAGAAAAATAAAAATAAAAAACGATGAAAAGCCGTGCATTTTTAGTGCAAAAATCAAATTCAAAACATCGATTTCGCTACCGGCAGTAAACTCATTGCGGCCGGTTGATTGGCGTGTGATAGTGATAGCCTAGATCCTGTAGGCCCGGTTCGCAACGCTTTGTAAATATGTTGACGTCGCAGTCCTTTTCCACGTGCGTATCATATACTGGACTGAAAGACTAATGCTGTCATTGGCAGATCAATGATTCTACAGTGCTGTTCGCGAAATCGCTAGTGATGTTTGTGCGAAAAAAAAAAAAATATATTGATTCTGTTATTTTTGGATTTCTTTTCATAAATATCAATCATATACTTTAAAATAGTACTTGGTATCGTTTTACATTATTTTACTGTACAAAAATGGCAAGATTTATATATTTCAACTCTGCTCTATTGTGACACTGTTGCACGAAATATGCGGTCGAACAAAAATATTTTTCAATTCAATGTCTGATTTTTATTCTACAGTGCTGTTTGTGACTTTGCACAATATCGTTGTTTGTGGTAATTAAAGAAATATATTAATACTGTTAATCTTATATTTGTTTTCCCAATTGATCAATTATTTATTTTTAAATAGTATTCGACATAGTTTTAAATTAAATTTAATATGCAAAAAGAGCAAAAAATTATATATTTCAACTCCGTTGTGTTTATGACATTGGTGCAAGACAGCAACATCAACAAAACACGCATGGGGTTTCCCCTTTAATTTTGTTGGCGCAAGATTCGATAGTGAAGTTGTAAAGCTTACCAATTCATGAATTGTTTCAGTATTTTGATTTCAATTTGATGGGACTGTGCTGACGTTTGTATTAAAGATTTGTCATGTACATATCAATTAAGATATGCGACAGTGGTCGTACTGTCATGCAGTGGACGATATCGCATGTCAATGACACTGCTAATTTTTACGACGTATAATATTAATATTAATAAAAAGAAAGGAATTGGTATCAATTTTGACCTTGCAGCCTCTTTGCAAGTTTATATCTTTGGTTAAACATCCTTTGAGTGAGTGAGCGGTAAATAACGTGTTTTACACTCGCATTTTGTCATATAATGAAAGTCACGAAAATAATGAATAATGAATAATGAAAAAGTTACCTCACTTGTTTTCAAAAATTATGTGACGGGAAACTCAAAATCGATTGTTCGGGGCCTAATGTATGTAAATCTATTCACAAAATAGACTTACAACTTCTAGAAAAAGTTACACATTCATGTAAGAACTAGGTTTTCCCCACATGTATAGCTTCCGTAATATTACCTAGCCTGTCATCACTCCAATGACAAAGCTGAACTAATTGAAAAAGCTGCACATTCATGTGGACAGTATAGACAAGTTGTCAGAGATAGGTGTCAAATCCAACACATGTTATCCCCTCTTTACATTCAGTATGACTTGGTTGATGATAGCCAGTACCCCACACACAATGAACCAATCTACCCTACATACTAGAATCCACATCATTGATGTACTTCTGAAATCCAGATTTTAATAATATCGTACACTCTGCGGCTCTGCGCTAGTTGTAAAATTCAGCAAAAAAAGCATTTATGACATCTTTTATGATCCTAACAAAAACCCAATGTGTTTTGTTTTTTCAATCATGCTACAATGTATGTCACGCAAAGACCCATTATTTTCCCGTTGGACGTCACCCATTGGCTTATGATTTTCAACATTTTTACATAAAATTAACAAAGGTTACAAACACCAATTTTCCTTCTATTTTATTCCAAGTTTTTAACTTCACCTAGGATTATTTGGGTGGCTGAAATGTATTCCAGCCTTTGCACCCAAATTATTGAGGGGGCTGACCCCCCAGCTCCCTGGTTCCTATGCCTGGTAACAATGTAGCTTTCCTTTTACCCAACCATTCTTAGTCTGTCAGCACCATTTTTAATTTATACCCGTAGGCCTATTTATTTCATATTGAAGAGCTCCCTCGATCCCCTGCTTGGAAGTATCACATTGATGCCGATTATTCCCCCTCCCCTGCCTGAAAGTATCGCATGCCGATCAGGATCATGCCCCCTCCCTGCCTGAAAGTATCACATTGATGCGGATTATGCCCCTCCCTGCCTGAAAGTATCGCATGCCGATCAGGGATCATGCCCCTCCCTGCCTGAATGTATCACATTGATGCCGATTATGCCCCTCCCTGCCTGAAAGTATCGCATGCCGATCAGGGATCATGCCCCTCCCTGCCTGAAAGTATCGCATGCCGATCAGGATCATGCCCCTCCCTGCCTGAAAGTATCACATTGATGCCGATTATGCCCCCTCCCCTGCCTGAAAGTATCGCATGCCGATCAGGGATCATGCCCCCTCCCCTGCCTGAAAGTATCACATTGATGCCGATTATGCCCCCTCCCCTGCCTGAAAGTATCGCATGCCGATCAGGGATCAGGCCCCCTCCCCTGCCTGAAAGTATCACATTGATGCCGATTATGCCCCTCCCTGCCTGAAAGTATCGCATGCTGATCAGGCATCATGCCACTTCCCCTTCCTGTAAGTATTGCATGCCGATCAGGGATCATGCCCCCTCCCCTGCCTGTAAGTATTGCATGCCGATCAGGGATCATGCCCCCTCCCCTGTCTGAAAGTATCGCATTCATGCTGATCATTTGTCCTATACAGAATCCCAGCTAAATATTCACACTTTCGCCCCTGTAACATAGGTTCGCTATAACCCAGCCATTCTCATTGGTCTGCCAGTAAGTTGAATTGACTGCCGAGTGACTCACATGATTCTCATAAATGCTTACCATGTGGGTTTGTAGCCTCATAATCATGATCACTGTCACTTCAGATTCAGTATGAATTGACAAAACCTGCCCTTATAGGAACAGTTGAATTAAACCAGGGAAGTGAGATATGCTCTGGGACCCGGACAAGCGAGCGGGGACTCGATCATCAACCCCTCCTAATAATGTTGGGGCTGGGGCTTGAAAACCCTTCAGCCCCTCACTCTAAGAAATAAGGTTCTATAAAGGTTCTAAAGTTGTCCTCTCACAAGAACCGGCAATAGAGGTTCTCTAGAGAAGGTTCCAAAACCGTTGATAATGGCCCCAAAAATGTGATACAGAACCGTTTTTGGTTTTTTAGAGAACCTTCAAGGGTTCTCCAACATTAAAGAACCTTTTTGAAATATTCAAGAGGGAGGGTTCTCCTGAGAGGACAAAAAAGGTTTTTGTGCTCAATAATTCCAATTGTGTGAAGTAAAAAAAATGTGATCAGATACCAAATTTGCCAAATTTTTCAATTCAAAGGGGGTACCCCCTCATGAACTCCAAGAACAGGTCATTAACAAAATTATTTTAAAAAAAAAACCTGTGGCATATCAGGTCAGTGATCATGTGTGCAGCACCTGAGGGGTCCCAGGGTTGATTCCTGGGGTACCAGGTGAAATCTTTGTTCATCTTCTCTCCTTTTTCGTTCCTTCTCTGGCTTTCGATAGCAAAAACCATGGTCTGTGTTAGGATTATTAAAAAAATGAAAAAACTCCCCTCTCTCATCAATTCATGAAAACCTCTGGACGAGAACCAAAACATTAATTTTATATGACCTTACGGCCATCACACAAATTGTCATTCTGTATATTTTTATCAGAATAATGATTTGAATGACTACCACAGGTGACTGATATCAGCTGATGATAAACTTGACTAAAAGTGTGTATGGTTTACTCTGAACTTCGGAAATCATTTACAAAAAAGTCTTACAAAGTTTCAAGTTGCTGTGGCGATCATTTATTTATTTATTTATTTATACCATTCGGCCCGTGGGCCTGGCACAGCCCAATATTGCAAAAGCAATAAATTAAAGGGAGGCCAAAACATCAAAACAACAAAAATAAAAAGATAACTTAAACCAAAAACACAGAATAAACAAACACCAAACGGAACTGGCTAGCCAAGATGGGCACGAAGGGCTGACTTGAAGGAATACAGCGATTTACATTGGATAATGTCCTCAGGGAGGTAGTTCCAGAGTGTCGGAGCATAAGGGTAAAAGGATTTTTGGCACAAGGTCAGACGACGGAAAGGAGGAACGATGGCTTGAGAGTTCAGGTTACGGAGTGAAGGCCGGGGTGAGGGTTGTAAGGGTTAGGAGAGGAGGAAAGATGATGGAGGATCTTATACAGGTGACAGAGAGTAGCAAAGTCCCTGCGTTTGGAGAGCAAGGGAAGGTCAGACTTCAGGAGAAGGTCCTCGTGGCTGAGATTCCAGGACTGCAAGATAACCCTGGCGGCGTAAACGCTGACAAGCCTCAAGGCGATTGGTCAGGGTAGTGTTTAAAGGATGCCATGTGACACTACCATATTCCAAGATTGGGCGAACAATCGCAAGATAAAGGATGCGACGGGTGCAGATGGGAGCACTGGAGAATACCCTATGGATAAAACCAATTGTGCGACGAGCTTTCTTACATATATGGTCGATGTAAAGAGACCAGGAGAGGCTGTCAGAAATCAAAATACCAAGAAATTTCGCTGAGGACACCCTCTCAATAACTTGGTTGTCGAGGTAAAGTTGCATGTCCGGGTAGGGGTTCTTTTTGGTGGTGATAACCATGGCCTTTGTCTTGGAAGCATTGGCAGAGAGATGGTTGTTAATGAACCAGCCGTGGATGGTGTTGATATCAGCTTGGAAGTCAGACAGGTCAGAAGAATGAGAAAGAGGCTTATAGAGAGAAGTATCATCAGCGTATAGAGCCAGAGAGCTATTGGAAGAAAAGTTAGAAATACAAAGATCATTGATATAGACAAGAAGAGTAGAGGCCCAAGGACAGAGCCTTGGGGCACACCAGAAATAACAGGGACAGGGTCAGAGTCAACGCCATGCACAGCAACCAGCTGGGACCTATTAGAGAGATATGATTTGAGCCAGGAGAGAATAGGACCTGTTAACCCAACAGCACCAAGTTTCCAAGTAGTGGGTGGTGGGGAACACGATCAAAGGCCTTTGATAGGTCGAAAAGGGCCATAACAATACTCTTCCTGTCTTCAATAGAACCATACCAATCATGAAGGGCAGTGATTAGGGCATCGGATGTTGATGATTTGGGAAGGAACCCGAACTGGCGTTTGGTGAGGATGTCATTGCTGGCAAGGTGATCCAAGATGTTACGGTGGATGATTTTTTCCAGCAGTTTAGCACAGATTGGTTGGAGAGATATTGGTCTGTAGTTGGTGACAGCATGGGGTCACCGCCTTAAAGATGGGAATAACACGCGAGACCTTCCAGGCATCAGGGACTCTGCCGGTGATGAGCGACAGATTAAAAAGTCTGCAGAGGATGGGGCAAATAGAAGGAGCTGTGTTTTTCAGCATACGACTAGTGATACCGTCCATCCCAGCAGCAGAATTGTTGTTAAGCTTTTGGATGAGAGAGAGAACATCAGAACTAGAGCAGGAAAAACAGGAAAGAGTGGAACTGAAGTTGTACTGAGGAATGGGAGTATTGGAGGCGTCAGCACGGTTGAAACACTCAGCGAAAAACTGACTAAAGGTATTTGCTATGTCAGTTGGAGAGCTAGCACAAACACCATTGTAATGGATGGAGTCAGGAATGGTTGCTTGACCAGAACGAGTTTTACAGTAACCCCAAAAACGCTTACTTGGGGATTCATTTTCGAGAAGGCTAGCAAAAAAGTTGTGCTTGGCATACTTAAGTCTGTTGGTTAACTTATTTCTAATTGCTTTGTACTTCGTGTAATCACTAGATTTTTGAGATTTTTTCCATTTTCGAAAAAGACTATGCTTTTTTCTACAGAGTTTACGTAACTCTTCATTGAGCCAGGGAGGCTCTTTTGCCTTACACTTGAAGAGTTTGAGAGGGATACATTGGTTCATAACTTCCATGTAAAATGTATGAAAATGATCCCAAGCATAGTTGATGTCATTACCGTCCTGAGTTTGATAATCACTGAGTTGCCTGTTGGCATCAACCCAATCGGCCTTACTGTATTGCCAGATGGTGCGGAAACAGTCTTAGGTTTGTTTGGCCGGATGTTAAGACCACAATAGATAACCGAATGGTGACAGGCACCGATTGGAGAGAGGTTAGCAACTCCAGTGATTAAACCAGGGTCATTGCTATAAATGTGGTCAATGAGGGACGGGTTTATACCCGGGCTATGAAAAGTGGGCTGCGAGACAAATTGATGAAGATTGTGGTTGGCAGAAAAATCTGACAAATCATCAAAAAGGTAGTGACCTTGATTGAGGAGATTAACATTAAAGTCACCTATGACCAGAAGTTTAGAATCGGGGAATTTGAGCTGAAGCAAGCGCAATGCAATGACTTAAATCGGAAGAGTGTTACTGCTGCGATAGGGAGGACGGTAATAACAACAGATCTTAAGGTTGCATTTATGCAGATTGCATTCAGCCCATACCACTTCACAGTTCTTAGATAAGAGTTCATTACATAAGCGAGGTTTAAGAGAGTTCATAATTAGTAAGCATACACCACCGCCTCTTGTTTGGCGATCGCAACGGAAAACAGTGTATTGACCATTTATGGAGAGTTCTGAGTCATTAATGTTGGATGATAGCCATGTTTCAGAAATGCCAATAATGGCAGGTCTAATATTGAAACTGTATATTAAATTAACAAGCTCGTCTAATTTGTTTCCAATGCTGCCTGCATTGAGCAGGAGCATGGATAGATCATTAAAATTAACACTACAGTCAAAGTAAGAGTTTGCTTCAGAGGAGGAGTCCATGGTAGAGTTTTCAGAACTTCCTGTCAAAAATGAAGCATCCGCAAAAGGTAGGAGTTGAGTAGCACACCGTGAACATATACTCTTCGGAACTGGATGATCCTTCAGTTTTAGAACAGAGTTAGGAAGAGAAGAACACTTAAGATGTAGAGGCTCTAGGCAAGTAGAACATAACGATCTACGATGGTCATGTCGGATTGGTCTACTGCAATTGGCGCATCTGGGTCCCCCTTGTTGATTCGAGGGCCCGGGATTTAATTCGATGTCGCCACTAATGAGTAGAACTTGAAACGTAGACATTGAGTTTGCATAGTAACTGCATTTGGTGAAACGGCCATAGGGTGAGAAGTATCGATGAGTTGGTATATAATCGGTAATCAGGGCATTCATGCAATGGTGGGTAGGCCTATATGTAGGCCCACTAATAAGTTCATCAGGCAGAACGGTGACTGACCTGGAGTGGTGATTAAGTTCCCATACATAGATGCTGGTATATAATATAATAGTCCATACACAGACAAGCTTTACCCACTTGGATGGGTAAGGTTGATTGATAACAGTCATGGTGAGATTTGGTCAATTGATCAGAAGAGTGAAAATATTGATCAACACAGGATTTAGCTGTAACTGACCTTGGTTATTTGATCCATCTGATCTGCACATATAGTATAGCACTATAGTACTAGCTAAATGTTGATGAAAATATCCAACAAAATCCTTTCAAAATGTGGGTTTAGGGTGACGAACATTCAACAAAATGAATCAAAATGATCCATGTGCTTAGCAAAATCCATCAGTCATCACCAAAATTGTGAGAAATATGTGATTCCATCAGTTGGCAGGAAAATATGAGAGAGCGTCCATAAGGACACCTTACACCAGTAGGTGTTGCCAGTCCGATAAAAAGATTAACATGGTTTTAAAATTAGGCGTTTACTCCAGTGCACTGTCTAGTCTTTATAAATAGGCCAATAAGTTATATTTTCATACATGTGTGGACTTCCATTCACCATATTTAGTTCATAATCATTTCATGATTTATTAATATCTTGGTTGCTCAAATCTAAGAAATCTGTTAAAATCCACCCAACTCTGTTACCATAGCAACAAAGCACTAATACAGATACACAAAGGTGGTACTTATCGCAAGAATCTAACTCAACTTAACACTCGCTTTTAACGTGTCGATATTTTGTGTCAGATTTAGCAATTATTTAGTAAAAAAAGTTTTAATTGAACGTAAAAAGTAACAAAAGAAACTGGACGGTGATTCAGCGCCTGGAAAACCTGGATATCTTCATGTTAAGTCCGTATGGTATTAAGTGTTTACCTCTCCCTATAGTTAAACTAAACAAAGCCTGATAAATCAATCAAATTGCACTGCACAATTGTGGTCTCAAGTATTACCTTTATATCGCCTAATCATTCCAGATGAAGTATGAACTGTATACAGCACAATCCCCAACTTCAAAGTTTAGTGCCTTTCCTTCTGCCATACTATAATCCATTGACCTTTGCATTTTTGGGTACAATTTACAATACCCAAATTACGCAGGGTTGCAACATTTGACATACGGGATATATACGTCACTGGACTGTGTATTACAGGAATTGTGTTGCATTTTGTGACTAATCCGTGGCATTTAAGTTAACTGATGTACAATAAGCACAGAGTCTTTGATATCAAAAGTAAATCAGTGTGTTGATTTGAAACAGTGCAGATATGGATCGCATTAAAGTGTTATCCGTCCATGATAGAGCATAAAAAAATATCAGCCAATCTTCCGATTTAAGGTTGTGTCAAAAAGAGTAGACACCCACAAATCTTTGAAACCACAAAGTATAAAACTCTACCTGTTGCCTTCAGTCATCACATTCACAAATATCCAAAAATACACTACATTCTCTCAGGAGTCTATAGGCGTATTCAGACGATCATCAAATCCTCTAAGATCGACACATGGCCCGAAAAAGTGGAGAATTTAGGAAGCTCATTCCCAGGAAATGTTGGTGTTTGGAGGGAAATTCTGGTATTTGGAGGGAAATTGTGTCTAAAATATGCTATAAATTGTGGGAAATTTAGCTTGCTTCCCAGGAAATTAACATTTTTTGAGCCCTGTACTCGAGAATTGCGATCGCTATAAGTTTACCCCCGACTGTGTGTTCACACGACTCCATTGAAGACTGGAATCAAGTTTTGCAGTGCCTGCAAAATTTGGCTTTGTTATTATTAACACTGGAAACTTACTGTGACATATCCAGTGCCAAAAAGATTGAATCATATGATATTCATATTTTAAAATATAATTAAACCAAGGTCATAGCCCGGGGGGGGCTCAAGTTTGGTTTTGGTAGGGACGCTGAGAATTTGAAAGTGGACCCATAAATATACCAATTTTTCAAGAAATTTGGACCCATTTATATACCAAAAGTCAAAATTTTTGGCCGAATTTAACCCAACAAAATTGAGAAAATTTCGAAAAAAGGACCCATTAATACCAAAATAGGCTTTGGTTAGGTTATAAGCTCAGCACTCCAGCCCAATAGCTTGAGGAATTGAGGAAATCCTGAAATATGCCTAAATTTCTTGGGGATACATTTGGGGACAAACTTGGGAATTGGATTCATCAAGACAGTTCACACAGCGGATTTCACACAGAACCATGTTGCTTAAGAAAAAACCCTCCGTGTGAACATGACTACATATTTAACATATCAATACTCTTCATAGGAAACTGCAAACTTGACACACAAGTTGCTTATTGCAAGGCTGCATAGCAACTTGTACCAAGAAATACCTGTATACCACCAAACCATTTATTTGATATCAAGGTGTACAAGGTTGCAGTCTAATTTGCAGCGGGTTTAAGCCAACATTGTGGGTGGGATATTATATATTCAGACATTGATCCACAAGACTCAGCACACTTTATAGGTTATCGCTGACCACTACACCCATTTCATTCCCTTCACGCAGCTGCAAGAGCGCGCACACCCTAGACATTCCACAAATGACATTCGCAGTCAGGATCGCCTCTGCACAGGTTATAACAAGACAATAAATTCCTTGTCCATGGGATCGATCAAATTTCAAGTAACTCAATTTTTCCATGAGAGCGTACTAAACCAATGCGGGGGTTCGAACCCACAACCTATAATACCATAGTCGAATGCCAATATCGATTGAGCTAACTTGCCTATGTTTCTACCTTTCGACAGTACATGTAGTCTGTATCTACGCCTAGATCTCTCTGAATAGGCGCATATATTATAAATCCCTCTGTATGTATGTGTATCCTAAATCAAATCCCTGACTGCAAACTGTAATGTCCGTCTGATCAATATGTTACTCATCTGGTTGCAGTAGATGGTCTCCATTGCAATGCAAGCTTAACATGTACCCAAGGAGTTAGATCTTGGTATTAGTAATTTTGATAACCCAGATCAACCACAAAATTTCCTTTCAATCCAAAATGAAATATCTTTATATCCATCAAGTGTACAAAACATGTTTGTATTGATAATGGCTGCCTCTTTACAACAAATAAATAAATAAATAAATGTAGATATTTATATAGCGCTTTATGCCGTAAACAGCCTCAAAGCGCTTTACATTTATTCCGCCGTCATTAGAATATGTCGGAACCACGTTTGCAGCCTACAAGTGGCGCAGGGTCCGTCAGTACAACGACTGTGACTATCCCTAACAGCTTCCCATTGCACCTGGGTGGGGTGAGGCAAGCGAGGCAAAGCGCCTTGCCCAAGGGCGCAACACGGTGGTGGGACGGGAATCGAACTCACGCACGCCGAGCAAGCTCTCGGATTATGAGTCCAAGGCCGGATTATGATTATGAGTCCAAGGCTCGGATTATGAGTCCAAGGCCGTAACCACTGAGCCACCGTGCCCTCGAACAACAAATACAAAACTTGTTTTGCATAGGGCTTACAGAGGAAGCCCTTCCCGAGTAGTTCTTCTGGGGTGCACCAAACCTGCCTGGTTATCAAATTAATCAGTGACAGGGTTATCTCTGAATTTGACAGGTGCTAATTGATGCAATAACATCAAACCGGACATTAAACATCAATTAGCACCTGTCAAATTCAGAGATAACCTTGTCACTGATTTATTTGATAACCAGCCAGGTTTGGTTCACCCCAGAAGAACTGCTCTGGCAGGGCGTTCCCTTTAATGTGAACATCTCAAAACACCGCTGTGTACTGAACATCAGAATCCTACATGCATGCAACCATGCCCTGCTCTTTTTGAAACTGACTGTGAGATACATGTACAGGTATGGCTCTCTGTACACAGGACTGATGGCTTAACATAACTTAACTGATGTGTGAGCAATCTTTTCTCTCAACCACTATATATTTTCCATATAGGCCTCTCTTAGGTGCATTACACTAGTCAGCCTGCATGCAAGACAGTAGCTTTCGCAACCACAATTTCATAAGTATTTCATATAACATGCATAGGGTAGGCGCTACGGACTCAGAAGCTAGCTAGGGACCATTTTTATTCCAAAAACATTTAGGCCTATACCAAGAAGTGGCCAAATCCTTGAAATGATGGTGGCCAAACGGCAGCTATATATGGAAGCCCTTTCTCGTATTTATCAGATGCTCCGTCATAATTACTAACCAGGAGGAAAAACAAAAAAAATCACAGCGACTGGAAATCATGGAGCATTGAAATCATACTTTTATAAAGCACTCCCCAAGGAGGTGTGTTTAAATGAAGCCCAAGCTTGTATGTCATCGGGCAGTCCCTATAGTATTACTGTATGAACATGTCATAGCTACTTCAGGATTTCTGCCTTATGCTAGCTCTATAGTGATGATGGTGTGGTATAGGGGGATCGACTCACTGACGGACGGATAGACGATAAACTTTCCTGAAGAAGCCGACAGAATTGCCCTGCAGATATGTGTGTGATATAGGCCTACCTAAAAAACTGGCTCAGTTGGTTGGATCACGATGCACAAAGCGCACCATCGAGTATCGAGTATACAGAGACTCAGTGTTAGGCTTGGGTTAGAACTGGTTCAGTTCTGCTGATCATGATGACCATGAAAGCACGCGAAGCAGGCATAGCCCACTAGGATGGTGATTGGAGTGCGACTATTGCAAGGGATTGTTTGTCCATTGTCACATACAGCATTTAAACAAGTGCTAAGGTGGGTCACCATGGATATAACTGAACAAAACAAATAAACAACACACACACAAAAAAGGAAACTTTTGCTACGAAAAACAGTGATAAATGAGCACATTTCTAGATTTTCACAAATGAACTGGAAAAGACAGATTTTTCTAATTTAGTGATCATATATATCCAAAAATGCAACACTTTTCATGTACACCTAATTTTCCACTAAAGCTCCCCCTTCCACCCCATGGATTTTGGCAGTGGGAGGGTAGCACTATTTTTGGGCTCTGTTGCTAAATTTTGTTAAGTCCACACCGGTCCACAGACCGTGGCTATAATGAATATACGGGAGGCAGCCCTCGAATTAACCCACGGCACCCATGGCATTTTGCCGTGGGTGCCCACCCCCATTGCCGTAATGCCCTCAAAATATGTCCTTTATCCAAGGCAGTCACTTGCCGTGCCCTCTAATGAAGTTGCCGTCGGTGCCCCAGCCCTGGCCTTTCATTATAAAATCATCTATCTATGTTTGTGTGCCCTTCTCAAATTTTCAACAGTTGCCATGATGCCCTCTTGAAATATTACAAACTGCCGTGCTGCCTTGCCTTTTCAGTGAAAATCCAAGGCAATTTTCAACTTGCCCTAAAAAAGTTGCCATGCCCCTTCAGATCCTTAATTCGAGGGCTGACGGGGAGGGATAATATGTTTTGGGGTTCGTTTTTTTTTCTGTGACAGAATTTGATATCTGCCATTTCTCCACAACTAAATGACTTGTATAGAGTATACATGTAGATATGTATAGATCTACTGATACCTAAATATGCTATAGATCACTTTGGGGTGGCTTTTAGGGCAAAAGGCGTTTCACTATTTCAGTGCAATTATAATGAACATGTTTGCTGCAGTAGAATGTGCAGAAATAGCCACAATATACACATCATTATATCACTCAAAAATAGGTACTTGGTTAAGGGCAACATTAGGTTCACTGGGTTCAGCATAATGAATATGATTGCTGCGGCAGAATTTCAACTTGCTAACTGTCAATTTTGTTTCCATGAGAATGCAATTATGCAATCATATAAAATATCTTAGAGATGATCGACATACCTATTATGGTGGATGACTTTGGGCTTGGTCTTAGGGTAAAAGGCGGTTCACTAGGTGCAGTATTATAATGAACATGTTTGCTGCGCGGCAGAATTTGATGTCATATGAACTGTCAATTTTGTTGACTCAGAATGAAGTCAAAAATCAAAAATAACTTGGAGATGAGCGATGTACCTTTTACTAGGCATGTTCAGAAGATCATGGAATTCCTGAGGATCGGAGGTACTCGAGAATTGCGATGCCCAAGTCAATCCCCGAATGCGTGTCCACACGACTCAACTGAAGACTGGTTCCTTGCGTTTTGCGATGCCCGATGACTTCAACTTGGAATTACAGCTGGAATCATACCTCTCGCTGAATTATAAATATAATTCAACTGTGGTCATAGGCAGTGCTGTACGGTGCAAAAACTGATTGAGGAGCCAGTGGCTCCTAACTTTATAAATTTAGGCGCCCAAATTTTGCTCCCTGGTACAGTGTAGGCCTATATGTTTTCCAGGAAGTCCCCATTGAGACATGGTAAATATGCATATTCATAGCATCAGGGGTCGAAATATAAAATAAAATTTCCATGCACATATCTGATTTTTTTCCCTAAAAATTGGTGAATTTTCACAAAATTTCACATGCACAGGCAAAACTCTACATGCACCGAGTAAAAGTTACATGCATCTGTGCATGCATGTATGCATGTGGTATTTCGAGCACTACATTCATACTCTTGAATGCTACATTACATGTTTTGCATTTGCTGGCGATTTAAAAGCTTCAACAGTTGGTCGCCATTGGCGCCAGGGATTGAATATTTAGTCGCCATCAGAAAAAATCTAGTCGCCAATGCGCCTAAAATGGTTGCACCGTACAGCACTGGTCATAGGTTAAGCTCAGCATAGAATCACAAAATAGCTTATTCACATGATGGTAGCACTCGAGGACCACTTGAGGATCACTTGGGATTTCTTGTGTATAAATTTGGTGACAAAATTAAGGATTACGATCCCCAGGGCAGTTCACACAGAAGTTTTTGCTCGAGAACCATGTTGCTCAAGCAGAAAGCCCTCCATGTGGACATGCCTACTATAGATCACTTTCAAGGGAGATCAAGGCAAAAAGGTGGTATACTCGGTGCAGTATGATGTCTAAATGTTCTTTTCCCCAAACATGAGCCAAAAATATCTTGCAGATATATGATATAACCGGCAGTTTGGGTTGGGTTGCATTAGGAAAATGAGGTGGAGGCGCAGTAATCACATGTCATTTGCCTCCAGTTTCTTGCAGAGTTATCTTTGTGAAAATAAGCTCACAAGGAGAGGTACCTCATGCAATATAGAGCATAAAACCCAATAGTAACTCAAGTTACAAGTTGACTCTCCCCTCCTATCAACCCTCAAAACAGACCCTAAATGGCGTAACTGATGATATTATATACCCTAAACGGCGTACATTTTTACCCTTAAATGGCATAGATTTCACTTTTTGAATAATGATGGTGAAAAGACTATTTGGACACTGTAGGTATGTCTTCACAGCTTGGGAAGATGTTAAAATCTTTAAAGACCTTGATCACTACCAATAGATGATGGTTCCCAATAGTGCAGCTATGACCCAAGTTTGTTTGCAATAGGATTTGAACTGTTCATGAGCAAATTGTTAACGGAACATACACACCCACACCCAATGCATGCACAGAACAGGGGAATTTCCTTGTCCAGGGGAATTTCAAGCTAACTCAATTTTGCCACAAGAGCATATTGGCACCGCCAGGGTTCGAACCCGCAACCTCTTGCACCATAGTCGAACGCCTTAACGATTGAGCTAACTTGACTGCATTAAACTTCTTAATACAGACACACAACTTCTTATGCCATAGGTCTTTACCTTTGGACAACCTAACTTTTCCTTCAGACGACCTGTGTTGATATACCGTAAAACCTCGTCTATAAGCATATAGAGTATTTTTGATGAAAGCTAAATTAATACGAGCAGCCGTAAATATGCCAATACATTAGATTGGTCTTACAACAATTTTGTATATGCTTGTATCTGCAATTTATTTGCTCAAACGCCATATTGTTTTAATTTTTAATTTTTCGATGGATGGCACTTTGATTTTTCAGCTTTCATCATAGCACTCTATAGATATGCTTGTAGACGAGGTTTTACGGTAGCTACTTTGTGGACCGACTAAACGTTAACCAAACAAGGACAACCAAACATCAATGACAAGTGCTGTTTGCCCAAATTCCAACCATGTTTCAAAATTTTATGTGGATGCATAGCACTTGATCTTCGAGTGCCAGCACTTGATCTTCGAGTGCCCTCCCCCACCCCATCCCTTCAGTTATAGAAATTGTAATGTGTGCCTCCTGTAATGAAAATCTTACTAATTGTATTGTACTAAATCATAACAAACAAACTTTGAAATGGACTTAAGATGGACTTTGCACATTAGTCTGTGTCCCAACCCAAGATAAACATAAATAATTCAAGCTTGAGACAGATAAAATGCAAGATAATAAAGTAACATAATAAAGTAAGATAAAACTCACGTCACTTGGATTCAAGAAAGCTGTTACTTTATAAGACACTTGCATTTCATAATACTTATACGTGCTGGTGATAAACAATTTCCTAAGTTTAAACTGACTTTCAGCACAACAAATTTCAAGTTAATATGAATTGTCAATGTGTAACACACACACATCTTCATCATTGGGAGTCCCATGATGTTGAGCTGGACTTGCACTTTTGTTGAACATTGGCAACTTTTGGTTAAATGAGGATGTTGTATATAGGGAAGACCCGAAACAACATCATAGGACCTCTTCTGATGAAGATGTGGGTCTTACATCAACAATTCAAAGTTAGTTGAATTTGTTGTGCTGAAAGTCAGTTTTAGTAAACTTTTGAAAATGATTTCATAATAATAATGAGAAAAAAATCTACCTACCAGAAATACTTCATCCTTGACATCAATATCATCAATATTGTTTTCATCAGTTAAGATTTCTATGAGATGGTTGACGTAATCTGAAATGAAAGACACACATAAAAAGGGACATAAATGTTAGATACAAATTGGATCCCTTCATATCATTAATAAAAATTCCCTTTAAAAGGGAAAGGCCTGCCTCAATGCACAAGAGGTCTTGTAATTAGTTTGGGTCACCGTGAACAGCTACGCTCGCTGCTCGCTTTGCTTGCTATTCAAGGGGCATCACGGTTTGCGCGAATGGGGCTTGTGCCCCCTCAATCGAGAGAAGTCTTCGACAAATACTACCTGGGCAAGGAACTAATTGTTTATTTACATGTAAGAGAACTCTGGTATCCAATGGTTTATTGTGTATTTCAGGTTTGCACTTCACAGCTGCAAGTCCCTGATTCTTGCTAAATGGTTTACAATTATGATGTGTTTTTGGCCGCAATGGTCGTAAATTCCTGTTACATGTCTTGAAGCTTGTGGATGGTGGATGTATGCCTGCATATATAGTGTACTGTAATTTTTTTTTGTTCACGGCAGTGAACATTTCCCGCACTTGAACCCATATCTCATATGCACAGTTTATCCCTTACATACACTGTGTCTTGAATAACTATTGTAGCCCATCAACCTTGTGATTATGAGGCTAGGAAATAATTCCTAATGCCTCATACCCAGGTTTGTATCCCTTTATCTAATCCGCCCCACATGACAAGGACTTTTTAGCACATCTTATCTTGTATTGAGACAATGGCAGCCAGGACTATTTTTTTTGCCTTTTTTCTAAGCATGTTTACTATTGGATTGAGCCATCACATGATTATAATAGGCTTTACTGATTGGTGGGTAAGGTCAATGCTATTGTTTATTTTGTGATAAGGCTGAGCATATTACTGCATATATGAAAAATACACTGCTACAGGCGATTTACTCAATTCCTTCCAACTGACAAAACTTAATTCCTGTTATCTACCCAGTAATGTTTGCATATCTTAATTGAATCCCAAATAATTATTGGGCCAAGGTTATTATCTGCATGGTATATTAATTGAATTTCAATAAGCCTATGATAGTGATAATGAGTTTCTTGCTGGCTGGATGGAGAGAGGATGTAGGAGTCATTATGCCTCAAATCACTAATTTATTGTAAGATCAGTGCAGAGTAGGTTAGATATGAAAATGGAAGAACAAATTTCTATACACCTGATCCGTGAACTGTGTCTTTTTGAAAGACTCTTCTTGTTCTAGTTTAGGAGTGATATTTTGTGTTTCACACAAGTGATATCTCCATTTGTCACCATGTAGTTACAAAACACACACATAAGATTCCTATTGCAGCCGCCTGCACAGGTACACCAATTCTGACAGGTACCACAGAGAGGACCTACCCATTACCAATGCTGCTACTGCACAGGACCCACCAGCACTGGTACTGCATAGTACATTGTGATGGTGTACCTATGCAGCAGCCGCAGTAGGAATCTGACAGTGTAAGCAGACACCAGACAGAGACAGATAGGTAAACAAAATGGCCCTCATGGCATCAGCACAAAGAAAACTAATGTAGGATACAAAAGCACTTCATGTAGGCTATACATCAATGCAACACATTTCACCATTAGTATCATTTAACATGAGCTAAAAATATTTGGATCTTCTATTGTTCCGAGTGATTTGCACGGCAGTGCTTTAAGGCCTATGATTGATGCTAGCGTTAACAGCCACTCACCTCACAATATGTCACCATGACAAGACACTAGGATCCACACGCTCATCTATCAGGGCACAGTTCTTTAACCTCAATACATTTGCACATTCATTGAATGACCATTGAAAATTTGGGTACAAAAACTCATACGTTGCAAGTTGAGGTCAAATGATTGTTCAATTGAGGTTATTGAACTATGCCATTGGGATGAGGCCATTTTGATCATAGTGACAAGATCATTTTCAATATTAGATTACACTCAAGAGGATGTGTTTTGAATGCGATAAAAACCGCAGCGGGCGAATACAAAACAATATGTTACAATTAAAACTCACTCGAAGAATTGCTGCCGGGTTTTTCTAACACCGGATCCGCGGAATTCAAAAGCGATTTGCCTTATCATCATTCACATAAAAGGATTTTTATTTCAAATGTTGACAATATTTGCATAGTATTGTGTCTCATGTTGGTGATTAATGATGGTGCTAACAGAATATATCTGGTAAGTCGTCTTTTGACTAGGTAATTTTGAGTGTTAAGTTTCTACGGCAGGATTTTCAGTGATTTGAAAAAAGCTGTCACACGAACATGGACCTGTGTAACAAGTATGTGCAGGTGTTACTGCTGTCTGGTCATTCAACTTCACGGCATTGGGGAAGATGGTCATTCGGTTAATTATCACTCACTAATAATATTTAGTTTGTCTCTCACTGGAATAGTATTTTACCCATTTCTCTTTTATTAACCCTAACATCCAACCCCCCTGCTTGCCTTTTTGCTATCGTAAGTAAAGAAGAAACGAAAAAGGAGTGAAGATGAACAAAGAAGTCACATGGCACCCCGAGATTCGAACATGCGACCCCTCACATGCCAAGCACATGATCACCGACCGGTAGCCACACTGGTTACGCTGCCCCGGGCAGCGATTTGGTGAGCATATAGCACTTAGGTGATTGCGTCATCGCAGACCCTGGGCTTCATGCATGCCCAGTGGTTTTTATTGTGCTATTTTGTGACATTTACATGTATAGGTGTTAGGGTTAAAGCCACCCTTCTAATAAATGCTTTTTTCAACCAAACCGTCCAAATTCCATAAATGTTGAGCATGCAATCACTGATTTCACAATATGCATGTATGCGTCCATTTTTATTGACGGTATTTGAAGGGAACCAATATCAGTTTTGATCAACAAATCATAGGCTAGCAATCAAATTTTAACTGACACTCACTAAATGACACTGCAAATGAAGTGTGTGAAATTCTATAAATGTGACATAACTTTGTCTTTGATGTGTCATGGGGATTGAATGAGACTGCATAATTGTAATTACTTCATATCATTAAAGGGACATTCAAAGATTTTTGAACTTTTCTACAAGTTTTATTTTATGGCGACCCTAATTACACATTTCAGAAGTTAAGTTCAACCCTAACCATGCCAAATCTAACAAAGCAAAATCACTGCACATGCAATTCACTGCCATAGTGCATGTTAGTAACCATTGGTTACTGGTTCAAGCCTGGGCTCATACACCTGTTCCGAATTATGATATGCCATAGGCTTTGTGTTGTGATCATTTCGATCAGTGGTTCGTAACAAAGAAAGCGTGAACCAGTTGACCTAGCAACGGTCATATTCTAATGTATAGACTATGCCAGCTAATAGAGGTTATCCGTGTTCTATAAGCTGCATATCCTATCAGCGACTGCTATACCTTGTTTAGGACTTTCAAAAGAAGTACTTACATGTGCAACCATGACTGTTTCAAAATATCCCGCCAAAGTCATGCAGGTAACTCCGAGGTCATGCATTGAGTTGCTTTGAATGAGGAATACTACGGGAATCAGCGCCTTTTGTTAGAAGTCACGCATGAGTAAAGTGGATAACCTCTATTGCATGCCATGTGATAGGATAATGCAATATGCAGTAATATGCAGTTTCATTGCCCAGGCCAGCAAAACAACCATGACTGACTACCGGTCGGTGATGCACATACTGCTTGGCATGTGAGTGGCCCTGGCTGGGGTCGAAACCTGGGGGTACAACTTCTTCGTTCATCTTCTCTCCTTTTTTGTTCCTTCTTTACTTTCCGATTGCCAAATTAATTCGCTGGCTAAGAAATAAACATATTTTGAAAGATCTGGATGTGCTCTGTTCTCGGCCCATGTTGCACTAGATCAGTACAGAAAATTGAAATATGAGAAATGCATCATGGGAAGTGTAAGGTATCATCTCTGGTCTATTATCAGTCCAGGCAAATTACCGTATTTGGAATCCCATAATGCATTGCAAAATGCAACTAAACAATATGTACTTTTGAATTCAAATTCCCAAATCTCACTTATTAAAACCTAAATAAATAGTAAAACATCAAGTTTCTTTTTGCCAGAAAGAGGCAAAAGCTTAATTAATGACACCTTGCTTTTGGTAATTGATACGTATGGTTTGATTAAAAAATTTCATTAACTATTATAGCCCAACATTTTTCTGAATTATATTTTTCTCAATAATTAACAAGCTTAGATTGTCAATTTCTCGGAATTTGCCAGGCCGAGATTTAATGTAAATGCTGGAATGGGTCACATATAAGTCACCTTAAACCTTGCTGTCTGTTCCAGCTAACACATCTTGTTAATAATTAAGGTTTAAATCATGTCCATATCCCCCCTAGTTTTCAACAGTCACAAAATAATTATGAGTCAAACGATCTATCACTTCTCCGCTGACTCACCAACATTTACTGTCCCCTGACCTAAATTGAATGATAAATAACTTTCTACCCCCTTTCTAACCCAGCTACTGTCTTGGAAAACGATCCTTACCCATAACCACCATGGAACGTCTTTCACCAGACTTAAGCTGCGTTAACAAAGATGGCGTAACGCGCCAAAAGACAGTCGCCACTTGCACCCAGAAAACATATAATCATTCTTTATTTTGAAGTCGGTCGGTACACCGTCCATCCGACCAATAATAGTTTTAAAACTAGCTGAAGGAGCAGTAAATGAGTTTGTGGATGACATGATAAATCCGTGCCCTGTGGCCATGTATGAGCTGGCGACACTAGATTCAGCATAAGTGTGTCCAATGTCTGCCGCGCAAAAGAACTATGATCTTATTTTTTGTTTGAAAAGAGACCATAGACTTTGCATTTACAACTTTTCCTTCAATATTTTGGTTGTCCGTGTCCAGCCGGGGTAGGGGTGTGTGGGTCACGCATGGGTGGGTGGGGGTTGTGCATGCATGTTAGTTGGGTGAGGGGGTAATCTGTTGTTTCAGTTACTTACAGTACACACCATGTAGTACTTCAAAGGAGGCTATTTATTATTTCCCAGTGCGCAGCTTTCCCCAGCCGAGCTGCAGCTCAGTTGCTGTAGCCACAATAGCTCCCACTGAATGAGGGATTCCCCATCCATTCTGGGGGAAAGGTTAAGCTGCACCCTTGTTTTTAGGTATATGGACTGTCATGTAACATGGATGTAGGCGTGATCCTAAATCCTAAAAATGCCTTTCACATTGAC
This sequence comes from Amphiura filiformis, assembly GCF_039555335.1. Lineage (NCBI taxonomy): Eukaryota > Metazoa > Echinodermata > Ophiuroidea > Amphilepidida > Amphiuridae > Amphiura > Amphiura filiformis. The sequence goes on from NC_092637.1 coordinate 30,735,045, forward strand.
CAAAACTAATTACAAGACCTCTTCTACATTGAGGCTGGCTTTCCCTTTTGAAGGGAATTTTTATTTAGGTAATGGCCCTTAAAATAGAGATACCTTTCTTCAAATGGGAAATATTTATATTTGTTTGTGTGTGCTGATGATTTGTGACTCAAGGGCAGTGTTTCTAGATCCAAAACAGCATAATTTAATGCATTAGCTATCAACCACAAATAGCTTAAAATGTCTGAACTTAATTATATCCACAGTGCCAAAATGTATTGTTGATATTGGGATGCGGCCCCTTATTTCAAAATAAAGAAAATAATACGTAATTAATAATTAATAATTAAAAGTGACCATGTGCCTTTTAAAAATCTTAAACAGTAAACCAAAAGCCTCATCTTGAACACTGTGAAATTATATGTGCATATTCCCTGGCGAGTTATTGTCAAAAAACTTGTCCCACATTTTGATAAAAAAATTTACATGTAAGTAAAAAACTTTGAGAAAAACTTTTTAAACCCCTGAGCACTACCTGCAGCTCTAACATTGCCTCTGATTGGTCAATTACATGATATCTTCATCTTAATCACCAATCAGAATGGAGCTTTGCAAATAATTCACCCCAATTTTTTCGTGTGGTGAAATTATTTTAACAATGTTGCTGATCGGTCCAATTGATAATGAAAACTTCTTTTTGACCAATAGGTAGGTAGTTCTCATGGGGTTAACTAAGATGTCCTAACCTTTGATAATCGTCTGATCTAGGTTATTTGATGATTAATTCAACCTTTTTATCTTATCCTTCTGCTACTGGTCACTTCCTGAATTACGTTGTGTTATAATGAATTTATTGCATCTTGTCAAGAAACGCATCAAGAAATTGATAGCTTGATCATAGCACTGACCTTCTTGAATTTGTACTATACATCAGGGCGTAGCCAGCTTTCTTGGTCAGGGGGGGCAAAATCAAATTTTGGGGGCACAGACGAAAAAAATTGCAGTTGCATCATATAATACATAGAAACTGTATGTCTTCGAGATTCCCGAAAAGGGCCTTATTGGGATGATTTACGCGCGTAGCGCGAAAAAAAAAGGTATTTTACACCATTTTCGCCCATTATCCGGCTAAAAAAGGGCTTTATAGTTACAATGTGTGCGCGTAGCGTGGAAAAATTTTGTATTTTACACTATTTTGGCCCTGAATTTTGCTAGAAAAGGCCCCTTGCCCTTTTCTTTTCCTTTGCCCTCCTGATTTTCTCTTTCATTTTTTGTCAGAGGGGCACTTTTTCTTTCATTTTTTTTGTCATGTTGGGGGGGCACTCTGCCCCCCCTGCCTGCTGGCTACGCTACTGCTATACATGGAGCAGATAGAACTGTTTAGACACACCCAATATAAAGCAGGTCCGAAGTTCAGCCGCATAGAGCCAATAGAGCCCATTTCTAGATCGACGAGAACCTTTGTTTTCTCAGTTACCAGACTATACTCAGCTCAGACTATGATCACTATCTTACATGCATGGTGAAAGAAAGATGAATCGTCAAAGTCCAGTTACCGCACACCGCCCAAAAAAATTTTGGGATGGCGGTTTAGGGTTAGTGTAGGATACTCTATAGTTAGCCTAAAACATACTTTTTAAATTTGTAAACTCTTGATATAAAGGAAACCTAAAACAAAAGCTAGTGCTTAATATAACTGTCTTGTTTGAACAAAAAAAAACTAGACATTTTAAAAAATAAGTCCCAATTCAAATACATTGTACAATACAAGACTGTGGTGAACATTTCCGCGCAAGCACTTACTACCAAACCCTATGGGACACACGTATGTGTTATAAACTTCATTTCTCAATAAGATCCGGAAACTTTTCAAACAAGACATAAAATTAAAGACCTGAATCAGCGTTCGTTCACTCTTCTCGTTTCCACCCCGTATTGGATACACTTGGTTAGGAATGACAAACAAGAACGTGTGAAATCTGGGTGTGGTCGTGTGCAAATAGTCAAGGCAAATTGTGTCTGTATTTCACACTGTGTCTTCCTGAGAGTTCCCAGGTGGAATACAGGTCTGTGTAGCAGAGCAGAGAAGAATCTTACCCTTCCCAGAATCCTTTGCAACATAATATATCGCCTCGTATCCTCAAATGACACTCCCATAACTTTGTACAGATTCCTTTTGTTATTTATTTTGAGATCACTTGGGTTGATAGTCAAGAAATAAATATATTTTGCAAGATCTGAATGGGCTCTGTTCACTGCTCAAGGTACATTACATCACTATCGGTCCATGTTGCACTATAGCAAATCAGTACAGGACATTAAAATGGGAGAAATGCATTATGGGAAGTGTAAGATATCTCCTTTGGTAGGAGAGGGAACATCAGAAAAACTTATGAGGAATGCAAGACTCAAGTATAGCTGCTACCTGTGTAGAAAAAAACTTGGCCTGATCTCTATTTACCTGAACCCCCCCCCCTCTACTAATATAATAGTGCACAGGTGGAGGGGGCAGCTTTGTTTGTTTGTTTTTAAAACAACACTTCCTAAATATTATGAGGTTGATATTGTGTGACTGGTATCAGGGATGCCGAATGAAAGTCCATTTTTGACAGAAAGCCTGAAAAACAGCATGAAAATGACTGCAGAATATCCCTAAAATGGATTGAAAATGAAAGACATTGATATAAAATTGGATCGATTGAGCCCATATTTATTGGTCGAGCTATGAGTTTTAAAATATTGGACGAGACGTAGTCGAGTCCAATATTTTAAAACTCATAGCGAGACCAATACATTTTGGGCGTAAAGCATCCAATTTTATCATTATTATGTGTTGGATCCAATATTTTCACACACTTGGATTCATCAAAACATAATAATGTATAAATCTGGACTACAAAGATGCCTGAATTCAGGAAAAAGCTTGAAATCTTACATCCCTGTCCATCAATGGATCAAAGGTTTTGGGCATAACCCTATGGGCAGAGGCAACTTGACCAAATGTATTGTGATCAAGCAAAATCAGTCGATAGTTGGAATTATATACTTCATTTGATATATTCTTGTTCATTGATTTGTTAAAAGTGGATCACATGACCAAAAATAGTTCTACCATCAGTACTCCTATCCGTAAATAGTACCTCTAAGCCGTAAATAGTATTTTCAATGTCCTGGATGAGCCATAAATAGTACCTCCAAGCCGTAAATAGTACTTTTGACCATGCCTTCTGCGTGCGCGCATTGGATGCGACGGAACAGTTCATGCACGAGAAACTGCCATAGCGTGATTTCGCGCTGCTGTAATTGGTTAGCCTGATTTTAGCCTATTCGATTTTTTTGAAGGGCAAAATATAGGTTGTGCTTAAATTGGCCGTGCTGTTCCCTCAGGATAGAAGCTGGAGAGTCAAAATGTCAAATAATTTTCTTTTAACCAATCAATGAACAAAGAACATATTAATGAAGTATATAAAACAAATATATACTGCCTTTATTGGAATTTCTGGTTAAAACTATGGTCCCTCGTTGAGATCAATTAATACTATTTTATAAAAGTAGGCCTACTATTGATCTCACCTCGGGCCCATAGTTTTAACCAGAACTTCTCATGGCAGTATATAATTTGTATAATATTGATTTTCAGATACAGCCAATCAAAGGAAATAATTTCTTTTGCTGTCTTTTGTTTTGGAAACACTTCAACAGTGTTCATACCTTTACAAATGTTCAATTTCAATAGGGTTGTATGCAAAATGTAGCTTTGCAAATATGCCTTGAAATACAATAATATAGAAAACTGGAAATTGAATATGCCCAACTTAACAATCTTGTTTGATCACACCACAAATGACCACTCTTAAGGTAGCTGTGTACTCTCAGACATGCATGTAGTAAAAGTGCCATAACTTCGTAATTATTCACGCAAGACATATAAAAGTATACATTTTTATAAAGGCAAGACATCAATGAATCTCAATATAAAAACAGATTTGGTGTAAAAACAACAATTATGAAGAAAATCACAAAAAAGTGAATTTTTGGCACTTTTTGTTCGGTACATCATAACAAAAAAACACTCTTTTCAAAAATTTTAGTTTTGTTTTTTTCTTAATCTTGAGGCACCATTCCAAAAACGGTTTTTTATTTTTTCCATAATGGTCCCTTTTTTTAAGATATTGACCATATAAGGCATCAAGATGAACTTTTAAAAATTCACAAACGCCTATTTGCACAAAATGATGCCAAAAATTGAAAATAGACCAAAATATAAAAAAATGAGAAAACCGTTTCTTAAGTCGATCATGCTTTTCATGATGAGCATAATTGCTTACCTATAGATGCTGTATTTATTGAGTTATCGTGTACCTAAATCGTCATTTTACCGAGAAAATGAACATTGAAATAAAGGCCGTTGAAGTGGTCACATTTTGCACTTTGATCGAAGCTCACAGGAAAATGCGGCAGTTCTCGTTTTTGTACCTTACATTACGTGAACATCGGGTAAATCCACAGCCCCTTGAGAAGTTTATGCGAAATCCATTCATAACTTCATATTTAAATCGGGGAAAGAACTTGAAAAACCCACATTTTATCAGCTAAAACGGAGCCATTTGACCACTAGGTTTTTGTGAAATCAGTGCTTCGCGGTGTTTCCATAAGATGCGCCACAGATGCAGATAAGCGTCGATATGCGTATTTATGCGTTAACAAATACGCGACACGCAACGCGATGCGTTATTATGCGTGTACCCTGCTGGTACAACAAAGATTTTCTTTCCTTTTCAATTTCAAACACGAGTAGAATAGTGAAATAAAATGCTTAAAATATTGCAGTTGGAGTTTACAAATCTGGATTTTCATTCCTTGTATTTATAAAAAAAACATAACAAAATACAAACATATAAAAAAAAAATCAATTTCGCGAAAGAAACAATGTCTTGAGTACACAGCCACGTTAACAAGAATTCAAAAATAATCTACCAGTACAAATGTACTAGAACCCAACACCCTTTCATGATTTCTATGTCCTCAAACTAACAAAATGGCAGCTATTCCACTTATCACCTGCCTTCTTCGGAGACATACAATTCCAAATATGTCACAAAAACATTGGGAGTTGCATATTTTGTAAAAGTTCTGAAGGCATTTTGTCTCTTCGCATTTAAAGATCAATTTCCATGCAACACTGTGCTCTAAAAACAGAATGTGAAATAAAATGTAGGCCTACACCCATAAAATGTTTAAAATGTTGCTGATATCAAGCACTAGAAAATCTAAAATATCATCAAAAATCAGATATCAGTGGGCTATAGTACTCTATTTTTAAGGCTCAATTTCCCGCATGCATGTATAGTCACTCGATCTAGGTAAGCTTAAAGGAAGTTTTTTAACTGAATGGGCGGTTAATATAATATCACATTTTTCTTGTTGTAAAGTCGCTGGGTGGGCACTTATAGGGGCATGGGCGGTTAATGGAACGAATACGGTACAACAAATGTTGTCATTTAATTTCAAAAGAAATCAAATATAAACCAGCATTTAACATAAATAGGCAACTGAAACTGAAATACAAACAAAGGACTACACCAGGCCTATTTGTGTCTTTGAGGTTTCCAACTCCATTCTTATAAAATGTGGACCACACAATAACAAAACTGTTTTCCCCATGACTCAAAATTTTAAAAACCACATTTTTAAACCAGAATTTAAAATGTAAACACTTGAATGAGGCTTAGGCAAAGTAAAAAATAAACCCACATTTTATCAGCTAAAAACGGAGCCATTTGACCACTAGGTTTTTGTGAAATCAGTGCTTCGCGGTGTTTCCATAAGATGCGCCGGCGCATGCAGATAAGCGTCGGCGTATGCGTATTTATGCGTTAACAAATACGCGATACGCAACGCGATGCGTTATTGCGCGCGTGTACCCTGCTGGTACAACAAAGATTTTCTTTCCTTTTCAATTTCAAACACGAGTAGAATAGTGAAATAAAATGCTTAAAATATTGCAGTTGGAGTTTACAAATCTGGATTTTCATTCCTTGTATTTATAAAAAAACATAACAAAATACAAACATATAAAAAAAAATCAATTTCGCGAAAGAAACAATGTCTTGAGTACACAGCCGCGTTAACAAGAATTCCAAAATAATCTACCAGTACAAATGTACTAGAACCCAACACCCTTTCATGATTTCTATGTCCTCAAACTAACAAAATGGCAGCTATTCCACTTATCACCTGCCTTCTTCGGAGACATACAATTCCAAATATGTCACAAAAACATTGGGAGTTGCATATTTTGTAAAAGTTCTGAAGGCATTTTGTCTCTTCGCATTTAAAGATCAATTTCCATGCAACACTGTGCTCTAAAAACAGAATGTGAAATAAAATGTAGGCCTACACCCATAAAATGTTTAAAATGTTGCTGATATCAAGCACTAGAAAATCTAAAATATCATCAAAAATCAGATATCAGTGGGCTATAGTACTCTATTTTTAAGGCTCAATTTCCCGCATGCATGTATAGTCACTCGATCTAGGTAAGCTTAAAGGAAGTTTTTTTAACTGAATGGGCGGTTAATATAATATCACATTTTTCTTGTTGTAAAGTCGCTGGGTGGGCACTTATAGGGGCATGGGCGGTTAATGGAACGAATACGGTACAACAAATGTTGTCATTTAATTTCAAAAGAAATCAAATATAAACCAGCATTTAACATAAATAGGCAACTGAAACTGAAATACAAACAAAGGACTACACCTAGGCCTATTTGTGTCTTTGAGGTTTCCAACTCCATTCTTATAAAATGTGGACCACACAATAACAAAACTGTTTTCCCCATGACTCAAAATTTTAAAAACCACATTTTTAAACCAGAATTTAAAATGTAAACACTTGAATGAGGCTTAGGCAAAGTAAAAAATAAAACATGTTTCTTGTCCAGGTTTTGGAAAAATAGGAGGAAGAGGGGCTTTTTATTTTTTATTGAAAAAATGCCCTAAATTGCCCTATTTAGACGCTTTATATCCTTTTTATAGCGTAAAGATTAGAAACTGAAAAACATGAAGAGGCTCTTTTTATTTTGTTGTTTTGAGATGCCAACCCCTCTGGTCATCACAAAACACTATTGTAAAGGCTTATATTTAAGAAGAACTTCTCTAGTATCTTTACAAAAAGTTATGACAGAAAGATTGTAAAATAAAAAGAAAAATGCAAAATCTTCAAAAAAGGAAGCAGGAGGGGACGAGAAGCACGTTTTTTTAAATTTACTTGGCCTTATTTAATACCAGCACCTGTATGGTAATAATCCACAGATATTGGAACACATTTTCCAATATCTGTGAATAATCATATTCATACTAATTTCAGTGATTACCAATCAACCTTGGTTTTGTTTTACACTACTATATGTACTCCACCCAGTATTAAAGGCCATCCAACCAAAACATATTCCATAAATCTGATATTCAATGTAAGCCTAGATGTAGGCCTATATACTAAGTATGTGACACAATCTAGGGAAATGAGTCGCATGTTGCTAATATTGATTTTGAGATATTGGCAAAGAAAGTGTTAAAATTCTTTTGTTTGATATTGTTTTCAGCGATTGATAAATTGACGTAACTTCGCAAAGATAAGTCTTATCAATATGGGGTTTTCAGTTTCTGAAAGCTCTAAATGTCCTCCTTGATCATGTCACATATTATGGTCAGGGATTTGAAACAAATCCATATCACAATTAGGCAAAAAACAAAAACAAAAAAACAACAACACAATTGTTATGTTGCCCTCAAGTGGGAAAACCTTCAGTTTTTAAAAATCCCCACAAATATTAAATAATGCTTGACAATTTTGACTCTTATTTTGACTAAGTACTGCATACTAATGTTAGATAATCAATTTAAGACTAGTCTTTCAATAAAAAAAGTGAAAAGCATTGATTTTTGGAATCTGTAAAAATAGTCATTCCAAAAATATTGCGAACCTGACTTTTCAGGATTTAGGGTCGGTCGCTGAGGGCAACACAACTTTTTTGGGGGGGGGGCTTACTGTGATAGCAGTCACAGATATGAAATAAATATCCTTTTCCCTGCATTTGCCTTTTCCATTTAAAACCCAGTCGACCCTCGTGGATGATTTTGGAAAAATCTGTCACGGGGGAGTATGCATATTAAATGGAATGGGTGCATTAGGCAGCTCCATTTGAATTTCATACACCCTTTGAGAAAGATTCAACCTGAATCTTCCCCTGAGGGAGAGTGAGTTTCAAATGGAGCTCCTAATGTGTTCATTCCATTTGAAATTATACTCCCCTGTGGAAGATATTTCCAAAATCTTCCACAGGGTAGTGTGGATTTTAAATGGAATAGCCCATTGCTGTCTTCTTGAACTCAGCTGCCTCCTGAATCTACATGACACGATCAAGGGAAATGAGCCGGATGTCGCTAATATTGATTTTGAGATATTGGCAAAGAAAGTGTTAAAATTCTTTTGTTTTATATTGTTTTCAGCGATTGATAAATTGACGTAACTTTGTAAAGAAAAGTTGTATCAACATGGGGTTTTCAGTTTCTGTAAGCTCTAATCGTCCTCTTTAGAACCATATGTAAACCTAATTTTCGACCAGGGTCGACATGTGACTCATTCCCCTTGATCATGTCACAATTATTTGTTACATAAAAACCTAATTACATATTTAATTTCAATTATTTTATAGAACTTGACAAAACATTCGGCATCATAATGGCCCACCAATCAATTTGTTTAATGATATCATCACATTTTTGACTCAAATTTAAAGTACCCTTATGACAATTCATCGTCATTCAAAGAAATCATTACCATTTGTTATCACCAATTGGGCAAAAATGAAGGGATTTTAGAATGAACATTTTCACAATTCCTTATTTCCTTCAAAACATGTCCAAAATATGTGTTTTGTTTTATGAACATTATTCTAATTTCCAAATAAAATGATAACGATCCATTATTCAGTACATTTGTGCTGCATCGATGCCGACCAACTGATTTTGCATTCTAACAATTCTTTGCTAAAAATACGACAATCCCTTCTAAACTTATCTCTTCAATATAATTCATAATATGGAGGAATGACCTATGGGCAAAACAGGGAGGTAAAATTAGCTAGTTATATCGAAGTATTAAAATAATAGATAAAAATACTTAGTCTCCTCAAGGTCATTGTCAACAAATGTCTTGTGTGGCCAAGCAAAAAAATAACACGTATATCGTCTAGACTTTTTCAAAAATTGATTAAGGGAGGCCCTTATTATTTGTTACGGTATTATGTTATTTTTTTACCATTCATTTATTTCTGTGTAAAATTGCATTTGCAAAGTCTTTATCAACCCATCATAAAAACGGGGAGGGCCCCTAATATTTTTGTTATCCCCAAAATACCAACCCCTATGTCATGCCCTAGCATGAAGAAAGTGTTTGCAATGTGTTTATAAATGATAATCAAGAATTTCTAACATATCTTTTCATTACAACAGTTTTAGCAACAAGGTAAGGGAGCAAAGAAGAAAAATAACAAAAATATTTGAAAATCTCCAAAAATCGGTGAGGACGGGATGATATACATGCTATTCATTTTACTTTGCCTAATATTGCAGTGAAATTCTATTAATAGTTCAGTTTACAATATATGCATTGCATGATGATGACAACAGCATTTTTTTTTCTGATTTCCCATTTTAAGCTGTAGGCAGGTTTTCTTATTTCTTATTTTAGCTTAAACCGTTTTGATTTGTGACAGGCTGATCTTTATTGTGTTTATAAAGGTGGGTGGTGGTCAGATTTTGTTCATATTCTGTTTTCTATATTGAGGTCTACAAAACAATCCGCTTCAAAATTTTGAGCTATAGTACTCCTATACTTTTGGTGTGGGCTAAGACATTGTTCACACCATCAAAAGAATAATCTGACATTATATACATTTTACTGTGGGGTTCATCACTTGGGATATTTACATGTAGAAAAAGGGTTGAATCAACAACATCTTTAGGAAAAGGGCTTTTTCGCCAGCCCATTCGGGCTGGTACCTGTTTCAGGTTTGGGGTCAGTTTACTCAAGAGATTATATTTTAGTGGTATTGGAATGATTTTTTTTTTTTACTTTTTTTTTTAAATTTTTTTTTTAAAATATTTTAATTGATTTGTTAGGAAAAGTAAGTATGTTTTGCCGTTTCAACAACGAAAACGCAGTGAGTATTACCAAAGTTATGTTTGAACTAATTAATTATGACTTTAAAAGTTTAAAGGCCTAAATGTAACAATAATAGTTAATATATATAGCATCATATGGTCAGCAGAAGAAAATCTGACATCACCTATGATGTCATATCAGTGTCCTTGACCGGGGTCCTTACTCCTTGACCACTGAACAGCGTGATATCATGTTGATAACAGATCTATAGAATCAAAATCTTCATCATATCCCGGATCATATCACAGATTCTCAACAATCTGTGATCATATGGACCATATTGATGTGAAAGTAGTTATCTATCATATCCTGTGTCGTTTTATGGATAAAAATGACTCAAAATGTTATTGATGAAATGGTTGCTATCATAAACATCAGTTTTGTCTTTTCAACGGAAAAATCCGATGCAAAATAAAGTTTTTAGGGCCTAGCTATAATATGGGCATAATTTATGCATATAGTATTGAACAATGTACCCCATTTGACATGCACTTATAGATAAATAAATTGTCTTACTTTATTAATTTAATGTGAAAGTAGATATCTATCATATCCTGTGTCGTTTTATGGATAAAAATGACTCAAAATGTTATTGATGAAATGGTTGCTATCATAAACATCAGTTTTGTCTTTTCAACGGGAAAAATCCGATGCAAAATAAAGTTTTTAGGGCCTAGCTATAATATGGGCATAATTTATGCATATAGTATTGAACAATGTACCCCATTTGACATGCACTTATAGATAAATAAATTGTCTTACTTTATTAATTTAATAACTTCTTTATTATAAATAAAATGACACATAACTTTTGATTCATAAAATTACATTCAACAAAATGATTGAAGAGAAAACACACAAGGCACTAGGCAGACTGTTATAGAATGGAGTATGTAAGATGCCATGTCCATAGCTTCGCAGGAGTTTCCGACTAGCAATCAACATGATCAGCACATTCAGAAAAACACAGTTTAAGAGTGAAGATTGTAGTGAGTAACCAGTCCTTTATAAATGTGCTGGCCACTATCTATTATAATATAGTAGGCTTAAACTATACATTGCGAATTAATTAAGTTATTTTAAAATAAAATGTACATGTAAGTTAACTCAAACCGGCAGTGTATATATCGAAAGCAGTGACATCGGACATTCCTAAGCGAAGATATTGAGTTCGTAAGTTCTGGTATTACAAAATTGGAAATTGAGATATCGTGGGTAAAAAGCTGAAAAGACAAAAAAACCAACGACAACAACAACAACAACAACAACAAAACAAACAGACCAGAACAATTTGGAGTACATGTAATGAATTAAAAGAGTTGACATGAGATTAGGAATTAATGTTTTCTGCTGTTTCAGTGTGCATGTTCTCATCGTTGATGGTTTGGTGGACTGTCATGTAGATGTAAGCGTGATCCTAAAAATGCCTTTCACATTGACCAAAACTAATTACAAGACCTCTTCTACATTGAGGCTGGCTTTCCCTTTTAAAGGGAATTTTATTAAGACTAATCTTCAACAAATAGCCATACTATTTATGGCTACATAGGCCTATCTACAAAAATAGCTTGATCACATCACAAATATCAATTTTAAATTCATTGTCATTCTTCTCCTCTTTTTGTTTTTCTGCCCCACCGTCTGGCTTATAGTACCGGTATCTCTTTTATTTTAGCTTTTGTGTTTTTGTAGACATGAACTCCACCTTTGAAACAATACAGCATATCCTTAGCTAATAATAACCACTTGGTCTCAGATCTACGCCTAATATAGCAATTTGCATAAGAATGACAGATCTACATTGTACTATGTATAGCATTCACATCAATGCCATGGGAAAAAGATATCTGAAAACACTGGTACGCAAATTATATTAAAATGGTGAAACTGTTTATTAGATGCACAAGAGATTTTGAGGGGTGCTTTCCAGCATGCCCTTATTTAGACTTCTTTCTTGTGGTAAACAGTTATGATTTCCAAACGAAATTTGCAACAAATGTTTATTTTGACCAAAAAAATTATTACAATTATCTGATCCAGTAAGTTTTTCTTACACAACTCAAACCTACAATGTGATTATTTTCATCATGGACCATACTCATTACTGCATGATTTCGTAGAGTATTTCAATATACATTCACTAGGATCCACAACATGCTCATCTATCAAGGCACAGTTCTTTAATCCCAATACATTTGCACAGTCATTGAATGACATTCAAAAATGTGGGCACAAAAACTCATATTCTGAAACTTGAGGTCAAATTTTGCACTATGATTGTTTAATTGAGGTTATTGAACTATGCCATTGGGATGAGGCCATTGTGGTCCATAGTGATTGTACATAGTAAATTTAATTATTGTTGCTGCTTATATGGTCATTTTCACGGTAAAGGGTGTAACTTTGGATTTTTAACATTTTAATCCGTAGTGTTCTAATAAAGCCACAGAATTCCATAATTTTTGGCCACATAAGTCATCTAGTTAGCAGCTACCTTGGGTAGCATAATCAGCTTTGGGAGTTACTGCATTCAGTTTTAGCAGGCTTAAATGTACTTAATATTGCCATTTTGAAAAACTATAAAAAACAGTAACATTTTTGTAAAACCCTGTGTTTTCTTCAGTTAGTTCATGGATATTTTTTCTTATCCTGAAAGTACAGTCATATGTTCAGTAAACACTGCTACATTAGATTTAATTGTGAACGGCCCTGTATTTTTGAGAACCGGACTTCGATATTTATCGCTTCGAGGCTTCATTTTCCGTTAACAATTGTTAACAAACTTTGTGGGTGTAGCTTTGGTTCATAATTCTTGGTTATTTCTTCACTTCTTCTTGATTCATAACAGTTGTTATCTTAACTTGAAATGGGTAACAAAAATTAGCCGATTTGCAAGCTTTTAAAATTTTTATAAAATCTTGACTTCAAATAGCCGTTTTTCCGTTAACTTTTTTTTTTTTTTTTAAACAAACTGTTCAGCAAGCTTGTGCAAATATAAATAAAAGAGCTCATCCAATCTATTTATTAAAATGTAGCAAACTAGATCCTCAAGTCACATGTTTTTAAATCGTGGAGATATATATCACCGTTTGAAAATGGGACCCAATACTTTCCGTTAACAATTGAAGCCTCCGAAACAAATGAAGCCTCCGAAACAACAGTAAACTTAATTATCATCTATGCATATCTAAATTGGTGTGTTTCATACTGATATCTGCATTGTAATTATTACTTGATATGTGCAGAATGTCATAAAATAAAAAAAAAATTGACATTATGGTTAATGTTTGAAAAATATACTGATACCTTAAAAAGCCTGTTTCGGAGGCTTCACATGCAAAAAACACCATACTTAACAAATGGGTGAAAAAATTAATGTGATAAATCTACAATATCTGCCGCATAGAATCATTGATTCAATACACACAAGAAAATAACAGCTTAGATGATCCCAACACTGTTGTTTTCAAAAAACTACTTCTGCAATGTTTAACAATTGTTAACATGAAGCCTCCGAAACAAAAAAATGACTTGCTGTGATAATTTAATTTTTGTCACAACTGAAATTCAATACTTAGAAGCAAAGCATGAAAATTGGTAATTGTGATAATTTTTACCTATTTTTTTATGTCAACTTGTAGTAGTTAGCTAAATATTTTACTTTTATGATCACCTGTGTTGTTAACTGAAGCCTCCGAAACACAAATCGCTTGAATTGCCAATTCTAAAAAATAACTCCAATTTCTGTGAAACTTGGCTGGGAGGTTCCTTTCATCAAGTAGTATTTGTACATGAAGTTAGACATTCAAATTATTTTAGGAACCCAATTAAAACTTAAAAAATATGTTTAAGGTTTGAAATTTCCATTGTAAATGACACTTGATGTTAACATTTTTCAAAACTGCAATTACAAACATAGCAAAACATGGTATAAAATTTAACTTATATCTGTTGATTTACTTTGGAATGGAATTTCACATGTATTCCAGCTTTCATGTCAAAATTTTCTGAGGTTATGTAAAATACATTTTTTCTTAGATTTTAACCAAAATGTTATGCAAATGTCAAATTTTTATTAGAAATCAAAAGGTTTAAGCCTTGAAACATTATTTTACTTGAAATTAAGTTGCTTCTATGCATGATTTCAGTAAACAGAAACATATTTAAGTGGTTTGAAATTTTGACCCTAAAAATCAAAAGTTACACCCAAACCGTGAAAATGACCATATTCATTCTTGTCTACAGCATGAAAACATACAAGTATATAAATATAATTTCATTGACAAGTTTTCAGCAATTTGCAGCCTGGTAAAAATAATTTTTTTAAATGCTGGAAATTTAAGCAAAAAATAAATGTGATAATAATGTGATAAACAGCTCATTTACATTGCACATTGTAGATTTTTATGATTTTATCCCAAATAGAAAGCTCATAATGTAGATGCTAGCAATACAGTTTTCTCGCTTTCATATCCCTACGGTACTACAAACGTTGACAGTGCAATTACAAAATGTTTTTATGCTCCAATGGACACAATAAAAAGCAGCTTCTATGCTCTATTATTATATGACCTAATTGCTTCTGTCAGTACCACGCCCCTGCATCAAGTACATTTAAATGGGAATTCAAAGATTCTGAATTTTGAATTTTTCAAAACATTTTGTTTTATGACCATGTACACATAAGTTAAGTGTGAGTATCATTTGGCATGGTATATGGATCTGGATCATAAATATGCCTTAGTTAGACATTGACTACCATGCTGCAATGCTATTCACATTTAAAATACTTCTTATATATGGAGCTGTAGCTTTCATATGGACAACTTTGTTATATCTAGCATCAGCATGAACTTCCAACAAAATTATACTATACAGTCTGTCCATTCTGAAGTACAAAGTAACAACGCGCGTGTATACATCGCGTAAACAGTGCGCAGTGCTGTGTCTCTGCTGCAGGTATGCGTGCCTTCAAAGTCGGCACAATGTATGCGTCCGCGTCAGTACTTTGTACTTCAGAGTAGACTGACTGTATAGGATTCACATAGAATTGCATAATCACATTGCATGTTTCGAGTAGTACAAGAGCAGGTTTCAAAAACTTTTTTGATCCAATTAATTTTTTATTGTAATAAAAATATGTTGTTTTTCTTTGGTCAAAATAAACACTTGTTACAACTTTGATATCGTATTTTAATCTCCCACACAGGGGGTGAATTTCAGATGGAGTCACCTAGCTATTCAGGTAACCTCATTTGAAACACTCATGTCCTGCGTGAGAGATTAAGGTCATGCCTTCCATAGGGGGGTGTATGGATTTCAACTGGAATAGCCCAAAACGCCCCCTGAACTAGTCAGCCTCTATAGGGATGAAAACTTATTCTGAGACTCATAAATATTCACAACTTTTTCACTAATAAAAGTGCAAACAGTTCAATATCATCTGACAAAATCTTATCCCTTTACCATCATGCAAACTTTTTATCAAGCGAAAAAAAAAATCCCCTTCCCCGGTCACGGTAAAATCCCCTTTTCCATTTTCGCCATGTTCTTGGTTTTTATACGCACATGTATGCAGTCGATACAGCGAGGGGTGTCCCCCTGGGACTCAGATATGTCCTAGAGGGTGATCTATGGTAGGCTTGGGGTCTGAGTCGGCAGCAAAGGGATTTTTATGCCTATTAAGCATGAAATCCTGCACTCTATCATCTCAGGTTGGGAGCAAAAACAAGATTACAAGTTTGCCATCATTTAGCCATAAATCGACTCGCAATTGGCTGCAGTATTTGGGGCTTTATACTGCGGTGCAGTGCTAGGGATTTTGTAACTGTACCTTGTTCGCCCTTGCAGGAAGTTTATGTACGAAAAATCCAACCAGAAAGCAGGATATGCTGCTCTTTGTGTTACCAGTTTCCCATCATAACTGAAAGTTTTTACTTTAATATCTGTGACATCGTGTTTTTTTGTGTTTTGTTTTTGGTTTTTTATTGAAAGACAAAAGAAGAAGAAAGTTCCTTCAAAGGAATCCTAAAAATTACAACCTATGAGTGCCTGAGACTGTCACCATCTTGACAGGACCTTCATTTGGAAATCTTAAGGCCAGAGTAATGGAAGACACATTCGTCTACGACCGAATTTGAGATTTTTTGATATTTATCAACACTAAGATGTATTCTTTAACTTGAAACTGATAAATTACAACTTGCTAATATTTATTCGTATTTTTGCTTGATTTATTTCACTCTTTTCAACTCTAAAAAGTCACATGGCTCAAGACAGCTTAGTAAATTGGCGGAAATAAAGAGTCAGAAATCTTGAATGCGAAATATTGTGATTACGCATGACGATTCAAGGTCGTGACGCGACGTTAACTCTGCGCGTATGTCCAACGCAGTCAAGGCGCATTCGGTATGTTGTTCACGCCAGCAAATGTGGTGTAAACAAAACAAAAATTTGCAGTCAAAATGCCACTTAGATTTTTTAATTATTTTGAATTTTGACACACTGAAAGCAGACATTATAGATTCATTGGTGCAAAAAGATGCATATTTAGACCATGCACCAGATACAGCTTTTACAAATGTGAAAGTCTTACCGTTTTAAAATTTAAGGACGTTTTGTGCAGAATTTTGACATTTTTTTACTAAAACATTGATTTCTCAGAGTTCACTTTTGACAATATTGCGTGATTTTTGTGACAATTAAGATAACTCGAAAAATATGCAAGCAAAGGGTTAACTTTTTGCACTATCCTTTAGAGTACATCAAAGTCTAGGGAAGGTTTTTTCATTTTTTCAAAATATTTGTTTTAAACAAAAATAGACACCATTGTGTGCAATTTTTAGCTTAATAGAGTGACAAAATGGCTTTTTTTCACATGTTTTTTCAATATTTGAAAAAAGAGACGAATTTCAAAAAATAAAAAACCTTCCCTAAGTTCATGTCTCTTCTTCATGAAAAGCTAAAATTGGGGTAAAAAAGTGAATTTTTGTGATTTTCTCAAAAACTTGAGATTTTTGAACAAATCTGATGTCACCATGGGATTCCTTGACTCATTTCCTTTCCAAAAATGTATAGTTTTATATACTTTGGACATACAATTCAGAAATAATGAAGCTCGAAAAGGTCCATGTTCTCTCCCATTACTCTGCCCTTAAGACAGCGCTTTCCTAAAAACAAACTAAAAATCTGTGTGAAATTAGGCAAAAAGTACCAAAACAGGCTGAAATTAAATAAAGTTGCGGAAATTTTGACTGAAAAAAAAAATTAGTTTTAAAACTGAAAATTCTCATGCCTGCTTTATGAAATACAGATTCCAAAATAAAGAATCATTTCATATCAGAATGTCATTACAGGTGATACTTTCTTTTTATGTACATGTACGTAGAATATATATATGCATCATGTAGGCCTACATGTACATATGTATGTATCAGCGGGATGTGCTCATCATGTGCAGCTTATCTAGGGAAGAGTTTTGTTCAAAAAAAATTTCCCTTTTGGGTCCGAGTCCATTTCTGTAGAATTCCGGTTGGGGAAGAATCTGTGGAAGGATGTGGACACAGTGTGGTTATGTGTGAGGGAATAATTCAGATTTTCTAAATGAATAGACACTTCTGTGTGCAGGTTCACCAAAAAATTTGGTTTAAAAAAAAAGAAATGTCCATTTTGGGTCCATTTCTGTAGAATTCCAGTTAGGGAAGAATCTGTGGAAAGATGTGGCTACAGCGTGGTTATTTACGTGTGAGGCAATAATTTAGATTTTCTAAAAGGATAAACACCTACGAGGGGGCATCAAAAAGTTTTAGAAATCGCCCAGAAGTGAAAGAGCTATATCAATGAAATTTTGTCAGTGCAATCACTGGTCCTTATGTACACTATGATGCAAAAATGGTCTCATAAGAATGTTTACTTTTTTTACAGGCGCTAGATGTCAGTACCTGCCTATGTAACCGCATAACCAGCAAAATGGAGAAAATTGAGGCATGTAGCATGATTAAGTTCCATTTTAAGGGTTACAGTGCCCAAAAAATCTGTGATGAAAGAAAAATTCATTTTCCAAAAAGCAACAGTGACAATATCACAATCACCACCGTGAGATAACTTTCATTTCATCATCGATTTTCTAGGCACTGCAACCCTTCAAATGCAGGATCTTAATAACGCTGCTTGCCTCAATTTTCTCAATCTTGCAGTTTGTGCGCAGTAACTGGGGCAGCAGGTTATTAGCATCTAGCGTCGCCTGTAAAAAAGTAAGCATACTTATGAGACCATTTTTGCACCATAGTGTACATAAGGACCAGTGATTGCACTGACAAAATTTCATTGATATAGCTCTTTCACTTCTGGGCGATTTCTAAAACTTTTTGATACCCCCTCGTATGTGTGCAGGTATATTGGAACTATATTCCTTGCCTGTGACAAATAAAAATCAGCTAATTGATGCATTCTCTTTTAATAATCTGCGATCCACTTTCAAAAGTGAATGCTATAAGTGACCCTAAAAGAACGTAGCAGGCACATAGACACAAGTTACTCTCTGGGTTTCCCCACAACCCTGGTTACAACTTTGACGCATCCCGGTATTATTTCTTTGACGATTCAATGGGTCCCCTGAAGAATTACAACCGGTTAGCGATTCTGACATTTTAGTGTTATTTATTGCGGTCACATCCTATCAGTCAAAAGTGGTTTATGATTTTGACATCTCTATAATGTTTGTGTTATCTCGCAACAGAACTTGTGGCACTGTATGGATTTCCTGACCGCAAATCTCACAAAATTTATGATGTCATTATATAAATATGTCATTTTAGTAAGATGCATTAGATGCTCATTCTTAGTTGAGTCTACCACTGAACGAGCAAAGAAATGACACATCAAAAAAGTGTAGCACTAGTTCAGAGAGGTCTTATAATAACCCTCCCTGAGACACGAGCCAATGAAAAAGTTGTATACACACTCCTAGGCCACTATATGACCACGTATACTCCACCAGGGCTAGAATTTCAGGGAGGCTACCAGGCCGATGCTTGCCCTTTTTCAGTTTTGCCGTGGTGCCCACAGATCTTCGTCAACTACAAGGCATTCTGTATCACATATTGGCCATGGTGCCCTTCTTTGGCCTTGAAAATGGGTGTTTTTTTTTATACAAACACACAACACCACATTCTAATAGCATAGATGTTCTGCGTTTGACATGACACCTTACTCATCTATAATCAGTCATTTTATAGCCGTATCTTTGATAAAATTAAAAACCAACCTTTGTCTGGACTGTACTCATGGGTAAAGAGAGTAATTGTGTACTTAGCTTTTAGCATTAGTGTATAAATGACTGAAACACAGGACTTTGAGTCATACGCACTTTGAAAATGTTTGAAAGTTAACTATTTAATGGCTTATGATGAAGTCTAAACAAGGATGTAGGCCTATTTTTCTGTTTCTAAATTCAATATAGAATGCAGCTGTAAAGGGGTTGTTCCTCTTGTATGTAGACTAACGAACTAAAGAAACTAAAGAAAGGCACTGTCCATTGCAATTTCAGATTGGGTTCAGGGTCCCAAACAATGCATGAATTCAGGTTGCAAAAACTCAATATTTAATTTTGATTTCTGAAAAATCGCAATAATGAATTCAAAAGTTGGCATGAATTTCAAACACAGGCAGGCCAGGGAAAAAATAACCAGAGGCACCGAAGGCAATTGCCTTGGGTGCCCCAAGCCTTTGTCTTGGTGCCCCTCAAAATGTGTAACTTTGGATGCATTCTTTAGCATGTGATTGCCTTGGTGCCCTAGCGGGCCTTAGTAGAATTGCCCTGCTTCCCTTGCAAATGCCAAAACGAACCTTTTTTCCTGGGCGGGCGATGGGAAACTCTGTGATTGTGAAGTTCTGTTTTTAGATTTTACACATAATACTCATTTGGGTGTTTATTGTTGTTTGGTATAATGTTTTTATAATTAATGAAAATAATACATAGGCTATACATGTACATGTTCAAATTGAATGAATTATAAGAAATAGTATAATTAAAGACAGAGATAAAAACAATTTATCGCGTCTGATGTCACTGTCAATTACGATCCTTGATTGGTTTACATAGGTTAATCAGCTGCCAGAAAGGAAGACCGATCTATCTGGTGCTGATCGGAGAAAAGGAATAGCAGCAAATGGCGAAAAATTACGTACTTTTACAAGGCAAAAAGCAGCTTTTCTAGGCATTGTCGACATGGTGCCTTCACCAAAGAAAGTTTCCTACTATAAAGACCTAACTTTTGAGATGGATTGCATGTCGAAAGGTGCAAAATTATCAATAAGGCGCCCGGTTATAAATCCGCGTTCAGCAAGTCATCATCACGACACTTGTAAACAAACCGTGCTTGAGTTTGATTGACAGGTGACGTCAGACGTGATAAATTGTCTTTATCTTTGTCTTTCATTATAGTGTATTTACTTTTGTAAGTTGTATGGTATCGTACATGCAACTCAAATGAGCCATTTTCGTTGACAGCTTTGGTGACAATATAAGTTGATGGAGTAACAATCTCACCATAATATATCTTAATGTTGGTCTGAACCCTGGAATTATGGAAACTTTCGGGTCACATAACTGCTAAATTGTTGGTCTAAAGTATATAAAAGTATACATATTTAAAATGAAAATGAAGTGGGCCAAAAAACCTGTTTTGGGGGGATTTGACCTCACAGATGAATTTTGCAAGTCTTTGCCATTCTAAATATGTATACTTTTATCAACTTTAGACCAACAATTTAGCAGTTATGAGGCCAAAAAGTTTCCATAATTCCAGGGTTTAGACCAACCTTATAACTCTAGCCTTTTACACTACAGTCTAACAAGTGTTTGGATGGTGTATTCAAAAACTGCACCAAGCTTTGAATCCCAATGATCTGTGTTCTAATCCTGCTCATCACTTTGCTTAGTCGTGAAAGAGCAGTTGAAGACACAAGTTAGCTCTGGCACTCTCTATAGTCAGCCCAGCCACATAGCATGCTAAGTAGGGGAGAGCTCTACAGATCATGCATGGCCTAAGCTTGTCGGGAGGTAAAGACTGCACTACATGTATGCATGTAGGACAACCCCCACAGCAATATTGATTGCACAAGGAGTCATGTCAAATGCACATACCGTACATGAATCCAAATCAAGCACACATTAATGTAATGTTACTGTTAGTTTAGGCTAATCTTCTTTCCTAAACTTTTTATAGGTTATATGAGTGGATATATACGTTGTAGTAAATAAAATAATTAAAGAGTAAAACTTCAACACTCCACGTTTATTCGCTCACCTGGAACATTTTTGCTAGGTCGATTAACTTCTCCAGCAAATGGTGGTGCTATGACGATATCTTGCCAACAATCGGGATACACCTATTTGATGACCCAATGCGATTGTAAATATGACACCATATTCAAGGTGCTAGTCGACTTAGCGACAACATTCCAGGTTAGTGAAAATAGTGTATTGAAGTTAAACTCTTTCAAATTAATTTTATAGAGAATTTGGAAACAAAATTCAAATGGGACATCAAGAAAATTGGTTGTTTCTTAGGCTGTGGACAAACAAAATCATTGCTTTAAAAATGATTCCCTGTAGCTCAGACCTCCAACCCAATATATTTCGAGAGTTTTGAGGCCTTTAAAAGTCAGTAGATAATCTATTTCTTATGCTGGTTTCATATTTTCTGCCGCTTGCCGCTGAGTGGCATGACGCTTTATCATGCTGCTTGTACTTTTCTGCAAGCGGAGCAACACTGCTGAGCGTCAGCGGCATGACTATGAAAGCCAATGTTGCCGCTCAGCACCGCTCCAAAATCGGATTTTGTTCTCATACATCAGAGCGGCACCGCTCCGAGCTGACTTGAATTCAACTCCCAGCGGTGCTTGCCACTGGTCACCGCTAGCGTTTCTGGTGCGACTGCGTAGTAAAGCATCTTCAAAGCGGCAATCGGCAGGAAAGTATGAAACCAGCATTAGTGTGGGGGGATGTTAAGCGAGATGTTCCAAAGAGGGGGGTACAATGTAGCTTTCCCCTGGCTTCGCAAGGGCATCATACACATGCATGTATACATACCTGAAGGTGAAGCAAGACGTGTGTCAAAGAGGGGGAAGGGAGACTTCTCCCCTGGCTACGCCTCTTCATCACATGCATACAGTATGATACATGTATGTACTTACCTAAAGGGAATCCATTTGGCTGAATAAAACCCACCCATCCCCTGGCCATATCTCCCAGCACTGCCGGCCTCATCCCATCACTCTCGTATGCATCCGCATCCGATTCAAACTTCCCAAGACTCGGAAGAGGATCGAAGAGTATATCTCCATCTTCGTCTACAGTTAAAGCATCTGTGAGTGTCACACACAGGCAAGATAAGGCTATGAGACCTATTACAACATAGGCACACAAGCTTGCAGTTCTTCTTTCATGAGCTGCCATTTTGTTTTAATAAGTTAATTGGTCCGGGTTTAACACACCCTTAATTTTGCACAGTTAAGAATCACACAACAAAATGCACGTTGGCACAATCGGCAAAATCGGCAATAGTTTGTCCAGCACAACACGGTAGATTCACCTGCTCTGTTATAGCGTTAGGTGGGACGACTCTTCGGTAGCACCTGCACGTCCATATCTGCAACAATGAATGATTGGATAATGGATTAGCTGTGTTATACAGATACCAACATACGTCAAGGAGATCACTGTATGCAGTGAGCTAACCAGCAGCATAAAGTGAACTGAGTCAGTGAGTCGTGCGTTGACTGACATAGCAAAATACACAGTGATGTTATCAGTGTGTGTTGTACTATGATCTGCTTACACAAACCTTACTCCTAGAAGTCAAAAGATAAAGTCTATTTCAGTTAACTTGGGCTGTAACCCTACAAAGCAAGTACAATTCATGGGTTTTATTTGATTCAAACAAGTTTATTTTAAATATGAACTGGGAGTTCCCTGTCATCCGCCCTCCTCTGTCACCTTTTTATCATGTGAGAAAGTCATTGTTCAGAAATAAGGACCAGGCCACATGATCATGAGATTGTGGGTTCAAACCCTGCTATGGACGTATGTGTTGTGACCGTGAGTAAAGGTGTTCTACCTCAATTACTCCTCTGTATCCAGGTGTATAAATGTGACCAGCTCCAACAAAACCCGGAACAAGTCACCAGACATGTTTTCGAGTTATAAGCCTTTAAAGATGACATTCCCATAAAAACAATTTGGAATTCTTCATTTCATGGTATTGACTGTGGGACTAATTTAATTTTAACCAGAAATTGTTCAAACCCACCCTTTTAGGCATTTTGTGGACCCTTCAAACCCACCCTTTCTATAGCGTGGGTTACCAAATATGATGTATACAGGTTCTTCTCCTTTACCTTTACTTTTTACCTTAGTAATTAGCAAATTATAGGCCTATCATGCTCACATGACATACAAATTTGCTTGCAGCTAAAGTGACTGTAACCTATGTCAATAAAGTAATAACAAAAAAAAAAACAAGTTTGTTTCCTGTAGCGCGCACATTTCGTTTTTGACGGCTTTTGTGCGCATTTGAAAAAAAAATTTTTTTCACTTACAAAGAATTTAAAGAAATAGAAAAATCACAAAAAAATTATATAAAACACTACTGGAGTAAACATTTACACATTACACAACAAACGAGCATAGTGAAAAACTACTGCAGGTTGAAAGGGGGTCATAAATATTCTTGAATACATTATGAAGAAATGTGCTTTTTTGTGTCGGAGAAACCCACTGTAAATTCCATTCCAATTTGCAGTGAAAGGGGTATTTTTTTTCCATTTCAAGACAACAACAAAAAAACACATTTCGCATTTGACTTTTTGGGCCTGCTACAGGAAACAAACATGTTTTGTTTTTTTCCTAACAACAAAATAGTGAAATCAATAATCACACGACATCAAGAGCAGTATACACTGTAAAGTGATAAGGATACTGAATGCATGCTAAATTGATTGCACGAATCAAGTTCATGTGGGTATGCGTAAGATATCTTTATTTGCTTCTGATCGTAAAATATTGACGTAAAATGATAGCAGAATTTTTGCATATTTCTGTCATACCACAATCCCATATCCAAATATATTTAGGTCAAAATATATGCAAGATGCAAATTAGTGAAATAGCAAGGAATTTACACATACTGCAAATTTAATAACAAGCATGTACTTGGTATGGTATGATGTATTGATTGCGCAAAGAATAGATTATTTTAAAAGCTTTAGCAATAGATCAATGGAGCTAGAAATTTGACTAGTTCGGTTACCAATTTGACCTCTCTCCTTAATGAAAATAAAAAAATACTTTATTTATTTGTTTATTTATCTTTGTTTGTTTGTTTGTTTGTATATATGTGTAATTTAAGTATTGTAAATAAATAAATAATATGATTAATATCATAAGTGAATAAAAATACTTGATTTTATAAATACCATATTTCAAAAATATTGTAAATTCACATTTCACATGTACTGGTAGCCTAGTTTAAAATGCTAATAAAGATTGCATGTACAAGTACTACATGTAGTTCCCATAGTAACCAGAGATGATAATTTTAAATCACTGTGCAAAATAGTGCAAATCTTCAGATCGAAAGGGTCAAATGTTACAGAAATAGATTTCTTTTCAAATTTACCATAATTCCTATTTGACTGGTTTTTTGACACAATTGTGAACATCCAAAACAAACACAGTGTGACTTTTAAGTCAGAGATGGCGACCAATTGGCATAAATCAATAGAAAACAAAGGAAAAAATACAAGGCCGAAATTGTGTTTCGATACCTGTCATTTTTAATAGCAATGATGACAAGTGATGTCAAAGATTTCCACTTGAAACTGAAAACATTTGGTGACTTTAAAAAAGCTGAAAAACAGTATAAAATCAGGGTAAAAATGCCAAATATGGGCTGAAAATAAAGGATCGAAACATTTAAATTTTGGCAACAAAAAAGAGGAAATCAGCTGAAAAGAGGAACTCTCACACCCGTCTTTTTTGTAAACTAGCTTAAAAAATTCAAACCCTTGAACGTTAAAAAAAATCCTAAACACTGTTAGCTATATGGTCATTTTCACAGTAAAGGGTACGTGTAACTTTTGATTTTTTGGGTCAAAATTTCAAACCACTTAAATATGTTTCTGTTTACTGTAATCATGCATAGAAGCAACTCAAATTCCAGTAAAATAATGTTTCAAGGCTAAACCTTTTGATTTCTGATAAAAAAATGGACATTTCCATAACATTTTGGTTAAAATCTAAGAAAAAATGTATTTTACATAAGCTCAGAAAATTATGACATGAAAGCTGGAATACATGTGAAATCCCATTCCAAAGTAAGTCAACAGATATAAGTTAAATTTTATACCATGTTTTGCTATGTTTGTAATTGCAATTTTGAAAATTTTTAACATCAAGGGTCATTTGCAATGGAAATTTCCCAATCTTAAACATATTTTTAAAGTTTTAATTGGGTTCCTAAAATAATTTTACTGTCTAACTCCATGTACAACTACTACTTGATGAAAGGAACCTCCCAGCCAAGTTTCACAGAAATTGGAGTTATTTTTAGAATTGGCAATTCAAGCGATTTGTGTTTCGGAGGCTTCAGTTAACAACACAGGTGATCATAAAAGTAAAATATTTGGCTAACTACTACAAGTACAAGTTGACATGAAAAAATAGGTAAAAAATATCACAATTACCAATTTTCATGCTTTGCTTCTAAGTATTGAATTTCAGTTGTGACAAAAATTAAATTATCACAGCAAGTCATTTTTATTGTTTCGAGGCTTCATGTTAACAATGGTTAAACATTGCAGAAGTATTTTTTTGAAAACAACACTGTTGGGATCATCTAAGCTGTTATTTTCTTGTGTGTATTGAATCAATGATTCTATGTGGCAGATATTGTAGATTTATAGCATGTTAACTTTTTCACCCATTTGTTAAGTATGGTGTTTTTTGCATGTGAAGCCTCCGAAACAGGCTTTTTGGGTATCAGTATATTTTTCAAACATTAACCATAACATCAACAATTTTTTTAATTTATGACATTCTGCATATCAAGTAACAATTACAATGCAGATATCAGTATGAAACACCAATTTAGATATGCATAGATGATAATTAATCTTATTGTTGTTTCGGAGGCTTCATTTGTTTCGGAGGCTTCAATTGTTAACGGAAAGTTTGTATTGGGTCCCATTTGCAAACGGTGATATATATCTCCACAATTTAAAAAGAAGTGATTTGAAGATCTACTTTGCTACATTTTGATAAATAGATTGGATGAGCTCTTTTATTTATATTTGCCCAAGCTTGCTGAACAGTTTTGTTTCGGAGGCTTCAAAAAAGTTAACGGAAAACGGCTCTTTGAAGTCAAGATTTTATAAAAATTTTGAAAGCTTGCAAATCGACTAATTTTTGTTACCCATTTCAAGTTAAGATATCAACTGTTATGAATCAAGAAGAAGTGAAGAAATAACCAAGAATTATGAACCAAAGTTATACCCACAAAGTTTGTTAACAATTGTTAACGGAAAATGAAGCCTCGAAGCGACAAATCTCAAGTCCGATTCTCAAAAATACAGGGCTGTTCACAATTAAATCTAATGTGGCAGTGTTTACTGAACATATGACCGTACTTTCAGGATAAGAAAATTATCCATGAACTAACTGAAGAAAACGCAGGTTTTACAAAATGTTACTGTTTTTTATAGTTTTTCAAAATGGCAATATTAGGTACATTTAAGCCTGCTAAAACTGAACGCAGTAACTCCTGAAGATGATTATGCTACCCAAGGTAGCTGCTAACTAGATGACTTATGTGGCCAAAAATCATGGAATTCTGTGGCTTTATTAGGAGCCACTGTCTGTAAGATTCAGACTCTTGTGATTCAAGTGCATCACAAATTTTCTTTAAAAAAAATAGGATGATGCAACATTGGTCCAAGAAAACAATCCCAAAGTTTTAGCTTCCTCGCTCATTTTGTTTGTCCGTAAAAAAATAATGAAATTTTGGCCCCCAAAACATCGTTAAATGGTTTATCAATTAGCAGTGACTACAAAATTGTGCGCCAACATGGGCCCAGTAAATAGAAAACAGTTTTTGAATCCTTCTATGGGTGTCATTACAATTACACACAAAAATGGTTGGGTCACCATTGGCGCATCGTAATAAGCAAGTTTAAAATATTAGTGAAAAGCGCCCTCATGTTGTTTTCTGTGGCTTGAAACTCATTGCGCCATTAAGCACCCATATAAAAAGCAAGCTGAAATGGATAAACTAATTATTTAGAATCAAATGCAAATGCAAAATTGATGGGTGCTTGTTGGCGCTAGGAGAAAATTGGGGTCAAAGGTCAAATTTTCTTATTTTGCGTCATTTTCACGCCTCATTAATTTTGTGCGCCAAGGTCAAAGAACATTAAAAGTGGTGTTCAGTGGTAAAGAAACTATAACTCTAATAAAAGAAACAGAAACAAGCTTGGGTCCTGTTGGTTCACTATTTTTAATGATTTTCTAAATATCATCCAAAAGCCTAGTAAATAGCATATAATAGGCCAAATAGGGGTTCCATCAATCTTCAAGCATCCACAACAGGACGTGCCAACAGGTACCCATGGTGTTTTTACATCATTCACCATATTTAAGTGTTGTTATTTGCATTTATGTAGAAATTACTTTGGGCACATGTTGGCGCAAGGATATATTAGGGGTCAAAGGTTAATCCAAAACCATAAAGTGCTACTTTATATAGTTCATGCAACCAATATGCAATCTTCAAGCATCCACTACTAGATGTGCCAAAAAGTACCCATCATGTTTTTACTTCAATCAGTTTATCTAAGTGCTGTTATTTGCATTTATGTCGAAATTAATATGGGTTCATGTTGGCCCAAGGATATTTTTAAGGTCAAAGGTTAATCCAAAACCATAAAATGCTACTTTTTGATAGTTCCTGCAACTAATACGCAATCTTCAAGCGTCCACTACTAGATGTGCCAAAAAGTACCTATAATGTTTTTACTTCAATAAGTTTATCTAAGTGCTGTTACTTGCATTTATGTAGAAATCTGTTTGGGTTCATGTTGGCGCAAGGATATTTTAAGGGTCAAAGGTCAATCCTAAAGCACAAAGTGCAACTCTTTTGCGAGTTTGTGCAACTGTGAAAATGTGCACAAACATTGTCCCAATATCTACCTCAAATGGAGTGTATATTTGCTTGTTAAGTCTTATGGATGCTCATGGCACAGTGATATTTAAGAATAACACTTTAATACTGTTGAATGCAGAATGTGTATAAATCAAAACTTAACCTGCATTTTCAGATCATTTGACCATCCACAACAAACCAAGTGGAAGGTACACATTTTAAGTTTTCATGGTTTACAAAAATGTTCTCCAAAATATTATAAGCCTGCACATGTTATAAGTATATTGATTCATTGCAGTCAAAATGCAATATTGTTCTTCACTTATTATACAATACAATGTAAGCTTGCACAACTTCTGCATTTTTATTTAAGTTGGTCTCATACTTGTAATATTGGGCTCTTTAAATATTCATATAATGCCAATATTATCCAACTTCCAAGGCTTTTTATGAAGAAATTGAATAAATGGAGTTGGCAAAGGTAGTGAAAAAAATATGGGATCTTGTTGGCATTGAAATTACCAACACTCAAATAATGCGCTTTGTCATATTTTGAGTTTTTTGTATTGACCTTTGACCCTCAAAATATCATTGCGCCAACATGAGCCCAAACATATTCCTACAGATACACAAGTA
This sequence comes from Amphiura filiformis, assembly GCF_039555335.1. NCBI lineage: Eukaryota > Metazoa > Echinodermata > Ophiuroidea > Amphilepidida > Amphiuridae > Amphiura > Amphiura filiformis. Next base: position 30,764,088 of record NC_092637.1, read on the forward strand.
ACAGCACTTGGATAAACTAAATGAAGTTTAACACCATGGGTACTTGTTGGCACATCGAGAAATGGACACTAGAAGATTGCATATTGGTCGCACAAACTAACATAAAAGTAGCATTTTGTGATTTTGAATTGACCTTTGACCCTTAAAATATCCTTGCGCCAACATGAGCCCACACTTATTTCCACAGAAATGCAAGCAACAGCACTTGAATAAACCAACTGAAGTTAAAACACCATGGGTACTTGTTGGCATATCTAGTGGAGGATACTTAAAGTTCGCACATAGTACGGCATGGCATATTATTTACTGTTTACTTGCTTTAAGATGATATTTAGAAAATCATAACTAATACTAAACCAACAGGACCCAAGCTTTTTACTGCTTCTTTTAGTAGAGTTACAGTTTGTTTACCACTGAACACAAATTTTTCTGTTCTTCGACCTTGGCGCATGAAATTAATGAGGCGTGAAAATGGCTCAAAATTAGAAAATTTGACCTTTGACCTCCATTTTCTTCTTTGCCAACGAGCACCCATCAATTTTGCATTTGCATTTGATTCTAAATAATTAGTTTATCCATTTCAACTTGCTTTTTGCGTGGGTGCTTAATGGCGCAATGAGTTTGAAGCAACAGAAAACAGCATGAGGGCGCTTTTCAGTAATATTTTAAACTTGATTATTACGATGCGCCAATGGTAACCCAACCATTTTTTTGCATCATTGTAATGATACCCATAGAAGGATTCAAAAACTGTTTTCTTTTCACTGGGCCAACGTTGGCGCACAATTTTCTAGTGGCTACTAATTGGTAAACCATTTAACGATGTTTATGGGGCCAAAATTTCAATAATTTTTTTCGGACAAACGAAATGAGCGAGAAAGCTAAAATTTTGGGGGTAGTTTCTTGGACTGATGATGCATCATCTTATTTTTTCTAAAGAAAATCCATGACGCACTTGAATCACAAAGTCCCATTTCGGTCCCATTCTTACTGACAATGGCTGTTAGAAAACTACGGATCAAAATGTTAAAAATCCAAAGTTACACCCTTTACCGTGAAAATGACCATATATCAATTATAAAACAAACATATTTGAACAATAAAAGCGTACCCATTGAGTTGCCAAATATCAACATACCAAAAATCAGTTGCATTTGTCCTTATGTCTAAACAAGGTAGTATTTTTTTTATCATAAATAATGCAATAAATCCTATTCAAAATCATATTTTCAGCTACATCACATTTAATTGCTGAAATCATTTGAGTGTTGCAGGTAGTTCATCACATGACAATTAAATGTAGGTGTGGTTCCCTATGCATATACATGTTTGCATGACAACGCTATAGTGCTCCACTCACTAAATACAAATAACTATCCTAACTGATTGGTGCTATGAAACAGTACAGAAGATTTTACCCTTCCCAGAATCCTTTGCAACATGATACATCACCTCAACAACATTATCAAAAAGTGCAATAAATTACTTGGTTTTACCAGAATTGTCGCGGGAAGTAAGAACTCCTATGTTCTACTTAAACTTTACCAGTCGCTCATTTTGCCAATACTAGATTACTGCTCGCCTGTTTGGAATGTTTACAAGAAATGTAATATTGATAAATTGGAACAAATACAGCATTGTGCTACTATGTCAATTCTTTGTCAATGTAGGGGGGATCAATCATACGAGGACAGACTCAGAACTCTAAATCTCACAACTTTGAAAACTAGAAGGACTTATTTGTCTGTTTCATTCACTTGTTCTTGTCTTACTAATGCCAATCCCTTTCTTTTTTCCAGGTGGTGTGTTAATAGGAGACATGAAGCTTTAAGTGGTAAACGATCAAGCACTCCTAAAACAGATGCTTACAAAAACTGTCTTTTAGTTAATTTCCCAGTGTTATGGTCTTCAATTCCATCCGATATCAGAGACTCATATCTCACCTGTAACTCAACTCAAATCTCACTATATGGAGCATGATGATTAATTTGTATTGATGCCTTTTTGTATTTTTTCCCAATATGATTTGTATGTGTGTGGTCTGCTGAGTTGGGAGCGCTGCGCCTTATGGTGACAGTGCTCTTTTGTGCTTTCAGTGTTCCCCGGCAGCTCAGTAGACCCAATTTGTTGTTATGTCTCAATTTTGTTGTTATTTGCCAGATGAATAAAATTTAAAAAAAATAAAAATTTCATCAAATGACATTCATGAATATTACTTTGAAAATGTTACATTATATATGTTTTCAAGTTGAGGATAGACAGGGTCAGAAATTTGCAACCAAGTGCGAGAATCCATTTGGATTCTCCCAGTGGAATTGTGCAAGAATCGATGGATTCTCGCCATATAACTTTGTATGATAAATTGAAATATTTACGAGAATCCATTTAGATTCTTGCAATTTTGTTGACGAGAATCTTTGCGAGAACTGATTCTTGGATTCTCGCCGAATTTCTGACCATGATAGACAAGCTAAAAATAAACATAATTTGAAAGATCTGGGTGTGAGCTACTGTACCTTTTGTCACCAGTTTTTCCACTTTGAAGTACGAAGTAAAGTAAGGTATTTTGCGTATTAAAGCACACAGCGCGTCTTGTATTAAGACGCTCATGCATTTGCGTGCGGCTAGCAGCATGTTAATTCCTTTTGACATTACATGCGCCAAAACTGCGTACTTTACTTCATACTTCAAAGTGGACAGACTGTATCAGATTGAAATATGGAAGAAATGCATTGTGGGAAGTGTAAGGTATATCTTCTCTGATTTAGAGTAAGACATAGCATATATTACTGAGATAGCCGGATAGTATACCCAAATTTTACTATTGACAATGATGTGAACAATTTTAAAACAAATAATGGGTAACATTTTTTCAGTATTCTTTACACCCAAATGTGTCAGAGGCAGAACCCATTATCAAAGTGTTTTACTGCTCTGACATAATGTACGCGATTTTGTTTATTGCATTATAGTACAATTGTTATACTTATCACTTTTTTGCCCAAACATGTATGTCAGCTTCAACGTCATTATACAATGATGATAAATAGTATTACAACATTACATCCGAAATCCTCCAGAGAAAACAATCATACTTTTCCCACTACCATGACTAGACTACACACTCATTGCTGTTTGTTCACGTCGGTGGTGGCGTAGCCAAGATTTTGGAACAAGGGGGGAGCACAAATTTACTGTTGTGCTGACAAATATTTTTTGGACAGGAAAGTTGTGAATTGTTGGCCCCAATTTGTTTTGCCCACTACACTCAAGAATCTAAAAGGAGGGGGGGGGGGAGCAAATTCCACACATTATACAACATTTTGTCACTGAAAAGTGGACCTTTTTGACAAGCGGTACAATGTACTTCACCTCTTCCATACACACCCCCTCCATACACACTCCCTACACACACACCCCTACATGTTTTCACCGACAACTGTGCACCCGTATTGTGTGTGGTTGTACACAGTGAAACCGTGGACCCACACACACAGACATATCATAATCCAAACTTGGACTTCAGTGATATTTCACCGCTAACCGTGGACCTGGTGGTTACACCTATGATAGCGGACCCGGCTTATGCTGTATTATACTATAGCACCTCTGCCACTGTTTTACGACTGTGGACGTCCACGGTTCACAGTGTATGATTTTCACTACATAAGTGTGGACTCAAATTCCATGTTTGTAGGTGAAAACAAATGCACACCCCCACCCAACCCCACACACACAATGGCTACAAATGCTGCAGCTTTAGTATTTTAGAAGTGGAATAATTCAAAACACCTGTTTCTCGAGGTAAAGAACAGTATCTGATATGGTCTTGACTATATTATGCCTACAAACATTTTGTATACTGCATTATATGCCCGGGGGTCACTCCCATTGTGGCCCGCTGTACACCATCCACGATAATCAACTTTTGAAAAGCACCCTAAACAAGGATTTAACTCTTGGCCAAAACGATACCCTAAACAGATAATACACGCCTGTTTTCACACCCTAAACAGGGATTTTATTCCTTGCATCAAATTTCATACCCTAAATTTCATTTCTGCATATTAGCAACTGCAATTTTGCTACTCTTTTTTTCAATGTTTCATGTTTTTGACACCCTAAACACGATACGTGTGTATAGTGCCTACCTACGAAAAACTACCCTTTTTACATGTTTTTATTATCGCGGATGATGTACAGGCCACAATGTGAGTGACCCCCCCCCCGGATTATATGGGACAGCATAATTGTGAAGAGGGCCACACTATTCAAACCAAATTGTAAAACAAACAAAAAACGAACCTCTTACCTTACAAGCTAATGCTGCTAATCCCTTAATCGTAACTAATCTAACAGCCAATGCTTGACACTAATAATCCTGATCCCAACATAACATAGACTGCATTGTACATGTATCACTGTGCATGCTTGTTATATACACAAACAGTACCAAACATTGCCAGTTGGACAGACAAAATCCTAGTCGAATATAGAGCACATAAAAGATCAAAACCAAAAATGAATCTATTTGCAAACTTCCGTAACTGTAACACAAAATAACTAGCGCAGCTAAACACTCTACAAAGTTAATCCTGGTTCTAGCACATTGTACCTTTCCCCATACAAACTGCTTCAACAATGGCACATGGCCAGTAATACTGCCTGACTGACTGACGCACACTGCACAAGCTTACAGCCCCACTGCAGAAAAAACTTAATCAGTCCCCAACGTTCGCTTACGCTGATTTTCCCATTGGGTCCAATTCCTCCAACCAACCGCATACACCTCATAACTGACAAACCAAACTTGTCTCAATCATCCCTCAAATTAATAACAACATCAAACTGATCATAATCTCCTCTACCACAAGTGCAGCCTGATATTAGATCACTGCGAGTCAAAACAACCTCATACCTCAAGGCATAGTTTGGTACAGTGAATGCTACAGACATGTGAACTTGGGCTGTTATGTATGAATCTTAATACCCAATGAAAAATGTTGTCCAATTTGAGCCTATAGTAAAGAACTGCTTTATTGTTTGTAATCAAGCAGGGTTGCACAGAAAGTGGTTATTCAGGTATAGCACAACATAATTTCAAGTCAAAGGAAAAAGTATCCAAATCAATCATTTTGTTCCGTTACTTAGTGGTAGCTACTAAATAGGGCCTTTGACCATAACACAGCAATCAATAAACACGCTATACCCCAAGCAGTATTCAAACCCAGTGACCACCCCCAAAAAAGGGGTTTTAGTGGTTCTCGAGGTAGTGTATGTTTAAAAGGCCCTATAGCAGGGCTACTTAGAAGAAGCTCACTTTCGTACCATGATGTCAATTGCGTGAGCGAAACAAGGTGTCATGAAGCAGCCAGCGATCTTTATGGCTGTTTTATTGGGGTATCTCACAGCGTATCAGATGGCACTAAACAAGCACTACATTTTTACTGAAACCACTGAAGAAACTCAAAAACCAGGAACTATCTTTTGGAATTTGCAGGAGAGCATTAAACAGCTCTTCTGGAGCCTTCAAGGAGAGCTATTTAGAGCATTCACAATAGAATGCAAGGAGAGAATGGTAAACTAAGGAGAGCTAAAAATCACTCTCCTATATCAGATTTAAGGAGAACAGTAGAGAGCGATTGCTCTTGCTCTTCTCTAAAGGCAGTCCATGAAAAACCAACCACTTGGATATGGAAAGGACCGGTTGATAGTGAAGATGGCGAGATGACTTAACAGTATAATATATAGAGGCACCACTGGTGAAGTGAGGTTGATAGCATCCACAGGATCTGTTACTTTTACTTTTGACATCGAGTAGTTAAAGGGGCATTTCGTGATCCACAGCCTCATCCCCCACTTTTCTCAAAAAAAGTTGAGATTTTTATATCACTGGAAACCTCTGGCTACATAATGTTTATGTACAAAATATTTCTTGCAGATTAATTCGTTTTGCAAAGATATCATGAAATTTGAATTTCGTTCTGGTGCACCAGAACGAAATTACAACGCATTGTCTATGGAGGCATGGAGCAGTGTAATACACATAAGCATGCATACCTCGAAAACGCAAAATCGGAATCGACTGAAATTTTGGAAATAAGCTTTTTTACGTGGATATGTACTGAAAAATGTCATAAAAAGAGAATGCTAGGATCACGAAATACTCCTTTAACGTCATAAAAACTCCCGTTATTATAAAATGAACCAAACTTACAACTTCATGTATTCTGTTGCGCATACTCCTAGCGCATACAACGCAATACATACGCACACATCTACAAGCGTGTTGCGCGTTATCAACACTCATGATGATGTGGGGTCGTCTACGCCCTTATAGACAGCACCCGAAATCATGCGATTGTCCAATCAGATTAAGTGTCTACGAACTAGACCACTCCCACTGACTAAGAAAGGGGGAATCCTCATTTCACAGCCACAGTTAGTATAGAGAGCATTGTGATCAGTGTCTGCAGTCATGGTCAATGAACTTTGCAGTTAGTATGAGAGTGTATACAGTTGGGTCAAGTTCACACAGTCCACTGAACTTTATAAGTAGTATGAAAGCACTGCTGGGCTGGTGACGACAGTCAAAGTCATGGAACTTTGTAGTTATTATGAGAGCATTGTGTTCAAAGCCTGCAATCACAGTTATTGAACTTTGCCGTTATTAATGAGGTCATGAATGGTTCTAGTATAGTGCCTGCGATCAGCTGGTTTGGTTGTACAGATCGAGTGAGTGTGTTTCCTGTAGGTATAGTCTCTTGATCAAAGACACACTTGGTGAGCTAGTCATCCTTTCCAACTCCAGACATTCAACACAGGTTTGACAACTAGTCCATGTATGCATAGATTCTCCACACAGGGATTACCAACACTAAACTACGATTGTTTCACATGAATACAAAGTCTATAGTCTTTTCAAACCTGCAATCATATCAATATTGTATAAAAGTGCGACCACTCCTCTCTCGTCCGTGAGCAGGTCTTCGCAATCCAATGGAATTTTGGGCTCTGAGTCTGAACCTCTGTGCATGACCAGGGCTTAGCAAATTCAGGTTTTAAAATAATATATATTTCATGGATTTGGCATTATCTGTACTTTCTGGAATTATTAAATTTCATGGATTTGGCATTATCTGAACTTTCTGGAATTATTAAATATCCAGTTGGTCCTCCTTGTATTGAGGATCTATGATGTAAACATGTCACATGTATGTGAATGCCTGACTCATACTTGAATGGGGTAAAGTTATAAACAAAATATAAAGCAAACAGACTGAAAATGACAAAAGTCATTATGAGAAATGAAATGCAGTTATGCGAGTCTTGTTTTTGACTTGAGTTTCCATATGAATTTGTAAACCATGACACATTATGTATGTATGTACATCCATTCAGCACAGGCATTGAAGAACGGAATTTTGAAAACAATGACTTCTGCGGAATGTTTTTTTCTGCTTTGTCGATATGAATATTCAGTATTTGTATTGTCCAAATCAGAAGATGCACATGTACAATGTAGGCCTACATTCTATGATAACTATGTGTAGTATGTAGAAGCCTTGTAGGTGTAGGAATGACTATGAAAAATGATCACCATTAGTCCTAAACTACACTTTAGTCAAATGCTGCAAACCTTTGACGAGCGCGACTACCGTGATGATGCAAATTCGGCGCTAACAACGCGTACGACGCACAGTTCATTCATAAATTTCCACTCAGCAACAACATATCGCCTTAGCAGCCAATCAGAGGCAAGTGCGTGCAACGCAGTAAATACGCGATGTATCCTTACAATACGCGCTTGTCAAAGGTTTACTGTATTTTAGTATATAAACTCAATATTCACATAAAAGGTAAATTAATTTCTTTTCACTTTTTAATTATCCCTGTTAATTACAGGTCTCCTTTGAGAAATTGATGTGGATAACTAGCACTCTTCTTTGTCTTACTTGGTCTCGGGGATAACAAGGGTGGCAGAACACAAGCTTGGAACAAGATTATGATTTATAGGGCCACAAATACAATTTTAATGTTTGTTCGGCTTATAATTGGCAACAAAAATGAAACTCATAACATTGTGTATTGGCATGCATGCATTTGGGCACAGCACCCACGCTAGTTTTGCACTCCTTTTCATAATGTAGGTTATATAACAAGCTCAGTTCACTGAATACAACACTTCTCAAACAGTGCGAACCATACCGGACCAGCAACTGCTTTCAGCCGAGTGAATTTTCAGAGGGTGTCAGCCTCAGGGTACCGAGTCAGTGATGTTGGAAGATTAAAGTTGCAAAGAAATGTTTTAACAAATGAAGCTGATCAAAATTGACGAGACCTGTGCAAAAATTTGATAGGGATTTAACCATTATACTTTGGAAAGACCCTCACAGCTATTCCTGACTTGACACGCCTGGCTGGTATTCTTCTGTGGCTCATTAAGTCCAAGGGTAAAGGGTAGGACATAAGCCTACATTTTAAGGGGGTTTGGTATGTTTGCACTTATAAGAACATAGCACATTTAAGAAGTTGCAGAATAAAGGTCAGTGTGAGAAAGGTCTGTGCATTTGACATTTTACTTGTTAGACTATGGTAAATTCTATGAATTGTTAAAAATTAATTTTGAATTTTGAATCAGTGCCTTCCGATGACCTTTCCTAAGGCTGGGAGTTGTTAAAAGACAATACCTTTGTGTAATAGGTATGTGGTAAGAATATTGTGTCTAGATGCAGGCCTAGTCAACATTAGGCAATTGGACTTAATGGGCTTAGAAATTTCAGACAAATCTGTCAGAAACGTATTGCTCACTGTCTGCCATCTTTAGCCTCCCAAACTTTAAAAGCAAAGTTACCAAGAATGCGATCTGGTAGCCCAATTGGGTGCCTTTTAAAGAACTTCCCAGCAACTTTTAACCATTTCCTGTGCCATACTAACTGTATAGTTAGACAAAAATTGGGTGACTTTTCGACATTGTCTGCAGTGATTTTCGGTTGTTTTCTGTCTAACAGAAACCAACTGTTGGAGAAACTTTTGAGGAGAGCGAGAGCAATCGCTATCTACTGCTCTCCTTAAATCTGATATAGGAGAGTGATTTTTAGCTCTTCTTAGTTGATTATTCTCTCCTTACATTCTATTGTAAATGCTCTGAACAGCTCTCCTTGAAGGCTCCAGAAGAGCTATTTAACGCTCTCCTGTAAATTCCAAAAGACAGTCCCTGGAGAAATATTGGGCGACTTCCAATGATTTGGCCAGCAATTTGGGCTGAAAATTGTTCAGCAATCCTGCTTGTGAAAAAGTGCAAGAGTGAAATGTTTGTAAATGATACAGGTACACCTGTCTCAATGATAACCAACAACAAATTCATGTCCCATCTGTACATGATGATCATGCACAATGACTGAGAAACGCTGGTTAACCTTATGAACGAAGAAAACATTTTGAACTTCTTGTCTTGAACTCAGAAACCACTAAACCAGCCAGCAAATTCTCCATTATGTCTTACTTTATTTTACCCTGACTTTAATAGTGACGCAGGCCTATGCATACTTCACTGGTCGCAGTATCAAATCCAGTGCAGAAACCTAATCCTGCAGAGTATTATAAACATGCGTATGGGTGATTCTTCTGCAGTGTGCGGGCTAGATGTCGCACCAAATCAAGGTGAAACAACATCCCCTTCCCTGCACTCTTGTGTATCCACAACATCTGGAGTGCAGGGACCAGGAACAACATGCAGCTGCAGACTAAAAATGAGTGAAATTTTAGCGTACACTGCGTGATGTAACGCCAGCGCAAGTGCGTCTCTGCATGCTTAACACAGAAGTGAATGCAACTATGCCAACGCACTCGTGATTGGTTAGTATTGTATCCAAGGTCGTGCATTCGCATTGTAGTTTGAAATACACGAAATATGATCGCAGTTGGATCGAATCCGGGGGCACTTCAATATGAAATGGATATAGGTGTAGGGCTGGCACTTTCGCACTAAGGGGCATTCGGTGAGAGCAAAATGTAAAAAATATGGGGTCATTGGGTGAGAGCATGATATTTGGCATTCGGTGAGAGCAAAATGTAAAAAATATGGAGTCATTGGGTGAGAACATGACCTTTTTTTAAATGGAATCTTTGGGTGAGAAGCCGAAAAAGCGTCGCAAAAACCTCGAAAATCGATTTTCTAGTCCTAAATGGCTTCAAATTTCATTGTTTTTTCAAAATAAGTAACAAAATCAGTGATAAATGAAAGTTGCTGAAAAAATAGAACTTGTAAGGGTCTTTGGGTGACAGATCAAATGAAAAAATAGGGGGTCTTCGGGTGACAGAGCATGCGTTCGTAAAAAACTATGGGGTCTTTGGGTGACAGTGATGCTGAAAAAGGGGTCTTAACAGCCCTACATACGCGTCACCTACAAAGTTGGAGTGCCCCCCGGGATCGAATACAGCTGTTGAAAGCTGTGTTGATTCAATTAAAATTCTTAGTACAGGTACTTATACATGTAGGTTTATACCCCCCAGCACACACCCACCCTCAATGGTTAATACTTCCCAATTTAAAGTGGCTCAATTTAATTATGAGGTATTGGTTGACAGGAAATGTCCCTTAAGTTCATGTATCCTGATTGTGCACCTTTTCAAATTAAACAAATGATTTGAACAGCCATCAACTGATGAATGTCCAACAAATAAACCCTGTTTAAACAAGGGGCTAAACCAGATTTTACAATTACTGCATTAAAATATTTTCAAGGGTGAGAATATCGTGAGGGCATTTAATGTGCCTCTGGAATAACACAAAGTGGATAGGTAAGGTAAGCCTGGGGGGTCACTCCCATTGTGGCCTGTACACCATCCACGATAATCAACTTTTGAATAGCACACTTAACAAGGATTTAACCCTTGGCTAAAACAATACCCTAAACAGGTGTTTTCACACCCTAAACAGGGATTTTATTCCTTGCATCAAATTTCATACCCTAAATTTCATTTCAGCGTATTAGCAATTGCATTTTTGCTACCCTTTTTTTTTTATTTTTTCATGTTTTTGACACCCTAAACGTGTTACGTGCGTATCGGGCTTACCCACGAAAAACTACCCTATTTACACGTTTTCATTATCGCGGATGGTGTACAGGCCACAATGGGAGTGACACCCCCGGGAAGGTAAGGCACACCAAACTTAAGTTTTAATCAGGACTCAAAAATATACACCAACACTCCACAGTACTCCTTCAAACATATGTGGCTGACAGTGAAAATTATAAATTTAATTGTCAGTTGAAAGGAAATGTCCGTTAAAGTTCGTATCCATTGCACACCCTTGTCAGCTTTTGCCAGGGTGTTACAGATAGCCACCCACCTAAAGACAGCCAACAGTTACCTCCTTAATCGACAGTGGCTGAACTGCTTGTAGTAATTGCATTAGCCAAAAGGAAACTGAGAGGTTTACCTCTCATATCCATTTTGTACACCTAAGACGGCGTCTCTCAGAGACCCTACCACGCCTATCCAGGTACAGGTATCCCCCATCAATAAAGGGGGAAATCCACCCGCTCAGACCTAGAGAATATTTATAGTTAGTTGTAATCCTTCATGGTCATGGGCTGGTATTGATATCAATGTTCAAAAGATGTAGATTTTGCATCAGTTGTAGAAAAAAAAATTGAAGACAAAATGATCTGGCTATTAAAAGTCAAATACTTCATTTCTGTTAACTTGAAGTGCAGTGAAAATTCTCATCGCGCAGTGGACATTTCGGTCCGTGCTGGAGTTGGATTTTGTTCAACTTCATAACATCGCGCTGCAATATCGCAGCCGTTCACGCTTGATTGTGATTGGCTGCCGGAAAATCAAAAACCATCAAAGGAGATGCAGACCCAACATCCTTTGAAAACATCGCAGCATTGCGCGATGTACATTTTAGTTTCATCTCGCGATGCTGTAATGTTTTATAAGCATTGCAGCATCGCATCGCTCCTATGTGGAGTCAGAATTGGACTTAAGAATACCAAAACCAAAGCTCCACTCAAGTCACTGACCCCAGACTTTCTGCTGGATCAAACTTTGTACCTGTGGTCAAGTTTCTTCAGCTAATAAATAGGCGGAAATTATTCAGTTACACTTGTGCAAATCCATATAACCGTTCACTAGTCATGCATTACGCAACACGATTCTATATCAATACGCGATATGTTATTTTTTTCTCCTATTAAAAAAAAAATAAGCTGAACAAACTTTACATGGTTTCTTGATCTCAATGTATCACCATAAAACCACACAACTTGTACGACATGGTGCAACACCAGACTCTGTAATTCACAGATTGTGTTCATGGAAATTGGTGTGGAAATGTGCTCATAGTTTTGATACTCTGCAAAACCATCAAGTGCTGTTCAATTACGGATTGTTCATGTACTGTAAAAGTTGGAAAATTTTCACCCGATTCATTTTTTACGCATGCATATCTCAATTTTGTGAACTGTTAAATTTTGTTTTTAAATTTCTACTTTTATAGTATTTGAGATGATTCAAACTCAAGTACAGATGAAACGAAAGCAAATATTATAATTGCATTGTAATGTTGATCAGTTTGTTTGCAAAATTCTATTTCCAAACAAGAAATTGTCCAATGAGTTGCCTTCTTATCTATTTTTTTAAAGTTTACAGGATTCTCTTAGTCTTACCTGATTTTGGGGGTTGTTTTGGTATTTTTTTGCTCAGATATCATTTTCATAAGAGCTGTTCTGCTTTATACATTTTTGTACAGGGTGTCCCTGAAAGAAATGTATCTTCGGGCGGAAGGGGGGGGGGGTAGGGGTAAAATGCATAAACCAAACATAAAATATGGTTGAAGAATATATATCAGCTATCAAGTACACATTTGAATTTTGACAATTGCCCGCTCCGTTTTTGAAATGAAAAATTTTACGAAACTAATAATTTTCAGTCCGTTCCACGGAGTCAAATATCTATCAATGACAATAGACGCGTAGTGATTAGCATTCCGAATACAGATCATCAATTTATATCCATGGAAAGGTTTGAATATTTTCCGTAAAATTCTTTGTATTTTTTGTATATTTCACGAACGGTGTGGTCAATAATTGTCAAAAAAGTATGTGATAGCAGAATTCCTCAGCCTCATCAGCTATTTAGTTATGTTTAGTTGTGGCGTTAAAATACCCCCCGGCGATACAGTTCTTTCAGGGACACCCTGAAACTAAAAATGTTCAGTACCGTAGACATCATTGAATAATAACACTTATTTAAAACCCTAACAGGACTGTGTACTAGGTACAAAATACTACTTGATATGCGCTGTTCATGCGTGCATCCCACGTGGTGTGATGATGCAATCGCCCTAAGCGATATATAGGCACGGTTTCGCTGACCAGCGAAGCCCAAGACCTGTGGCAAAGTGTCGCCAACCCAGTGATTGGCATGCGAGGGGTCTCGGGTTCGAATCCCACCAGAGCAAACAACTTCTTTCATTGTTTTCTCTCTTTATTCCTTCCTTCTTTCCCTTCCCGTCGACCAAAAAGCCCTTAGGCGGTGTTTTGTATTGTACATTGTATCTTCCTGCAAAAATGAGTGCTCAGTTTTTGAGAAAAGCGCCAAATTTGCCTTTTTTTTCAATTTTGACCAAAATTTCGAATATTTTTTATAAGGTATAATTTTTAAAGATACAATACAAAACAATGTCTAAAATTTCCCACTGAGTGATCCTGCGTGCCCCCTTAAAAATATTATTATTATCCTTATTAGAAATTCTTTACACTTTGATCAGCTCGTAATCGGCGGGCCTTATAACATTGCGGATTAACATCAAAATATTCTATTTTGAGAATTGTCTTGTGACATCTCGCCAGAAGCATCACAAATTATTTTAATTGAATTCCTACAATGTATACTTTGCCTACTTTCTTTTTAACACACAAAATATAGGCCAGACAGGTCAACTAATAGCACTCTTTCGGCATAGTGGTAAAAGCCTAACATTTCCCGCCTATTAAGAGCTGATCAAACTATAGTGTATCTACTGTAATTTGCTAATTTATACAGGAAATATAAAGTAACAGACACCTTAAAAACACTCACTATATTATGGCCAGATTCTTTTAGATATTGCTGCATCATCAGGCCAATATGTTTGTTTTTTAAAAAGACACACTATAGAAATTTTGCAGCATATCCAATAGCAAACACAGGAACCTACATTGGCAGACTAACATATTGTACAGGTGTAATGAACCACACCCAAACCTGATGATAAGCTATATAGCTAGCTAGTAGACTCAACCCAAGGGTTGATGTACGCACTCAGTCATTGAAGAAAAAGGGATCTGCAAAAAAGAGTAACGTTAAAACCTAGGGGGGGGGGTGGAAATAAGGGTACAGGGATGTGCGGCAGATTCAGGGTGCATTTTCAGCAGCCATTTGGTTCAGACTTTGGTGCATTTTCAGCCAATGTTGTGGTTTATTGGTGACCCTAAATTTCATGATAATTTAGTTTTTTAAGAAAAAGTGGGTGTTTTTTCAAATAATTTATAATTTTCAAAAAATTGCAAAATGGTCACATTTCGGGTCTGTTTTTCAGCATATCTGGTTTAAGGTTGGTTAGTTTTTTTGGGAGTCGCAGCCACAAATCCTCGCCCAAACCAAAGTTTAGACCCCCCCCAGGTTAAAACCTGCTGATCATGATGAGTGATACGTACCAGGGACTGCCTTTTGAGGAGAGCGAGAACAATCACTATCTACTGCTCTCCTTAAATCTGATATGGGAGAGTGGTTTTTAGCTCTCGTAATTAGCTGACCATTCTCTCCTTTGTAAATGCTCTAAAAAGCTCTCCTTGAAGGCTCCAGAAGAGCTATTTAATGCTCTCCTGCAAATTGCAAAAGACAGTCTCTGACATACATAATATGAAATACGTTGCACACAATAATCACCTGCATCAAATTGAACGCAAATTATTTTTGACTTGTCACATCTCTAGATTTTGTTCTCTGTTGTTGACATCTGCACAGAACAAAAGTGTTTCCATGGCAACTGATTCATGACCATGACATTATGTATTCAAGCACAAGCAGTCTTGGATGTATTAAGAAAAAATAGAAACTGCTCACTTTTTTTACCAAGTTTCTATTTATTCATATTCTAAAAATACCAAAAATCGGCAATCATCATGATTATCATCAATCATCATTATCATCATCATTGTCATCAGCTCATTTAATAATAATCAACATAATTTTCATTATCAATATCATCTGTCTTAAATATCACCATCATCATCATCATCATCATCATTATCATGATTATCATCATCATCATCATCATCATCATCATTATCATTGACATCATCCTCATTCTTACGATTATCATCATCATTCTCATCTTCATCATATCCTCATTGTCATTATATCGGCATGTAAATTTTTTACCCCAGACAAATTTTAAAATTATGCAAGCTCACAAGTCTATCATCCTGTTGCTAATGAAGTGCTATCAATAATAATTGCTTTATCAGTGTCCAAAAACTGTCCTTTTTATGGTAATCTATCTACATGTACTTGTATAAAACACAAATTGGGTAATTATTAATCACCTCATTAAAACAAATTAATGACACAAGATTTCCAATCCCATTCAAAAGCCAGTGTTAATGATCAAAATGTAGAGACCTGCTGATGGGAAATCCAAAATAAATAATAAATAATTTGCATGCTTAAGGCCATCTTAATTAAATTAATAGTCGGTCTCAAACTATGGGATGAGCTTTTTAACAAGATTACGCCGGGGAATACGCACACAAGTCACACTCTGTTCAATTATGACTTATGCTATTTTTACATCTGATGATGTCAGAAATGAAATTTTTGTGCACGGTGGATTTTGTAAAGAAAAAAAACCAGACAATAAAATTAAATTTACTCAATACAACAGGAATAACGCCAAAAATTTACCATTGCTCTGAGACAAACTATTAAATTAAGATGGCCTAGTAAGACCAATATTATTTGCAGACATCACACAACATGGGTTCGTTTAGCTTCTCAACTAGCCTGTACTATTACTAATCACATACAAATCAATCTTGGATTGAAGCAAGTCCACAATTTCAAAGCGATTTTACACTTTCGAGGACTATTAAATCAATCAATGAGACTTACCAAAAAGTCATTGGAAGTGATAATTTATGAAATCAGTAATTAGAAACTTTGTATTTTATTGTTTCAAACACAATAGAAGCTAACAAGAACGTTTTAATAAATGACACAATCCATTGAAAGATTTCCACCAAAATAAAACTTTACACAAGTTAAAAGTACATACAGGTACTATGTCTGTTTAAAAACATTTCTTGTTTGTTTGATTCAGAAAATGTTCTGATTAGACCACAAAGTTATCATTGAACAACTTCTTGTTAGACTGGGATTTGTAAGGGGAAATAGATTAGGCCCACTTCATTTCCCAATATTATGTGGGAACACTTTGAAGGAAATATAGAGGCTTAGGCTATTACACTTAAAATTATTATAAACCATGGGTTGGACCGTCATCTGCAATGAGACAGCCAGCTGAACCTGAGAAGATAAGTAGTCCCTTTTCTGATTTTCTTGTTTTGTGTGTGGGATGGTCTATCTGTACCCTTCTATCCCCTTCCTTCTATTCATGCTACATTTCTCTGTCTTATCTCTCCCATTTCCCATTCACTCTCCTGTTGTTTTGTCCATTTCCTACTCAGTAGCTTTCTCCCTCATCTCTGATCTCTCTCAATTTCTCTCTCTCTTCTTTCTCACTCACTGTTGTTTTGTTCCTTTTCTACACATACTTTAACCGCTCCAGGGTCAGAAATTCGGCAAGAATCCGAGATTCTCACAAAGATTCTCGTCAACAAATATTGCAAGAATCTAAATGGATTCTCATAAATATTTCAGTCATACAAAATTATATGGCAAAGTATCCATGGATTTGTGCAAAATTCCACTGGGAGAATCCAAAAGGTTTCTCGCAGTTCTCTCCTCCCTCTCCCCTTTCTTCACTCACCACCTTCCTCACTCACTCTCCTTTTGCCATCATCCCTCTCCTACCTGCATCTCTTCCTCTCCCCCCCCCCCATCTCCCTCCCGTCTCACTCACTCCCTCTCTGATATGTTGCCCTATTTCCATTTTATTTTCAGTCTGTCTCTCTAGCATGTTCTTCCCATCTTCCTTATTCTCTCATTTTTCCATGTTATACAAATGTACTTGAGACGAAAATAGGTATTTTCGTCTCAAGTTATACATGCTATCCATTTAAGCAAAGTTGGGTGAGGGATTTTTTTTTTCAAAATGAGAGTCCATGCCTGCCCCTGAGAATCAAACGGTGACACCCCTAAAGCCACATAAAACCAGAAAGGGGGGGGGTCAATTTCACCAAAAGTTGCAAAATCTTACAATAAAAGTCCCATGGAGATGAGATGAAGTAATTACGACACATCGCAACATTCACTGTCTGTGAAATTCACAAAAGTACACACAAACCAAAGTACACCAGTACGGGCGTCATACCTAAAAAGAGAATTTCAAGGACATTTAAGGCATTTTAGAGGTGAAATTCTGTGTCTAGCATGGCAGTGAAACTGGGTGTGTCCCACTCCTAAGAATTTAATGGATGTTGTCAGAGGAGGAAGAAATACTTGTTGACAGCAATCCCCACTTACAGATCTACACACAGATTATGGCCAAATGTTTCCAGGGTAACATAGTCAAATCTATAATAGCTGCCTTTTGTGATCATTGCCCGAAACACAGTGTTTCTCTGCAAACATATTGTCCAAAATGCCTAAAAAGCCCTTCTTCACTTTCCTCTTTTCAGTTACCGATGTACATGCATACATACATTTCACCAATATTTTAACCCTTCATAACACAGCTACATGTACACCGAGAATCTGAGGTTTTGCACCGGGGGGTTCTTGAAAAATTTTGTATGGGGTGTGCCACGCAGACTTTCGGATGCTGACTTTCTCTATACCTACTTTTTGCTGTTTTTGCTACCCATCAGTATACCAATTTTCAACAAAAAGCACCCAAAAAGCACCCAAATTTGCCATAATTGGGTGCTTTAAGGGCACTTTTTCCAAAATGCGCTGAAAAGGTACCCCAAAACCGTGGCACATCCCCGTATACCTTCAACCAGGAAGAACCCCCCCCCCCCGGGTTTTGCATCTGTTGGTGAAATTGGCCCCCTGATTTCTTTTGTGTGGCATAATATTTTGGGTTTTATTTGTCTTTGTTTTGAATGGAAGGTCAAAGTACCGGTACTATATACTTCATGGGCAAAAACCGGAAACTTAAACCTGAGACCACTTGACATATGATGTCATTGCCCAGCAGTATGTGCGCAAATCATAGCACTTTCCATTGTTCTTTGCCCTGCAGTATGCGTACACATGGTAGTTTGCTCAGGACATGTGTATTTTAATTTCATATAGTACAAGAAAGCCATTGAACAGTGTAGCGGTTCATTCAAGCATATCAATAGACCAGTACCTCACCTTTGTTGATAAACAATGATGTCATGTGGTCTATATTAGCCAAAATAGTTGTTAGTTTTCTTTCAGAATACATGTACAACACAGCAGCAACAGTACACCTACATCTTTTTAGTTCATACAGGGCTATTGAAAGGCAGACGGACGATATAGTACGTGCAACCCTGGGATAGTGTCAAGTCTGCAATGTAATAGTAGGAAGAATTAGCAACATGAAAGTTTACTGTTTCACTGGACTTAGGTAAGTAACCTGTTTTACAGCGTATATAACAGATAATACGGTGGGAAAAAAGAACTTGATCAAAATGGAACACACATGTACACCCCCATCTTGTACCGTGTATCGATTGGGGACACTTGCCTAAAACATACAAACGGACACAGGAACACAAATCCCCCCCCCTATTGGGAACATAAAGTGACGAGAACACACAAAATTTGTCATTGACGAACCGTAAGGTCTAGATGGGAAGACGAACTAGAAGAGAAAAAATAATGGTTTTAGCACTAAATCATTGCGTAAAAATTAATGGTCTTTGAAAATGTATCATTGCTTTCACTTCTCACTTCATTGATTGTTATTGATGCAGTAACAAATTTAGGCAACCAGATTTATGTGTGTATAGAGCTATGTGTTGTACCTTTGAAATTCAGTCTATTTATTATTGATTATTATTGGTCATTGGTCCTTTTTAAATAGACCCATGCATTTTTCTCATAACTCCAACATTTTAAAACAGGCCTTGATATCAAATAAATAAACCCTACACAAATCAATTGAAAATTGCCTTAAAACTTCTACCCGATTTGACAATAAAAAAACATTTTGAATTTTTTTTTAGGCCGGCCACTTAAACAAACTCAGAGTGTCCCTTGAGTGTTTATTATAAGGCCAAAAAAAATTATTGTGTTGCCCTCAACCCGCCCGACCCTAAATCCTGAAAAATCAAGGTCTGCATTTTTTTTGCAGATTTGTTCAAAAAAGTCAATGCTTTTCACTTAAAATTAATTAGAGAATAAGCGATAGGAATTTTTATTTTGCCTATCCTCTCGTGTGATAGGCGACAGGCAGGTCCAATATTTTGAGTAGTGGATGCGGCGCAGCGGTATCCACTACGATAAAAATATTGGACCTGCCTGTCGCCTATCATAGGTAGAGGATAGGCAAAATAAAAATTCCTATCGCTTATTCTCATTCTTAGTCAGTTAAATATTATTTTAATAACTGTAAACAATTTTTTTAAGCAAAAACTAAGTTACCGTCATAAAAACTCCCCTCATTATAAAATGAACGAAACTTGTTTACAACTTCACATATTCTGTTGCGCGTATTGCTAGCACGATCGCGTATTCCCCACTAGTCTACGCATCCAGCGCAATACATACGCGCACCTCTACATGCGTGTTACGCATTATCAAGACGCATGATGACGTGGGGTCGCTCTACGGCCTGATAGACGGCACCCGATATCATGCGATTGTCCAATCAGAAATGTGTGTACAAACTAGACCACTCCCACTGACTAAGAATATTTTATTGAAAGACTAGTCTTTAATTGATGTCTAACAGTAACAGGTATCCAGAAGTCAAAATTGACAAATGTTTCCTAATTGAAGAAGCATTATTTAATATTTGAGGGGATTTTTAAACAACTGAAGGTTTGAAGAAAAAAAAGAAATCTGACCGTCCGTCCAAACTTTCCCATTTTGCCACTTGAGGGCAACACAACAATGTTTTTTTTTGGCCTAATTGAAATACACACACTATTTATAATAACTAAAAGCAAAACCAATTTGAATTTTCAAATGTAGATTATGAAAATATATGTTGAAAATTTCAATCCAGTTTGTTCATGGATTGCTCTGCAAAGCCTGCATGAATTGAGCACCAGATGCTCTGTGGGAGTTGATTATATTGATTATTGGCTTACAATTATCAATCAAAAACACCAATCAATAATACCTGCCTAAAAAGTCACATCAATTAGGCTAATGAAAGTCAATTCCCAGTTTCCTGAACATTACACATTGTTTTGGTGTGTTTTTTCCGAGATTGAGTAATGACTAGTGACTTTTTCATTATTCATCAGGGGTTCAAATTCACAATCAATTGCGGGAACCTGTTTAGGCTTTTGCAAAATAGAGCCTTCAGTTTGCATAAACTGTAGTGCAGGGTGATATTCAAAAATTGTATTCATCTATACAGCTATGGTATCGTAGTTATTCCTGTTACATCATCACTTCTGCTGCGAATACAACGGAGATGCTTAGTACTACACTAGCGAGGTCACATCTATTATTATACCATAATTATGGGATGGTCATGTATAAACATTGAACGTACATAATGCATGGGCCATGGATTCCCGTTTGTGATCATACAATTTAAGTTAACAGCTAAAATGAAGAAAACTTTGCCTTTTTCCCAACATTTCAGAATTATATTTTTGGATTAATGAGATATTAAATCATATTTTTGTTGCAGAGAGGGCAAAGGTAAACATGCGATCTGAGACTTGCAAGCTTTAAATACAAGAACCAATTTTGGTTTGCCTAGAGAGAATCGAACCTTGTCAGGTTCTCCTCGAATTTGAATCCCTGTTCATTATTTTAAAGCCATATATTATAACATTTCTGTAAAAATAAATTAGTATTTATTTTCCATAAAATGTTAGCTTTTACTGTCAGATATATGTGATGTCCACTTTTAATTCTGACCCGAACAAGTGAGGTAAAACAAATTAGAGAATTGGATTACTACTACTAGCACTGGTGCATGTTACTGCAGCGATTGTAATACGGTACAAACCTCTGATATGTATGTGTGTCCCGCGCCATGTACGTATAATTTGTGTTATAAACAGCGCATACGTGTTCGACTGATATTTCCATCTTAATAATAAAGTGACGGTTCCTGGGCATGTGTTTAATCAAAATCTCGGACTTTGACAAAACTACAGCACCTTCGTCTTGATATTTGTAAATTGGCTTTAAGACTGAAGACAGGAAGTCCTGATGAAGTCAGAGCCACATCTGACGAAAGCTTGACCAATTTCACACAGTGACTGGCTGCACCAGTACTTACTGTAGTTTTCACACATTGACCGGTTGAACCGGTAATGTGATATCCGATGGCGCACCCGAACAAAAATCAATGATTCCCAAAAGCTTGATTTTTTATTTAATTTAGGGAAATCAACTCAGAAAGATTCGAGCCAGCCTGTATACCAACTTGGTGTGGGGAACAAGGTTTGTAGACAAAGTTGGTAGACAAAGTTAACAAAAATATTTTTGTTAACTTTGTCTACCATCCCTGTGGTTTTAGATTTTTTCTAGTGCAGTAACAGTGTACAACATTCTGGTTTACATACTGCATTATTTTAGTTTTTATTTTGTCTTTGTTCCCCAACACTAAGTTGGTATACATTGTACCTGGCTTGAATCTTTCTGTTTTTATATTCTAGGTATCCTCTTGTATCACCCTTTGATCCTTGAGTGTGTTTTGTACCTCGTCCATTGGAGACACCATTACCTGCTTTGGAAATGAAGGCAAATTGATATTTTCTGTGCTGAGAAATTTGACTTGAACTGAAAAGCCTTTAAATACAAATTGACAGAGCCGTGAGAAGTGGGTTACAAACTGTGCAATAGATGGAACAACCCCGACCGAGTCAGAATACAAAGACAAAGTTAACAAAAATATTATGATTACACATGTGTGAACTTGAAGCAGCAAGACGGCAACTGTCACTGTAATTGTTGATTGCCGATTTTTTTTTTAATACCAGGCAATGCCAATGATCGATATATGATTAGGCAAAAACAAAAGGTTTGTCTCAAAGCTCGTGCGCGCATTTGTAAATTCGTGAGATTTGGAAAAAAAGAAATGCAGAATTTTTTTTTTTTTTTTAGTTTTTCGGAAAAATTCAGATTTTTTTTTTCTCCAAATACCATGAAAAAAGTCGGGAATTAAAAAAAAAATCACATTTCGCATTTGTTTTCAAACAACTCTTGAGCTTTGAGACAAACCATTATTTTTTTTGGCCTTATGATGTGGCAATGTGATGTCATAGTAAACTTCCAACCCCACGATCCCATCCCACCATGATCCCCCCATCATCCCGGACCCATGACATGTCAAAAAGAAATCTACGCCACTCAAATGACTCATGCACTGGACACAAGGTGGTAAAGGAAGCAGCCGAAGCACATTCTCCCACTGTTCTCGCTGGCACCAAGGCAATTTCTCAAAAGTGAAGAAAACACACACAAACATAGATAAATGATTTTATGAAGGGGCAGGGCTGACCGACGGCAACTTCATTAGAGGGCACGGCAAGTGACTGCCTTGGGTAAAGGACATATTTTGAGGGCATTACGGTCATGTTTTTTAAGTTGGGACCCCAAATATGGTGGTTTTGTGACATGCAAGACAAAATTTCTCACTTTAGAGATGGTGATATTTTTCTAGTGCTACATCACAGTGCAGAGACCTGGTTTTGGTCTTATTTTGTAAGCAATTTAGTAGGCTAAGTAAAAGAATCAGAAGAGAAAACTAAAACAATTCACTAATTAGTAAAGCTCGTTAAGTGGAATTAGGCAGGGGTGGTTGTGGTTGAGGTGGCGGAGCACTAGACAATCCTGTACAATGGTGATTTAGTACACATTTGTCTCAATAAACATTTTTTCGATCAGTCACCAAAACACAGACAGTCATGAATATGTGTGTCAGTCTACTTATTTCATACACTTGCACATGCGAAATTTAATTACGGTTCATATTTCAACAATCACAGTCTTACCACGGACGTATTCAACATGTCCTTATTAAATATGTCCTTAACATTGAGTTTAATGATACATTATACGAAAGACAATGCTGCCGAATTTTGCAGAACTTTACTCCGTACAGTCATGACAGTCACAACAACAAGACCAGATGATTGTGAGAGCTCGAGAGATGCCTGACGAAGATTGAATTGAATCGCATCATCAAATAATAAACACTTTTGACAAACTGATATTTACACAAACGAAATTCTCACCTTCATCTTCAATAATCCATCATTGTTATAAAATGCCGAATAGTGGCAATGTTCAGCAGTTTTGTTTCTTCGTTCATGTGTATTTGTGCACAGATGTTATCCGGCCATAAATAATTGATTGATTCGTGACAAAAAGTCACGAAAGACGCGCAAAGTGGGGATGACTCATCAGACTCTTCTATTTTCTTAAAGGGTATATAGCACAGTTTCAAGAAATTATTATATCTAATTAAACTCAATATTAAAGTTAATGATTAGTTAATTTGACTAAAATAGGTAAAAATTAATTCTAAAAGCCCCTTTTTTTAACTCGTTTTATTTTTTCTTCTTTGTATTAAAATTTTATTTCCCTCGAAATTAAAAAGTCATATTGAACCACCCCACAAGAAGTGTATCGTCTTACTAGTCTTCATCCCAGATCGTGTGGGTCCATATGTAAATCCAAATGGTTTGTGCTGTCTGCTATGACACCCAAGCTGTCTGGATCCAAGACTAAAGGTAAACAAGTTTTATTTTGCAGCATGATGTCAAGTAAATCTGCGAATAGGCGGCGCTATTTCTCACAAACAGGTTGGTCAGTTTTGAACAAAAATAATGTTGAGCAGCTAAACCAGTGTCCCCCAACAAACTCGCAGGGCTGTTATAGACCCCCCTTTTCACGAACGTCATGTTCTGACACCCGATGACCGGCCTTACTTTTTTTTCACCCAAAGACCCTTATTTTTTTTTAATTTGAGCAGTTCATTTAGGGCCCTATCACTGATTTTGTTACTTATTTTGAAAAAAAGAAAAAGAAATTAATTTGGCCATTTAGAACTAGAAATTCGATGTTCGAGATAGCCTATCTGTAGCGCTGTTTCGGCTCTCACCCAATGTTCCCGATTAAAAAAAAAGTCATGTTCTCACCCAACGACCCCATATTTTTAGGCCTACATGCTCTCACCGAAAATGCCAAAAATCATGCTCTCACCCAATGACCCCATATTTTTTATTTTTTTTACATTAAGTGGGAGCTAACCCCCTCCACCCCCGGGCACCGCCATGCCATCATCAGGCAACTGGGGAAAAGCTCAGGCTGACTTGCCCGCGCACCGTGGCGTCGGGCCCCTAGGCCCTATACCTGCCGGGGAAAGGGGGAAATTTCCCCTGATGGCAAAATTGCAGATTTGAACCCGCCCGGGCGGGGAGGGGCGCTCCCCCTCCCGACAGTGCACCGCTCTGACAATAAGCTTTAAAATGATACCCGGTACCATATCAATATAGCATCAATACTTTTGAGGATATGGATAATTTTGTTATGATACCTTGATATTTTGCCAAAAGCCTGGGGCGGGGGCCCAAATCCACCAAACAAAAATGGGGGTCATGTGCGGGTGGTGCGACGCACCCCCATCGAAAAGAAAGTGTACTTTTGAAGAGAAGTACACTTTCAAATATATCAAAGAAAAATAAAAAACAAAGGAAATAAGTTTAAATTTGGCAATACAGTGGCCCAAGAGTGAAAAAGGTAAACTGGGTTATTATTTTTTCAAAGAAATTGCGCGCTCCACAAGAAAAAATTGCTTTTTTTTATTACTAATTTGGTCTTAATAGAAATGAATTTTGGCCATGAGTTCTTGCTAATTTCCTGGTTAAAGTGCACGCGAAGCGCGCTAAAAATTTCCAATTTCAGACAATTTTAGGCCAAAATGAAGGTAAATTTAACGTTAAGGCCAGTGCACGCGAAGCGCGCAAAATTATGTTACCATGTTTCGGTCCAAAACATGGTGTTTTGGGGAACATACCTTAGGCTATTTTAGGGGCTTGGACCCGTACCCATCTAAATCCGGCCCTAAGCATGCTAAGTTTGAAATAGCTCAATGGTAAATGACTAAATCGGCCAATTTTGTGTCGATACTGAAAATGTTCGGTTGGGGCATGCAATACCTTTTGCCAGGCTTTTCCCCTCCTCTCCCTCTCTCCCCCTCTCTTTTCCCCTCCTCTCCCTCTCTCACATGAAAAAACATCTCCTTGGAAAATATTTGCCAAGTGAATCGTAATTACATTCATGTTTCATTGCTACTTTAAAACGGTCTCTCATTTTTTGCTATCAGGTCAGCTTTATGTCGGCACCCTAAGTTTTTGGTACATTATTTAGTTTACCATCAGTTTTATATTTTCCAATTATGTATCATTTCACTCCAAATTGTGTGCCCAGTGCATGGACAGCCTTGTAGCCATAAAATGCTTGCTTTCACTATCTCGTCCATAGGCACTCAGTGCACGATTTTTAGTGAAAATTGTACCGAGCGTATTTTATTTTTTGGTTAAATGTTGTAGGCTATGTTGTAACTTTAGGCCGAGGGCACTGCACCTCACGCTCTGCGTTTAGCAGTGTCCTCATCCATCTCATTGACGTTTTTCATAAAAATAGTTGCTTTTTCCATTATATTAGTGTATTGTGACGGGACCGAGCGGCTAGGTACTTAGGTAACAAGTGGTTTTATAGGTGGGTTTGCCGGAGCTAGAATTCGGCTACGCACTGGAGGAGTCTGTGATGGACCACAAAGAAATCTACGGTGATACCTTGTTTTTACTTCCAACTGGTACTTATTTATTCTTGGCACTACTATAACTATAACATTCTACTGGTTCTCAGTCTACTACTATCTTCAAAAAAACCAATAGCCATCACACGTGCTAATCAACAAGAGGCTGTTAAAATCTGTCCAGGAAGGCAGCAGTACAACAAGTGAACACGAGCTACTGCGCCAGCAATAGTACACAGGAATGAAACATGCTAACAGACCCCCAGAACAGCAGGCGAGCAATAACAACAGCAGAACAGGGCATGTTCCAACTTACATCTACGAGCAAACAGGCTGTTGATATAAAGAGAAAAATAAAGACTATTTAATATAATAAACTACTTAATATCTACGCACACTATGATATAACATTGCAACACGAGTGACTAAATGAATTGCTGAACAATCTAGTGTGTAACTCCTTGCTAAACTTTTTGTTAACTCCCCATCGAAGACTCATTGAATCCTACACAGAGTGCAACCGGCTTCACCTCTCTGAAGCGTGTATTCTCTCCGAACTCCATATTGTGAAAACTCCCCATGTATAACTCTCCTTTTTGGTAACTCTCTATGTATAACTCTCCTTACTAACGACTGTCCAGCAAAAGCGCACCCATGGTCACTATTGAGCATTATACATTATGTTGCAATATTACAAATACATTTATTACTAAGAAACATAGACAATTAATTACTTTGAGTACCTGCTAATTGTGCACCATGTGAGAAGTACTATGATATTAAACCTTGGCTATCATTAGTCACTTCACAAAGAACTAATAAAATGAGCCAATTTGGGTTCATGCGTGAATTTCCCCACAACATGATAATCTAAACCAACTCGCTCAACAACTCTACAAGGAAAATCAAAACTCGCCAACACACGACTCCTTTGGCACGTGGTCACTTTTGAAACAGAGCAATTTGCAACAATTGACATAAGTGCACATTATTTTATAGCAAGGATTCATTTTTATAACACACAATTTTAATAAAGCATGTAAAAGTATTTTGTGCTACATGTATAATATATCAAAACATTATTGATGAGTTACCCTTTTTTTGGAATGTACCACCAATTACTACTAATTAGTGAAGGCCTACTGGGCTCACAAAATAAATAATGCTTAAACAACTTCCAAATAGAGGACCTACATATTTGGTTGAAAATAAAAGAAATAAATGGTAACTCACATGAACTCGACTGATACCTCGACTTCAAAAACTCACATTTTGGAATAATATTTTTGGTTAAGCAAGAAATCACAATACAAAATTGTACCTGTGAATTTTGTCTGATCAGGTACACACATCGGTAGCACACATTTCTTTTGGCAATTAATTAATTAATTAATTATGAACATCCAAATAATCCATGCCAACAACATCTATTATTTTGGTACATGAGTTAAAATCACAACAATGGGCGAGCAATCACTTAATTAGGAGCATCTGACATAATATAAACAAGGTACAACATTCCATCTATTTTATACATCCTACACAATACTTTGTATGGCAAACCGTACTTGTATGTGTACTGCGGTGCATGTACCTTGCTCCCTATGACCTATTGCCTATTTGACAAAATAAAATATCAATTTCCAAAATGAAGATGATCTAGAAAATGACGAAGTTTACGGCCAATCACTCATGTCTTACTCTAACGAAGTTAACATCATGATAGATACACATTAGTGATGACCCTTGCACGCAATTTAGCACCTGACATTATGTCAACAAAGAGGATTTTGAGCCCAAACTCAAGATGGTCATGCCAAAAATACGCAAATCTGCAGGTATGCCTTGTTTACATGCAATTTTTGAATGCAGATCTGAATGCACAGCGCACCAGAAAAACATTAATTTCTATCATTTGAGAGCACTTAAACACACGCCAGCGGGCTCATCATGTGCTATGAATGTTTGTTTACTCAAATCTTAACTCATTTTATAAATACCTGAATCCCCAGCACTGTTTTAGTGATAAATATCACTCGTTTCCGGGTTGTTTACACACAATTCATGAAATCGTCAATCTCTGCTCTCTCCGGATTACGTCATTTCTCGTGCCATTAGGATGCGCGCCAATCAGGGCGGCCCATTACCAGTTAATTGATTGATTGATAATGACGTAATGCAATTCGTTTAAATTCGCCTTTAAAAAGGCGCACAACGTGATTTGGATAATAAAATTAAAGGATACTAAATAATAATATTTAATATTTCGAATCCCGTCACACAGCCCCCTCCCAACATTATTGACGCTCCGTCAAAATGTGATCTTTGAAACACTAACGGGGTTCGAAATTGTCTTACACTACACATATATATACACATTTTACTCTACAACATTTTTAAATATATAGCGTCCTATGCTCCTTCCGACTCAGTCATGGCAATGGTAGATCAGCTTAATCATCTGGCATGCCTGAAGCCAACAAGTTCCTGGCAATGGTAGTCAGCTTGATCATCTGGCATGCCCGAAGCCAAAGTTGTTCTTTCTGTTTCCTCCTTGTTCATCTATTCTTCCTCTACTTGACTCTCAATTTCTCAATTTCCACTACCTTGTCACTATCTGTTGCACCTCCACTCTCTCCTAAGTGGGTCAATTCCAGTCACACTCTAAATCTCTTGTAACACTTGTTACAATACTCTTAAGCTCGCCTTGAGCTTCTCTATAGTTGCCAATCACCTTATTGCCAACTGATTTCTTTTTCCGCAACTCTTCATGACAAGCATCTACTAATGTCTTCAAACCAGTACCTCCCATTCGTCCAACATATGCTACGATCGATTGGTTCTCCGACACAACCTGACATCGTATGTCATTGCAAGACCATTACTACCACTTACACAGGTACTATAATCACCATACTCTGATGGTATAGTAACTCTCGCAAAATTATCCACTCGACTTTGGGAGCAATGGTTTAATTATCTAATTTCTCTTCTTCTGCAGGGCACCACTGAAACACATAATCAGCATCAGTCCTGCATACTCAGCGTCACCTTCACTTGCTGTAACTTCCTGACCATAGTCCAACTTTAACATCTACTTCAGGTCTCAAATTTCTGGAAATCCATTCCTTCCATAACACAGACTACACACAACACTGTAGTCAACACATGAGGACTATGTTCAACATCATCCTTAGCATAGGATCATCAACTCAACTTTGGTAACACAACTATTAACTCATAACATATTTACAACTGCAACTGATGCATCTCAATACTCTGGGGCTTAATGGAACTACAGGCACTCTGCACTGCACACTTCTGTCTGTGCCTCTGCAGCCTGCATTACTCTCTTATATACAGATTGCCCCACTTCTCTTGTAACACTTGGCTTCACTCTCGCCCTACGAATTATGCTGCTTCCTTTTTCTGTTTCAATACAGACAGCACCATTAGGCAACTGAACTATCACATGATATGGCCCTTGCCAGCATAATTCTTGCCCTGTACCACTCTTTTGTCTATCATCACAGCGAATGTATACAAGATCACCTGTCCTGTATACAGTATCTGTCACACGAGTGTCAGAATTCTTCCTCTTTTCCCCTACTCGCTTGTTTCTTACTTTCCCCTCACTCTTCTGACTCCTGTCAATGTGCTCTTTACTTGCTCCTTTCTGACATGCTTTCCTATCAACTTCCTGCACTCGCATGTCCACCACACTGTCACTATTCGCCCGTATCTCTGGTACCTCTCTATCATATTCAATCTTCAATCCTCTCATAAACTCCTGTGCTCCATCACTCTCCACTTGAGGTGATCTCCTGGCAACTTGAGGACGACATTCATTGTCAAGTCCTACCCTCTTTCTCTTCTTGACATTATCTCCTACTTCACCTATGCCTATAGTGTCCTTATCTTCTCGACAGTCACACTCACAATAGTCATCCTCCACTATCAACTTCTGTGTAAAGTCTGTGACACTAGCAGAATGCGTATTACCCTCACTGTCTTGGTAATAGGCTTCCATCTGCTGAATCTTATGTTCGCTTTCACTGAGATGCCTCTGTTCTGGCATTCCCCTCACTTCACACTGCTCAAACAACATCTCACTTTGTGGAGGTTCCTTACCCCATCTACTCTCATTGGGTATCTCCACCTTCATCTCTTGTCTACTCTGTTTTTTCAAAAGGGGGGTGAACAGGAGCTGACTACAAGGCGACATGATATCTCAGATATAATAACTGGAATTGGATAATTGTAGATGCTTTTATTCCATGATAGGAATGCATTCAAATGATATTATCAATCAAATTTTAATTATTGTTTTATGCTTTATAATGTCTAAAAGACATGGGATAAATGAGAAGGCAAGGTTACCTTCAACGGGAACCGGTTTTCGCCTGCGCAATATAGCCAGGCTCATCAGCCGCACAGTTAAACTGTATCAGGGATAAAGTATATTAAAAGCATATAAACTTCACACAAGTACTCCCCGAGTTTTTTTTTATCTTTTATTCACAAGAATTCTTGTGACAATAATTTGTTAAAATAAATTGTAGGGTAGTTACTTGTTTTCAGCATTATATTTAATAGCCAATGGCTTTCTATGGATATACCAATCCTTCAAGATGAGTTAGATTGACATTTTTGAGTTTTCACATTGGATATTCTCTATGATTTCGAGATGTTTCTCAGAGACTGAGGTTTAAAAGAGCCACTTTCAAGTCATTTGGTAATTATTTATTTTAATTATGGGATATTTGACTTGTATAGACCATTTGGTGTCTGGGATTATGATATATTGCAACTCTGTTGTATGAGATTGCTACCCTTTGTCAAATCTTGGTCTTTTTGAAGTTTCAAGTGGCTCTGAAAAGAGCCGTTTGTTTTGCATACACTGACTGGTTCCTGTGCAAGTTATTTTTCCACGGATATTTCCGTACACGGCAGATATCATGACTAGACCCACCTGTGGCATGGAACTTAGATCAAACATTGAGTTCTTACATTCAGGCCTTATTTCATTAATGAGAACTTGTTAATTCGTGCGGTACAATGTGCATTAGACTCACCGTGTATTACAATACACAGCGGTAATGCTGATGTTAACATGTCCGCTCAAATTCTCTCCTTTTGGCCGGTCTTTCAAATATTTCCAGTCTGATCATGAATCTCCATGTGCGGATAAATAGTCCAAGTCTTGTCATTGATTCTTGTGTGTGTAATCTTTACTCTAGCATTTAAATTGCGAGAGCAGTTTCGCCGTAATGCACGCAGTACAGTGCTGCCGTCTCTATCGCTGTGTGATTGCATAGTGTGCGCCAAGTTTTGGCGCAAACGATAATATCTCCCAATGCGGACGTGATTGAAATCATCACTTCCAAACTCGCCAACCTTTTACAACTTGTGCTAGTTTGTGTTGATATTTTTTGTGTTTGTTTGCTTTTCCTTGATATTCAAGGTGCAAAATCTTACTGGATGCTTTGAGCTATCAATCTCCCATGAAATGGTAGCATTCGATCGGTTGAAATGTGTAGGATAATTAAATTACATCCATTTTAAGGTGTATATTTGATGTTTTTTCACAAATGCCCCATTGATTTCAATGGTTATTTTGAATTTAGTAAGAGATCGAAGTTATAATAGGCCACCTTCAAGTCATTTGTTAGTTATGAATTTTTATTATGGGATATTTGACTTGTATAGACCATCGGTGTTTGGGATTACGATATATTACAACATCAATGCATAATGTTGCTACCCTATGTTACCTAGTGGTCTTTTTGATGTTTCGGTGGCTCTGAAAAGAGCCGTTTGATTTGCATGCAGTGATTTGATTTTTTGGTAAAACACAACAAGTTTATTTTGTTTTAACTCATCCAAATGGATTTTGGTTTCTTATTCACAAGTATGCATTTTTCTTATTTATTTGTCTTTTCAGTTATGATATTGTGCATGTAGTTATTTATATAAATATTTGTTTTCAAAAACCCGAATTCTCTTCTAACCTGATAGGCTCTGAGCTAGACCAATTGCCCGCTGCTACTTTCTCACTGTATTCACTACCACAGGCACGCACCTCTTGAGCACGATTAAATGACTCCAGTGCCTCAACAACTTCAATTGCCTCTTGCAAAGTCTCTGGATCCACTCTAAACAATTCTTCCCGGAGCTCTGAGTCTGCAACGGCTCCGGCGAAATACTGGTTAGCAACATGATCTCGCTCTTGCTTACTCATCTCCGGAAATGACAAAGCTACTAGATTCTTAATATCATGCCCCAGATCACGTATGTTTTCTCCTACTACTTGCTCTCTTCTTACTAATTGTTCAAAGTAGTACTCCCTACACTCTCTCGGTCTAAATTCTCGACTCATCAAGCAAACAAGCTCATCATACGTCATCTCCTCGAGATCAATTTCATGAACACTCAATGCTGACAAAGCCTTTCCTGTACAACTTCCTATCAACCGCAACATTGCTTCATCATCCTTCCATTCATTGAACTTCCTACACGCTTCAAAGTGCATGTGAAAATCCTTCCACGGCCCCACTCCATCAAACGGAATCGGACTTAACATATCTCGCATCCTCAATTCTGTATCACGGGCCTTTATCATTTCTACTTCTCTTTTGTGCAACTCCAACTCCTCTTTGTTCAACTTAGTCAGTCTGTCCCTCAAAGTGTTTTCACATAGTTAACGCTCAGCCTTAAACTTTGCCCGTCGGTGTGACAGTTTAAGTGCTCTATCATCTAACTCTAGCTTCCCCATTCCCAATTCTTCACTTTGCCGCTCATTGTCCACTCTTTCACGGTCATTCTCTTCTTTCTGACGGGCATTATCTTCTCTTTGACGGTCTAGCATATTCATGTCTCTGCGTTTTATCTCTTCCCAATCTTTTATATCTCGCACAAGCTTTCCACAACAATCCTTCAACTTGATTGCTTCTTCCTTTTGTCTTTGCTTCTGCTCCTCCAACTGAGCAACTTCTTGTTTGTGAGACTCTCTTTGCAGCTGTTCATTATGCTCCCATTTTTCCAAGTCAATTTGTTCATTCTTACAGTTCGCTTGACTCGCCTTGATTCTGGGTTTTGCACTCTCATATTCTTTACTCCACTCAGTACAATTTAATATCTTCTCTTTCCACATTGACTCACCCAATCTTGGAAAATCATAAGTGTCGTCAAAGTCGCTGTCATCACCATCATAGGAACTTACTGACACACTCTCGTTATTATCATCCTCCTGACACACTAAACTGTTTGCATCATCAAAACCCGAATCTAAACTAAGAGAGTCTAAGCCATTGAATCATCTCGGCTGAGCTCAGAGTTAAATTTTGCAAATTTAGGATCTTGTCTAAATGCATAACTATGTCTATCAACTGTTTCAGTTACATTTCCAACTATGACCTCTCCCATCCCCCGAGCATATTTGGCATTGTTTGTCAATCTTTCATCACCATTTCCTGTCTCGCCCCCTCCCAAGACTAGATCCGTATTGGGTGTATTATAATTACTCTGCATATCATGCTGTCTGATCTTTACATTTTCATCAACTTCCGGTTCGCGCAGATTGCCTCGCTTTCGATTCTGTGGCCCCATAAGGCAATCGTAACGTTCATTCAATTCGCTCTTCTTTACTTTCAATTCATCTATGCGTTCTTCGAGTTGCTGCCCCTGTTTGTCATCTCTCGAAATTCTCTCTCCTTTACCTTATTTCCCCTGGCCATCCCTTGAATTACTTTGTCCATATCATGCAGCAATCTATCTTGTTCCTCACGTATTTTATTTATCTCTCGAATTGCTTCTTCTTTCGCATTAATTAACTTGATCAATTCTCGATCCTTTTCTTCCAAATCATGAAGTTTCTGAGCCATACTCTTAAAATGCTCAGTCTTCCGCCCTCTACCAACAGCTTCATCTGGAGTATCTGTGTCACTATCAGTGTCTGAACTACTTCCAGACTCACTCTCAAAATCACTCTCACTACTGCCTGCCTCCTCCAATTGCTCTGTTTCAACTTTGCCCTCCGTTGGCTTTAACTCCAATGCACTACTATCACCGGGCCGCGCCCTTTTCCACTTCTCTTTCCATCCAGGGCTACTTCCATCTTTTCCTATATCACTCCCCGACATTGCTCAATACTCTCACTGTTCCACTATTGTTACTTCACCTTGCTCTCTCACCTCTCTTTAAATTCACGGTCTTCCACGACTTCGGGTTTACTACTTGCTCGACTTGTTACTCTCCGTTCACCACCGCAGTTTCTGGTTCCATCTAAACTCACAACTCCTCCTAATCTCAAAACAAATCCCACCGCTGCCACCACTTGTGACGGGACCGAGCGGCTAGGTACTTAGGTAACAAGTGGTTTTATAGGTGGGTTTGCCGGAGCTAGAATCCGGCTACGCACTGGAGGAGTCTGTGATGGACCACAAAGAAATCTACGGTGATACCTTGTTTTCACTTCCAACTGGTACTTATTTATTCTTTGCACTACTATAACTATAACATTCTACTGGTTCTCAGTCTACTACTATCTTCAAAAAAACCAATAGCCATCACACGTGCTAATCAACAAGAGGCTGTTAAAATCTGTCCAGGAAGGCAGCAGTACACCAAGTGAACACGAGCTACTGCGCCAGCAATAGTACACAGGAATGAAACATGCTAACAGACCCCCAGAACAGCAGGCGAGCAATAACAACAGCAGAACAGGACATGTTCAAACTTACATCTACGAGCAAACAGGCTGTTGATATAAAGAGAAAAATAAAGACTATTTAATATAATAAACTACTTAATATCTACGCACACTATGATATAACATTGCAACACGAGTGACTAAATGAATTGCTGAACAATCTAGTGTGTAACTCCTTGCTAAACTTTTGTTAACTCCCCATCGAAGACTCATTGAATCCTACACAGAGTGCAACCGGCTTCACCTCTCTGAAGCGTGTATTCTCTCCGAACTCCATATTGTGAAAACTCCCCATGTATAACTCTCCTTTTTGGTAACTCTCTATGTATAACTCTCCTTACTAACGACTGTCCAGCAAAAGCGCACCCATGGTCACTATTGAGCATTATACATTATGTTGCAATATTACAAATACATTTATTACTAAGAAACATAGACAATTAATTACTTTGAGTACCTGCTAATTGTGCACCATGTGAGAAGTACTATGATATTAAACCTTGGCTATCATTAGTCACTTCACAAAGAACTAATAAAATGAGCCAATTTGGGTTCATGCGTGAATTTCCCCACAACATGATAATCTAAACCAACTCGCTCAACAACTCTACAAGGAAAATCAAAACTCGCCAACACACGACCACGGTTGTTTGATGGGATCATTTATTAGTTTTTCAAACAAAACATAATGTACAACCCAATTTTAGGCATAAACAGCTTAAAGCGGTATCATGCTAATGTATACAGATGCTTTTGAGACATTTTCAACTTAAATGTCTCCTTATTTACAACATTATGCATTTTCACAGCATATTTTAAAGCTTTTTCGAATATAAAATGTATCTATTTATGACAAGATTGGTGGCGCTATTTAGATACTGGAAATTACTCTTTCATGCTTTTAATACAAATAATTCCTTTTATTTTTTGATAAAATATGTTTATAAAATTTCTTTTTTGATTGTTTCACCTATTCCACCTGTTTTAATGGCGGTATTGATTACTTACCCCTTGCAAATTAAGAAATATGATTTATGATAAATAGCGCCATCTATAGTTTGTATTTTCTTAATAATGAAGCCAATTCTATATACATCAAACAACCGTGCGACTCCTTTGGCACGTGGTCACTTTTGAAACAGAGCAATTTGCAACAATTGACATAAGTGCACATTATTTTATAGCAAGGATTCATTTTTATAACACACAATTTTAATAAAGCATGTAAAAGTATTTTGTGCTACATGTATAATATATCAAAACATTATTGATGAGTTACCCTTTTTTTTGGAATGTACCACCAATTACTACTAATTAGTGAAGGCCTACTGGGCTCACAAAATAAATAATGCTTAAACAACTTCCAAATAGAGGACCTACATATTTGGTTGAAAATAAAAGAAATAAATGGTAACTCACATGAACTCGACTGATACCTCGACTTCAAAAACTCACATTTTGGAATAATATTTTTGGTTAAGCAAGAAATCACAATACAAAATTGTACCTGTGAATTTTGTCTGATCAGGCACACACATTGGTAGCACACATTTCTTTTGGCAATTAATTAATTAATTAATTATGAACATCCAAATAATCCATGCCAACAACATCTATTATTTTGGTACATGAGTTAAAATCACAACAATGGGCGAGCAATCACTTAATTAGGAGCATCTGACATAATATAAACAAGGTACAACATTCCATCTATTTTATACATCCTACACAATGCTTTGTATGGCAAACCGTACTTGTATGTGTACCGCGGTGCGCATGTACCTTGCCCTATGACCTATTGCCTATTTGACAAAATAAAATATCAATTTCCAAAATGAAGATGATCTAGAAAATGACGAAGTTTACGGCCAATCACTCATGTCTTACTCTAACGAAGTTAACATCATGATAGATACACATTAGTGATGACCCTTGCACGCAATTTAGCACCTGACATTATGTCAACAAAGAGGATTTTGAGCCCAAACTCAAGATGGTCATGCCAAAAATACGCAAATCTGCAGGTATGCCTTGTTTACATGCAATTTTTGAATGCAGATCTGAATGCACAGCGCACCAGAAAAACATTAATTTCTATCATTTGAGAGCACTTAAACCATGGAGGTATATAAATAAATGGAGAATGATCGCCAGAATTCTAATCTCCTAAGTGGAGATTATCCCGTTACCTCTATTCAATGAGTCACCAAACTTGAATTGACCCGGGGAATTGACCAGCCACTTCAGCCAAGCTATTGATCTCCACGATGGTTATGAGCCTCTACCATGGTTCATTGATTGTCACTTCCAAAATTTCCTCATAGGAATTGACCCTACATTGACCCGTACCGGAAGCCTTGTAAAAGAGACTGTATAATGACGTCAGCTAGTCAATCAGCTAGTTCAAAGTCACCAGTTTTGATAGCTTATAGTTTCAATGTATGATCGTGCGAAAACCCGAAGAAATTCGGATGTTCTGTTCTCAAGTTATGAAACTGTTTTCTACACTAGTTGTGCCAAATGAAAGCAAAACGTTTTTACCTTCCGATTGTGAAAAAATTATGTTGGGCCAATTTGGGCCATTTGAGTTACGAGCGAGCAAAATTTACCGGAAGTACTTCGGAATTCATGCAAAAGTGATGATCAGACAATCTTTTCCAGAGAGAAATTGATATACGGAATGTATAGGCCCTACATACTTTGTTTAAACAGTTTCTCATAGTTTAGTGTATGATAACCGTGATTTTGGTTGAAGCTTCGGGTCAAATTGATTGAGTGCCATGACAGATATGTCATGTTATTGTTTTTAAACTTTTAATTCTGTATTGTCATGAAATCGTATAGGCCGCCTAAATCATCATCATTAAACTTCTCATTGTATAATAAATAATTATCAGTATTTAGGCCTAAATGATTATTAATATTATTAGGAGGCTATCATTTTCTTTGGAGGAGGGGTTCCAAATATACGGGGGGGGTCATAACTTTTTGGAGAAAAAAGTCATAATTCAATTTTTCATGACCAAAATGTAGGGAGTCACCAGATGACAACAGATAAGGTGTTTCTTTTTTCAAAATGACTGATTTCTTGATCCAATTTAAGCACTCAATTTTTGGCGAAAATGAGATTTTGATATCAACATTTTATGAAACATGAGCACTTTCCAATTATAAGTATAAACTTCATTTTACCCCATTGAAATCAATGGCCAGTGAAACAGACTTCACAATGTAATCAGCTTAGCATAATCAATATAAACCTGAAATTGCCTATTCAACAATAATTGGTCATAACCAACGTAGTACAAAAGACGCTTGGCTGGATCATTCTCCATTTATTTATATACCTCCATGCTTAAACACACGCCAGCGGGCTCATCATGTGCTATGAATGTTTGTTTACTCAAATCTTAACTCATTTTATAAATACCTGAATCCCCAGCACTGTTTTAGTGATAAATATCACTCGTTTCCGGGTTGTTTACACACAATTCATGAAATCGTCAATCTCTGCTCTCTCCGGATTACGTCATTTCTCGTGCCATTAGGATGCGCGCCAATCAGGGCGGCCCATTACCAGTTAATTGATTGATTGATAATGACGTAATGCAATTCGTTTAAATTCGCCTTTAAAAAGGCGCACAACGTGATTTGGATAATAAAATTAAAGGATACTAAATAATAATATTTAATATTTCGAATCCCGTCACAGTATATAAAATACATCCTAACTCATTGTATCATAATTATATTGTTGTATAATGAATGGATGAAATAAAATTGATTGATTGATTGATCTCTCCACCTCTCTTTTTCCTCTCTCTCTCTCTCTCCTTTTTCCTCTTTTTTCCTTGCGCTAGGGGTCGGGGGCCCAAATAGCGCTACGGGGGCGGGGGCCCAAATAGGCAGTTTTTGCCAGGGGGGGGCAACACGGATGATGGAATGCAGTTTAAAATTCCCGCCGAGGCCACATCATTTCACATTAAGTGAGATGGACCCAGATGGGACAGTGCTATGGCTGCCATTGAGGTGTAGGAATGCGTGAAATTAGATTCGTTTAATGCAACCCCTGTGTTTCAAAAAAGCAAAACCTATTAGTCCGGTACGGGAATTTAATGATGACCCTCCCCCCTCCCCGAACTCTACCAAACCAACCTTTTATGGTCCTAAAACACATTCAAGATGTTAACAACAAATAATTCCCGGCACTCCGGCCATAATCAAGGTTAAAGGTCAACACATTGGGCAGTTTGCAATGTTGTTCAAATCTGGTTAACAAGCACACCAAATTATCCCTCTTATTGCAAGGATTCAGAAAAAGTATAGTTTGACCTACCTGCCAAGGTCCAATTTGGGGGGGGGGGGGGGTGGTCAGTTTTTTCGGCCACACAGGGGCCAAAAATTAAAATACCCCGATTTCAACGAAACTGGTCAAATTGCTCGTCATGTAAAAACAACTCAAAGAAGGAATCGTTTG
Organism: Amphiura filiformis; assembly: GCF_039555335.1. Classification (NCBI taxonomy): domain Eukaryota; kingdom Metazoa; phylum Echinodermata; class Ophiuroidea; order Amphilepidida; family Amphiuridae; genus Amphiura; species Amphiura filiformis. The sequence goes on from NC_092637.1 coordinate 30,803,382, forward strand.
CATTGTCTAAAATGCTTTGTTATTGATAAAATCGGCCAATAAAGGTCAATCCCCATTACAGAAACATCTCCCACATGCTCTGCCTGCCATGAACTGTAATGTGCTATGTTAAATCACTTCAGTCATTGTGATGTGGCATATAGGATTAGGATCCGGGTGGGGTGTTGGTGTGGGCCGTGTGGCGGCTCAGATCACCCCCCCCCCCCCATAATTCCAGATGAAGTATAGCAAAATGTGACCAGATACCGGGAAATGGGTGTTTTGACCTATTTTTTGGAAAATTTCCTGACACCGACACCCCAGGATGGATCACCAATTTTTTTTGTTTGGTCAGCCCCCCCTCCCCCCATGTTGAAAATCTTCCTAGCCAATGTGCGGTATACTTTATAAAAACAGACCGAATTTTGTTCTGCTCCTTCTAGGATCAAACTTTGAATGTCTTTTTATTGTTCTCTTTGAGTTCTGAGTCATTTTATAATTGCCTTGTCATGACTTAATGGGCCCGTTTCAAAATGACAAACAATCTCATCCGTATAACCTTGATCTTCTTCTTTTTATATGATACGATTCACTTTAACAATTTCCTAATATTCACATAACATCCTTGATCTTCAAGTTTTTATAGAATATCAATGACAAATCTCATCCGCCACATCCTTGATCTTCATCTTTTTATATGAAACGATTCACTTTTACAATTTGGAAATATTCACATTATACATCCTTGATCTTCGAGTTTTTATAGAATATTAATGACAAATCTCATCCGCCACATCCTTGATCTTCATCTTTTTATATGAAACGATTTACTTTAACAATTTCCTAATATTCACATTACATGCTTGATCTTCGAGTTTTATAGAACATCAATGATAAATGTCATTCGCCACATCCTTGATCTTCATCTTTTTATATGAAAGGATTTACTTTAACAATTTCCTAATATTCACATTACATCCTTGATCTTCGAGTTTTTGTAGTTCATAAAAGACAAATCTCTTCCCCCACATCCTTGATCTTCATATTTTTATATGAAACGATTTCTTAATATTCACATTACATCCTTGGTCTTCGAGTTTATATAGAACATTAATGACAAGTTTCATCGGCCACATCCTTGATCTTCATATTTTTTATATGAAACGATTCACTTTTACACTTTGCTAATATTCACATTACATCCTTGATCTTCGAGTTTTTATAGAATATCAATGACAAATCTCATCCGCCACATCCTTGATCTTCATCCTTTTATATGAAACGACTCACTTTAACAATTTCCTAATATTCACATTGTATCCTTAATCTTTGACTTTTTTGCAGAACATCAATAACAAATCTCATCCGCCACATCCTTGATCTTCATATTTTTATATGAAATGATTCACTTTAACAATTTCCTAATATTCACATTTCATCCTTGATCTTCGAGTTTTTGTAGTTCATAAAAGACAAATCTCTTCCCCCACATCCTTGATCTTCATCTTTTATATGAAACGATTTACTTTAACAATTTCCTAATATTCACATTACATGCTTGATCTTCGAGTTTTTATAGAACATCAATGACAAATGTCATTCGCCACATGCTTGGTCTTCATCTTTTTATATGAAACGATTTACTTTAACAATATCCGAATATTCACATTACATCCTTGATCTTCGAGTTTATATAGAACATTAATGACAAGTCTCATCGGCCACATCCTTGATCTTCATATTTTTTATATGAAACGATTCACGTTTACACTTTGCTAATATTCACATTACATCCTTGATCTTCGAGTTTTTGTAGTTCATAAAAGACAAATCTCTTCCCCCACATCCTTGATCTTCATCTTTTTATATGAAACGATTTACTTTAACAATTTCCTAATATTCACATTACATGCTTGATCTTCGAGTTTTATAGAACATCAATGATAAATGTCATTCGCCACATCCTTGATCTTCATCTTTTTATATGAAACGATTTACTTTAACAATTTCCTAATATTCACATTACATGCTTGATCTTCGATTTTATAGAACATCAATGATAAATGTCATTCGCCACATCCTTGATCTTCATCTTTTTATATGAAACGATTACTTGAATAATTTCCCAATATTATAATAATAATAATAATAATATGTACACTTGTAAAGCGCGCAGATCCGCAATAAACGCTCGTGGCGCATACAGAGCAAAAACAAAATATAGCAGGAAAAATGGAAACAAGGAACAAATGCAATCAACAAAAGAACATTTCAAGATACATGAAGTAAAAAAAACAAAAAAAACAAAAAAAAAACTACAAATTAATCCAGCTCATAAGCAAGCTCGAAAAAATATCTCTTGAGTGAGGATTTGAATGACTCGATTGACGGACAACTGCGAATAAAATTGGGAAGACTGTTCCATATGCGAGGGGCTGCCACAAAGAAGGCGCGATCACGCCATGACCGAGATGATTTAGGTTGAACAAGGAGAGTTTTATTTGCAGAACGGAGACCGGGGCGAGAAGGGTTGTAAAAGTCAAGAAGTTCATATATGTATGGGGGAGCAATTCCATTGACAACACGGTAAGCTAGTAACATAAGTTTGTATTTAAGCCGGAAGTTAACAGGGAGCCAGTGTAAGTCAAACAAAACTGGAGAGATGTGTTCAGAAGGTTTTGTGCGGGTGACCAGTCTAGCAGCGGTATTTTGTTTGAGTTGCAGTCTGTGAATTTGATCTTTTGGAAGTCCGAACAGAATGGCATTACCCATGTCCAAGCGAGATGATACAAAAGCATGGACCAATTGTTCTGTGGCTTGTGGACTTAGGAATCTTCGAATCTTGCCAAGGTTTCTGAGATGAAAAGAGGCAGATTTGATAACAGATGAGATATGAGGAACCAGAGTCATTGTACTGTCCATAATAACACCAAGATTGCGAACTTGTGAGACGGGAGCAATAGTTGAATCACCAATTTCTATGTGTGGTATGGTGATCTTACTGAGATTATGTTTAGAACCAATGAGTATGAACTCCGTTTTATTGTCATTAAGTTTCAGGTAGTTGTCTTTCACCAATGACGAATATCTTCAACACATGCTTCCATTCGAGAAATACAGTTGTTGGCAGCCTCTTGGTTTGGGTCAAAAGCAGAGTACAATTGGGTGTCATCTGCATATACTTGGTATTCAAGTCCATGTTTCAAGATTATATTGCGAAGAGGGGAAGTATATATGACAAACCACTGCGGGCCTAGCACTGAACCCTGAGGCACAGAATAGTTCAGGTATACAGTATTCGAAGATGATTCGCCTACACGGACACACTGAGATCTGTCCTCAAGATAGGATTCACACCATCTCAGCGCCGTTCCTTTGATACCAATGTCAGCTTCGAGTCTAGACCACAAAATACTATGATCGACGGTATCAAAGGCAGCGCTGTAATCGAGCACAGTGCAGCCAAAGGCGCTCTGTATTAGTATTCAAATATTCACATTACATCTTGATCTTCGAGTTCTTGTGGAACATTAATGACCAATCTCATCCGCCACATCCTAGATCTTCATCTTTTTACATGAAACGATTGACTTTAACAATTTCCTAATATTCACATTACATCCTTGGTCTTCGAGTTTATATAGAACATTAATGACAAGTTTCATCGGCCACATCCTTGATCTTCATATTTGTTATATGAAACGATTCACTTTTACACTTTGCTAATATTCACATTACATCCTTGATCTTCTAGTTTTTATAGAATATCAATGACAAATCTCATCCGCCACATCCTTGATCTTCATCCTTTTATATGAAACGACTCACTTTAACAATTTCCTAATATTCACATTGTATCCTTAATCTTTGACTTTTTACAGAACATCAATAACAAATCTCATCCGCCACATCCTTGATCTTCATATTTTTATATGAAATGATTCACTTTAACAATTTCCTAATATTCACATTTCATCCTTGATCTTCGAGTTTTTGTAGTTCATAAAAGACAAATCTCTTCCCCACATCCTTGATCTTCATCTTTTTATATGAAACTATTTACTTTAACAATTTCCTAATATTCACATTACATGCTTGATCTTCGAGTTTTTATAGAACATCAATGACAATGTCATTCGCCACATGCTTGGTCTTCATCTTTTTATATGAAACGATTTACTTTAACAATATCCGAATATTCACATTACATCCTTGATCTTCGAGTTTATAAAGAACATTAATGACAAGTCTCATCGCCACATCCTTGATCTTCATATTTTTTATATGAAACGATACACTTTTACACTTTGCTAATATTCACATTACATCCTTGATCTTCGAGTTTTTATAGAATATCAATGACAAATCTCATCCGCCACATCCTTGATCTTCATCTTTTTATATGAAACGGTCCACTTTAACAATTTCCTAATATTCACATTGTATCCTTAATCTTTGACCTTTTTGCAGAACATCAATAACAAATCTCATCCGCCACATCCTTGATCTTCATATTTTTATATGAAATGATTCACTTTAACAATTTCCTAATATTCACATTTCATCCTTGATCTTCGAGTTTTAGTAGTTCATAAAAGACAAATCTCTTCCCCCACATCCTTGATCTTCATATTTTGATATGAAACGATTTACTTTAACAATTTCCTAATATTCACATTACATGCTTGATCTTCGAGTTTTATAGAACATCAATTACAATGTCATTCGCCACATGCTTGGTCTTCATATTTTTATATGAAACGATTTACATTAACAATTTCCTAATATTCACATTACATGCTTGATCTTCGAGTTTTATAGAACATCAATGATAAATGTCATTCGCCACATCCTTGATCTTCATCTTTTTATATGAAACGATTACTTGAATAATTTCCCAATATTCAAATTACATCCTTGATCTTCTAGTTTTTATAGAATATCAATGACAAATTTCATCCGCCACATCCTTGATCTTCATCCTTTTATATGAAACGACTCACTTTAACAATTTCCTAATATTCACATTGTATCCTTAATCTTTGACTTTTTGCAGAACATCAATAACAAATCTCATCCGCCACATCCTTGATCTTCATATTTTTATATGAAATGATTCACTTTAACAATTTCCTAATATTCACATTTCATCCTTGATCTTTGAGTTTTTGTAGTTCATAAAAGACAAATCTCTTCCCCCACATCCTTGATCTTCATCTTTTTATATGAAACGATTTACTTTAACAATTTCCTAATATTCACATTACATGCTTGATCTTCGAGTTTGTATAGAACATCAATGACAAATCTCATCCGCCACATCCTTGATCTTCATCTTTTTATATGAAACGATTTATTTTAACCATATCCGAATATTCACATTACATCCTTGATCTTCGAGTTTTTGAAGAACATCAGTGACAAGTCTCATCCGCCACATCCTTGATCTTCATCTTTTTATATGAAACGATTACTTGAATAATTTCCCAATATTCACATTACATTCTTGATCTTCGAGTTCTGTGAACATTAATGACCAATCTCATCCGCCACATCCTTGATCTTCATCTTTTGACATGAAACGATTGACTTTAACAATTTCCTAATAATCACATTACATCCTTGATCTTCGAGTTTATATAGAACATTAATGACAAGTCTCATCGGCCACATCCTTGATCTTCATATTTTTATATGAAACGATTCACTTTTACACTTTGCTAATATTCACATTACATCCTTGATCTTCGAGTTTTTATAGAATATCAATGACAAATCTCATCCGCCACATCCTTGATCTTCATCTTTTTATATGAAAGGATTTACTTTAACAATTTCCTAATATTCACATTACATCCTTGATCTTCGACTTTTTGCAGAACATCAATGACAAATCTCATCCGCCACATCCTTGATCTTCATCTTTTTATGTGAAACGATTCACTTTAACTATTTCCTAATATTCACATTACATCCTTGATCTTCGAGGTTTTATAGAATATCAATAAAAAATGTCATCCGCCACATCCTTGATCTTCATCTTTATATATGAAACGATTTACTTTAACAATTTCCTAATATTCACATTACATCCTTGATCTTCGAGTTTTTATAGAATATCAATGACAAATCTCATCCGCCACATCCTTGATCTTCATCTTTTTATATGAAACGATTCACTTTACATCCTTGATCTTCGAGTTTTTATAGAACACCAATGACAAGTCTCATCGGCCACATCCTTGATCTTCATATTTTTATATGAAACGATTCACTTTTACACTTTGCTAATATTCACATTACATCCTTGATCTTCGAGTTTTTATAGAATATACATACATACATATACATACATACACAATTCTTTTATAAAGCGCCGTTTCATCTAGATCACAGCGCATAAACAAATTCAAAGCATAAACACAATATAACAAACAAAGTGAGCAATAAAAACAGTCAACTTTTTGGGAAAAGATATGACTTCAGTAATTTCTTGAAGACTGGCAATGAGTTTGCAGTACGGATGGTGATGGGTAAATTGTTCCACAGTCCAGGAGCAGCCAGAGAAAAAGCTTTATTTGCGGCAGAGTGGAGAGACTTGGCATTTAATTTATGTACAGTAAGCCGAGTTGTATCTGAAGCAGAGCGAAGTCCGGTACGTGATTGATGGTAAGGTGTGAAACAAGAAGCTAAATAACCTGGAGCATGTCCATTTAAGCATTTAAACACATATAGCAGTACTTTGAAATGAATACGTTCTTTCACAGGGAGCCAGTGGAGTTGCTTTAAAAATGGAGTCGCATGATCGCGTTTTGATGCAGAAAAAATGAGTTTTGCACCCCAATTTTGAAGGCGCTGAAGTCTGTCAATATGGGTTGTGTTTACTCCCAGCAGAAGAGCCTTTCCGTAATCCAGTCGGGATAAAATAAGCGATCTTACAATACTGCTGCAGGTGTCTAAATCCAAGAAACGTCTGATGCGAGTGATGTTACGCAAGTGGTATGAAACAGAACTGGAAAGAGATGTTATTTGCGGGGCCATAGACATAACATCATCAAAGATGATGCCCAGATTTCGCACAGTTCCTGATGGTTTGATGATGTCATTTCCAACTTGCAACTGAATGTCCGGTAAAGAACGTTTAAAATGAGGCGAGGTGGCAACAAAAATTCAGTCTTATCACTGTTCAGCTTCAGCATATTTTCAGTCATCCAGAGTTGTATTTCATCAATGCAGTTTTGAAGTGCAGAAAGAGTCGACTGAATAGATGCTAAATCCGAAGGTATGAAAGAACTATATATTTGAATATCGTCTGCATAGATATGATAGCACAAATTGTTCTTATTGATGATCCTTCCAATAGGTATGGTATAAATCGTGAAACATTTTGGTCCGACGATCGACCCCTGTGGAAGTCCATAGCGCATATCATGAGGAACGGAGTGAACATTGTCAACCAAAACACAAGTTGTCCTGTTGCTGAAATATGATCTGAACCAGTCAAGCGCAGTTCCTGTTATGCCAATCTCACACTCTAATCTGTTGAAGAGGATATTGTGGTTCACAGTATCAAAGGCGGCACTTAGATCTAAAAGCACAAGGAACACGCCTTTCTGGTCATGAATCATGCCCATGATGTCATCTTTGACTTTCAGCAATGCGGTTTCAGTGCTCCGTGCAGAACAGTAGGCAGATTGAAATTTCTCGCCCAAATTGTGTTCAATCATATGATTAGTCACATTATTGATGACATGTTTTTCAATCAGTTTGGACATAAACTTGATATTAGCTACAGGAATAATCAATGACTAATCTCATCCGACACATCTTTGATCTTCATCTTTTTATATGAAACGATTTACTTTCACAATTTTCTAATATTCACATTACATCCTTGATCTTCGAGTTTTTGTAGAACACCAATGACAAATGTCATTCGCCACATCCTTGATCTTCATCTTTTTATGTGAAACGATTCACTTTAACTATTTCCTAATATTCACATTACATCCTTGATCTTCGAGGTTTTATAGAATATCAATAAAAAATGTCATCCGCCACATCCTTGATCTTCATCTTTATATATGAAACGATTTACTTTAACAATTTTCTAATATTCACATTACATCCTTGATCTTCGAGTTTTTATAGAATATCAATGACAAATCTCATCCGCCACATCCTTGATCTTCATCATTTTATATGAAACGATTCACTTTAACAATTTTCTAATATTCACATTACATCCTTGATCTTCGAGTTTTTATAGAACACCAATGACAAATGTCATTCGCCACATTCTTGATCTCCATCTTTTTATATGAAAGGATTTACTTTAACTATTTCCTAATATTCACATTGCATCTTTGATCTACGAGTTTTTATAGAACATCAATAACAAATCTCATCCATCACATCCTTGATCTTCATCTTTTATATGAAACGATTCACTTGTATATTCACATTGCATCCTTGATCTTCGAATTTTTGTAGAACATCAATGACAAATCTCATCCGCCACATCCTTGATCTTCATCTTTTTTATATGAAACGATTCACTTTAACAATTTCCTAATATTCACATTACATCCTTGATAGTCAGGTTTTATAGAATATCAATGACAAATCTCATCCGCCACATCCTTGATCTTGATCTTGAAATATAAAATGATTCACTTTATATTAACAATTTTCTAATATTCACACTACATCCTTGATCTTCGAGTTTTTATAGAACATCAATGACAATGTCATTCGCCACATGCTTGGTCTTCATCTTTTTATATGAAACGATTTACTTTAACAATTTCCTAATATTCACATTACATCCTTGATCTTCGAATTTTTGTAGAACATCAATGACAAATCTCATCCCACATCCTTGATCTTCATCTTTTATATGAAACGATTCACTTTAACAATTTTCTAATATTCACATTACATCCTTGATCTTCGAGTTTTTAAAGAATATCAATGACAAATCTCATTCGCCACATATTTGATCTTCATCTTTTTATATGAAACGATTTACTTTAAAATTTCTAAATTTTCACATTACATCCTTGATCTTCGACTTCTTGTAGAAACAAACAATAACAAAATCTCATCCGCCATGTCCTTGATCATCGTTTTTTTATATGAAACAATTCACTTTAATATTCACATTTCATCCTTGATCTTCGAAGTTTTGTAGAACATCAATGACAAATGTCATTCGTCACATCCTTCATCTTCATATTTTTATATGAAACGATTCACTTTAACAATTTTCTAATATTCACATTACATCCTTGATCTTCGAGTTTTTAAAAATATCAATAACAAATCTCATCCGCCACATCTTTGATCTTCATCTTTTTATATGAAACGATTAACTTTAACAATTCCCTATATTCACATTACATCCTTGATCTTCGAGTTTTTAAAAATATCAATGACAAATCTCATCCGCCACATCCTTGAACTTCATCTTTTTATATGAAACGATTCACTTTAACAAATTTCTCATACTCACATGACATCCTTGATCTTCGAGTTTTTATAGAATATCAATGACAAATCTCATCCGCCACATCCTTGATCTTCATATTTTTATATGAAACGATTCACTTTAACAATTTTCTAATATTCACATTACATCCTTGATCTTCGAGTTTTTAAAAATATCAATAACAAATCTCATCCGCCACATCCTTGATCTTCATATTTTTATATGAAACGATTCACTTTAACAATTTTCTAATATTCACATTACATCCTTGATCTTCGAGTTTTTAAAAATATCAATAACAAATCTCATCCGCCACATCTTTGATCTTCATCTTTTATATGAAACGATTAACTTTAACAATTCCCTATATTCACATTACATCCTTGATCTTCGAGTTTTAAAAATATCAATGACAAATCTCATCCGCCACATCCTTGAACTTCATCGTTTTATATGAAACGATTCACTTTAACAATTTCCTAATATTCACATTACATCCTTGATCTTCGAGTTTTTATAGAATATCAATGACAAATCTCATCCGCCACATCCTTGATCTTCATCTTTTTATATGAAATGATTCACTTTAACAATTTCCTAATATTCACATTACATCCTTAATCTTCGAGGTTTTATAGAACATCAATCACAAATCTCATCCGCCACATCCTTGATCCTCATCTTTTTATATGAAACGATTTACTTTAACAATTTCCTAATATTCAGATTACATCCTTGATGATCGAGTTTTTATAGAACATCAATGACAAATGTCATTCCCCACATCCTTGATCTTCATCTTTTTATATGAAACGATTCATTTTAATATTCAAATCTCATCCGCCACATCCTTGATCTTCATCTTTTTATAGAAAACGATTTACTTTAACAATTTACTAATATTCAAATTGCATCCTTGATGATCGAGTTTTTATAGAACATCGATGACAAATGTCATTCCCCACATCCTTGATCTTCATCTTTTTATATGAAACGATTTACTTTAACAATTTCCTAATATTCACATTACATCCTTGATCTTCGACTTTATGAAACGATTTACTTTAACAATTTCCTAATATTCAGATTACATCCTTGATCTTCGAATCTATCTAGAACATCAATGACAAATGTCATTCCCCACATCCTTGATCTTCATCTTTTTATATGAAACGATTCATTTTAATATTCAAATTGCATCCTTGATCTTCGAATTTTTGTAGAACATCAATGACGAATCTCATCCTCCACATCCTTGATCTTCATCTTTTTAATATGAAACGATTCATTTTAACAAATTTCTAATACTAACATTGCATCCTTGATCTTCGAGTTTTTCTAGAACATCAATGACAAATCTCATCCGTCACAACCTTGATCTTCATCTTTTTATATGAAACGATTTACTTTAACATTTTCCTAATATTCACATTATATCCTTGATCTTCAACCTTTTGTAGAAAAACAATGACAAATCTCATCCGCCATGTCCTAGATCTTCATCTTTTTATATGAAACAATTCATTTTAACAATTTCCTAATATTCACATTACATCCTTGATCTTCGAGTTTTTGTAGAACATCAATGACAAATCTCAACGCCACATCCTTGATCTTCATCTTTTATATGAAACGATTTACTTGAACAATTACCTAATATTCACATCCTTGATCTTCGACTTTTTATAGAACATCAATGAAAATTGTCATTCGCTCTATCATTGATCTTTATCTTTTTATAAGAAACGAATGACTTACAAATTTCCTAATATTTACATCACATCCTCGATCTTCGAAATTTTTTATCTTCATATTTTAATACGAAATGATTCACTTTAATATTTTCCTAATATTAACATTACATCCTTGATCTTCGAGTTTTTATACAACATCAATGACAAATGTCAACGCCACATCCTTGATCTTCATCTTTTATATGAAATGATGAAACTTCATGTTTTTATAGAACATCATTGACAAATCTCATCCGTCACATCCTTGATCTTCATCTTTTTATATGAAACGATTTACTTTAACAATTTCCTAATATTCACATTACATGCTTGATCTTCGAGTTTTATAGAACATCAATGACAAATCTCATTCGCCACATCCTTGATCTTCATCTTTTTATATGAAACGATTTACTTTAACAATTTCCTAATATTCACATTACATGCTTGATCTTCGAGTTTTTATAGAACATCAATGACAAATCTCATTCGCCACATCCTTGATCTTCATCTTTTTATATGAAACGATTTACTTTAACAATATCCGAATATTCACATTACATCCTTGATCTTCGAGTTTTTGAAGAACATCAGTGACAAGTCTCATCCGCCACATCATTGATCTTCATCTTTTATATGAAACGATTACTTGAATAATTTCCCAATATTCACATTACATTCTTGATCTTCGAGTTCTGTGAACATTAATGACCAATCTCATCCGCCACATCCTTGATCTTCATCTTTTGACATGAAACGATTGACTTTAACAATTTCCTAATATTCACATTACATCCTTGATCTTCGAGTTTATATAGAACATTAATGACAAGTCTCATCCGCCACATCCTTGATCTTCATCCTTTTATATGAAACGATTTACTTTAACAATTTCCTAATATTCACATTACATCCTTGATCTTCGACTTTTTGTAGAACACCAATGACAAATGTCATTCGCCACATCCTTGATCTTCATCTTTTTATGTGAAACGATTCACTTTAACTATTTTCTAATATTCACATTACATCCTTGATCTTCGAGGTTTTATAGAATATCAATAAAAAATGTCATCCGCCACATCCTTGATCTTCATCTTTATATATGAAACGATTATTCACATTACATCCTTGATCTTCGAGTTTTTATAGAATATCAATGACAAATCTCATCCGCCACATCCTTGATCTTCATCTTTTTATATGAAACGATTCACTTTAACAATTCTCTAATATTCACATTACATCCCTGATCTTCGAGTTTTTATAGAACACCAATGACAAATGTCATTCGCCACATTCTTGATCTCCATCTTTTTTATATGAAAGGATTTACTTTAACTATTTCCTAATATTCACATTGCATCTTTGATCTACGATTTTTTATAGAACATCAATAACAAATCTCATCCATCACATCCTTGATCTTCATCTTTTTATATGAAACGATTTACTTTAACAATTTTCTAATATTCACATTACATGCTTGATCTTCGAGTTTTTATAGAACATCAATGACAAGTCTCATCGGCCACATCCTTGATCTTCATCTTTTTATATGAAACGATTACTTGAATAATTTCCCAATATTCACATTACATTCTTGATCTTCGAGTTCTGTGAACATTAATGACCAATCTCATCCGCCACATCCTTGATCTTCATCTTTTGACATGAAACGATTGACTTTAACAATTTCCTAATATTCACATTACATCCTTGATCTTCGAGTTTATATAGAACATTAATGACAAGTCTCATCCGCCACATCCTTGATCTTCATCCTTTTATATGAAACGATTTACTTTAACAATTTCCTAATATTCACATTACATCCTTGATCTTCGACTTTTATAGAACACCAATGACAAATGTCATTCGCCACATCCTTGATCTTCATCTTTTTATGTGAAACGATTCACTTTAACTATTTTCTAATATTCACATTACATCCTTGATCTTCGAGGTTTTATAGAATATCAATAAAAAGTGTCATCCGCCACATCCTTGATCTTCATCTTTATATATGAAACGATTATTCACATTACATCCTTGATCTTCGAGTTTTTATAGAACACCAATGACAAATGTCATTCGCCACATTCTTGATCTCCATCTTTTTATATGAAAGGATTTACTTTAACTATTTCCTAATATTCACATTGCATCTTTGATCTACGAGTTTTTATAGAACATCAATAACAAATCTCATCCATCACATCCTTGATCTTCATCTTTTTATATGAAACGATTCACTTGTATATTCACATTGCATCCTTGATCTTCGAATTTTTGTAGAACATCAATGACAAATCTCATCCGCATCCTTGATCTTCATCTTTTTTATATGAAACGATTCACTTTAACAATTTCCTAATATTCACATTACATCCTTGATAGTCAGGTTTTATAGAATATCAATGACAAATCTCATCCGCCACATCCTTGATCTTGATCTTGAAATATAAAATGATTCACTTTATATTAACAATTTTCTAATATTCACACTACATCCTTGATCTTCGAGTTTTTATAGAACATCAATGACAATGTCATTCGCCACATGCTTGGTCTTCATCTTTTTATATGAAACGATTTACTTTAACAATTTCCTAATATTCACATTACATCCTTGATCTTCGAATTTTTGTAGAACATCAATGACAAATCTCATCCGCCACATCCTTGATCTTCATCTTTTTATATGAAACGATTCACTTTAACAATTTTCTAATATTCACATTACATCCTTGATCTTTCGAGTTTTTAAAGAATATCAATGACAAATCTCATTCGCCACATATTTGATCTTCATCTTTTTTATATGAAACGATTTACTTTAAAATTTCTAAATTTTCACATTACATCCTTGATCTTCGACTTCTTGTAGAAACAAACAATAACAAAATCTCATCCGCCATGTCCTTGATCATCGTTTTTTTATATGAAACAATTCACTTTAATATTCACATTTCATCCTTGATCTTCGAAGTTTTGTAGAACATCAATGACAAATGTCATTCGTCACATCCTTCATCTTCATATTTTTATATGAAACGATTCACTTTAACAATTTTCTAATATTCACATTACATCCTTGATCTTCGAGTTTTTAAAAATATCAATAACAAATCTCATCCGCCACATCTTTGATCTTCATCTTTTTATATGAAACGATTAACTTTAACAATTCCCTATATTCACATTACATCCTTGATCTTCGAGTTTTAAAAATATCAATGACAAATCTCATCCGCCACATCCTTGAACTTCATCTTTTTATATGAAACGATTCACTTTAACAAATTTCTCATACTCACATGACATCCTTGATCTTCGAGTTTTTATAGAATATCAATGACAAATCTCATCCGCCACATCCTTGATCTTCATATTTTTATATGAAACGATTCACTTTAACAATTTTCTAATATTCACATTACATCCTTGATCTTCGAGTTTTTAAAAATATCAATAACAAATCTCATCCGCCACATCCTTGATCTTCATATTTTTATATGAAACGATTCACTTTAACAATTTTCTAATATTCACATTACATCCTTGATCTTCAAGTTTTTATAGAATATCAATAACAAATCTCATCCGCCACATCTTTGATCTTCATCTTTTTATATGAAACGATTAACTTTAACAATTCCCTATATTCACATTACATCCTTGATCTTCGAGTTTTTAAAAATATCAATGACAAATCTCATCCGCCACATCCTTGAACTTCATCTTTTTATATGAAACGATTCACTTTAACAAATTTCTCATACTCACATGACATCCTTGATCTTCGAGTTTTTATAGAATATCAATGACAAATCTCATCCGCCACATCCTTGATCTTCATCTTTTTATATGAAATGATTCACTTTAACAATTTCCTAATATTCACATTACATCCTTAATCTTCGAGGTTTTATAGAACATCAATCACAAATCTCATCCGCCACATCCTTGATCCTCATCTTTTTATATGAAACGATTTACTTTAACAATTTCCTAATATTCAGATTACATCCTTGATGATCGAGTTTTTATAGAACATCAATGACAAATGTCATTCCCCACATCCTTGATCTTCATCTTTTTATATGAAACGATTCATTTTAATATTCAAATCTCATCCGCCACATCCTTGATCTTCATCTTTTTATAGAAAACGATTTACTTTAACAATTTACTAATATTCAAATTGCATCCTTGATGATCGAGTTTTTATAGAACATCGATGACAAATGTCATTCCCCACATCCTTGATCTTCATCTTTTTATATGAAACGATTTACTTTAACAATTTCCTAATATTCACATTACATCCTTGATCTTCGACTTTATGAAACGATTTACTTTAACAATTTCCTAATATTCAGATTACATCCTTGATGATCGAGTTTTTATAGAACATCAATGACAAATGTCATTCCCCACATCCTTGATCTTCATCTTTTTATATGAAACGATTCATTTTAATATTCAAATTGCATCCTTGATCTTCGAATTTTTGTAGAACATCAATGACGAATCTCATCCTCCACATCCTTGATCTTCATCTTTTTTAATATGAAACGATTCATTTTAACAAATTTCTAATACTAACATTGCATCCTTGATCTTCGAGTTTTTCTAGAACATCAATGACAAATCTCATCCGTCACAACCTTGATCTTCATCTTTTATATGAAACGATTTACTTGAACAATTACCTAATACCTTTTGTAGAAAAACAATGACAAATCTCATCCGCCATGTCCTAGATCTTCATCTTTTATATGAAACAATTCATTTTAACAATTTCCTAATATTCACATTACATCCTTGATCTTCGAGTTTTTGTAGAACATCAATGACAAATCTCAACGCCACATCCTTGATCTTCATCTTTTATATGAAACGATTTACTTGAACAATTACCTAATATTCACATCCTTGATCTTCGACTTTTTATAGAACATCAATGAAAATTGTCATTCGCTCTATCATTGATCTTTATCTTTTTATAAGAAACGAATGACTTACAAATTTCCTAATATTTACATCACATCCTCGATCTTCGAAATTTTTTATCTTCATATTTTAATACGAAATGATTCACTTTAATATTTTCCTAATATTAACATTACATCCTTGATCTTCGAGTTTTTATACAACATCAATGACAAATGTCAACGCCACATCCTTGATCTTCATCTTTTTATATGAAATGATGAAACTTCATGTTTTTATAGAACATCATTGACAAATCTCATCCGTCACATCCTTGATCTTCATCTTTTTATATGAAACGATTTACTTTAACAATTTCCTAATATTCACATTACATGCTTGATCTTCGAGTTTTTATAGAACATCAATGACAAATCTCATTCGCCACATCCTTGATCTTCATCTTTTTATATGAAACGATTTACTTTAACAATTTCCTAATATTCACATTACATGCTTGATCTTCGAGTTTTTATAGAACATCAATGACAAATCTCATTCGCCACATCCTTGATCTTCATCTTTTTATATGAAACGATTTACTTTAACAATATCCGAATATTCACATTACATCCTTGATCTTCGAGTTTTTGAAGAACATCAGTGACAAGTCTCATCCGCCACATCATTGATCTTCATCTTTTTATATGAAACGATTACTTGAATAATTTCCCAATATTCACATTACATTCTTGATCTTCGAGTTCTGTGAACATTAATGACCAATCTCATCCGCCACATCCTTGATCTTCATCTTTTGACATGAAACGATTGACTTTAACAATTTCCTAATATTCACATTACATCCTTGATCTTCGAGTTTATATAGAACATTAATGACAAGTCTCATCCGCCACATCCTTGATCTTCATCCTTTTATATGAAACGATTTACTTAAACAATTTCCTAATATTCACATTACATCCTTGATCTTCGACTTTTTGTAGAACACCAATGACAAATGTCATTCGCCACATCCTTGATCTTCATCTTTTTATGTGAAACGATTCACTTTAACTATTTTCTAATATTCACATTACATCCTTGATCTTCGAGGTTTTATAGAATATCAATAACAAATGTCATCCGCCACATCCTTGATCTTCATCTTTATATATGAAACGATTATTCACATTACATCCTTGATCTTCGAGTTTTTATAGAATATCAATGACAAATCTCATCCGCCACATCCTTGATCTTCATCTTTTGACATGAAACGATTCACTTTAACAATTCTCTAATATTCACATTACATCCTTGATCTTCGAGTTTTTATAGAACACCAATGACAAATGTCATTCGCCACATTCTTGATCTCCATCTTTTTATATGAAAGGATTTACTTTAACTATTTCCTAATATTCACATTGCATCTTTGATCTACGAGTTTTTATAGAACATCAATAACAAATCTCATCCATCACATCCTTGATCTTCATCTTTTTTATATGAAACGATTTACTTTAACAATTTCCTAATATTCACATTACATGCTTGATCTTCGAGTTTTTATAGAACATCAATGACAAGTCTCATCGGCCACATCCTTGATCTTCATCTTTTTATATGAAACGATTACTTGAATAATTTCCCAATATTCACATTACATTCTTGATCTTCGAGTTCTGTGAACATTAATGACCAATCTCATCCGCCACATCCTTGATCTTCATCTTTTGACATGAAACGATTGACTTTAACAATTTCCTAATATTCACATTACATCCTTGATCTTCGAGTTTATATAGAACATTAATGACAAGTCTCATCCGCCACATCCTTGATCTTCATCCTTTTATATGAAACGATTTACTTTAACAATTTCCTAATATTCACATTACATCCTTGATCTTCGACTTTTTGTAGAACACCAATGACAAATGTCATTCGCCACATCCTTGATCTTCATCTTTTTATGTGAAACGATTCACTTTAACTATTTTCTAATATTCACATTACATCCTTGATCTTCGAGGTTTTATAGAATATCAATAAAAAATGTCATCCGCCACATCCTTGATCTTCATCTTTATATATGAAACGATTATTCACATTACATCCTTGATCTTCGAGTTTTTATAGAACACCAATGACAAATGTCATTCGCCACATTCTTGATCTCCATCTTTTTTATATGAAAGGATTTACTTTAACTATTTCCTAATATTCACATTGCATCTTTGATCTACGAGTTTTTATAGAACATCAATAACAAATCTCATCCATCACATCCTTGATCTTCATCTTTTTATATGAAACGATTTACTTTAACAATTTTCTAATATTCACATTACATGCTTGATCTTCGAGTTTTTATAGAACATCAATGACAAGTCTCATCGGCCACATCCTTGATCTTCATCTTTTATATGAAACGATTACTTGAATAATTTCCCAATATTCACATTACATTCTTGATCTTCGAGTTCTGTGAACATTAATGACCAATCTCATCCGCCACATCCTTGATCTTCATCTTTTGACATGAAACGATTGACTTTAACAATTTCCTAATATTCACATTACATCCTTGATCTTCGAGTTTATATAGAACATTAATGACAAGTCTCATCCGCCACATCCTTGATCTTCATCCTTTTATATGAAACGATTTACTTTAACAATTTCCTAATATTCACATTACATCCTTGATTTTCGACTTTTTGTAGAACACCAATGACAAATGTCATTCGCCACATCCTTGATCTTCATCTTTTTATGTGAAACGATTCACTTTAACTATTTTCTAATATTCACATTACATCCTTGATCTTCGAGGTTTTATAGAATATCAATAAAAAGTGTCATCCGCCACATCCTTGATCTTCATCTTTATATATGAAACGATTATTCACATTACATCCTTGATCTTCGAGTTTTTATAGAATATCAATGACAAATCTCATCCGCCACATCCTTGATCTTCATCTTTTTATATGAAACGATTCACTTTAACAATTCTCTAATATTCACATTACATCCTTGATCTTCGAGTTTTTATAGAACACCAATGACAAATGTCATTCGCCACATTCTTGATCTCCATCTTCATCTAATTATATGAAAGGATTTACTTTAACTATTTCCTAATATTCACATTGCATCTTTGATCTACGAGTTTTTATAGAACATCAATAACAAATCTCATCCATCACATCCTTGATCTTCATCTTTTTATATGAAACGATTTACTTTAACAATTTTCTAATATTCACATTACATGCTTGATCTTCGAGTTTTTATAGAACATCAATGACAAGTCTCATCGGCCACATCCTTGATCTTCATCTTTTTAACTGAAACGATTACTTGAATAATTTCCCAATATTCACATTACATTCTTGATCTTCGAGTTCTGTGAACATTAATGACCAATCTCATCCGCCACATCCTTGATCTTCATCTTTTGACATGAAACGATTGACTTTAACAATTTCCTAATATTCACATTACATCCTTGATCTTCGAGTTTATATAGAACATTAATGACAAGTCTCATCGGCCACATCCTTGATCTTCATATTTTTATATTAAACGATTCACTTTTACACTTTGCTAATATTCACATTACATCCTTGATCTTCGAGTTTTTATAGAATATCAATGACAAATCTCATCCGCCACATCCTTGATCTTCATCCTTTTATATGAAACGATTTACTTTAACAATTTCCTAATATTCACATTACATCCTTGATCTTCGACTTTTTGTAGAACACCAATGACAAATGTCATTCGCCACATCCTTGATCTTCATCTTTTTATGTGAAACGATTCACTTTAACTATTTTCTAATATTCACATTACATCCTTGATCTTCGAGGTTTTATAGAATATCAATAAAAAATGTCATCTGCCACATCCTTGATCTTCATCTTTATATATGAAACGATTATTCACATTACATCCTTGATCTTCGAGTTTTTATAGAATATCAATGACAAATCTCATCCGCCACATCCTTGATCTTCATCTTTTTATATGAAACGATTCACTTTAACAATTTTCTAATATTCACATTACATCCTTTTTCTTCGAGTTTTTATAGAACATCTATGACAAATTTCATTCGCCACATTCTTGATCTCCATCTTTTTTATATCAAAGGATTTACTTTAACTATTTCCTAATATTCACATTGCATCTTTGATCTACGAGTTTTTATAGAACATCAATAACAAATCTCATCCATCACATCCTTGATCTTCATCTTTTTATATGAAACGATTCACTTTAATATTCACATTGCATCATATCCTTGATCTTCGAATTTTTGTAGAACATCAATGACAAATCTCATCCGCCACATCCTTGATCTTCATCTTTTTTCATATGAAACGATTCCCTTTAACAAATTTCTAATATTCACATGACATCTTATAATCACATAATATACATCCGTGATATATGAAGTTTCATAGAACATCAATGACAAATCTCATCCACCACATCCTTGATCTTTTTATATGAAACGATTTACTTTAAAATTTTCTTAATATTCACATAACATCCTTGATCTTCGACTTCTTGTAGAAAACAATAACAAAATCTCATTCGCCATGTCCTTGATCTTCATCTTTTATATGAAACAATTCACTTTAACAATTTCCTAATATTCACATTATATCCTTGATCTTGGAAGTTTTGTAGAACATCAATGACAAATCTCATCCGCCGCATCCTTCATCTTCATCTTTTTTAAATGAAACGATTCACATTAAAAATTTCCTAATATTCACATTACATCCTTGATCTTCGACTTTTTATAGAACATCAATGACAAATGTCATTCGCCACATCCTTGATCTTCATCTTTTTGTATGAAATGATTTACTTTAACAATTTCCTAATATTTACATTACATCCTTGATCTTCGAGTTTTTATAGAATATCAATGTCAAATCTCATCCGCCACATCCTTGATCTTCATCTTTTTATATGAAACATTACACTTTAACAATATCCTAATATTCACATCACATTCTTGATCTTCGAGGTTTTATAGAACATCAATGTCAAATCTCATCCGCCACATCCTTGATCTTCATCTTTTTATATGAAGCGATTCACTTTAATATTCACATTGCATCCTTGATCTTCGCATTTTTTAGAACATCAATGACAAATCTCATCCGCCACATCCTTGATCTTCATCTTTTTTTATATGAAACGATTCCCTTTAACAAATTTCTAATATTCACATGACATCCTTGATCTTCGAGTTTTTATAGTATATCAATGACAAATCTCATCCGCCACATCCTTGATCTTCTTATATAAAATGATTCACTTTATATTAAAAATTTTCTAATATTCACATTACATCCTTGATCTTCGAGTTTTTAAAGAATATCAATTACAAATCTTATCCGCCACATCTTTGATCTTCATCTTTTTATATGAAACGATTTACTTTAAAATTGTCTTAATATTCACATAACATCCTTGATCTTCGACTTCTTGTAGAAAAACAATAACAAAATCTCATTCGCCATGTCCTTGATCTTCATCTTTTTATATGAAACAATTCACTTTAACAATTTCCTAATATCCACATTACATCCTTGATCTTCGAAGTTTTGTAGAACATCAATGACAAATCTCATCCGCCGCATCATTGATCTTCATCTTTTTATATGAAACGATTCACTTTAACAATTTCCTAATATTCACATTACATCCTTGATCTTCGAGTTTTTATAGAATATCAATGACAAATTCACCCTCCACATCCTTGATCTTCATCTTGTTATATGAAACAATTCACTTTAACAATATTCTAAAATTCACATTACATCCTTGATCTTCAAGTTTGATAGAATATCATTGACAAATCTCTTCCGCTACATCCTTGATATTCATCTTTTTATATGAAACGATTCATTTTAACAATTTTCTAATCATTACATCCTTGATCTTCGAGTCTTTATAGAACATTAAAGACAAATTTCATCCGTCATGTCATTGATCTTCATCTTTTATATGAAAAAATTCACTTTAACAATTTCCTAATATTCACATTACATCCTTGATCATCGAGTTTTTGTGGAACAGAAATGATAAATCTTATCCGCCACATCCTTGATCCCTTGATCTTCATCTTTTTATATGAAAAGATTCAGTTTATCGATTTCCAAATATTCATATTAAATCCTTGATCTTCGAGTTGTTATAGAACATCAATGACAAATCTCATCCACCACATCCTTGATCTTTTTTATATGAAACGATTCACTTTAACAATTTCCTAATATTCACATAATATACATCCGTGATATATGAGGTTTCATAGAACATCAATGACAAATCTCATCCACCACATCCTTGATATTTTGTATATGAAACGATTCACTTTAACAATATTCTAATATTCACATTACATCCTTGATCTTCGAGCTTTTATAGAATATTAATGACAAATCTCATCAGTAACATCCTTGATCTTCATCTTTCATCCAATTCACTTCGAGCAGTTTCATCTCTATACTATATTAATAGCACCATGACATCCTTGATCTTTGACATTTCTATAGAACAGAATTATATACAACTAGCCACGTTGATTACTTTAGTGAGTCAACATACACACATACAATCACCCCTACATACATGTATGTGACGTGCCATGTCAAAAGGAGACACTTTTGGGGAGATTATCAATTTTGAAGTTTCTTCTCCTTAAATTACTGAGTGATAGCACACTAAAAACGCCATTTGGAATCTATCCAGGGCATGGAATGACATTATCACTGATGTTACCTGTATTTTAAGGTAATGTTATCGATATTTTAAGACTACACTTTGCACGTGACTTTACGGATTAACGTGCACTTAACAGTTTTCATGAAAACATACCATTATTTTTACACTCTGTAGATCTAATACTTTCACTTCGTAGGTTCTAGAGCTTTCTAGATCCCTCCAGCAAACTCCATAACTGAAGCCACTATAAACGTACCTATAATGGGCTATATAGGCTTACATAAGGAGATTGTCATTTTGGTAGCCATGTTGAATTGATTCAGGAAAATAGAAATGTTGTTGCCTTTTAATGTAAGAGGTTATATACGACTAATAGGCCTTGGCGATAAATGGAAATGCGACGAGTAACTATTTGTTTACATGGCATCTGAAAAGACTGCATTAAAATCGCTGAAATTGATCAAGTTATATGGCCAAAAAAATACTTTTTAGGGTTTGATGCTTCAAAATGGTATATTTTCTCTCAGTATATGACATTTTTGTTGTAATAGTACCAAAATTCATACGCACAACTTCGGTTATTAGTAAATATTCGCCTGATATTCATGGATATTAGTGGCATTTAACTGTGAGAGTTCTGAATATGAGGAAATTCTACCGGAAAATAGCAATTTTCCAATTGAAATCCGTGTAATACATAAGTATTGGTGTTGAACCTTTCTTCTCCTTAAATCAATTAGTAACACACTAAAAACGCCATTTACACTCGATTCAGGTCATGGAATTACATGAGTGTTGAAAATACTATTCTATTTCTTTTTCTTACAATTTATAATCACACTAATACTTACTACTTATCCGGCCGTCTTCTTCTTGTTGCACACGATGTTCCGGACGGCTGATGTATAATCTTGCGAAGATCACTGTTCAGCGAAGTCCACTGAAGACTTGAATTTATATATTCTTTGTGTATAAAACCTGCGCACAGATGACAATTTCAAAATGGTGTTGCTTTCACCATTTACTCACTTGCTCTAGGAAACAAGCTTTTCCCGCACAACTCCACTTTACACAGATTATTTGTTTCATAAACCAGACTTCAGCAAGTCGATAACAGAATATATTCCCCTTTTTGGAAGAGGAGAGCACATTGTTGAACTCGAAATCTTCTTCGTTATATATCGCTGGAATAATAGCACATTAGCTTTGCAAATTGGCTGGCTCACAGGTACCTTACTTTGACCTACCTTGACCTAAGGCGTCGGCACACAGTGTCGACGTCCTATACGATAAATATAAATTTAATACTCCGTTGGTGAGCGACGGGCGAGTGGTATTTTACCGAACGCAAGAAAAGGAGCTCAAAACTGAGCAATTTATTCAATTCGATTGAAATCGATATTCTATTATTGACGTGGATAAAGAGAGTGATAGTGTGTCAATAATGTACATTGTATTGCAGCTGGATTTTACATGCATTCCTTTATATTATTATTTTCTCCAAGAGTTGAATATGATCACAATTTTTACCCAGGATTTCAAATTTTTTACCCGCAAATTGCAGTTAAACATATCCACAGCAAAATACCGGTCCTCACTAATTAGTGTATTTAATTTCCAGTTAGTGTATTTAAGATAAAACCTGACAACAAATAAAATTTTCTTGCAATAGAAATATCATATGGGATACTGATATGGTAGGCCGCAACCGCCACAACGTGGAGCTGCTACGCGTAGCTGACGTTTTGCTCCGTGGAGCCAAATTGACCAATCATGATCATGTTAGAGTTTTTCATTACTCGGAGGTAAAACTGACCAATTAAGTACGACTTACTCATTACGTGAAGCGAATTTATTCATTAAGAATTTGCCAGACGAGCGTCACGTAGATGCAAGATATCCTCGGTCACGAAAGTTATGATTCAAAAAGTAGTTTATGAAAAGTACGAACTGACTTATTATTAAGATGGACATGCACTCATAGAGTATTGTACATAACTATATAGCTAGGCAGAGTGGTGGGAAACTATGCACACAGTTCTGCGATCTGCAGTGTATCGCCGGGAGCTAATTTGTATAACTTCCGCGGTGTCCCTGCGGAATTCGACCTTCAGCAAACTGCAAACCAGTTCGGATTTACTTTATATACTAGTAGTAGGCCATACATACTGTAGTTACTGTCCGTTTTCCTATACACAATACTCAGTGCGCTCACCATTGACGCGTGACCTCTACAAATAGTGTATGTTAGAAGTATAGGCCAATGCCTAGTTGACGTAAAAAATAACCGGCCAATATTTAAAGTATTCTCTGAAATTCTAGAAAATATAGTTTTGTAACATGTCCTAAATTTTTAGCTAATTTAGGTGTTTGGAAATATTGGTACTTTAGTGTTTTAGGAAGGATATGTAAACGACAGATAACACCAAAAAATATGAAGAAATTATTTCTAAACCGTGTTAAGTCATTAAGCTTCTCATTTTCAAGAACGCTGGTTAACAATAAGCAGACTATTGTCTCATTTCGTAAACAAAAGCCCACAGTATTGTTACCTTGCGTTCGCTTTATAATCGTTCACCCAACTGAAACTATAATACCAGCTCATTGCTCATTGCACAGGTAAAACAGACACAAGTGCAGTGTGTATTTAACCAGAGAAGATCTGATGTAACATAGTTGAGCTGTTTTCATTGAGTGTTATCTTGGTTTAATAGCTTTTAATGGGGTTTAAGTCCTTCAAAGGTCGTGGTGAATTATACTGTAGACATGACTGCATCATGATTATTTTAAAGTCAACAACATTCAACAATATGATCACCGTGATAGTATGACAGTATCAGTACCGTGGGTGTCAGTGATCCTGGCCTGACACAGTAGACAAACAAACAAACAAACACGCCACACACATGACACATGCATGCAAGGTAACATTGACTATACACTAATCAAACAATGGTATTGATCCTGTACAACTGGTCGTGGTTTATTTACAATCGATTCATTTAAAATCCCCATAGTAAACATTAATTTTGGCAACAGTTTTCTCTCTCTGGAACGAGGATGCATCCACTGGCTCCGCGTAATGAAAAGATCTAACATGATTGGTCAATTTAGCTCCGCGAAGCGAAAAGTAAGCTACGCGTAGCAGCTCCACGTTGTGGCGGTTACGGCCAGCCATATACTGATCATTCGAAAATTGTAAAAACATAGAATAGTAACAGTGTGGCAGGCTCTCAAAATCTCAAATTGTATGCTTAGCCTAAGTCGCTCGGCCTATCTCGAATAAAATCACCATGCGTAGCTGTTGAAAAACGTGAGGATTCATCGTACTATCACGGCAATTTTTGACACGAAGATATAGGGACGATGACGGTGTGCGGCACGGATGCTGATGCACTCTGCTTTGCCATCTGATCCACGGTGAAGCCATGCCAACCACTCGGTCTTTGGCCATTCTTCCTGCTGCTGCTATGGAGGTGATATTTCGAGCTAAGCAGTCGGTTTTGATAGTATCCATCCATCTTTTGGGAGGTCTTCCAGGTGGTCTTTTCCCATGTACACTGCCCTCTATCACAATTTGTGGGTATCTGTCATTTCGCTTTCGCATTCGCTGTATGTGGCCAAAGAAGCGGATCCTTTTTTGGGGTGATTTTATCAATGATTGTGTGCTTCAGTCCAAGTGTGTACCGTATTATGATGTTACGTATTCTGTCCAGACGTGATACGCCCATGATCTTTCTCAAGCACATCATTTGACTAGGAGGCGATTTTCATCTTCTTTCTTGATGGTCCAGGTTTCAGCTCCTTACATTAGGATGGATAGTACTAGGACTTGGTGGCCTGTTGAATGTCCTTGGCATTCCATATGCTATGAAGTCTTTGGACTGCTCCCAGTGTTTTTCCTATTCTGTGTTTGATGTCTTTTCTGCTTGTACCCTTTTGTGATATGGTGCCTCCCAGGTACACAAACTCATCCACTTGCTTGAGCAGGTTGCCATTAATGTTGATGTTAAGGTTGTCTTTTTAGCTGCTGATAACTTGTGCTTCGGTTTTACCAATATTGATCAAAATTGTACAAAATTAATGCTACATCTCATACCCGAGGAGGAGTAACAACATAAGTAATATAAGAATTGGATTGGAAATGACGTAAGGAATCAGGATTTGAGGGAAAAGTGCCCGTTTTTAGAAAAAATGTTTTGAAACACCCTAATCTATGCACTTCAAAATAATGTTGACAATTTTATGAAAGAAATATGATATTACTCATTGTTGGCAACTTGTCACAGCATATCCCTTTTATTTACCATGAAAAGCCGTTTCACGCCATGTTTTGTTATTACCGTTTACGCCTTTATTGTGATATATAACAACACATTTACACTATTTTGCTGTCATTGGAAATCTTTTTTGATTTAAATAATTTAAATTTACTTCATTTATTATTAGCTGGATCAACTGGATCAACTTTCTGCATCTCTTTGTTTCTGATTTTGTAGTACCTTCAATATTGGTTATCAAGTGCCAAATATCATCAAAAGAAAATGTGAACTATTTTGAAGGCGATAAACTGGTCTTCATAATAGATTTAATGTAATAAAATAAGAGATATATGTAAAACACCTTCGTTTCAAATATGCATTTTACGGGGGAAAATTCAAATCACTTGTTTTATAATTGTAAGGAAAAGCGCTTGACTTACACACATTCCAGTCTGAAACGAACTTGGGAGGTTGTTCCATGGCATAGTCGAGACATTATACATACCGATATCATTGTTTTCGCAGTTTATGCACCTTTCTCTCGGTCTCGGTGTCACTCCTTGGTGGACCTACTTTTTTATGAAATTTCTCGGGAGGAGGGGGAATTGCAATGTATTCTTCAGCTAATATAATTTAAGGTATTTTGAGTAAGCTTGTTATTGTGTAGCTTATTCTGAGCTTGTTTATAGTTGTGCCAGGTAAATCTGCTGTAAGGTAACTATATGAGCAGAAGTCAGACAAATAGCTTCATCAGAACCTTGCATGCATCCTAAATACTTTTAAGTATTAATTAAAATTCTTGGTTTTAAATTAGCAAGTGGAAAATGTCCTCTTCTTCTTCTTTGTTTGGTTTGATGATACACTTCTTATAGTTTGATCAGCTCGTAATCGGCGGGCCTGATAGCATCGTGGATCAATATCTATATATTTTATTTCAAGAATTGTCTTGTGACATCTCCCAGGAAGCATCACGAATTAGTTCAATTCCTATAATTTTGTCTACATTCTTTAAAACGCATAATATAGACCAGACAGATGAAGAATTGCACTCTTAACGTGGGTCTATTTTTTGGCGTAGTAGTAAAAGTCTAACAATTCCCGCCGATTACGACCTGATCAAACTGTAATATAAAAGCTTTTACATCTCGTTTGATATCTTTTTCTTTTAATGTACAAACAATAAATTTACACATATTATGGCCTAAATGCCTGGTTAGAAATGCAGCTGGTGATTCGGAAGAAGAGTGACCATGTGGCAGATTTATCTTCCCGCACCAAAATGCATTCCTGCATGATTTGATATTCACACGATAAATCTTTATTTTATATGTGCCGAACTATAGCGAAGCGTAGGTTAGCTGCACTCACTCGTGCAAGCACACTAAAAGCATATGACCATTGACCTCATCAATGGCGTATACATGCTCACTCACACACAGAGAGGTCAATTACCAGGCTATTGTCAGTAGCCTTAGTCCGATGTCCCTCATTATGTGTCTCAAAGGTCGGAACAAAATGGCCATGCGTGGCTGTGGATTCAACCTACCATGGCGATTTCTGCCATGAAGATATCGGGGCGATGACACTGTGTGCGGTGAATACAATGAAACTGTGTGAGGATTTACCCTCACGTTGGCAGATTGATTGTCGGGCATCATGACGCGCAGAAGATCTTGATGGAAGCTTGAGGCGAAAAAACGTAAAAAGGAATGTGTGAGGAGATTGCCGGAAGTAATTATTACTCTGAATGATGAATAAACTCAATTGATTGGGATTAATACGGAACAGAATTTATAGTGGCGTACCCAGGACGCTCCTATCCGGGAGGGGGTGGTTGGAGGGCTGGAGAAAGGTGAAATTGCGCCGCCCTCAACACTCCGAAAAGGTTGACCCAATTTTTCCCCGATGGTTTGAAAAAGTTAAAAGCAAAAAAAAAAAAAAAAAAAAAAAAAAAAAAAAAAAAAAAAAAAAAAAAAAAAGAAAAAAGAGGATAATAGGCGCTAGCATCCTAAAATTCCATTTGTAATTCTTAATCACTTTTGACAATTGTTCGCCCTTTTTCTTTAATAATTATTTTGCCGCACCATCATTTTCTGCCGCTTCCTTTTGCTGCCCCTGCTTTTTTTTTTGCTCTCCGCCCAAAGCCTCCTCCTTCAATATACGCGCATGATATTCATTCGCGGTTTTTTTGGGATGGGCGGAGGGCTTTGGGGCGCGAAACCCGGGGTCAAAGCAGGGGCGCCCAAAAAGAAGGGGAGGTTGATAATGAAGGGACAGCAAGAAGAATTGTTAAAGAAAAAAAGGCGGTACAGAAGGGGCGACAAAACGAATTATTAATGAAAAGGGGATGCATTTTATGGAAAACGTATGTACGCGTAACTAGACCAGATTTGTTGCTTAGAGGGCCACAACTGAAATTGGTGTGGATAATTAGGGGTGTAACACCTCTAATTGTTTAATTTAAAAAGATGGTGAAAATAAATTTATATTGGGGTTTAAGTTGATGGACGTAAACCTGAGGAGGAGTAACAACATAAGTAATATAAGAATTGGATTGGAACTGACGTAAGGAATCAGGATTTGAGGGAAAAGTGCCCGTTTTTGAGAAAAAATGTTTTGAAACACCCTAATCTATGCACTTCAAAATAATGTTGACAATTTTATGAAAGAAATATGATATTTCTCATTGTGAGCAACTTGTCACAGCACTTTTGTATTTACCATGAAAAGCCGTTGCACCCACGACATAATTTCACGCCATGTTTTGTTACTACCGTTTACGCCTTTATTGTGATATATATAACAACACCTTTACACTATTCACCCTATTTTGCTGTCATTGGAAATCTTGTTTGATTTAAATAATTTACTTCATTTATTATTAGCTGGATGTGCTGGATCAACTTTCTGCTTCTCATTGTTTCTGATTTTGTAGAACCTTCAATAATTGGTTATCAAGTGCCAAATATCATCAAAAGAGAAGGTAAACTTAATACGAAGATTTTCAATTGCGATTTTCTCGAAATGCGTGTTTTTCAAGATAGACCAGTATGTGATGCGGCCGACGAAATTAAATCCTACATTTTGCAAGGAATTACCTAGGGCTTAAAATCGATCAGTCCCGTTGTTGCTGTGCGCCTCCGATTGGTCCAAATAGCGAGTACGCGTATCGCGTCGACGCACACGCGCTGTCCCGTGTGATATCGTGTCATATCACACGGGTAAAGCTGGGTAAGAACCAATAAAATTGCAGGAACGTTCTCAAGTGTTTAAGAATGTGAAATATTTTAAAGGCGATACACAGCTCTTCATAATAAATTTAATGTAATAAAATAAGCGAAATATGTAAAATACCTTCTTTCAAACTTGCATTTTACGAGTATAATTCAAATCACTTGTTTTATAATTGTAAGGAAAAGCGCTTGACTTACACACGTTCCAGTCTGAAACGAACTTGGGAGGTTGTTCCATGGCATAGTCGAGACATTATACATACCGATATCATTGTTTTTGCAGTTTATGCGCCTTTCTCTCGGTCTCGGTGTCACTCCTTGGTGGACCTACTTTTTTATGAAATTTCTCGGGAGGAGGGGGAATTGCAATGTATTCTTCAGCTAATATAATTTAAGGTATTTTGAGTAAGCTTGTTATTGTGTAGCTTATTCTGAGCTTGTTTATAGTTGTGCCAGGTAAATCGGCTGTAAGGTAACTATATGAGCAGAAGTCAGACAAATAGCTTCATGAGAACCTTGCATGCATCCTAAATACTTTTAAGTATTAATTAAAATTCTTGGTTTTAAATTAGCAAGTGGAAAATTTCCTCTTCTTCTTCTTTGTTTGGTTTGATGATACACTTCTTATAGTTTGATCAGCTCGTAATCGGCGGGCCTGATAGCATCGTGGATCAATATCTATATATTTTATTTCAAGAATTGTCTTGTGACATCTCCCAGGAAGCATCACGAATTAGTTAAATTCCTATAATTTTGTCTACATTCTTTAAAACGGATAATATAGACCAGACAGATGAACTATTGCACTCTTAACGTGGGTCTATATTTTGGCGTAGTAGTAAAAGTCTAACAATTCCCGCCGATTACGACCTGATCAAACTGTAATATAAAAGCTTTTACATCTCGTTTGATATCTTTTTCTTTTAATGTACAAACAATAAATTTACACACATTATGGCCTAAAGGCCTGGTTAGAAATGCAGCTGGTGATTCGGAAGAAGAGTGACCATGTGGCAGATTTATCTTCCCGCACCAAAATGCATTCCTGCATGATTTGATATTCACACGATAAATCTTTATTTTATATGTGCCGAACTATAGCGAAGCGTAGGCTAGCTGCACTCACTCGTGCAAGCAGACTAAAAGCATATGACCATTGACCTCATCAATGGCGTATACATGCTCACTCACACACAGAGAGGTCAGTTACCAGGCTATTGTCAGTAGCCTTAGTCCGATGTCCCTCATTATGTGTCTCAAAGGTCGGAACAAAATGGCCATGCGTGGCTGTGGATTCAACCTACCATGGCGATTTCTGCCATGAAGATATCGGGGCGATGACACTGTGTGCGGTGAATACAATGAAACTGTGTGAGGATTTACCCTCACGTTGGCAGATTGATTGTCGGGCATCATGACGCGCAGAAGATCTTGATGGAAGCTTGAGGCGAAAAAACGTAAAAAGGAATGTGTGAGGAGATTGCCGGAAGTAATTATTACTCTGAATGATGAATAAACTCAATTGATTGGGATTAATACGGAACAGAATTTATAGTGGCGTACCCAGGACGCTCCTATCCGGGAGGGGAGGGTTGGAGGGCTGGAGAAAGGTGAAATTGCGCCGCCCTCAACACTCCGAAAAGGTTGACCCAATTTTTCCCCGATGGTTTGAAAAAGTTAAAAGCAAAAAAAAAAAAAAGCAAAAATAAAAATTAAAAAAAAGAAAGAAAAAAGAGGATAATAGGCGCTAGCATCCTAAAATTCCATTTGTAATTCTTAATCACTTTTGACAATTGTTCGCCCTTTTTTCTTTAATAATTATTTTGCCGCACCATCATTTTCTGCCGCTTCCTTTTGCTGCCCCTGCTTTTTTTTTTGCTCTCCGCCCAAAGCCTCCTCCTTCAATATACGCGCATGATATTCATTCGCGGTTTTTTTTTTTGGATGGGCGGAGGGCTTTTGGGGGCGCGAAACCCCGGGGTCAAAGCAGGGACGCCCAAAAAGAAGGAAGGTTGATAATGAAGGGACAGCAAGAAGAATTGTTAAAGAAAAAGAGTCGGTACAGAAGGGGCGACAAAACGAATTATTAATGAAAAGGGGATGCATTTTATGGAAAACGTATATACGCGTAACTAGACCAGTTTTGTTGCTTAGAGGGCCACAACTGAAATTGGTGTGGATAATTAGGGGTGTAACACCTCTAATTGTTTAATTTAAAAAGATGGTGAAAATAAATTTTAGCAGCCACCCCACCCCACCCCCACTTTTTAGATTTTCTAGAGCCATCCTGGTTGAAAAAAAATCGGTCTACTTTTTAGGGCTGTTGCTGCAAGGGGCGTCAAAATTTACATTTTCTTTAGCCCCCCGGGGTAGGATCGGCCACGATACGCCACTGATATTCCACTTCCCATTCGGCTTTGTGATTACTTTGAATAAACACGAAAAGGAATACCATATCACCCGGGTTCAGCATTACACGATACGGCAATGGCAACGAAGTGAAAATATTTTCAAGAGTATCTGCATCAACTTCCAAGATATATGATTTCTTTGAGCACTCCGATGAGGCCTCCAAGGTCATACCCGATTGTGTTATCCGTTGAAATACGTATATGCAGCTGCTGTTATCCAACGCTGTAGTGGTAGTGTTGTGCTGAAATACATCTGGCAACCCTGAATGCCACGATGGGATGGTCATGTAATCTGGCCTGCTGATTGGTCGAATCAAGGAACAAATGCAAAGTTTGATGTCAACGCCGTCATCTGCGCATTCTTTGTATGGACCGTATCTGGATATGCGCTTGTAGTCTGTCAGATTCATTTTGTGATTATCGGAAACAAATACGGTTACCCAGAACACATCTTCGTCTTGACTCGCATTCTTGCCAGCAGGTACGTAAATAGATAGTTGTGTGCTTACCGCGCCCTGTGGTTTTGTACAAAAATAAAAGTGAATATAATTCAATGAGGATGAAACAATGCAACGGATATGTTTGTAGGAATATAGCAGGAGTTAGTTAGAGCATTTCAAATCGTTGCCGACAATTTTTCAACGGATAACATTAAACGTTTTGACTTTAAGTTTGTCCTAAAGTGTTTGTCTGTATTCACATCCGTTTATCCGTTTATTGAACTATTTGATAAAATATATGCGTTGTCATAAAGGTCTACCACACAGTGTCATCGCCCCGATATCTTCATAGTAGAAATCGCCATGGTAGGTTGAATCCACAGCCACCCATGGCTATTTTATTCGGACCTTATGACATGCATAATTAGCGAAGTGACTTGACTAAGGCTACTGACAATAGCCGGGGTAATTGATTTCTCGCTGTGTGAGTAAGCTTGTATACGACATTGCGGTCAATGGGGGGTCAATGGTCATACTGCCTCCACTTGACTGAGTGCAGCTATACTATAGCCTGCTGCGCGCTGTAGTCCATATAGGACCAACGCAATATAAAATTAATAGAGTTTTGGTCAGATTTTGAGTTCAAAGCGCACGGCCAATTTCCAAAGCGCACGCCGACGACTATCATATCTGTTCAACACGTATTTTCAAGTGTATGAGACCACATCTGGTTTCTTGAGACGAAATCATTTACGGGAGATATTCATCATTTTCTAACCCGGTATCCGAAGATTTTCGTCTGATATCAAAATCGTGCATAGCAATTCACGTGTATCGATCCCGTGTATTCATTTTAGTGTCTCTGCTGCACCAAATAATTATTAGCCAGGCGATGTCGGTGTGTACCAGGGATTCTACTTTATGATAAATAACCCTGATAGCAAGACATTGGCCCAACGTTGGCAATGGTCAGCATGGTCGAGGTCAGTAAACGATTACCAACCCCAAACTAAATGGCGTTAGCTGGTTCTTAAAAATGTGGTTCACGGATCTGGATTCCCCCGACTGCTCAAAAATAATATTGTCGGGTCGCTTCTCTCGCCGTAATTTTCCCCCCGACTAAACGACAGAAATGGGTCTGATACTTTTATAAAAAAAAAGAAAGTCTGATACTTTCATATTTTTTAGTTGTATAGTTCAATTCACATGGGTTATCTTACCGTCTGAGAAGTTTCACGCACATTGTCAAACCATGTTGCTGACAGTCTCTGGCATGAACCAAACCCAGTCGCCGCATCAGGATGTTTAGCTCGAAACTGACTTTGTATCACATTGTTTATCTCTCCTAAAGCAAATTCTGCCAACATCATATGTCTTGTGTCATTAGCAACATATTTAGTATCATTTCTTTTACATATACATCCATTAAGATCAATTATTGGGATTGAATCACATGTTCTATTGACATCAATTGGTGCAAACAATCCCATCGGTTTAACATTATACTGAGTATGCTCCGGTGACACTTCAATACTGCCCTCTGGAGCTAGTGTA
Organism: Amphiura filiformis; assembly: GCF_039555335.1. Taxonomy (NCBI): domain Eukaryota; kingdom Metazoa; phylum Echinodermata; class Ophiuroidea; order Amphilepidida; family Amphiuridae; genus Amphiura; species Amphiura filiformis. The sequence continues at coordinate 30,838,187 of NC_092637.1, forward strand.
TGGAGAGCGTAATGAAGATCTAGTATGCTGACAAGCCGGTCCTGATTAAGTGCCAATGCCTTCATTTTATCTTCTCCAATAACTTGAGGCAAGTCCTTTGAGGCATGTATCACTAACATAGGATGGTGCATTTCAACTTCAGCTTCGAATGTTTTCGAGAATAGTTGTCCATAATTATTGCCATGATCCGCAAGTAATACCGTTAACGTATTTTCCTGGGTTGATAATGAGCGCAAGTAATTGGCAAGGTCTTCATCAAAAGTCTGTATCCTCCGACCGGTATCTTCGTGCGCGACGTTCGTCTCCGTATAGTGAAAATATGGCATACCATATTTCTGTAACTGTTTTTGTAATTCAGCCAAATACGAAAAGATGTAAAATTGTTGTGATTTTCCGTTGTAACATATTTCATTGTCAACATCAAAATAGGAACGTCCATTAAGAGCTTCACAAGCAGATAATGTCATATCAATTCTATCAATACCAGCTTGTGGGATAGCGTCTTTAATCTCTGTCCAATTCGAACCATCAGTCCCAAGTAACGATGCAAGGCCCCACGTGTGTTTCCAACATAAATCGTCTGACCAAGAAGTCGTATAACCCCCTCTTTTATATCTTCCCAGTAACAGTTCACTGTGGATGTTTCCGTATTCATTTCTTACCTCACCTGAGAATAGCGCTCTCGCATTTGGATGAGTATAGTACTTCAACGCTTGGTATAAGTTGTAGCTAAACACATAACCAGTCTCTTGCTTCTGAATAGTTTTTAACGATTTAATCGTAGCTGGCATAGAACGCATAAAATGGCTATGAGAAAGTGAATCCAACCAAATCAGATTGATATTCACCGCATTATATGCTTTTGCGTCCGACAAGTTCGACGTAGCTATTTGTGGTGGGAATAGTAACAGCTGCGACGCGTTATTGTTAACGTACTCCTTCTTCACTTTTTTGTCAATCACCACTTTTTTCTGTTCCACGACAATGCACTTGATGAAACAAAACCCAAAGTTTGGTTTCTCTGGTGGCTGTTCCACAAGGCTCTGGATTTGGGCCTCCAATTTAGCGGCATTTTGAATCTTACTCCATTCTACAATTCCTTGGTTCCAATCGATGATACCTAAGACAATGGAACTATTCTTACACATCGAATGAGAACATCTTGCTGATGGCATGGCTTTTGCATCCTAAAATTGGGAGAAAATAAAACAAAAACCTTGCTGTTATCGAAGTAAATAGCAAATACCAATTATTACTATCTCTTAACATAACATGCTGGAATTTTGGCAAATATGTACCAAATCTCCTGCAAATTTGCAACTTCCAAAAGACGAGTAATATGAGTCATTTTAATAGATCATTTCATACTGAGTAATTGCGATAAAACCCGAAGCATGAAGTTATTTCCTCTATTGCGCGCGCATAAAAGTTCCTCTTCAGCATCATATACAGTGCGAAGCTCCAATGTGTAACAGGCATCATAAACTACAATGAACTTTCGACGGTCAGTTATGGATGAGAGAGGTACCTTTGCCAAGGATATTCAATGTACAATTAAGCGTGTGGGGTATGTCTTGTATAAGAGACTGACCTGTGGAAGATGCATAAAACATAAAAAAATAACTAACGAAAAATGACGAATATTTTATCATTTCTTTCCATTCGTATCTTATCGTGAAAATCCAAGTAGCTGAGGTGTTAACTCAATATGCTAGGAAAATATATATTTAAACCGATGATCCCATGTTCACATTGGATAAATAAGGTGTATTTTGGCGCAAAAGGGTACCGCAATTCATTCAATATATTTTGGTATGTAAAGAAACCTATATTCGTTAGCTTTTATAAATCTAAAGAAATAGTTCAATCGACTCACGACATTTGAAGATATGCTCTTTTAAAGAATTGTACCCGTTTTCACTCTGTCCACGGAGGAGGTTTGGTTACTTCAATGATTTAAAAGGAATACACGTACCATGCATGAATATCAAACATTCCTCAATGATACATTATAAATTACTGGATTTGAATTTCAATATGTTAATGAGAAAAATATGAGCTTTCACCTGATACTTAAAAATGCATTTTGATAGGGTAAAGTTTGGGATGAGACTGTCAATCAGGCTACCCACCTTTAAATTGTAATAATAAAAGCCATACGCATTGCTCACCTTAATAACCTCACATATGTTATACGTTTTTTGGTAAGAACAGGTTTCTGCAGGTTCGGAGAAAAATAAGTCGGCTGCTATCTTGCAAGAATCCTTCAATGGCTTTATGCGTTTGCATGTTACATGTTTGTCTGGCTTTGTTGATGGGTTAAAACGTAGCAACTTGCATTCTTGGTCATGTTGGTCAGTCAAAACGCTCTTTAAAGGATAAGAAATGGCAAATTCGAAAGATTGTGTTGTATTTTCTTAGAACATTTCATTTTAAAGGACTGTTTTGTTTTGTTTTTCAGAAAATCGCAGCATTGCAATTATCTAATTGCTTAAGCCTTTCCAGATTACAGGAGTATTTCGTGATCCTTTTTGTCATTTTTCAGTAGATATCCACGTTTGCGAATTATGCATGATTGTTTGTACTACACTGCTCCAATGACAATGTATTGTAATTTCGTTCTGGTGTACCAGAAAGTAATTCAAATCTCACGATATTTTTGCTAAACGAATCAATCTGCAGGATTTTTTTTTACATAAACATTATGAAGCCAATGTTTTCCAGTGGTATAAAATTGAGGAGCAGGAATGCGTGAAATTGGATTCGTCTATAGAATATTCATATCATGCTGATCACTCGCACGGTCGCACTTGTGCACCTGTAAAATAAATATCTTTAAAAAATATCGGTATTGGATTCAATAGATGATTGCAGACAAACACATGTTATGAATGTAACCTGTGCTTGTAGTGCAGCGTGATATATTCAAAAATTGTTTGAACCTATTGCTATATGGTAGTTATTCCGACAGCGTAATTAAGTCAAAAACCTCAATTTGGTGACCACTCTCTGGCTAGTAAGGTTTGACGATTGATTCGACTTCTATGGACCATTTAGAAAAAAAATAGCCTCCATGTCCCTCGCGAAAATCCCGGCATTTTTCGCTAGAGGCCAAAATCCAAAATGGCCGCCGCCACCATTTTGAAAATCTAAGTTTTGAACCAGAGCACCTATAATCATGCACAAAGACACTTTTTCGGATATGTCGAGTACAAGGATTCCGATTCTGACATTAGTTTGACATTACGACATTATTTTCACCCAGAAATCCAAGATGGTGGCCGGCACCATCTTGAAAAATTTAGTTTTGAACCAGAGGACCTATAATCGTGTACAAAGACACTTTTTTTTGGATAAGTCGACCACAACATTACTTTGACATTACGACCTCATTTTTACCTAGAAATCCAAATCCTTGTGTGTATAGATACTATTGACTTACTGGTACAACTGAACTCAAATTCAATCTCAATTTATCAAAACGACCACTGTGATAATTCTCGATCGGTTCTGGTGCTATTGGGCTCTCCGCGTAACTATGGTAAGTCCAATTTAATCTCAACTCCCTCACCTTATCAAAACGACCACTCGGTTCTGGTGTAATTGGTCTCTTCCTGTAACCATAGTAACATGCCACAAACATGATGACTGATAGGATGAAGCAAATCTTCTTGAGCCGCTTTTTCACAATAACCCTCGTCATTATCTTCTCTGGAAGGAAGACAATTAGATGTTGGATCAAACCCTGTAAGAGTATAATATATGAAGCAGCAAATGCCGTACATGATCAGCACAAAGAACATATTCTTGAGCCGCTTTCTCACCATAAACATGATTATCTTCTCAGAATAAACAAGCAGAGATAATAGGACCGGGGGTCCAAACATTCGAGCTTCATACCCCGTAGGCCCTAAAAGGAGCATAAACATGATAAATGAAACTAACATGTGAGATAATGGAACATTTTGAAAAAAAAAAAGAGTTGTGACTGAAAGATGAGCAATGACTTACCAAGGTGATGTAGATTAAAGCGTGAGAGGGCGTGATGACTGAATTATGATGGTGAATAACAGGGGTTGGAAATGAAAAAAAATTAGATGTGAGGAGAAAAGACAAAAAACGGAGAAAGAGTTATATGTCCACATTAATGCCTTTGGGAGCAAGAGTTTGGAGTTTATTAATCCAAATTAATGAGTCCCCGTGCAAGATGATGTGTTCTTGGTGTTTGTGAATTTTTTCGATGGCCATGAAATGTGCATCGGTGATTAAATGATCAGGGATGTTGAAATGGTGTGCTATAGGCAGTGACTAACACTCTGTTAGTGTTGTAGATTTTGACATCGGATCGTGTGATGTTGAAACGAGTGTAAAGTGATGTGGTGGTCTTACCAACATATTGTTTTTCGCATGGATTACAAGTGATTTAGTATATCAGTCATGACATGTTGCAATGCAGTTCAGAAGTAATGGGTAGGATTCGTGAGCGGTGGTGTGGGTGAATTTCTTGCCCTCAACAATGAATTTGCACACAATGCATTTTAGCGGTACATTTAGAACATCCGCATTCTGACTCTTCGTCTTCCCCCTCATGAGGCAGAGCAGTATTAACCAGATTTACCTGTTTAGTGATCTTCTAACATATCGTTATGAATACGGCAGACGGCCGAATCCGGATTCGGCTTTTGGTAAATTCATTTTACACATGCATTACATTTGAATTCGAGAACAAGGGATCAATGCTATACCTATAGAGGGCAGCATATCGATTTTTTAACGGTTGCCGTCGGTGACCGTACTGTGATGCACCGTCAACTAACCCTGTATGCCGCCCTCTTTTGATTACTTATTATGCTGTTATCATCTGGTCTCCGTTAAAAAATTGATATGCTGCCCTCTATCATGTACAGCATTGATCCCTTGTTCTCTAATTCAAATGTAATGCATTCGTAAAATAAATTTACCAAAAGACGAACCTGGATTCGGCCGTCTGCCGTATTCATAACGATATCTAAAGCTTAATTTCTTGAAGATTAGTTCGTTTGTGTATTTGGACTGCGCATTTAAGATGCAAAACATTAGTTATTATATATAATTACAAATATTAGTATTATAACATACGGTACAGGTGGTATATAAAACGACTAATAAAATCATGTCATCATCAAAAAATGCAACTCAAAATATCTCTTCATGACAACAGCAATCACATACCAGCAAAATTTGGTAGTAATCACATGTATGGTTGCTGAGAAAGGCTGCGTGAAACGACATCTGGCAGAAAATGACATTTTGAGTTTAGAAAAACTGAATAAATATGCTAATTAGGTAGCAATTATGTATTTTGCATATTAAAAAAACATGTTTCTTTCAACAATAACATTTATACTAGTTATTAGCAATATTATAATGCAATGAACTTTTTTACACTCAGAAATGAATTTTTATATTAATACTCCTTATACCGCCCCTTGAAAACAATGCAATACAAAAGAAATACATTACGTGTAGGCCCTATTAGGACTTTATTACAAATGTCCAATTTAAAATGTAAAAGCCAAAATTCTATACTTTTATTAATTTAGAAAAAACTAAAATGACAAAAATTACCCTATTTCACACTTTTGAGCAAGGACAATATCTATTTTCTGAGTTTCACCTTGTTGTCTGATATTTAAACTTGTTATTATTTAGGTTTGATAAAAAAATCTACATGCCAAGATAGTGATGATAACTGAAATAACACGTTTTTATCATTAAATCGATTACGACGATGATTTAAGGCAGCTGTGTACGCCCAGAATTTTTTTTCTTCAAAAATTATGAAAAATAAAATCACAAAAAAATGGATTTTTGGGAATTATTTTTTGGTACATCCTAACAAAAAAAAAGTTTTTATTTTTGTTAATCTGGGAGGGGGGGGGGGTCCATTCCAAAAACGTTTTTGTAATTTTTTGACATTGGCCTTATTTTTTAGATATTTACCATATAAGACATCGAAATAAACTTTTTAAAATTCACAAATGCGTATTTGCACAAAATTATGCCTAAAGTATTAAATATACCAAAATGTAAAAAAAAATGAGAATTTCTTGAATCGATCTTGCTTTTTACGATGAGCTTACGATATGTTTTCCTATAGATGCGGTATTTATTGAGTTATTGTGTACCTAAATCACCATTTTACACTTTCACAAGGTAATGCGGCAGTTTTTATTTTTTTTACTTTACATTACGTGAACATTATGTAAATTCACCAAAAAAGCTTAATTTCGGGAAAGAAACAATATCTAGAGTAAACAGCCGCGTTAATGCTATTTTAATACAATAATATGACAGTTATTATTTATTGGTTAATATTTTTTGTAAAAGAACTTCAGGCTTAGTCTTTTACGTAGTATTTTAATACACAACTGGGCATTATAATTATGCAAAAAGTAGAAATCCGAGTAAAAAATCGAGGGCGTCGCTGTGAAGCAAATCATACATTACGCGGCTTGAAGGATGAGGACACGGAAAAACGACGCACAACACACCAGTGTACGAGAACAATTTTAATGATGCTTACCCGCCATCTTAATGTACACAGTGTCGCATAAAAAGGTTACATGTACAAAACGCATTTTGCGATGGAACAACAAAATTTTATTTTCAGATATTATTTATGCATCCCTCTTCAACTCCGTATCTTAAAAGCAACTTAATTTATGAGCGCAAGATAACAGGGGTGTCAAGAGACAAGAGTGGTTAACACCTCAAAACATCACGCAAGCACACCTTTGTTTTCATATTAGGCCTATTTATTTTTTATTTTTCTCCAATATATTTTTATCATGGTTGAACTTGTGTAGATAAATTTGATAAATCAAATATTGCACATCTGAAAATATATCAGTTTTAGAGCTTCCTATTTTACGTGTTCTCGGGCCCCGACCTACTATTAAGTTGGACCCCGAGATAGTGTGCTTTAATTTTATGTGAATCGAAATATTCGTTGAACTGGCGTTTGGCTGATATGTCACGTTGGTTTCGTTATTATACGGCATGTTCATACATGGCTTGCGCTTATCAACTAGTACGCTCTTTCAGCTTGAACCAGTTGCAGTGTTTTACAACTTGCCCGACAGCATATCAACTTGCCAATTATTTGTTTTTACCTCCAATATAAAGGCACATATCTGATAGAATCATCCTAAACATTTTGTGGAAAAAGTCATTTTTACATTGTCATGTTACAATATTTCTTTGAGGAATTCATCAACTATAAAAAAATCGATTTCACTTTCCAAGGAAACTGATTTTCTATTGTCTTTTATAATGAAAGACAGAGATAAACAAAAATAGACTGAATCGCGTTTGACGTCAGGGCAAAGGCGCGCCATGATTGGTTGACGACCTGTGCAGTACGGCATTTTCTGTTTGGTTGTCAGAATTTCAGACGCGAACTAGTCTTTTTATCTCTGTCTTTCATTATAGTAAAAAACACAACTTACCTTAAATATGATTGATAGAAAACAAACACTCAGTTAAATTGACGTGATCACTTCAGACTCTCCGTACGGAGATCGCATCAACTTGTTGGTCTCTGTTAAGCGGTGTTGGTGGCGTAAAAGGATTAAAACAATATTAATAACAATAATGCTATCCATATATTTTTGCAAATGGATACATAATGTTATCTTCAATACGTGGCAGTGCACTATAGCTAACATGTGGTTGTGGATGTTATTTATCTCATCAAGGTCCCAGCTATTTCCATGCATGTTCTCATATGGAGCAATTTGAAATATATTCCCACGTAAAACCATGGGTTTCAAACAAGAATTCTTTAAAAAAACCTATCACGTTGCATACTCCAATCACTAATTTAAACAAGGTTTGCTATCTCTAAGGTTCGCTACCTATAATTTAATAAAAGGCCCGCTATCTCTAGTTTTAGATAAGGCCCACTATGTCTAATTTTAAATAAGGCCCGCTATCTCTGATGTCAAAGAAGGCCCACTATCTCTAATTTTAAATACGGTTCGCTATCTCTAATCTATTAAAATAAGCCCGATATCTCAAATTTTAGAGGAGACCCGGTTCGCTATGTAATTGTATTTTAAATAAAATTAGCTAGATCGTTACTGGTCAGAACAATCCGGTTAGCGAATGAGATTTCAGTTCACCGCAACAATGCAAAACCTTGCACCATGGAAGAAAGAGATGAGAAGGAACCACAACGACTTCGATCGGCCAAGTTTTAATCCGCTTATCTATTGACGCATGAAAAGAAAAGCTATCAATGGTACTTACTTTCATGTATGATCCATTTACCGCGATCGATGCTTGGCGAAATCATTACTGAAAAAAACTATAACAAACCCATCCAAGAACAAACAAACGCTACCCAGAAGTAAGATTATGGAATTTCACTGATGCTCTGAACATGTATAGTAGCTTTGTTTTGGGATCTACAGTCAAACTGTTTTCTTGATCGTGTTGTGTAGAAAATGTCCTTTAACACATCAAAAAGGTCATCAAAATCGGCCGTTTTTTTGCTGAGTTTCATCTTTAGCAAATAAGGTAAGATTTTGGTGACTTTTTTTTTGTTTTATAGATGCAAAATGTTCTTAAATAATGTACAATGTTCCGGTTGAGTCCGGTACATGAAACCTGTTTAATTTAATAGTTTATATGTGTATAATCGTAACTAGCTAACTCGTTTCAGTGCCAAAGACTGCCAACTCTGAGAAAAAAGTCATCAAAGTTCGGGAAAATTGGGCGAAATGGAAGAAAAAGATGTAGGCCATCAATGACCGATGATCACGTCACCAGAGAAAATCCTATAGAGTGCTTGCACGGAAGGTCATTAGTTCAAATCATCCTTCAGACACGCTCCAGAAGACATGCAAATACATGGAGTACAATACCAATCACCTATTTAACGCGGGGTATTGATCAAAGTAAATCCTCATGAATAACAATGTCAATTAAATGTCGGTAAAGGGAGTGGACAAAGTGAATGCGTTCGTTGTGGTTCCTTCTTATCTCTTTCTTCCATGCTTGCACGTACATGCCGGCACCCATTTTTTTGGAAATGCGCTATATTAAGCGTCGTTTGTATATGTATGTATGTATGTATTTAAACACCCCGGGTGACCTGTGTGAACAGAGATACAAGTGGTAAAGGATCATGTCCATGAAACAAGACGATGGCCCTGCTGAAGGCTAGAGCCCGAAACCTTGTGGTCGTCTTCGAGAAAGTAAAATATTCTTGTGTACATACATAGTACATGTTGAGTAAGAAAAGTGCAATGGCTCAAATAATCGATATTGTTTTCTATGACATAGTCTAACTCGCCTAACAAGCATCGAATTTTATTTTAAAGTAATTTTATATTAATTCGCAATGTATAGTTTATTATAGTACAAATAATGGTCAGCACATTATAAATGTGTAAATAAATGTTGGTATTTATACAGCGCCTTTCACATGTGAACACGTACCAAAGCGCTTTACATTTATTCCGCCGTTATTAGAATATGTCAGATGCCATACAATGCCCAAGGCATGCTCATACCTTTGGGCGGCGCTCAATGGACAGTATTCATAACAGCGCCCCATTTCACACCTGGGTGGAGAGGAGTAATCGAGATAAAGTTCCTTACTCAAGGGCACAACACGATGGCGTCGCCGGGGCTCGAACCCACAACCTTCCGATTATGAGTCCTAGCCCGTTCCGCTCGGCCACCGTGCTCCCACCGTGTAATCAATGTTTTCTGAATGTATTGATTGTTAGGACTATAATACCCCTGCAATGCTATGGGCATGGCATCTTACTTAGTTCATTCTACAACCTGTGCAAGTGGAAAGCGCCATCTTTAGCAAATAGAAAGTACTGTTGTGACATGATGCTTACATCAACATCAAGGGAGCAGTCCTAGCATTCAAATACCGTTTGTTTCAATCATTTTGGTTTCGGCAATGCAGAGATTTGCTTCACTAAACGCAAATGTATGAAAACCCGTTTGTGCCACTTTTTAGAAACTTGAATAGAATGTTATATCCAAATACCAATACAGTATAAATAACAGAAGAACATTCATTTGTAGGATTAGAAATGAAAATGTAACAATTACTCAGAAAAATTTCAACCGGATACGATATGCAATATTTCATTGACATGATTTTAGTTTTACAACAGAGTGTGCAATATTTGTTTGTCTTTTAACATGTCTTGAGTGACAAAAAGAACAGTATTTACTATGATGAAATCCTTGACATGTATTTGTATTAAATTTTACAGCAGAATGTGAAATATTTATTTATCTTTTAATCTGTTTCAAGTGGAAAAAAAGAATCATAATAATACCTGTATCATGATAAAACAGTAAAAACAGTAAAAACGATTTTGTATTGTTGTGTAATCGATGCATTCTTTTGATTCCACGAAGGAACTCTTGGTAAACTTGATGTTATCATTGATTTACAAGTACAGCCTTCTTCCCTATAGTAAAAGTGGCACAATTATGACTTTATCCCTTCGTTGTTAACTAAAAATATCTCACGATTAAAACAAGCATATTGAACAGAACAAACGGCATTTGAAAGCTACGTAAGCATCATGTCACAACAGTATTTTGTAATTGCCAATGAGGGCGCTTTTCACTTGCACAATTTTTGAGGAGGTTGTATAGCCTGCATTATGTGTTTTCTCTTCAATCATTTTATTGAATGTCATAATGATAATTTAATAATAATCGACATGATCAATACAATCAAACATCCCATGATGTGCTACCAGCATGTCTGCAAATGTAAATCTTTGGAACACCTGATATCAAAGATTGATGTATACCATGTGTACTACTGTCTACTAATATGATATAACTTTGAACAGTGCATGGGGATGATTTCATTTCTTTCTTGTTGATAGCAAATCCCAGCAAACAGAAATCGTTGCCGACATCATTTGCAAAAGGTTATAAAATATTGTCAGCAAACGTTCTCGCCTCAATATGGTATGATGGAATATGTTTACTCACCGATATAAACTATTTATATGCCCTCCATTACCCAAACCAAAAATGAAGGCTGCAGTCAATTTTATTTTATGTTACGGCTACTTTAATATTTGACATTTTTTTGTTTATAATTAAAAATTAAGAAAAAAAGTCAAACACTTTTCAACCAAAATATCTCAGTTCACGTTCACTTTTGTGACCCGAAAGTGCGAAACTGTAACTACCAGGCACGCAGTTTATCACTACCGGATTTGCCTGAGAAAAAAAACCCGATCGTAAACAGATGTTTTGAATCATTATCGCTAGTATATAGTGCTTTTAAGATTAATTACACATTTGTAACATGAATATTACTATGATCCGTGTATTCAGTACACCATAATCGCAAAGACCGTATGGTGATGATCAGTTGCACACGATCTACGAGTTTAATATTCTACGTCATACCCTGGAAATGTGTAAGGTGAATAACATTCAAAGTACTTTAACAAAACATATCGTCGGCTGTATTCCATAGTGGCGTATAGTGATTTTTGGTCATTTTTTGAAAATTGGCACATATGTTTTTAATGATGTTCTCTTTCATTTTTCTAGGTCTCATCAGTCATAATTAGCTAATTAATTAGTAATTAATTAATTAAATGTGGCGTATAGTTACAAAGTGAAATTTTTCGTATTCCATAGTGGCGTATCGACCATACGCCACTTTTTATACACATTTTATAATTATGAAATATCGGCAAAATGAAAAACATCGTATGTCATAGTGGCGTACGCGTATCGGACCTATACGCCACTATGGAATACGAACGAAAAGTAACGCCATAGGGATTACACGGCGACCGAGGTGGCGTACGGTTAACGTAAGGTTAGGGTATTGCGTTTTGTTCGTTTTCCATAGTGACGTATAGTTTTATTGTCAGTTTGCCAGCAATAGTATGTATTTATTTCTTTTGAAAAATATATAACAATAAAATCTATTTAGTTTACTACAGAAATTTCACATCATTTACAAAATATAATGAATGTCTGATTTACACAACTCGATTTTAAATTGGCATTTCTTCAAACCCGATTTTCTCGAAAAGTTGTTTATTCGCGGCGCCCCACTATACGCCACTATGGAATACGGACGACGATATGTCATGATTCTGCATACTTTGGAGGAGCACTATGTGTTTAGTACAACAATTTTTTTGCTTCATATTTGCGCGCTAATTTCTATATCATAGCTTAAGGGGGTACTACACCCCTGCGCAGATTTGTGCTTATTTTTGCATTTTTCTTTCAAATTATAGTGCATTGGGGACAAGTAAGATATGTATATTATAGGGGCAAGGACTACAAATACTGCACTGGAAATTTTATTTCAGCACAGACAACAGATATGGAGTTACAGTCAAAAATGAGGGAAAACCAATATTTGATCAATAAATCAATAACTACTTGCTTTGAGTTGCTGAATTTTCAGTACAGTAGTTGTAGTCCTTGCCCCTATAATATGCATATCTTACTTGTCACCAATGCGCTATAATTTTTGAGAAAAATGCAAAAATAGGCAAAAATTTGGCCAGGGGTGTAGTTACCCCTTAACGAGACTCATTTGTTTTTAATGGATGTTAATCATTCCATACGTATAAATGGTGCGTTTAAATGTACACTAGCAATTAAACTTTTTGGTAAACAAAGCATTAACAGTGTTTTACACCATTGGAAACCTTCTAAATGTTATTGTCAAATGTTTGTATGCTTACATTTATACATTTGCTTAGGAACTGGCACCTCCCTGGTTTTCAATAACTTTTTTGGCATCTATTTTTCCATCCTCTCTCGCCTTCCAGCAAATTTGGGAGAATTTACGGCTTTTCCGCTTCCGCTTCCGGTCCTTTGGTTTTGGATGAAATCTCCTGGCCCAAGCCTTACAGACAAAACTACGGCTGCGATTCATTATCTTAGCCACTTCGGTCAAGCTATTGCCATCACTGTGAAGCTTAACAACACGATCCAGTTCAGCATCGGAGGCAGATTTCCCTCTCATCATGTGACTTTGTTTACGTTCTGTCCCTTTAAATTTAAGGCCGGAAGGAGCTTTTTCCTCACCAATCACAAAGACAGCGAAAAAATTATGAAAATCCGTTCAGAATTAGTCGAGTTCGGTATGGAATGAAAGCTTAAGTCTTCAAGATGCAGAAAATAACTTTCTTTGACTAAACACAGCCGAAGGCCAAATGCCAGAGGGCGACAAAGCAATTTCCAGCTAGTGTACATTTAAACGCACCACCCTATATTTGTATGCGTATATAGACGAGGGGGCGAGGGGGCCCACTACCTGAGTCACGTATATGATCCTCTCCTGGCTGTAAATACACCCTCTACAGTCGGGATTCGTCCTACCGGTAGTAAGGATCATCCATCATCATTCTGATGATGCCTGTCGACCATGATAGGCGAAACCGTCAATAGTGAGTAAATTATTTGGTTTTCCTTAACGTATTTGTATGGTTTTCATTTATGTCAAAAACACGTGGTGACATTAACCAAACACAATTAAATCTCTCAAATTATATCAACATCTAATCGTGCTTTTTCAATTATGCTCCTCAAAATACGCAAGACAAAATGCTCTATCTATCGACTTCTTTATCTTGTAATTTAAGTTTGGTGTGTTTAGGAAATGCCCTTTGTTTTTTAACACTTAAAAGTGTTCGGACACTGTTTGTGTATATTTTTACCTGTATAAACAATAAATTCGAGGGCTCTTTTATATATAAAATGAACTTATCTGAAAGACCTTTATTTAAAATTTGAGATAATGGGCCATTTTCAAAATTAGATATAGCGGGTGTCTCATTTAAGATTAGAGATAGCTGGCCTTATTTAAAACTAGAGATAACGAGCCGTATTTACAATAAGAGATAGCGAACCTGATTTGAAATAATAGATAGTGGGCATTATTTAAAATTAGTGACAGCTAATTTTTTTTAAACCTTTTACCCCATAATTTCCCTCATTATTCAAGCCCTGCCCTCTTTCGGGGGGGGGGGGAGGGGATAATTTACAGTTTAAGCTTGTTGGATATCAGTATTTATTTGTGCTTATTAGTGCTTATTTGTAGCCCTACGGGTCAAACTAGTTGGATATCCACATTACGCGGTTAGTGGTTCTTTTTTTTTTTGACACCCCGTAGCCGCCCCAGGCATCACTTCGATTTTTAACTAATAAAAATAATAGTTTCAATATTCTATGGTGTTAAATATTATTGTTTTATAGCTGAACCCCATTTTTGCGGAAACCGCTCCACTTACAACAAACAAATACTTTTTGTTTAGACTGGGAAAAAGTTTATTTGGCGCGCGCGCAATCTGAGTTAGTCCTCTCCTGATGGCTGTGTCTCTTACAGAAACCCTTCCTCTGGAATCCAAACCACTGTCTGTCATCTTTACGGCCCTCTAAATGTCAGCTCATCACTCGGCAAATGTGACGGGAAACTCGACATCAACTTCAACTAGCTTAAAATACGTGACGTCAAAACAAAAAGTTGACGAGTTATCCCAGCAAACACAACACGTTTTTAAAACGTTTTTAACGGGTTATATTTTGGATTTTTGGTTTTGGTAAAATCGTTTTAATAACATTAAATGTCAGGTTATATAATGGTCATTAAAATGTTTTCAAACGTTTTGTATGAAGACACACGACAAAAATATTTTTTAAATCGTTTCAAATTGTTATTGTAAAATATTTTTTTCAAATATTTTTTGCCAAATATTTTGTCAACACTTAAATAACATTATGTTATCAAAATACGTTTTTGAATGTTATGAAAACGTTTTATACCCTTTAAATAACCCGACATTTAAACGTTTGCTAGCAACCTTTTCTAACCTTTTACGAATGATATCGAAAATGTTGTGTGTTTGCTGGGATGCTATACCAACAAACCATGCACCTCTATGCGCTGTTTACAGGAAATATTTGTTACACAAGAGATCATCAATTGTATAAAATAGACTGACATATTCAAGTTCCAAATAAAATGACAAAATGTTTTTTTTCTGCAAAATGATTTTCTGACGCGGCATACAAAAAAGTAAATATTTACATTATTTTACAATTCAACTTTCATTAGCATAATGCACACCTTTCCACGATTGGCTTTGAAGGCATGCCAAATTCTTTAAAACTGGAGTCCTTAATAACAACTGCAGTCCTTAGCTTATAATTAAAAGTTCTTCAGTTTTATTTGTAGATAGAGCAAGCATTGGTTAGAAGATCCTTGGAAAGCAGCTTTACTCCATACGCTGGGCCCCTGTAAGTTTGCTATCATCTCGTAATCGGTGGGCCTTATACCCGGGGCCTTATAACATCGCGGATTAATATCAAAATATTTATTTTGTGAATTGTCTTATGACATCTCGCCAAAAGCATCACGAATTATTAATTCTTTAACACACAAAATATAGACCAGAGAGGTCAACTAATATTACTCTTAACGTGAGTCTACTTTTCGGCGTAGTGGTAAAAACCTAATATTTCCCGCCTATTACGAGCTGATCAAACTATAGATCTCTACAATCTTGTGCAAAAATCGTCGGGACAATTACTATGAATTGTACAAGACGCCATACACTAATGGTATGTTTCATAGCTTGTAGACATTTAGCGGAACCACCTTTTACCATTTTTCAGGATTCAACATTGAAAAAGATCAGCGGGGATGCGTGAAATAAACAAACTATCCCAAGTTTTTCGCGCAAGATTGTGGGTCTAGCTGCGATGCCTTTTGTTAGCTGAACAGTCTTAACCTGAAGTCTACTTTCAGGGACTGCCATTTGAAAATTGCTCTTCTGATCTCTTCAAGAAGAACTTTAGAAGAACTGTTTGCACCTGTGGCCATTTAAAGCATAAAGAATTTAACGAGTCATCTACAGGAGCTATAAATCGCTCTTGCAAATGCAACTTAAGAAGAGCTGTAGAGGAGCGGTTGCTCTCGCTCCTCTCGAAAGGCAGTTCCCGATTTTGAAGTGTCTATTTGATTGAAGACAAGTTTGATGCATTTGAATTTATTCTTAACAGTACGACATCCTCGCCTTGAGATGTTTGCAATACCAGGAATATCCCTGGCAATACCAAGTTTCATAATACTTCCATTCAGCTACTTGTACTGGAAACTTGTATGCCACTAACTTCCTGTTATCACTTTAAAATGGACAATTACGCGTTGTTAACAACCTGTGTCGCCTCGATATTTACGTGGGTACCATTCATCCAGGTATTTATCGTGCTTTGGCGAGTCACATACATTGCTGTGCCAATGTTTGCGTAATGTACGCCATGTCATACTGGCTCCCATATTATATTCACTGATACCGTTCCAAATGTATGAAGGACTTGGCGGAGACTATTAACTAGCGGCTTGCCACTGTCAGAGCCCTACCACAACATTCACCGGTTTTCCAATTGTTGTATTCGATTGTTTTTCTGAAAAAAAGTGACATTGTGTTAGTCAATAGAAATTAACCCTAACCTTGGGTGTGGTTTGAGTGAAGCGGGGTCACTGAAAATGATGCACCCAGGGAGTTGGATTTGGGTAATGGTGATTGCTGCGCATGCGTTGTGCGGCAAAGAAGCAGGGACCAATTGTCGAAAAAAACAACCCGAAAGTGCATTGCATACGTATTTGCTCAATTAGCATTTTGTGCAAATTGTATTACGCTATTCGACGCCGTTCTCTTTTTATATGGACTTTTCATTTTACATTGTAAAATCTATTAATATTAATATTATAGAAGACTGGAATGGGCGCTATATAGCCTCATCTAAGGTCGTTTTTATGTTCATAGAAAAAGAACCGCATCGAATTGTGTGACAAATTTTGCATGAAATGCTATATACTTGAGCAAGTACAAATAAATTTAATACTTCTGAAGAGGGAGAGGGGGCTATAGCTAAAACAAACAATATCCTATACCTTAATGGTTATGAAACAAAGGTGGCTGAGTTGATGTTCTTTGTTTGTCGCACATCATTCTGTAAAAGCCATTATACCCTTCGTAAGTGGCCCATTGTACCCCCATGCAAAAAGGGCATAGAGGTATACCATTGGCATTAACAGGTGCGCGTGCAACCAGGAAAACCAAGGCAGCAGACTGGACGTCTTGGGACTATCAACTTCCCAGCAAACACAAAACGTTTTCGACATCATTCGCAAAAGCTTATAAAAGGTTGTCAGAAAACGTTTAAATGTCGGGTTATATAAAGGGTATATTAAGAGTAAAAAACGTTTTCATAAGCTTAAAAACATTTTTTGATAATCTACTGCTCAGCAAATAAAAATGTTTTACAGAAAACGTTTAAATGTCGGGTTATATAAAGGGTATAAAAACGTATAAAAACAATCCAAAAACATTCTGGAAAACTTGATACAAAACATTCTAAAACAGAATGTTATTTTGGGGTTGAAAAAATATTTTGCGAAAAATGTTTGCCCAAAATATTTTCAATAACGTTTTAAAAACGTTTTCATGACCTTTATATAACCCGACATTTAAATGTTATTAAAAGATTTTGAAAAAAACATTTCAAGAACATTTCTGTGTTTACTGGGTTCAAATATTTTAGCATAATGTTATTTAAGTATTGACACAATATTTGGCAAAAATGTTTGCAAAAATAGTTTACAATAACATTGTTGGAAACATTTAAAAATATTGTTGTAGTGCGTTTTCATACAAAACGTTTTAAAACGTTATCATGACCTTTATATAACCCAACATTTTAATATTATTAAAACGTTTTTACCTAAACCAAAAGTCAAAATATAACTTATTTAAAACGATTTTAAAACGTTTTTGTGTTTGCTGGGTTGCGACTTCACGCTCATTTCGTGGTAGCAGGTCACAAATGTTGTTTTCTCTTATCATATTTCCCCCTAAATTTCGTAGAACCTTACAATCTCAATAGTTGCTTCCAGTTCTTGTATCTTCTGCAACATTTCCGCCATTCGTTTCTTCTCTACTTGTTTGGTAACCACATTGCTGGACACAGATGCAATGTGCTTTGCGGGGGGAGTTTTCTCTTCCTCCATGTATGTAGCTGTCAACATTTGTCCCTGAGGGTGTACTTCATTGCGTGCCATAATCTGGATAATTTGAATGGTGTATAATTATACATGTATTAGATGACTCCAGGTGCATTTAGGAGGAGAACGAAGACGAGGAAGAAACCCAAAATTTACGGTCGACCTGGGAGAAACCGATTTACGATAACTTAGGTGGTCTATGTGTAGCGATATGCTATTTTGGGTCGACCTGGGATTTTTTTCTCCCAGCTTGACCCAAAATGCCAAGTTAATGGTACAAATGCGCGCGAATTGCCATAATAAAGCTAAATTGATGAAATATGGTGCAAAAGTGGAATAAATTTGCGCGAAGCGCGGACAAATTTGCACTTTTGGGGCAAAAATGGCCAAATATGAGGTTAATTTGGTCAGAACACCACTTCCCGACGTCAATATTGAGGGAGGGTATTGTATGGACCATCCCCCTGGTAAAATATGTTACCCGACACCACACCGATCTACGCCAATGGCATCAAATGCATTACCGTCATCAGAATCAACTTACCTTTGGAACGAAAACAAAACCGAGAGTAACAGTTGTTGCAAAGAATAGAAAAAGTGCTTTGATGGCGTACTGTTGTGACGTGTCCGTAAGAATGAACGAGATGGGAACACCGATAACAGATAGCACCAAAACGTTATATATGCAAATTCCTGTAAATAATTAATAAGCATGATTGCAAAATGATAAACTACACCAAAGTGCGTCACCGGGTAGAAAATTTTGAAAAAAAAATGGAACATAATTCTATTTCTTTTTCAAAATTTTACAAATTTACAATACAAATTTTCTGAAATCACCTCACCTTATACCTTTATTTGAGATGGACATTTGATTGTGAAAGGACTCTATATTTCATTGTACAAGCAAGACATTTAAAAAAATCCACATAGCCCCTGAATGAGAAGTAGTTAATTATCTTTGAATTAACCACTCAAAACGTATTCATAATTCACTCAACAAGCATTTTGTGCCCCAAAAGCATTTTGAGACTAATTTTTGTTTATCTTTGAATTCATTCAGAAAGCATTTTGTGTGAATTTTGAACTAAATTCTATTCACTTTTATGGGTCTTTTTATTTTATATTTAAAGTATATGGGGGTAAGGATTAGAAATGGAAAGCAATATCGAAAAACACAAAAAAGACACTAAAATGCCCATAAAAAAAATTGAATATAGAATTGGCATAAAACACACAATGCTACTAGGGTGAGTACGATCATAATTAAATACATTTTAATATAGCAAAACCAAAGAAATTCCTATACGTTAAAGGTTATGGAACAAATGTGCTCTGTTTCAAGCGGACATTTTATAATTCAAAGCACAAATTTTAAAAAAACAACATCTTATTAGTGAAATATTACATAAATCTATGTTTGATAAACACAATCTGCAATTTATTGCTATGAAAAAATAAAATTTTCGTTTTTTAGTTCGTGGTTATTTGTGCCTACATCAGGGTTTACCATTTATTGCGTAAGTGGTCATAGAGGACGCCATCACCTTAAACATTGAATAACAGAATACTTACGCTGGAGTTCGTTCTCGAACTCTAGCGGATTTTTCACAACAAACCGCATTCTTTAGCCGCCGTAGAAGTAGTGATGTAACAGGAATAATTACCATAGCAATGGATTTACTCTTTTTTTTAAAATGTATTGCCCGACACTCTAATCAGGCCGAACTCATCGCCTGTGTATGTGTACAATCATTGATTGAATACAATACTGCTCTTTTCAAAGACACTAGTCTTACAGGTGAGAGTGAAACATACATCAAAATGTAAAATTTCTATAGAATAACGATCCCGGTCTTTATCATTGTTCTTTGACAGCGTAACGACTAGCGCTGGGCAATACATTAAAAAAATAGTGTTAACACATTGCTGTCGCAGAATTACTGTCTATAAAGAAGCGGTCAACTTATATAAGGGTCGTCAATATTATTCGCTGACTTACCAATGTATTTGGAATCATTTAAGGCAGGCACGGTGACTTTTCTTGTCTCCCACGCCAAGAAGGCACCAAATATGAGCATCAAGGCATCCTTAACGAGGATACATCCCAACCAATATGTCTGCCATTTCGATACACACACTACGTGGATTGGAATATTGATGATGTCATCATTCTGTTTATTAGTCTGAAATGTTCATAGACAAAACATCAATTTTATCTATTCTGTCGGCTAAGGTGGTACTACACCCCTTGTTAAATTTGTGATTATTTTTGCATTTGTCTCAAAAAATAATAACACACTGGTAACAAAGTTATGTATATTATTGGGGCAAGGAATCCAGTTACTACACTGGAATTTCAGTGACTCAAGACAAGCGGTACGTTATTTATGATAAGAAAAGAGGTACCGATAAAATGTACCTCATTTCTTAGCATATATATATGATGAACCACTTGTCTTGAATAACTGAAATTTCAGTGAAGTAATTAGATTCCTTGCCCCTACAATATACATAACTTTTGTTACCAGTGTGTAGTTATTGTTTTGAGAAAAATGCAAAACTAGTCACAAAATTTGTCAGGGGTTGTAGTACCACCTTAAGTTAATGTATCGTTCACTGAAACCTTAAAAAATTTAGGCTATCTTAAATAAATTTGGTGTTGGAAACAGTTAAGACCAAAGGTTCGATTCATGGTATTATTGGAATCGGCATAAACGTACCTTTCTAAAATGCTTCTAGTCCCAAACATTGGGGGTTTAGTAAAAGGTCGAAATTCAAAATTGATCAAATTGTATTAAAAAGCATATCAATGTATTCCTCTAGTCATAAGTATTCAAAGATATAGTTTGACCTATCTAGGGTGTACGTTCTTGAGTTATTTCCAAAAACGTCAAGGATCAAAATATTGGCTCTATCGGGGTCCAAAATATTGAAACATTCCGATTTTGAATTTTGCACAAATTTATTAAAACCAAAATGCGAGTTTTTTACTATTGGCAGGATTCATGGTAACATATGCTTCAAATTACAAATACGTATTGTCAAATCAATGGGGAATATGCTAGCTGTGAAATATATATAGTTTTAGGAAAGATATTGATTGCTTTTCATAGGATCGGTTAATTTTATATTGCTTATAATGTACGAGTAAAAATCTTTTTAAAACAAATTTGTCATTTGTTTCTTGCTTGAAAATATAATTGGGAAATAAAATGCGGTACAGTTGCCCCAACAACAAATGCGTGTAGCCTCCCTGAAATTTGAATTCAAATGCCGTACAACCGCTCCAAAAAAACCAAATGGGCGTAGCCTACCAAACAAATTGTTTAAGCTGATAAAGGGTATCACCTTAAATTATGAGAATCATCTTACCACAGGTGTTCCTGTTGATATCACTAGGTCCATAGGATCAATTATCTCCCATAGTGTGAGGATAACGACATCAAACCAAGCGATAATTGCAACTACTATTAGCAGCTGATAATCCTTGATTTTCTGTATGGCAACAAAACAATACGCGGATTTAGGGTTTCTCTACCGGAAGTTAATTTGTGCGAAATTCCTTCCCACATTGCAATAGTCAAATTTATCATCTAAACCAAGTAAATAAATATAAAAGGTACCCCAGGTTGTGACAAAGGACATATAAAAATTATAATATCCGTGTCAAACATGACCGAATACTTGATGCATTTGCTTATTATTATTGAAATTATAATTTCAAGAACGGAGGGGTCAATTGTCAAAATTCATAAATTATGTGATCGCTGTTTTAGTCCATAACAACATGTTTGGCAACATTACAATACTAAAATACAGTTCTTTCATGGACAGCCATTTTTTTAATACATATACAGACGTTAATGCTGATTAAAATTTATTTTATTAATTTCAAGCATTAATACTTACCGTCCTTTTCATACTTTTGTTGGTAAATATTTTATGTACTCTGTATGTTTTACTAAACATTGCACCAAACAGCAACGAAAAGCCAAGCGACATGGTCCATGTGGATAACTGTT
Source organism: Amphiura filiformis (assembly GCF_039555335.1). NCBI lineage: Eukaryota > Metazoa > Echinodermata > Ophiuroidea > Amphilepidida > Amphiuridae > Amphiura > Amphiura filiformis. The sequence continues at coordinate 30,860,297 of NC_092637.1, forward strand.
GAAAATTAATAATTAATTTAAAGAATGATAATATTTGGGCAATTGAATTTCATTTAGTTATTGTTTGTGCGATGTTTATACCCAAACCGTGTTAAGTCTACAAACACATGTTTCTAATTTACCTTTGCGATATTGCAATGGATAGTGAAGCTATAGGTACTATAATTTCAGTTGGATGCACCATTAGAAAGCAAAAGGTGGATGGATGCACATGAGAACATGCATGTGAACAATAGTCTGCATATTGTTAAGTTGTGGTAAATGATAGCTTGTTCAACTCATTGTTGCTAATGTCAAACATGTCAAAGTAATTGTGATTGTATCACACACAAGTATTAACATAATGAGAAACGTGTGGTTGTGGACTTGACACGGTTTGGAAATAAGCTCTTCATATATGGATGTCTATGGCTAGAAAATAGTACTAGCAGTATTACCCCACACACACCACCCCCTCCCACCACCACCACCACCACACAAGAATCCACCAAGATTCAGCTACTCATCACCTTTAACAAGTTATCCTACCTAACAAAAAACAATATCAAAGAAAGAGACAAGCACAGAAATCGAACGAGAACATAATGCCCAGAAATTAACACGTACTATACTAGCATTCACCCAACCTGCCACACACTCCCACCCATCCCTTCATGCACAGGACACCCACCCCCTCCCCACACCCGATACCAGCACCAAAGTGTTCACCTTGCACATAGCAAGATGTGTTTCGTGGACGACTTGTCCATGATCCAATCCAGAGAATATCATTGTCAGGTAGCTCAGGATCCCTCCAGCTAGAATTAGGTTGTTCATATTAGGGCTGGACATCTTAACGATCCTGGAAGAGAATCACAAATAAATAAGGTAATAATTACAGTATCGTTATATTTTAGAATGATGGTAAACGATTTAATACAGATATCAAAAGTATTAAGGTACCAGTTATTTTCACCCACGTACATCTGAAGTAAAGACAAATATGTCAAAACTAAAACCAGCAGGCATATGCCTGTACTCTTTAGTTTCGATTTAAGACCTCATCTGTTGAAATCGGATGAAAATTAAAGAAACGTAGCATTTTAATGATCTTAACAATAAAAATTACGTCACTAGTTCTGTATGTTGTTCGAGAACGCTTTGTGGACATCCAATAGAGTAATCTGCAACTTTTGAATTTTGAAATTCCTCACGATCTTTATGTTCTTGACCCATTTCAACGAATGAGCTAACAATTGCAGCTATTGACTGCTTGTTATAATTATGGCATATATGACTTGGTGTAGGATTTACATTTGATTAGAAGTTGGCTAGCTATTTTCAATTAAGTTGTAAGTAAGTAGTAAGTTCAATATTATGTAACGTATTAAGCGTAGGTAAGATAGTAAGAGTTCAAGTCAATTCGTCAACACATGTTCTCCCGTTATTGATGTAGAGACGCTTTTATACAAATGGTTATGTAATATATAATGTGTAATGTGTAATGTAATGTAATGTAACGTAATGTAATGTAATGTAATGTAATGTAATGTAATGTAATGTAATGTAATGTAATGTAATGTAATGTAATGTAATGTAATATAATGTAATGTAATGTTATGTAGCTGTTATGATATAAACGGGGAAGCAGTGTGCGGGTTGAAGATATTTATTAGGGCTATTATATTATCACAAGTAACTGGTCTATGCTTTTAAGCATAGACCAGTTACTTGTGATAAACGAGCCTACACAACAGTGTCATTATGTTACTTTCGATTCAATCTCACCTTTTGTTTCTAAACCTGATGTTAAAGACAAGAAATCCAGTAGCCAATACTATCCCAAACACCGCTAATACTACTATCACATAGTACAAGGCAATATTAATCGTGTAGTTAACTTCTTGTTCGATGAAAGCATCGACTGGTGGCAATCCACCTGTATGAAAAAAAGGTAAATAATTATTGACGTTTTAACAATGTATAGGGAGGGCGGGTTATTGCAGGGGATTTGTCCTCACTTTACAACACCGAGGTCTTGGTTCGAGTCCCGGACACCTCCCAGGTTTTCTCCAGGCTTTTCTGTTTCCTCTTGCATTAAAAACTGGATTTTTTTCTGAGTATATTGATCTGCCTTATCTACCGTATTTTAATATAATAACTGAACACATTGGGAAATTACACAAATGGACTGAGTAACTTATAAGCGCCAAAGCAACCAACCAACTAATCTTATCAACAAATATGATAATCAAATTTTAAGATTGAGATGCATAATGTTTTTGTAAGTAATCAACTGCATAATCAGCTACCTTCGACTATATTTATAAATATGTATTTAGAAATACGCACGTGACACATGGGCACATACCAAGACCACCAAGCGTTACCAAATACTCATGCCATTGAAAAGGATAGGATAAATATCATCAAATTTATTAAATTAATTAAATAGCTAAATTATTACACATGGGGGGAGTCAAAATTTGTTATAAAAAACAACATTTTGAAAGTATTTGCCGACGGAAAAATTCATGGAAGGAAATGTTTACAATATAATCACAAAGTTGAACACAAAATAGACAATTTTGCTGCACACAGTCTCGTGTTGTTTACCGCGTTTGCATTCAAATGTACAGGAAGGCCATCCGCTATGTGGAAGGTCATTTCAAGACTTACTGTCTACAAGCTGTTATGGCAGCGCTTATTTATAAATGCGTATGTATAAATATAGTTGAAGCATACTGATCATTCCTTTGCCCGCCGTCGGTCGGGTATTGTCGCTTGTCTCAACTTAATCAAACGCATTGATGTCATAAAGGCTCAGTAAATTCATTATTAAAATCTGGTAGCTCTATGTCTAAAACTAGTGTTTCAAACGGATTCTTTTAATTACAGTGCACAGAACACATCATCTCAAGTTTCAATCTCTTAATTGATCAGACAAGTAATATAGCTAAGCTACTAAAACCGAAAAATGCGCAATTTGTGATAAAAGCATGAGGGTTTCATTCCACACATGAAGTACATGGTCAAATGTTTATTTCAAGATGTGTAGGCATTTTTGGGTTTCACCCTTATTGACCACTATAGGTTATGAAAGGTCATACGGGTACAAATCTATTCGTCTGATCAGAAGGCTTTCACAAATGTATAGCCTGTGCAATCTACGACATGCCGTTACAGATTTCTTTTCTAAATGAAATCAAACTTTGGGTCAAAACTGCAAAATGATCTCGTGATGTCAAATCCAAAATGCCTCCATGTATTAAAATAAACTTTGGACCATGTGCTTCGTGTGTGGAAACTCATGCTTTTATCACTAAGTACAATTGTACCGAGTCTGGTAGCTTAGCAGCTTAACTATTATTCCATTTGAAATTTGCCATAACCCGGTGGGAGATTTTTCTTAAGAAATGAGTATGTTTTTAAATAGAAGTGGGCTGGGGTTAATTATTTTGAAACCCATATTTCCCCTGAATATCAGCTGGAGTGAATATTTTACATGGAAGTTACCCAATTGTCTATTCTATTTTAAAACCATACTCCCTCTATGGAAGACTTAAGCTTAACTCTTCCACATGGAGAGTGTGGATTTCAAATGGAAGAGCCCATTACTTACCTGGCCAGTATACTGATGCGTCGGGATTCCATTGTAATTCATTTCCTACCTGTCCTGGATTGTAATAGCCAACTACTACTTCATTACCATCTATTTAGAATGAATAAATGAATAAATGAATAAATGAATAAATGAATAAATGAATAAATGAATAAATGAATAAATGAATAAATGAATAAATGATTAAAATGATTAAAATAAAATAATAAAGGAATGAATGAATCATTACGTTTCACTACCTGGAGAGAATTGATCAAAAATTGAATTCCCTCCTGAGGTTCGTATCTGTCAATGAGTTGACCAGATCACAAGGATGTCATTATAGCTAGAGGTAGTATATAACACAAATGTGAGTTTTGCCTGAAGCAATTTGTGGTTAAATGTTGATCCCTCACTACAAGAGTTATTACCGTCAATTTGGTTGAAAAAGGAGGCGAGACATGATCAAATCTCTCCAGATTACAAATCGTAATGTAAATAAGTAAATAAAAAACACGTAAGTAAATTAATCAATAAATAATAAATACAAAAATAAGTAAATCGTAAATCAATAAATCAATCAACCAATCAACCAATCAATCCATCAATCAATTAGTCAATCAATCAATCGTAAATAAATAAATAAATAAATAAATAAATAAATAAATAAATAAATAAATAAATAAATAAATAAATAAATAAATATTATGCAATTATAAATTAATTAATAATTTGTTAATACATAATTAATGAAGTAAATTACAAGTAATTAATTAACTATATACCATAATGCTATAAAAGGGGCAGAATTACATGAATATAAATCTAATTTTGTGACAGAAGTACCTACTTTGAATTTGTTCCACTTGCGAAAGAGCCTTTCTATCTCCAGTTTCAGTAAATTGTACTGGTCCCTGGAATTCCGAAAGATACACTGTTAACTGAGAATAGGAATTATCTTATATCATACAGACAAATTATTATACTAGATAGTAAGATTATTAATACGTATTTGCAACTGAATTTATCCCAATTTTCTACCCTTAAGTCAGCCGTCTAAGTCAGCACTCTAAATAGATATTTCTACAGAAGTACACCAATAACTCTTTAATGACATACCGATACACCTTCAAAGTTGGTCTGATTCATCAGGCTAAACAAGAGAGCGCCCATTTCGTCATCATCATATGAAAAATCTGCTATTGTGCGAGGTGGATCTAATTTCACAAAGAACACAATAAATAAATATATTTTGATTTTACAGCACCGGTGCCAACGGTTTTGAAACATCAAAATGTTTTTAAAGCACTACTCCCCCTTATAGACTTGACCAAGTCTTTTTGACATTCTTAGGATAGTAAAATTTAATTAATATCATTGAAAATTCATGTGGGTCTATGCTTTAAAATTATTAAGTTATGAAATAGGCCCATATCTTGTAGTTAAGATACAGCTAACATACTTCATACAGTAGTATCACTGCACTGAATCATCAAAAAATCATCAACAAGTTAAAAAAAATTGTAAACAATATGGATATAAGTTATGATACATAAACCTCTGTCCAGGGCATATAATCATTTTATTTTTTGAGTTTGACCTGTAAAATAGTGAGGGCACTATTTGAAGAGTTGAATTGCAAAACTGCTTACATCCATTTTTTATTTTTGACACGGTGTTTTTTTTTTTAATTTTTAGCCTTTGTATTTATTTTATTATTACTTTTATATCATGCCTATATAAGCAGTTTTGCAATTCAACTCATTTACCCTATTTCTAAAAAACATCTGTAAAACCAGATTCTGTTGGCATGGTATTATGCAACTTGATTAACGCTTTCAAAATCAAAAAGAAAAAATTAAATATCTCATTTACTTTTTTAATTATGATTTTTTAATTAAATTAGTCAAAATGCCATTTTCGGCTATTTTTTGAGTATCTCCGATACTACAACTTTTGTTAATTAAAATAATTGTTTGAAACATGGTGACTCAAACACAGTTAATGTTGGTCTTGAAAGTTACAGAAAATTGAATGCAACCGTAAAACATTAAAAAGTAAAACAAAATAAATTTTCGGAGATTTTATAGCCGTTATAAATCCGAATTTCCAGTGTATGGATTTCAACTCGAATAGCAAATTTAATAGCTTACCCCAAGTCTTCAGGATTCTTTCAGCTTCCTGTAGCCATAATGCTATAGTCCACGCCCCGTCATAACCGTACGAAGCCTCGTCGTAACCGCGTAAATTCTCTGGTTCTCCGCCAACAAATGCACGATATTCCTCAAGAAATTCAGCACTGGTCTAAAAAATATTTGTAAAAACTATATCGTAAGTTGTTTTGTGTTACTATTTGTGCAGAAGTAGTACTTATCCAATGATTTATATCACAGATTGCTTAAAAAATGAGGCTGGCAATTACTAGCATGCAAGTGCAAAGACAAACTTCAGTAACAAATATTAGTAGTATTGCGGAAAACTGGTCCAACTAGATCATGTTTCCAACTAAACCGTACTGAAGCACTTGTGCAACTACGTATTACGGTACTAAGGATCACACAGGATCACTCTAGATGGGAAAGTCTAGACCTTCCCTCATTTCAAATATTGAGATTTAGTTTTAGTTCTAGTTTTGGTTACGTGGTTTCCTATTATCCTGCCTAAGCTCTTGACTGACATGATTATCGATATCTTTGTTTCTACCCTTTGTTAGAAACTAAAAATTTGTAGCAAGGAGATTCGGGTTTCATTTTAGTTTGTTATAATTGGATGAAGAAGATAATCACTTGGTTTGACGTTAACTGATCGAAGTATACAAAAGAAATGCAGTACAAGATTCATGTCTTTTTCGCATGTAGGAGGATCGATAGAAGGCTATATGACTTTCAATATAAGCTAGGGACCTTTACTTAAGTAATTGTTACTCGAAAAAAAATGAGAAGAGAGAGTGTGTGGGGGAGGTAAGGGAAGGGAGAAAGAAAAACATATGGAATAAGTAGTTTACAAACAACAGTATAAGGTCAAAATCCAACAATTTGAAAAAAAACCGTTCTTAGTTTTGTTGAGTACCATGAGGACAGGAAGTACATCCTGTTTGATACAAATTACTTCGTGTATTAGTGCGTTAGTGACGTTGGCAGTATTTTGTCAATTAAAAAAACAAAAAAAAACTTTTTCTGTATCCCCTTTACTACGCATTTTCATACACAGAAATACCATTTTTGTTTACACAAAGTTTCATCCTGTATTATTGACGTGACTTACCGACAGTAATTTAGTATTAGATATAGCATCTTACCAATTTAACAAAAACACGCTTTTATTATTTCATGCAGATAAATTGCAAAATAAATTTGACATGATATTTAAAGACGTAACAGGATGCGTTACTGCATTAGTAAAGCATTTTACATGGATGCAAATGCAGGAAGTAATTATGTAATTTTAAATTTATTACCGTATAGTGTTTTCTTTTTTCGCAAAATGCTGAACGCAAATAGTGGTGAAGAGTAAACACCAATACAATAAATGCTTTGATACATGAATCAGCTAGGGGAATGAACAAAGATTGTTTTTACATTCAATTTTCCTGTCGACAGTATTTCAAATTTGGCAGCTTTAACATCTTTAATTAGCATATACTATATGTGACCGTCCACGGCGAATGAGCCGTAAATTCCTCCCCGGTCAATTTTGTTTTATTTCGTGTTTAAAAATAAACATCATAAACTTAAAATGGTATATCATTTGACTTCAAACGATATCCAGAAGCGGAGTTATGGTTAGTTAAACTTTGCTCCTTCAACAAAATTATAGCTTTTTCGTTTCTATGTGTGTCTCTTTTTCCACATTGCTGGCAATAAATATCAAACAGTCATAATTGGCGGTCATTTCAAATCATCCCCAAGTCAACGAGGTTTAAGAAGGTTCTCTCATTGTTAATTGTTGGTTATGCATACCTATACAAATAACCCATCACTTGAAAAGGATTTAGCAAAAGCAAACAAAGACCAGAGCTATTAAAAGTTCTATAGCCATCTAAGGTAGAAGCTTATTATCCACTTCAATAATAGGATTATTGATTGGCGTTGTGACTATCCAAATAAGACAGATGTCGCGCCAGCTTAAGTGACCGATGAAAACGACCTTCGTACACATTTTACACCATAACTCAGAATACAATTTAGGGGATTTACGGCTCGTTTGTGCTGCCGGGTCACATATAAACATTTTGCCTAAATCTTTCGTTTTGAGGTGAAGATGAATCTTATTTAATCTGGCTCAGGATTGAATACGACCTTATCCAATTCCAGGTCCATTCTACTTCCGGGTAGAGACTTGCCCTTCCAGAGACTCCGGGTATGGTTAATCGACTGAGGTGTAACACATCTATACCAAAATAACCATCTACGCCTTCATTTATCTACTGTGCGTTCCTTGGTGCATTCAGCACCTAAGCCCAGCAAACACAAAAACGTTTTTAAAACGTTTTAAATAAGTTATATTTTGGGTTTTGGTTTAGGTAAAAACGTTTTAATAACATTAAAATGTCGGGTTATATAAAGGTCATGAAATTGTTTTAAAACGTTTTGTATGAAAACACACTATAACAATATTTTTAAAAAACACACTACAACAATATTTTTAAAATGTTTTCGAAATGTCATTGTAAACTATTTTTTCAACCCCAAAATAACATTATGTTTAGAATGATTTGTACCAAGTTTTCAAAAATGTTTTTGGAATGTTATTAAAACGTTTTTATACCCTTTATATATATAACCCGATATTTAAATGTTTTCTGTAAAACATTTGTGTTTGCTGTGCAGTAAATTGTTATTTAATGTTATGAAAACGTTTTATACCATTAATGTACCCTTTATATAACCCGACATTTAAACGTTTTGCGAATGGTGTCGAAAACGTTTTGTGTTTGCTGGGAGAACACAACCTGACCTACGACTCGAATACTTTGTACTTGTAGAGATTTACCCTTCCCGAGACTCAGGGTATGGTTGATCGACTGAGATGTAACACATCTATACCAAAATAACCATCTACGCCTCCATTTATCTATCATGCGTTCCTTAGTGCATTTAGCACCTAAGAACACAACCTGACCTATGACTCGAATAGTTTGTATTTGTAGAGATTTACCCTTCCAGAGACTCAGGGTATGGTTGATCGACTGAGGTGTAACACATCTATACCAAAATAACCATCTACGCCTTCATTTATCTATTCTACGTTCCTTAGTTCATTCAGCACCTATATAAAAACAACTAGACCTACTACTAGAAATGTTTGTACTTGTAGACACTAACCCTTCCAGGGACTCCGGGTATGGTTGACAGACTGAGGTGTAACCACTTACGACTTGAACAAGAACAACTAGACCTACGACTAGAACTGTTTGCATTTGTAGAAACTTACCCTTCCAGAGACTCCGGGTATTGTTGATCGACTGAGATGTAACACATCTATACCAAAATAACCATCTACGACTTTATCCATCTGTTCTATGGTGCAGTCATGAGGATGGTCTGTGTCATTGACTCGCCACCAATGGTAGCTGTACCAGCCTAAAATGATAAATAACAACAAAACAAATACATTGCAGATTCGTATGGCTTCATTTGGTCTGTTTTACATTGATCTCCATCATTTGGAACTTTGCGTGAAGCGACGGTTTCACCGATAATCGGAGTCTGAAATAAAATAAAAAAGTATCACCCATCAATCAAACTCAGAAAAGAACGGATTTGTTTACGATTTGTCGTGATGATTAAAATTTCTGAATATAGCGATAAAACGGCGTGCCCTAGGTTAATTTTGCACCTTCAAACATACAAACCTTCTCAAAAGTTAGGTCGTAGTAATTGGTAACTTTCTTTCCTCAAGAAACCATGTCAACCATGCCTAGACAGTTGCTTCTGGTCTTGTAAAAGTACCATACTGCAGTTACTGTCCGTTTTCCTATACACAATACACAGTGCTCTTTCCCATTGACGCGTGACCTCTACAAATAGCCTACGTTAAAAGTATGGGGATATGCCTAGTTAACGTCGCTGTGTGAAAAATAACGGGCCAATATTAAAAGTACTCTTCTAAAGTTCTAGAAAATATAGTTTTGTAACATGTCCTAAATTTTTAGCTAGTTTATATGTTCGGAAATATGCGTACTTTGGTGTTTTAGTTAATGTTATAGGTAAACGTACATTGCCTAGTTAACGTCGCTGTGTGAAAAATAACCGGCCAATATTAAAAGTACTCTTCTAAAATTCTAGACAATATAGTTTTGTAACATGTCCTAAATTTTTAGCTAATTAAGATGTTTGGAAATATGCGTACTTTGGTGTTTTAGGAAGGATATGTAAACGACAGATAACACCAAAAAATATGAAGAAATTATTTCCAAACCGGGTTCAGTCTGCAAACCACCATGTTTCTCATTTTCAAGAACGCTGGTTAACAATAAGCACGTATTGTCTCATTTCGTAAACAAAGACCACACACAATTGTTCTCTAGCGCTCGCTTTATAATCGTTCACCCAACTGAAAGTATAATCCCAGCTCATTGCTCCATTGTACGTGTAAAGCAGACACATATGTTGTGTGTATTTAACCAGAGAAGATATGATTTAATCAGTTGAGCTGTTTTCAATGAGTGTTATCTTGGTTTAATAGCTTTTAATGGGGTTTAAGTCCTGCAAAGGTCGAGTTGAATTCTACTGTAGACATGACTGCATCATGCCGTAATTTTCTGCGATTCTTTTTTCCGATGAAGGCACCAGATAAATCAATCTTCCGTTTATGCGCTACTAACCAATCACGGGCTGTGGGGAGTTGATGACGCAAGCTATTCTTTTTTAATTCAGTCGAGGATTTTAATTTGCATACTTATTAATTGGCAGCCATCTTGGAACTTATGGGTACCAAACTTGAAATATCTTCAAAACAATGGTGGTGTCAGATTTTCAATTTGGCCAAAAATCATTAAAATGCCCAAAATACTGAACGATGCGAAGTAAATATGGGATCGGTTTTCAAAATCATATTCAAATCCAATGATTTAACCAATGTAATTATTCTCCCTCCAGTATATTTTAACGTATGATAAGTGGTACTTTTTTGTAAAAAAAAATCTACTGGTGCAAACAATTTCGTTAATTAATTATTTTAAAGGTCAAAATTAGATACAATTTGTGATTACTATTGAATTGAATCATCATAACTTAATTGTCTTGATGGATGAAACATGTGAATATCTTAATTATATTGACATATTGACATTATACAATCCTTTTTCTGAGATAAATAAATAAATAAATAAATAAATAAATAAATAAATAAATAAATAAATAAATAAATAAATAAATAAATAAATAAATAAATAAATAAAAAGCAAAAACTACAAAAGTACATAATTCTATAAATAGGCAAATACAACCTATACAAATTATAGTAAACACATTTAAAAACATTATAAAGCAAATACACTTGATAAGAAAAACAGAATAGCAGAGTAAAACAGCTATAATGAACAAAAGCATGATATAAACAACACACTAAAATCCAAATCACTACTCGAATCCGCAGGAAAATGTTGCCCGACTCGAAAATCACCCCACAGACCAAGGTAGACAACTGTCGACCAGCACATAACAAGCAGACAATCGTCCACCCGAGCCAGCCAAAAAATTGCCCCCGGGCGAAACACCCCAGAGACTCAAAATAGTGATCCAGGTCCCAATGTGCAGACATAATAATTCAAAAGGTAGAACTTTTTGAATGACCCTCGTATAATAGTTTCGTGTAGGAGTATTCATGTTTACGCCTCTATATCCATGTTCGGGGCCATAAACAGACACATTATTGTGAATATAAGTGCCTTACGTGACGCCTGTTGACCAATCAGAGTGTGTGATTTTGGGTCGTGGGGGTAATAGTATTGTCTTTTGCTACACATGCACAAATAAACATACTACTACTGATAAAAAATATAAAATTGTCTAAAAGAATCTAAAACCTCTAACACAAACTAGTTTTATACATAATGGTGCGGCACGACAAAGCATGATTATACTCAATGTATTCCTTCATTTCATTTCACTCCAGTGGTTATATTCCAAGACATTTAAATTAAAATATATATAGAGCGAGTTTCATTCATCATCCACTTTTACTTGCAACTTGATTTGGTCGCGTGGAAAGGCTTTTAATTGCGACTACCTTATTTTCAATTTCATTACAATTTCATTATATTGTGCGGACTTTTTTTTGCAGAAAAGATTGAATGTGTTTCATTTGTATCTTTATGTCACAATGAAAAAGAGAGATAGACAAACTTAGAGAATGCAAATTTGATGGTCACAATGTCGATGGATATGCATTCTCATTCTGTGCACACTAATGTCAGATATCGGATACACTCTTATTTCGCCAATTAAAAAAGTCTTAAACAATCTTAATCAATCTTAAACTCGTGTTAGTTACGTGGTCCTCTCGTCGAAATATTGGTTAAGGGCCCTTAATTTTCTTGTTGTTTAAGGCTCAAATCAATAGTTGGTTAAAACTTTTAACCAATAAATGCATATAGCACTTTAACCAGCTTCAAGTTTAAGTGCTTAACCAACTAGGTTGTTTAAGGTCTTTTAATCAATATTTGCTTAATAACTCTAAACAGATAATGATTTATATGTTCTATTTTATCTAAGGATTGTTTAAGAAATACAACTGCTTAATCAATGGTTGTATTGGATTTAATTATGATTGGGACTTTCTTTCTTTCTTTTTTTTAAACATTTTATACTGAAACATAATTCATGATAGATTTGAAGTCATCAGATCTTGGTCAACTGTGAGATTCGTTCAAAAATACAATTTCATGCATAAAGTTTTTTTTAAATCAGTTCAACCCGCTATGTATCCGGGCAATGTAAAAAAAAAAAAAATTAAAATCTAGTAAGCCTTTCTCTCTCGCATGCATTACGATACAATGCTAAAATACAATACATCAACGCTAATAAATTCACACACTCGATACGGTATCCAGCATACCGATACTTCAATGCATCTCGTCTACATTGTAAGCTATTGTGCGTATGCCCAAAACTGAACATCGCGGTACACACATTGGTGATATGCATGTACCGTGCACGTAGAACAGTACAGTACAGTATCGCTAGAATGTCAATCCCAATGACGTTGTTAAATCTAGCAAATGAACGCATCAATATCCATCCTTTATGTCTCAACGATGTCTATGCATAACTTATCAAACGAATCTCGAGTTTGGTGCAACCTGATTGACTCAAACCTACCTATTTGAACGAAGTTTCAGGATACCATAAGCAGCACGACCAGCATTCACTCGTGGCCGCCATTTGCTTTTGTCATTTTAAACAATAATTGGTTAAAATTCCGTGGCGCGAGATGTATTGTTAAACAGGTAAAGTACAATTCCACTAAACATTACACAGTTTAACGCCTTTTAACGTAACAAAAAATAACCACCTTTATACGCTCGAGTTTAACAGTCTTTTAACATACGTTAAACTTTGCAGATTAAGCGCAAAATCACGCCTTTGAACATTAATTGTTTAAAAATCTTAAACTTTTCTTCTTATACTTGGCGACTGTTAACTGCCGGAACAAGAGTGTAGTTATAAAAACCTATAACGGCCATACAGACTCCGAGTATTCGACGTAGACTATTTGATGTAACATGCCTTCGGTATATAAAGTTAGCAACTATTTTAAACTGTTGCGATTTGGTAGTTCACAGCATTTTCAATTTTACGTCATGAAACATTCGTTTCAAGTTAAAAATTACTAGAAATATAATGGGAATAGATTAAACAACGAAGATATGTTACATACAATGTTCAGGTAAATGTCAAAGTTGAGTTTATACACTTGATTTCAATAAACAAACCAAACTGGGGAACAGAAATCAACAATAGGTAAAACAAGAGAACGATACAGTGTGGGGGTTCTATGAAAACCTAACAATCTATTGCCTTTTAGTAACATTAAAAAATCTGAACCCCAAGAAGACGAAGACTCTTAGCTTGAGAAAACTTAGTATTTGCCACAAGTTAAATTGGAGAAGGACTATTTTTGCAATAAGTAGTAACTTGACACTTTTGAGAATTTAGTTGGAGAGCCTTATTCTTTGACCACCAAGGAAGCGCAGTAAGATTATTCTGAAGAATTTCAACAATGGTATAATTTGCGAAATAAAACGATATCATCAGCGTATTGAATCATGGAGCAGAGGTAAAAATTACCCTTGGGGCACACTTGAGAGGATAGAAACAAATGGATATCAACCATGGAAAACAAGCATCTGCTTGCGGTTGGTAATAGAAGAAGAGTTCCAGTTTAGAAGTGAACCCCTAAAACCATAGGTTTGTCAAAAGAACTGCATGAGAGATGGAATCAAAAGCGCGACTGTAATCAACTGAGACTAAGTCAATACGCGGTGTTGTGGATGTACGCCGATCCAAAATTCTGTTTCACTCACAGGATTTTAATATTCTAATCAATATGTTACATGTTCAAAGTCAATATTGAATAACACGTAGGTTTCTCATGGAATATTAGACACATTTCCTATAGCATGGAACAGACAAGTTTACCTTAATAACAATTTGAGAAAACTGTCACCTATTATATTTGATGTAATGCATGGAGTTTACATTGATTTTACAGGTTGGCGTGACAAATACTTCACAAAAAAGTAACGCGTCCGTTATCAATACACAGACATAGCTTCAGAACTATTGATTGCTTTCACAATATTCTAACATAGAATGAACATGGAAGAAAGAGATGAGTTCTTCCATGGAATGAAGGATGATTCATTTACGCGCATTTTGATACCCCATGTGTCCAATGTGGTTCAATATTAACAACACAGTGGTGTTTTTAAAGTTATTTGTATTGATTTGAATTCTGCGAGTTTTTCATGCAACAATGCTTGCGTAATATACCACTGATCGCTCTAAACTGCAACTTTTAATTCGGTGGTTTTTTTTAACACTACAGCGTCAAAGTTTGGCGCCAGAATTAAGTTGCACGTCCGACTCCTATAGAACGTAATATTTTCATTGCGGAATATTTATATTTCATCTTTGCCTCCCCTTTCCTTCACCAACCGACCGAGATACGGCACTGCTACACTCATAGAAATGATTTGTTTGCCTTGTTGGCGCAATTCAAAAGGAGTAAGTTTGGACAACTCAAAAATAGTGTAAAAGTTGCCAAAACAATATTTATTTTAGTTATCCGAACTTAAAAAATGCTGAAAAAGCTCAAAAATGTTCCGTCAACTAATCAAATTTGTTGGCATTACTTAAAAAGTTGATGTAACTCGTTGCGTCAACTTTTTTAAGTAATGCCAACTTCGGAATTCAAGTTCAGGGAACTTAGAAAATAAACAAGGTTCAAAGAACCAATTAGTTGAGTTATTGTAACTCAACATGTAAGTTGTTGTCACTCGTTCATTAGTTACTGGTACTTATTGTTTTGAGTTATTCCAATTTGGTACTTTGTTACTTATTTCACGTAATTAGATCATCTGCACGATTAGTAGTATTCAAATATTTATTTTTGTAATCAGTGCAAAATTTTGTATACTATAGCACACCTCTAGAAAATTATGCTAACCTAGTTTCATTTTCTTAGTTGTAACAACTCAATAAAGTAAGTGCAAATGAGTGCGACCAACATAATGATATCGAGTCAGCGTTACTCAAAATTGTACACGTTGGCATTACTCGCAAAGTTGACGCAACGACTTACATCAACTTACTGAGTAATGCCATTATGCCAACGAACATTTCTATGAGTGTAGTATTAATCTTCCCATATGAGTAATTTTAATAACAAACATCAAAAAACCTCAATTCATAAACCATATGCAAGCGCGTGCATCCCACGTGATGCGATTGCGTCATCATGCGAACGAGTCATATGGCACGGAAGGCTTGGCCGGCCAAGGTAGACCCCGTGACAAGGTATGCCCGTGAGTGTGTCTGGCACCCGAGGGATCCCTGCTTCAAAACCTCGATCACCCGGGATTATCTTCTTCTCCCTTTCTTCCTTCCTTCTGTCTTTCCTTCCACATCGCCAAAATTGGCTAAGGGCGTTAGGGGTAATAAATGAATCGCAAATCGCAACGGAGGCCGCAACACGCTAAAAATGTCATAAATATGATCATTCCGGGATGAAAATGATATCCTTTTTAGTGGCATAACAATATCACGACAAACATTACATGAAAACAATTCTATGAACTGTTGACCTCCGTTTATTCAACACTCCACTTGTTTGACACGGTGAAGCGTAACCCTAACTCTAACCCTAATTTTAACCATAATGCTAACCCTAAACCTAATCCTAACCCTATCCCTAACCCTTAACTGCCCTAACCCAACGATACGTAATCATGAGGTGATATCGTGTCAAAAAAGCAGAATATTGAGCAACCGGTTTCCTTACCCGTTATAATCCAGACGTATTTCGCTCCATATAATCCTTCCTTATATGCTTGACAGAATATTTGGCGGGCTTTGTTTTCATAAAAATTGCCCACTATTAAACGAACGCCATGTTTCTGTATGAAAGAATACAAAGAAGTCAATAAAAATGTTAATGGACCGTATTAACGTGTATCTTCACCAATATTCACCGTAAATTGCGTATTTTTATTAAACCCTTAATGCCCTATACGTCTATATCTATTGAGTGGCAATTAGTATTATTAAACACAAAGTAGGTAATAGTGCCTCTAACAGACAGGTACAGAACACAACAATGACTGAAAGATGATACAAGAGGATACCTAGAATATACGGTATAAAAACATGAAAATTTGAGCCAGGTACGAATTTAATGTGGGGACTAAGACAAAGACAAGGAAAGATAAAAACTATAGCGCAGTATGCAAACCTTTGAATGTTTACACTAGCACTGCAATAGTAAAAAAATCTAAAACCACAGGGTGTAAGAAGACAAAAGTTCAACCTTTAATTGAGCATTTGATGATATTTTTGGTAAAATTGTTATTTTTGTTTTATATTGGTTCATGAAGTATATAGCTTGTAGCTGTTGTCTTTCTAGTATTTCAGTAATTAAAAAATTAAAATAACAAATAAATAAAAATAACAAGTAATACCCCCCCCCTAAAAAAAGATGCGTTTAAAAAAAAATTCTTTACACGTCATATTTCCCTAACATTTCACTGTTTTCAAAAGAAAGTCAGTGACGAGGAATACAAGCAAGGAAATTCACTGGACTAAATTGCATTTGCTGTAATGTAAACATCTCAAAAAAGTAACTAACCCCCATTAAATAATGACCATTATTCAAAAACGGGCGATTGTATTACAAATTTGTAAAATGCGTTTGGAGCAGAATTTACTCCTGCATATTTTGACACCTCATATGTAGCAATCGACTAAATATTGACGTCACATCGTACATATAAATCAATGTAATTCAAGATTTGAAAGTAGCAGTAAATTGTATTGATTTTGTATTCAGTATAATGGAAGGAAATCTGTGTAATGATATCTGAGTGATTTGGTATTGTATCGTTATGAATTCGGCAGACGGCCGAATCCGGATTCGGCTTTTGGTAAATTAATTTTTGGCATGCATTACTTTTAAATTAGAGAACAAGGGATCAATGCTTTACCTATAGAGGGCGGCATATCGATTTTTTAACGGTTATCGTCTTTGACCGTACTGTGCGTCACCGTTAGCTAACCCTGTATGCCGCCCTCTTTTGAATACTTATCATCTGATCTCCGTTAAAAAATTGTCATGTATAGCATTGATCCCTTATTCTCAAATTCAAAAGTAATGAATGCGTAAAATGAATTTACCAAAAGCCGAATCCGGATTCGGCCGTCTGCCGAATTCATAACGGTATGTAAGTGCAACTTTCAAATCTGGACATCACTACATTAAATTGACCGGTGTTTTATTGTTTCTGGCTTATCGTATCAAATAAAGTGTCAAAATGCGCAGGAATAAATTCTGCTTCCAACGCATTTTACAGATTTGTAATACAATAGCCCCCGTTTTGAATAACGGCCATTATTTAAGGGGGTTAGTTACTTTTTTGAGATGTTTATTTACCCCTCACTAAATTACTGACCAATAAAGATTTTCACCAGTCTCATCAGATAAATAAAAGGTAATAAACCAAATGTCGATACGTTCCACTACCCTTTAATATTTATATTTAATATTTCATATTTTCATAATATTAAATTTTCTCTGTCTCTAAATAAATTATATATGATGTATGGCTTTATCGCCATAACCTAAGCATTCAATAAGTGCATATTCCAAGTACAATACTAGACAGACGATAACCTGATTTGCCGTCGTTTTATAAAGCAATATTATTCTGAACAACAAATATTGTGAAGGCTTTGTTAACGTACGACATTCTGATGTAGTGGAACAGTTTTGCAGCTAAAATGTAAAGGTAAAAAAAGTAAGGTTTATTTCAAACTCTACTAATAGTGACCCGCATATCAAATTGCTAGAATTTTACATAAATCACACCTAAACATATGCAATGCAATTTTGAAGGCAGCGGCCGAATCAGCGCCAAATATTGCAACATTGAAACAAACAAATACACAAACATGCAACCACAACCCACCCCCGTAGGCAATGAGGATAAAGTGCCTTGCCCAAGGACACCGCACGTTGGCACGAGCGGGGCTCGAACTCGCAACCTATGGATTATGAGTCCGGCGCCTTATCCATTTGGTACACGTAATCCTAGTGTCCGCAATTTGAATATAATTGTAAATTTTAAACCCTTTAAGGAATTAATAAACAAAAAAAGGAACAAATATTTTCATCAACCTTATATATGTAAACCTGATAAACCAAATGTCATTACATTTCATTACTCTTTATCAGTCCGGGTAAAGTACCCGATCAGGTATTCTATCTAATCAGGTACAGTACTGTACCTAATCAAGTTACCGTACAGAATTACCTAATGAAGTAATAATTTTTGAATTTTGCCTCTGGACAATAAGGTCTGGAAAAATTAGTGTTTTAACACAAATTTATCGCGAGTTTTATCTATTTTGTCGTGAGTTTCACGTGTTTTAATACAATACAATAAATAGGATTACATAATCAATTTACTTTGATTCATTGACACATAATTGGAAATGATTACTATTGAAAAAAATTAATCAAGAAAATTTGAATCGTACCATTCATTTTGGTCTACATTTAATTTAATTTCAGAACAGTAGCTGCAATGCATATATCGGATGCACTTGTAGTTGATTAGGTATATCTGTATTTTTCCCGGACTGTTTATATTTCTATTTTTATAAAAGTCCTAATATTGGTGTTTTATCTCTAGATATTGAATAATATAATATAAGGTCTTTACCTATATAACATAAATGTGCAATGATTGAATAGTCCAAGCACAATACAATACAAATAATAACCTGATTTGCCGTTAGGTCCATGCGATTCCGTCTAACAAACAAGGTCATTTTGATGGCTTTTAATAATGTACAGGATGTGGAATAGTTTCATAGCTTGAATGTATATATAAGTAACCGCAATTTGAATAAAATGGTCAATTTTGCCCTTTTAAAGGAATTACTGAACAATAAAAAGAACACAGATTTTCATGAATTTTTCAAGATAATAATGAGCAATAAACGTGATAAACCACGTTGTGGACAGAGTGCAAAACATCTTTATAAGTGCTTGCATATTACTTGGTTTTGCTGGAGCAGCATTTTTCTGTTTTACGAGCACCTAGATTTACCAACCATTGCATGGTTTCAATGGATATTCGGAAAGTTGATTTCTACGCGTGATTGCTGCAAGTACAGTTGATGATAGCGAACAAAGGAGTTTTAGATGTCGTATTATTTTTTTTATTTTTTTGGTTTCAGTGAATAACGATGGTCTCATGCTCATTAGCAAAATGAAACCAAATCTAAAATACACTTGCGATATCTTATTTGGTTAAACCTGGACCATCACCAAAAAATTCACCAAAAACGATCAGCACTAAATGTGAGCTGGAAAATGCATATGACCAATAAGGAATTGTATGGGGATATTCCACCTGTAACTTCAAATTCATCACAAGACGACTACAGTTTGCAGGACACTGTATAAGGGAGCCAAAGGGAGGATTACATCAGATCTGGCTACTTGAAAACCCACAGAGCCAAAGTACGTCCCAGGAAGACCTTTGTGTACCTGCTTCAAGAAGACACAGGAATAGGGATACATGTCATGATATAGGACAGAAAAAAATCGGCTTTGATTTAAAAAAATCAACATTGTGTAGTGTAAAGTAACCATATTCGAAAAATTGGTGGAGAATAATTGTGTAATATGGGAATAGGGGGTGGAAATAGCACCAACTTTTGAAATCAAATAATTCTACCCCCCTGTACATACCCCCTGAACTTTTGAAATTAAGGTTGCCGAATTCGGAAGACTTGCACTGTTAAAAGCTATAGGGAATTTGTGACCTTCGGGATAACATTGTCCAATTACAATTTATTACCACAAATGTGGTAATTTAAGAGTCTATAATTGTTTGGCAGACATAAAAACATATATTGTATGATATTTTGCATTTAATATTTAATATTCAGTCAACAGGGGGTGTGAGCACATACCCCAATATGTATACATTCACACAGATATCTCAGTTCATTGAGCTAAGTACTTACTAAAGTCAAAGTTTCTCTGTTTTATATTATATTTGTAACTAACCTACTCAGCAGCAGCATTAAAATCACAAATGCTTGCTTAAGCCTTTGATGTAACATTGTTCAGATAAACCTTAAAGATTTTGGTGATTATGGCAGGTTCGGTGATTATGGCAGGTTCGGTCTACCTCATCTGCATCATTGTGAACGGCCCACTACAGATCTGTCAGTTTCTGAAGATCCTTATTTCTTCTTCTATCCACCCTAACATTTGCGATTTCTTTGACAGCTAGACCTTCCCTGCATGCCTGGTAAGCGCTTCCTGTTTCAGATTCCAGTCATAAATAAGGATCTTCAGAAACTGAAATATCTCGGTGGGCCTTTCACAACTGCAGATGAGGTAGACCAGAACCTAGATAGTGAAATAGAAGAAGAGGAAAAGGTGTCAAGACTATATCTTGAAGTACGGTACGCCCGGATACTGCTCTGTCAATACCAAAAAGTAGTGACATAATGTAGCGGACTGAAAAGGGATTACAAGAACCTGTCATTAATCACCTTTGCCAACATCTTTAAGGTTTATCTGAACAATATGTTACATCAAAGGCTGAAGCAAGCATTGGTAATTTGAATGTTGCTGTTAATGCTCTACTTACCAAGTAGGTTAGTTACAATATAAAACAGAGAAACTTTGACTTTATAGTCGATTTTTGATAAATAAAAGCATGTTATTAATGTTAATCATGATGAAAGCATTCAGTTGAACTCGAAATTATACTGATATTTATTACATCAAAATACTACAGGGTGAGTAAAAAAAGTGCAATAGAGAAAAGAATCCATTTTTATTTAAGAACCGATTTGAACCTTACAGGTTTTTAAACATTTTATGAATGATATATCCATTAGTGACCTTGTGTGAAAAAACCAAGGAATTAGCATTTACCGTTTTGTTTTTATGACACATTTTATAGCGATACCCAATTTTAATGTTTGTCCAAGAAACATCTAAAATTTGAAAGTCAGCCCACTCTGTGTAAGGTAGATTTGGAACAACTGCTATTTTCATAACCTCATTGGCATTGAAATAAAATGGAGCACCCAAATTGTTATTGTCCTTGGTCTTGTTTAAGGAAAAGAAACATTATTTGTTGTTATTTTCATTTTACCTTTACTTTAAAGATGTTTATTCTCTATCAAAAACATACAAATTTGCAGGCGGATTTTTTCAAATGTCGAAATGAAATGCGCGCAAATTGAAATGGAGTGAATTACAAAATATCCAGTAAGTTGGACATACTGGGATTAAAAAAACTGGAGCTGTTGGAGTCGAGTGGGGCATGAAGGACTTAAAGTAATGTTAAAAAGTTTGTTTGAACAGAAAAAAAGAAATGAAAATAACGCAAAAATCAACCTTATTTAAGTTAAAGTCAGTTTCAGAGCTGATGCCTTTATCGTGCATTGTGTGCTCTCATTCAAAATACATGGTACCTCGTGGACAAATAATGAAATTGGGTATCGTAGCAAAAGGACTCATAAAAATTAAATGGTAGATGTGATTGACTTCAGTTTTTCACAGTAGATGCCTATTCAGTGTGGCATTTATAGAAACTTTCAATAATTGGAAAGTTCAAAGTAATTCTTACGTAATTATCGATTCTTTGCTCTATTGCACTTTTTTGACTCACCCTGTAGTATAAAATTGTTATGAAAAAGTTTATATAATTATATTAGTGACAGTAAAAGTAAAGTGTACGTAGGCTTATATTATTGAATGCAACATATCATAATGTCATAATTGTATTGGCACTTCGTTAAAAATCGACTATGGACTTTCAATTTTAAACGGGATTTTGAACGGGCAAAGTCCCTAACACTCACACTGTCAATCATACTTGTTTATCAATCAAATGTAACCGCAAGCAAATACAAGACGCGCTCATGCACTTACTGACGCGTTCATGCAATTACACAACACAACGGCCGCATACTTGTGTATCATGTAGTTATTAATGGTAATGACAGGTACCCGGAGGATTTAAACCATAACGAGATCTGGGCGACCAATCACAAGCCAGATCCATTTAAAGATGCATTACATCATGGCCAATTTTAGTAGGCCAGATTTCCGACAATCTCATCCATAGAAGCTCATAGACAGCCGTGTTAAGCATGTAAACCGCAATCCAAAGTCAGTAGTCCACTTATAAAGCTAACAAACAGAGGGAGTAGGGTGACTGAAAAGATCAGATGTGAAAATCTATCAATTGTGCACACATTAATTAAATCAGAGTTTTAAGCTTAAATACAATATCCAGAGTATGCACAATGGGCAAGTGGACTACGGTGTAGTCTAGTGAGTACTTAGCTCAATGTACTGAGATCTGTGTGAATGAATACATGCTGGGTTATGTGCCACCCCTCTGTTGACTGAATATTAAATGCAAAATATCATACAATATATGTTTTTATGTATGCCAAACAATTATAGACTCTTAAATTACCACATTTGTGCAAATCAATTGTATGTTATCCCGAAGGTCACAAATTCCCTATACTTTTGTACAATGCAAGCCTTCCGAATTTGGCAACCTTAATTTCAAATCTTCAGGGGGTATGTACAGGGGGTTAGCTTTATTAATTTGATTTTTTTTTTCCTTTTTGATAATTTAGAAAATAATACCTGTTATTTTGTAAAATAATTCCGCGCCCTAATATACAGTAATATATATTGAGATCACCATGCAGTAAAGGTGGTTATGGCTAGCCACCATTGATGCCCGACAGCACGAGTCGACAGAGTAAGAGTATGAGGAAGTAAGTAACTATTTAAAAAAATAAAAAATCAATTGTTCAATTTTAGTACATGACATCAAATTTAAATTATTTTTCAAAGTTTTCAAATATGTTTTACAAATTTATCAACTTCCAAAATTCGCCAAAAACCCACAATTATGGTGATCTTGCACTCTTCCAACGAAATGTCATTACGTTCCATTACTCTTTAATATTTCTATTTTTTTTTACAAAAGTCTAATATTAAATTTCCTCTCTAAATGAAGAGTTTATTTCCAAAAGGCGCTAAATCCAATAGCTGCCTTGTGTCACATTTTTGGCATAATTAAAAATTTTTCAAGTTTAAATGCCATTAAACGATTGAAGGGCAATTATTTTTAAAGATAACCAAAATATTGTTATAACTATTCTAGTGGTCCAATGTTATTAGATTGCCAAGGTTACTGCTACTCTTTGGAATATCTTGAAACGCATTTTACACAAAGCAGCCCTTTGAGCTTTTGGAACCAAACTCTCCAAATATTGATAAAATGTGAGGTTTTTATTGCTAAATATTGATAAATAATGACCATTATAATAGGTCATTGTTGAGAGAACTGTTTAAAATTTCTGTTTATCAAGGTCATTGTGATGTATTGCGGTATGGCGGAGCAGTTAAGTACATAATGCAGTCATGTCTACAGTAGAATTCATCTCGACCTTTGCAGGACTTAAACCCCATTAAAAGCTATTAAACCAAGATAACACTCATTGAAACAGCTCAACTGATTAAATCGGATCTTCTCTGGTTGTGCACATGTGTCTGTTTTACATGTGCGATATCGCAATAAAGCTGGTATTATAGCTTCAGTTGGGTAACCGATTATAAAGGAAACGCAAGGAAACAATGGTATGTAGACCTTTGTTCACGAAATGAGACAATGGCCTGCTTTTTGTTAACCAGCATTCTTGAAAATGAGCAACATAATGATTGTTGACTTAACACGGTTTGGAAATAATTTCTTCATATTTTTGGTGTTATCTGTCGTTTACATATCCTTCCTAAAACACAAAAGTGCGACCCTCTCCAAACACTTAAATTAGCTAAAAATTTAGGACATGTTACAAAACTATATTTTCTAGAATTCCATAGAATACTTTAAATGTAGCTTGTACCGTTTTTTTGTGGCATCCTTCAGAACGGAGCGGTCCGTTACCAATATAGCTCAATAT
This sequence comes from Amphiura filiformis, assembly GCF_039555335.1. Classification (NCBI taxonomy): domain Eukaryota; kingdom Metazoa; phylum Echinodermata; class Ophiuroidea; order Amphilepidida; family Amphiuridae; genus Amphiura; species Amphiura filiformis. The sequence goes on from NC_092637.1 coordinate 30,884,621, forward strand.
TTTCGGTCAAATCTCCATTCAATTAACACGGGGAGTTGGCTAGCTATGAGCTAGCTATGCTTTGCCCTCACTCATATTCTACGAAAGTGCGACCCCTTCTGGACATCTAACCTTGCTGTAATTTTCGGTCATGTTAGAGAAATATATTTGCTAGAAGTTTGGAGAATAGTTTAAATATTGGCCGGTTATTTTTCACACAGTGATGTTAACTAGGCAAACGCAATATACTTCTAACATACACTATTTGTAGAGGTCACGCGTCAATGGTGAGAGCACTGTGTATTGTGTATAGGAAAACGGACAGTAACTGCAGTATGATCCACAATTTAAATTATAATTGTCACTTTTGAAGTTGACCTTCGAAGCGTTAACTAGGAATATAAATAGTATTCAACAACTCCTCCTATAGTAATATAATATTATACACCTAAATAAAAGACAACTAGTTTCAGCTAAATACAATTTATATGAGAGGCAACAACTACAAGCTGCATGAAGCAATACAGAACAAAAATAACTATTTTACCAAATCACAATCACCAAATGCTCCAATGATATTGTATATAATTGCACTTTTTTTTCACTCAAAAGGTAAAGTTGGTATACTTTTCTAAATACTTAGGTTCCTCTGACCAAATAAACATCTAAACAAAATAGGACCAGGTGAATTGCGAATACTCTCAATCATATGAGAATCGTACGTAAAACGAGAGAATGAATTCAATCTACATAGGCTTAGGAACCGGAATTTTGGTGCGGGGCTGGAATACCTTGTTTAGAATTAAAGGCAGAATTAAAAAAGACAATCAAACTCTCTACGACCCTTGATAGGTTATTACCGCGTAAAAGAAAGGTAAACCCACCTGGTGCTGATCGGAGAAAAGGAATCGCAGAAAATGGCCTTTACAAGGCAAAAAACATCATTTATAGTCATTGTTAACATGGTGCCTACTATGAAGACGTAATTTTTTGATGGTTTGTATATTAAGGCGCCCTGTTTTACCGCTGCTTTCACAATCATGACGAAACTTATAAACAAACCGTGTCCGAGTTTGATTGACTGATGACGTCAGACGCAAACAAGGTCTTTGATTGTAGACACTCTAGACACGTTTTTGTTTAAATCCTGCTCAGTTTTTAGCAATTCATAAAATGTTATTAAACCTGCCTTTAGATTTGTCACTTGATTTAATGGACTGTCTCCAAAGCTTTCTGCCGTGATAACTTCAATGCCATTACTAGACGCATCGTCTAAGAAGTCGGCTGTCGGCTACATTAAAGGCATATAATAAAAGTGCATTAGTATTCTATACAGTCATTATTCCACAATAATGGACAAAACGGATTTGAAATGAAAACATGGTCATTCATAACACTACGTTTCAGAAATATTGATGTAACATGATTAATTACCATAGGGAAAGGTGACAACAATATTTTAATGTATTGCCCTGCACTATAAGTAGGCTACACTTATCACATCAACTGTCATGTCTGTGTATGTGTATGTGTGCAATCATAATTTAGATTGAATACAATACCGCTCTTTTCAAAGACATTAATCATACAGGTGCGAGTGAAACGTACATGGCTCCACTTAATGTATATTTTCCATAGATTTAAGATCCAGTGCTCTATGCCTTTTCTTTTATAATCAATGGTGCGATGCAGAGTTACAGCGTACGGTTTCTACAGAGCCAATTCTGTGTCTTTACATAACCAAAGGTTTACAAAATAGCCCAAGATCATAATATTATTAGGAGTCTTGGACCAAAAAGAGGTTCTAAAATATTCTAAGCACTAGGTTCCATGCTTATCTGAGAGGATTCTTTAAAGAATTGTAAACTAAATGGCTTAGTAAACAGAATCTGTTAGAAGCATTTTGAGTGAGGGTTCTACATAGAAAACAAAAAGGTTCTTTAGGAAATAAGATAACATTAGACATACCAAGGAAAATAGATCGAAAGCTTCATTTAAGGTGCCAACCTTTTTCCAGCCAAATTCTTTCATCATGGCAAATTTGACGAGGTTAAACACAGACTCCGGTGGATATGTGCGGAAAAATCTTTTGAATATCGATCTGTCGGAGAGTTTTGGTGACGCGGCACCATATGATAACTGAAACGAACATACAATTACAGGTTATTTGATTAGAATCATAAACAAATCAATCCACATGGTAGTGGTGTAGTGGGGTTCTCAAAAAATATTGTACGAGCAGGGGCGTAGCCAAGGAGATCGGGGTTTTACAGCCTATACCCCATATGTCCAAGAAGGTACAAATTTAAAATGTTCCAAAAAATCACTTTTTGCATGTACAAGCGAATTTAAAATCCGCACCCCTTCAAAAGACAATCATGGCTAAGGCTGTGTACACGTATGTATGTGCATTGTGTGTTTTGAATAAAGACTGATGCATGACTTGCACAACTCTACATAATTCTGCATGCAAAAACATGTGATTAACCGTCCCACCAGACCGTCTATACCTGTACAAGATTCCATAGATGTGAGGCTTGTGCCGTAGGTTGTGTGGAGCCTGAACAGCCACATCCAAAAACGATGATTTTAGTCGTTGTCATGTTGTAGAGTTCTTTATACATGACGTCTGTACCTATTCCACCATCACACTGTATTAAAAAAATGAAATAAAAACGATATATAAATAAATTGTGTGAAAATATTAGAACATTTACTGGAAAAGTTCCCCTTTGTGGAACAATACGAGGATATTGTTTCCAATAAAGAAAGTAGTGATTGGTGCAAATAACACCATTTTGGACATCATCGCCAGTGCAAGGATTGTGTACGTAAAGGATATACTATAATTATGTGTTCGGCCTGAAACAAATTGGGGGCTCTTCCGGGAATATACTATAAAATACGTTTAGACAGTCTCAAAGGGGCAATTAGAGTGAGTGTGGCGTTCAATTCAGAATAGTTTTTTTTATAACGCGGAAGACGTTTGATGAGATGACCAAACCTGCATTACTGGAATTGCGAAATATTATGAAAATAAAACAATACAGTAGAACACAAATAATCAAAAAGGTCTTAATTGATATTTTGGTTGACGAGGAGGTTTTTGATCAATCCATTTTGGCCGTGAAAGTTAAAGTACTGACTGAAATCGATGGAGATGCAGTTATTTTCAAAGAGCTAGAGGGATTCAATTAGAACTGAAGAGAAATAGAAAGAAAAAAAGAAAGAAAAAAAACAACCTAAAAATGATTAAATTCGATATGGAAAACAACAAACACTAGAAATGGAAGAAAATGTGTATCAAGAGAAGATGGCATGATATTGGATATAAAAGACAAAATGTTGGATTTGGAATTTTAAAAAAACCCGCAGTGATTTATAGTGCGCTACACAAGCCTCAGCACACTTTACAGGTTGTCGCTGACCACAACGGCCCACATCATTCCATAAACCATTTAACAACAAATCAGGGACTTTTCTGCTGCAAGAGCACACACCCTAGACATTCCACAAATAACCTTCGTAACCAGGATCAGTTCCCCGAGTTTCGTACGGGTTACAACGAGACAATTAGCAGTAAGTCCCTTGTCATGGGGAATTTCAAGCTAACTCAATTTTTCCACGAGAGCGTACTTGGCACCACCAAGGCTCGAACCCGCAACCTCTCGCACCATAGTCGAACGCCTTATCGATTGAGCTAACTTGACTGCTTAAATAATATACAGTGTATACATTGTGCATTGTAAATTGGACCTCTATAAACAACTCACGTTTTAATTCAAACATTCGTTAACATTTTATACGCCAAACCTAAACAGAAAATACAATTATTTTGATATTCGAATATTTTGAATTAGGAATATTCACCACAAAATGGTCAAATGGAATAAAAACGTGCTTCCATATTAAACAACAATTTTGAAACTGTGTTGCGAACACGTTTTATTTTTTTTCCAACCTCTATTCTTTTCAATCAATTCAGAAAAAAATAATGACAATATTGGTTTTGATATAAGTAGGAACCATAAATTTTAGTAATAATAATTGGAATATGTTTTCCGGTGAATCGATTTAATTATTCTATGTTGAAACTTTCACAACATTTGGGTCCAAACAAATTTTACATAATTCTACCTCATCAGAATAACACAAATGTAAATTTCATTGTTATTTACCAGAATTATAAGCAAAACGAAGGATCAACTTATTTTTGCACACCCTATGTACTTTCAGGACTAATTTGTATTGACTTGTATTTGCCTTGAAAGAATAGAAAACAAATAAAGCCCGACAGAGGTTATAATAAATGACTATAATTATTTAATACACACCTATGACGTCGCGCTATTGTTTTACCGCTCCATTATTTTCCACGAATGGAGCGATGATCACAATAACACGCCATTCGTAAATGCCTTTTCTTTTCTCTGAAAAGCAAATACTTTTCAGGGAAAAAGTATTGGCATTTACGAATGTAGTGTTAATATCAATTGCACTTTTGAAAAGCAAGTATTTGCGAAAAGTGCGGTATTGTTATCATCACTTCATTCATGCAAAACAATGATACGAAAAACAAGAAGAAAATGATTTTCATTAATACAATAAATTGAGGAAGCGGATAGCAACATTTGCACAGTATTGTCATGGGACCTGAGAGCACATCAGACATATCGAATTGCATGCTGAACACGAGGATTGTCCCTATATCTAATAATAATAATAATTTTGATTTCGTGAAATTCGCGATATAATACAAATTATTAAAATTTCATATTTTTTATATTTTTCCAAATTTAACAGTCCTCGAAGTAAACTTTATAAATCTAATGATATGTAATTAAACTATAGGCCTATGTAGCTGGGATGAAAAACCGACTCAATTGAAAATTTGACCTTTCATATAGAACTTAAACATTTGTTTCCAAAAAGACCTACATTTTTTAGTGTTTAAAGAAAAAATCTATATCTTTAATAATGAAGGTCACAATTTTCATATGATTGACGGCTGTTCAACCCAACTTCCTACTATTTACTGCATATCGTTAGATTTATACAATTTACTTTGAGGACTGTTAAATTTCAAAAATATCAATTTTAATAATTTGCCTTAAAATGTGTATTGTATCGCGAATTTAATAAAATCTAAATTATTTGATATCAGAAGGATGTGTCTGATTTGCTCTTAGGTGCCACAAACAAAATACGTAAAAACGTCGCTATCCGAGCCCTTACAATGCAATCTGTGAAAAGTAAGTCAAGATCAAAACGGGCAGGTTAAATTGTTGGCTAAGTACGTTGTACTTATTATGCAAGATGTGTTTTACCCTCACTTAGGCTTTACGTCGTAGGCCTTTACTTTTTCTTTCTACGCTTACTGTTTTTTATAACATTTTTTTTCCTTCTTTATATTTTTATACGTTTTCAGTGGCTTAGGCCCTACATAATAATTTGTCATATTTTGGGCAACATTGCTACATATACATAATACACATTCTGTATCAATGTATTTAGGCCTAGTATGAATCTGTTTATTTTCAAATCGTTCTCTTCGGGCATGTTTAATAATGATAAAAGCCACAGTAGGTCTATTTTCTGTATAATTTTTATTTGTCATTAGTATATCTGATGTTTCATCTGATGGTATTTTGGCATGCTTGAATATTTACTTACATCGATCAGTAGGCCTATCCGATACCGTAAAACGGGTAACTTTGGGCACTTTTCAGAGTTTTTAAACCACTGCTTCCAAACAAAACCAAATATATTTCTAATTATCTCTTTTTTATGACGTTAGGGTTCCCTTCTACACCTTGAAGTTGAAAAAGATTTTTGAATAATTTTGAAAGGGTGCCCTAGGGGTTGAAAATAGCCTGACCAAAGTTACCCTGCATTTGGGGCAACTTTGGTCAGAGTATTACATTCCATGAAGAAAAGAAAATGAAAAAATTGATCTTCGCTGTATATGGGCAAGGTTTTGTTTTTGTGACATTTGTCCCCATGCAAAATTAAGCAAGCACGCATCCTTGCTCACAAATATCGATTTTTATTTTGTCTGAAAAAATGTAAAAAATGCTCATATTTGGTCAAAACTGCCAATATTTTCATAACTTTCAAAGAAATTGGACATGAGCGACTTCTTCCAAATATATTTCTTAACAAATTGAGACCAAATATGACTAAAAACAATATTGCTGTACGGAAATATGACCATTTAAAAAATATATTTGAACGACCAAAGTTACCACGCTTACCGAAGTTACCCCCATTTTACGGTAATTAAAGATTACAATGTTAGGGACGCTCCATTTGATTTCGGAAGGGGACTGGAAGTTGAGGTGGCTTTTATTTCGCGTCGAAGGCGGCGAAGTTTGTTTTGTTTTTTGCCGACAAAGTTCAAGGACAATAATAGGCCTAGGTAAAATGTGTTGTAGTACATTTAAAATTTTCGTACCTTTTCGTACCTGATTTTGGTCCTTCTGCTGCGAATCAACGATATATATCCTCGGAATGATTCCATCACAAAATTATCCATGATAAACAATAGTGTCCATAATTGCATGGTTGTTCCAAAATCGTAAACTCGATTCACAGAGAAGAGTATCATTGCTCAGGTATAGCGATAGGTGTAGTTTTCTTGAGGTTGACAACTGTAATGACCATTTCATATGAGCCTATACATGCTATATGACCTTTTGCCAATTTTCCTTATTATGCAAAATAGAGACCTAAACGCAACTACTTCAACAGTTAATACATTAGAAGTGGGCATAAAGAACTATTGATGGTCTAATCACTTTAATGATTTTACGAATCTACGTTTATTCAATTTGTGTAACAAACATTTTAAATCTTTATAATTCAAGAAGGTGGTTACGGATGATTTGAACTAAACACCTGGATCGTGATATGATGGGTATTTCTATAGAAATTTTACATAAAGCTGAGTCGGACTATTTTTGCACTCGCACCTAAAATTTAGTACGATCATTATATTAGTGTATTGTCCGGCATCAATGAGTAATTGATCAATTTGTAAAGAGCAACCTATTTCAATAACACTCCATTCGTGAAAAATAATGGAGCGGTAAAACAATAGCGCGACGTCATAGGTGTGTATTAAGTCGGTTAATGGCCGCGGATTAGAACGTGAGTGGGTAAGAATGGCTTCGCCGCTCCGCGGCTCAGCCATTCTTACCCACTCACGTTCTAATCCTTGGCCATTATCCTATACATAATGAACTACAATGTAGTGACCAAGGATTTTCTTAAGGGGTGGGGTATGAACGTTTGGACAGTATTTATTGTGGGACATTAGAGCACATCAGACATATCGAATGGCATTCTGAATCCGAAGAATGTCCTTCTGATATCAAATAATGTTGATTTTTTGAAATTCACAATGTAATACACCTTTTATGGCAAATGATTAAAAATTGATATTTTTGAAATTTAACAGTACTCGAAGTAAACTTAATAAATCTGATGATCTATACTTAAAGTGTATGTAGGTGGGATGAAAAGCCGAAGATCAATTGAAAATTTTGACCTTTCGTATTGAATATATGGATTTTTCCCCAAAATAAAAAAAAAAAATTAGTTCTTTTTGGGAAAAAAATTCATATCTTCAATATAAAAGGTCAAAATTTTCAATTGATCGTCGGCTTTTCCTCCCAGCTACATCCGCTTTAAGAATATATCACTAGATTTATAAAATTTACTTCGAGGACTGTTATATATCAAAAATGTGAAAAATATCACATTTTAATAATTTGTCATCAAATTTGTATTAAATCGTGAATTTCAAAAAATGAAAATTATTTGATATCAGAAAGACATTCTTCGTGTTCAGAATGCAATTCGATATGTCAGATGTGCTCTCATGTCTCACAAAAATGCGATACATTATAGTTGTTAATTTGGGAGTTGTGACCTTACGGGTTGTACAATTTAATAACATAATGTGGTAGCTGCTAAACATATGAAAATATTTGTATACAAAAACGATTCTCTTATAAACCATCTTTGCACAGTTTCCACCTCGATACACTTGAGCACATATTTTCGCCCAAGAGCTTCCAAGCAAGCAGTGAATTGTCTCTTTTCTTACACAACACGGTTCCATGCATAGCATCGTTAGAGCTGTTTGAGTTTCTAGCTGGAAAACAGGCCTCTGTGATTGGTTTTTGTCGAAACCTGAAGAGTTCCCTTCGTCCATTAAGAATTTTTTTTTATATAAAACGAAAGCTAACACTCCCTTCCCCATTAGATCAACCGATAACGCAATTCAATGTAATAGCAAGCCGAATGTGGTAAATCTTTTGAAAATTACCTATCCAAGCACATCTTTTGACCAAATTGTAGGTTTTAAAAGTCAAACCCTCAAGTCAAAACCTCGCCTGTTTTGTCATACGGTTGTAAATTCAATGAACTTTGACTTTGCCAAAGAGCGCTTACAAATTGTTTTCTTGTAACATTTTGTGGTATATTGTTAATGACACTTCACCGCCATCCGTCTCGCACACACACCCCACCCAAACCACACACCCCACACCGTAAACCTTTATCCACGTATATAGCAGCCAACACATACATTCAAGAACGGTTTCCATAATCCATAATAATATGTGACGTGCAGTGTCAAAAGGAGACACTTTTGGGCAGGTTATTAAATTTAGTGTTTTCACATATTTTAAATAAAGACATATTTTGCTCCACAACTTGTTTTCCCCAATGAAATAGGACATTTATATGCGAAAATATTTAGTTTGTAAGTTATGGTATTATAAAATTGGAAATTGAGATATCGGCCTTTAAAAATATTATTGACAATGTTGAGAGTAAGAAGTGCCTTGAAAAAATGTCTCAAAAAATACAAGATGCCAGTTATATTCCAGTCTGAAACTATCAGACAATATTTAATAACATCACAAATTCGAAACAAAGCCAAATTGTGAAAAAAATCACCCCGGGCAGATTTTTGGCTATTTCTCCCTTTACGATCCTGGCCCAAAGTGTCTCCTTTTGACATGGCACGTCACATATTAGAGAGCAGGAGAAAGAACGAGAGAAAGAAAGGGGGATGGAGAGGGGGGGGAGGGGGGAGTCAGAGGGTAACAGGATTGGAGAAGGACATCGACAGGAATGGAGCGATTTGATGTATTAATATATATATATATATATCTACAAATAACCAAGCGGATACGAACTAATGTATCACCATCTTCGAGGTTAAGTTTTCTCAGATCATGTTTATATTTCTTTCTAATAATCACAATGCAATTAAACTTTACGGTAAAAACCCATAATTCCTTGCGTTAGACCCCACATGTCGTCATTTGACGTCACGTCGACTTGCAATGCGGAGTAGCGATGTTCGCTAAACGATGTGCGTATCGGTGTGACGTCAAATGACGACATCTGGGGTCTATAACCGCAAATAATTATTGGATTTATCGAAAAGGTTAATTAAAAATAGTCATAATGTCATAAAAAAAGTTCGAGCTGAATAAAATGATAAATATATTTCTATTTTCAATTATATACCTCATATATAGATTCTTGTCATCTGATTGGTTGAATGTACAGTCATTGAATTAACTATGCCCGCAAAATGAACTATGGACCGGTCATGGAAATGAACTATGGACCGGTCACGTGCGTCACGATCAAACTGCGCAATCGCAACATCCACGTATCCATTCGGTATATAAAACAAATATTGACTGTTTTATATTCGGAAAATGGTTAAGATTACTGAAATCAATTTGTCTGATGTTATGTTTGCATAATTATTTAATTAAACAATTATATAATTAGAACTCATAATAATTGTTAGTGGTAATTAACAACAACTTATTTGTTAACATTTGAATTTTGTCGATCAACGTGTAGGCGTTGTGCCTGTGCGTAGTGCACTAGTGCACTATAAATCACTGCGCTTCTTCGCTTTTAATTTTAACTTTAGCCGTATACATTACGCTGGGCAAGCTGTTGTTATCTGGAATAAAACACCCTTTCATTATTTCCTACTCATCTCAATTTGAAAAATACAATTGATCAATTGGTAAGAGTTGATTACTATGAAGCCGCGTGTATGCAATTCATCATTGTCGTAAACGGTGTATGTCAAAAAGTATGAGCCACGTATAAAAAGCCTTTACTTGGAAAAAGCAAAAAAGTGTTTTCAATTATAATCATTTGCACATTTTGACCTTGCGCATTAAAGATATACATTTTGTACATTTTTTCTACCAAAAAGGCCTAAAACTTTTAGGTGTTTCTGGGGGAAAATGTATATCTCCAATACAAAAGGTCAAAAATTTCAAATGTTGGACGTTTTTCCTCCCAGCTACATAATACTTTAAGTACATATCAATTTACTTCGAGGACTGGTGTCAACATTTTTTAATAATATGCCATAAAATTTATCTCATATCACGAATTTCAAAAAGAACATTCCTCATATTCCGAATGCAATTTGGTGTTTCTGATGTGCTCTCAGGTCCACACAAAAAGTGTGCAAACGTTGTCAAGGAGTCAAGGCCATCCACATCCGGGCGAACCAACCTTCTTTGAATAAGGACGGGGCGCTACAACTTAGCAAGAGTCTACGATCCAGTTCTGACGTCACAAGTCAAGAGTCGTCAAATCGATCAACGAACTGGCTCATTCTGCTGAAGAAGGTTGTAGTCTTAAAAACCGAAAATTTCAGGTGAGCAACTTTATGTGTTGTAAACAAAAGTTCAATTCTTCATTAATGCCACTTATTGGTTGTATTGAAGCTTACTTGGTCGTCAATGTAATTTCATAAGCTACTACATAAACCCTTTTACAATCGGTGGTCTACAAGCGAATATATGGGAGTCTTAAAACACCTTGGGCCAATTTCGTGTCTTTGTGTAGCAAAAGATGAATTGAGTTGAATCAAGAACCATCTATCTAGTCGGTGCTCTTAAGATGTGTAATTTTAAAGAATGGGACATTTGAAGCTGTATTTTTTATTTACAAATTTGAATCAAGTAACATATTATTTATTTACTACATGTAATGTCATTTAAGCGAAATAAAAACATAAAAACCCCTTAGCATTTGGTCTCAAATCTTTGACGATAATAATGAAAGTTTATTTTACGTGGTACAAACTCAATACGTGCGAACATGGAAAAAAAAGTGGCCCAACTCGGGCGATTAGGTAAAATCGAGTATAGTGTTTGAACATGAACTAGGAAAGAAACCAAGTAAAGTTTGTTTCTGTTAGCTAAAATATTACAAATTCTACTACATATCACATTTACGCCATGACTCATTTAATTTTATTCTGAAACGTAAAAATGCAATTGCTAATCATGAAAGTCAATTTTACATGATGCAAGCTTGATATGAGCGAAAATGTCAAAAGTGGCCCAACTTGTTTTCTGAACGATTTAGTTAATTGAGCATAACGTTTGAGCACGAACAAGTAAATAGGCCAAGTGAAGTTTTTCTGTTATCATGGTTATAGCCAAGATGTTGCTGATTCCATTGCATATAACATTGTAGCTATGATATTTTTTTCTAAAAAGCGAAACTGCAATTGAAGACCTGAGCGCAAGAAGACCGTAAGTCCACTTGGCCCTTCAACATGTATACACTCAAGTTTCGTATAGTTTGGTAATGCTTTATACATGTTCAGGGGCCAAAACAAATCTTTCATGATGTTTTCACCCTGGAACGAACATGTATTAAACATTATAAAACCCTAAGAAACTATACGTAACTTTAGTGTATACATGTACATGTTGAGGGGCCAAGTGGACTTACGGTCTTCTTGCGCTCAGGTCTTCGATTGTATAATATTTTATTGTTACAATCTGAATACTGCCTTGGGTATACATTATGAACACGAAAACATAATTATATTTTGATTATATTATGAACATATAAATATAATTATATTTTGAGCCAAATTAAATTGAGTTTTTTCCTTTAACGAATTTGTTTCATATACAGAGATGCTAGTTTGGCTGCATAAAAAAAAACAATTTTGATTTGTTGTGATATGTATAAGTTCCAATCAAATTTGAAAATTAGTAGATTCTTCGATTTTTTTTCATCACAAATTAATAATGTTGATTTCTCATATTATTTGATGCAACAGTAACAAGGTATATAGAGTGTTTGTTGGCCATATTGATATACGAATATTTATCTTAACGCATCATCATTGATTCAGGACAATAATAAATTTAATATTCGTTGGAGGTCGATTTTTGAAAAATTAACTGTTCATGATTGTATCTTAATAATAATCTGTACGACAATTCACAATTAATTATAGAGTTTGTATGTTGTCAAGACATTCTGATGTACTGTAACATGTATATGTATTTGTATTATTGTATATGCAAATTGACCGATGTGGAAAAAAGATGGAAAATAAAATTTGAATAATAAAAAAAAATGTAACACATTATTAAACCAATTTATTTTGATCCATAACCCTAAGCTCCCACCCTCCCATTCTGGATATGTACTACACTGCAGTGTACATGTAGCGTTACCATTTCTGCACGCAGGCTTACTTACTAATCTACAAACTATATAAACAAATAAGTCAGTAAATAAACTAATAAATAAATATGCATAAATAAATAAAGACATAATGCAGAATACAGTTAGTTTTTAGTTACAAAGTTGCAAACATTCATTATTTACAATTTTCTACTATACACGCAAAGGACCTTTATAATCTTTATAATATCTAAGTCTTTATAATATCCGCGCCTATGAGTCTTTCACGCCATTGTCAAACTATTGTGTTCCCTGCAGGATTATGTTGTGACCAGCTGCTAAACCAATCAGTCTTTTATCTGTATGCTTTATAACAGATCACGATCATCACACTACCCAATCAACATATAACAAGGTCAGTCATTGGCCGGTTTGCTGAATAGCAGGGCATTATAAACACAGCCAAAAAAGAAAGTCTCCAGTAGTTCCATCCCCATTTAATCAGAGTCTGGTGAGTTTATGGCAAGATAATTTAAATAATAGTTTTCTATACACTTTCCTTCAAAGGTTGATACCAAATTTGATATCAAAAGTTTAATCATCGTGAGCATAGCAAACGTTGTTTGAAAATTCGCGCAATTTTAAAAATGACATAGGGAATTGTATCACGTAGCAGAGCTAGCGTGAGTGTCAAGAATTACGTCGCCTGAATAGGCCGGCAGGTTAAAGGTTTACCCATGCATGGCAAAATGCAAATCAAATACCCCGCTCTTTCAATTGTGCGCAGGCAAGTGTGCAATGATTCCTGTACGGGTTGCTTCAGGCCACATAATAAGCTGATACCATGCATTGGATTTTGCGTGGTCAATTCGTAATTTGTCATTTTTAAATTGCATGAATTTCCAAACAACGTCTCCTATGCTCATGATGATTAAACTTTTTATGTCAAATTTGGTATCAACGTTTGAAGGAAAGTGTATAGAAAACTATTATATAAATTATTTTGCCATAAACTCATCAGACTCTGATTAAATGGGAATGGAACTACTGGAGACTTTCTTTTTTGGCTGTGTTTACAATAAGATATACCTCATGTAAGTCCCAATCACAACACAGGTTTGATAATAGTTGGGTATATCCTTGGTATAAATCATAATAATCGCCATACAACGTATCGTATTAGACGTAAGCAGTATAGTACTAGACGTAAGCTGTGTTCACACATGCACTTATTACCGGTAATATTTTATCTAGGCTTATGTCCGATCGAATTAAATATTTCCGCTAATCCCCTAGCGCGTCCACATTTGTCGGCAATAGCGCTATACGCTGTCGAAGTTACGTAATAATCGGATTAACTACCATAGCAATAGGTGAATCGTGATGATTACTTACACCTGTAAGATTAGTATCTTTGAAAAGACCAGTATTGTATTCAATGTTCAAAATTGTTTTCACCTATTGCTATGGTAATTAATCCGATAAATTGCGTAACTTCGCCAGCGTATGTCCGACGTGTTATGTCCGATATAAAGCCTATTACCGGTCATAAATCGCTCCTTTCTACATGAGCATCATCAGAAAATTTAACCCGATTTTAAATTTTTTCACTGAAAATTCACTTTCAATAAACGCCCCTCTATAGAAAAAATTACAGACAATGCGGTAGGTACGGCATGTAAGAAAAATGCCAATTCAAAAGTTCCAAAATTCAGACCAATTTTGTATTTATGTAGGTTCTATTATTATTATTATTATTATTATTATTATTATTATTATTATTATTATTATTATTATTATTGTTATTGTTATTATTATTATTGTTATTGTTATTGTTATTATTATTATTATTATTTTAGTTTGACAAAGTAGTCCAATTTTACAGTAGACTTAGCTCTATATCGCATTTTATACATGTAGGCCCTACATGGTAGACATCTTTGAAAAAATAACAAACATAAAAAATAACAATGACTCCCATCATCATGCTATTTTTTTTTTGGGGGGGGTCCCAAATTTACAAAAAGTCGGCTTCAATAAAATTGCGACCTCCCCTATTTTGTCAGCAAAGATTTTATGACCCCCCACCGTTTGCATCCCCAAACAGGCATCAGTCTTTGGGAATAAAATACACACACTATATGTAGTCATGTTGTGTTGTGACTCCCTACATTTTGGTCATCAAAAATATTTTATGACACCCCCTATTTTTCTTTCCGTATATTTGGGACCCCCTAATCATCTTATAAAATCCAATTACACGCGTTTCTGTTATCATGCTTATGGCTTAATAAATGTCATCTCCATCTACTTCCAGGGCCATACTGCCCCCAGCCCTCTGGAGGGTTTACATTTGCTACCCCCCCCCCCCTAGAAACTCGTGTAGGTAATCCCAATAAGGATTTCAGTGCCTTTATCTTAGCATGTATCTGCTCCCCTGACCATATGGGGAATCCCCCCTTGTCATGTAATAGCGTGGCTATCTCCTCCCAAAGCTTTTTTTTTATCCCAGAAATACTTTCCGTGTCTCTCCAAATTTTGAGGATAGCCAATGTTCCCATGTCATTCCAATTGACCCCTCTATTGCGTTTATTTATATTAATATTTGCAGCTGCAGCCATGATGACATCACGCAGTAAATTACTCTGCTCAGTGGCGTAGATTTCTTTTTGACATTGGGGGGATGGAGTTGGAAAAATATTTCAAGTATAGTTAATCCAGCACCTTTTGGCGACAGAATAAGTTTTTGGTTCAATTGTGCGCGAAGCGCGCGAAAATTTGTGCTATTTTGAAGCTAAACTGATGAAATAATGGTGTAAAAGTAGAATAAATGCGCGCGAAGCGCGCGAAAATTTGCACTTTTGGGGCAAAAATGGGCAAATATGAGATTAATTTGGTCAGAAACCCATTATCAGGCGTCAACATTTGGGGGTGATTGTATGGACCATCCCCTGGCAAAATATTGGGGATTCCCCCCATCCCCGGGATCTACGCCTATGACTCTGCTTAACATTTTGCGCGAGTGATATACTCACAGTTATATCCGACAGCCCAATAGTGCTGCATGTCCACACGTAATTACTATTACCGGACGTAACGTTTCGATCGGTCTTAACAGCTCTTAATCCTGGTCATCTTCAGCCTTAAATTTTCGGATTTAAAGCACATTACGTCGGATATAGTAATTTTTTTTATATCCGACGCTCATTCACACTGCCACTTATATCCGATACTATTACCGACGTAATTTAAGTCCGACTGTGTGAACAAATTGTCGGATTTAAAGCACATTACGTCGGATATAGTTATATCCGACGCTAATTCACACTGCCACTTATATCCGATACTATTACCGACGTAATTTAAGACCGGTAATAAGTGATTTAAGTCCGACTGTGTGAACACGACTGTAGACGCAAGCGATGCACTGTAATACAAACACGAGTGTCTAAAGACCTGTTTCTTTCGGGGTTTCTTTACAGTACACCTAATTGCTTCTCAAGATGTCCTTAAAATATGGATGCCAACTCATTTTATCTTGTCTTTTCAGTAGCAGTCAAAGATTTTGCGTTACTTTCAAAAGTAATAATTTTCGGTTAATCGGATACTGCCTCCGTTATCATATAATCACTGTGTGTATGTCGAAATCATCCATGACCGTGAACGACAATGCCTTGCATGTTCAAACATAACAAAAGAAGCTACCCAGCAAACACAAAACGTTTTCGACATCAATTCGACATCAATTGTCAAAAAATGTTTAAATGTCGGTTTATATAAAGGGTATGTTTAGGGTATAAAACGTTTTCATAACATTAAAAACATTTTTTGTAATTTACTGCCCAGCAAACACAAAATGTTTTACAGAAAAAGTTTCAAATATCGGGTTATATAAATGGTATCAAAATGTTTTAATAACATTCCAAAAACATTTTTGAAAACTTGATACAAAACATTTTAAACAAAAGGTTATTTTGGGGTTGAAAAATATGTTGCGAAAATTGTTTGCCCGAAATATTTGCAATAACGATTTAA
Organism: Amphiura filiformis; assembly: GCF_039555335.1. NCBI lineage: Eukaryota > Metazoa > Echinodermata > Ophiuroidea > Amphilepidida > Amphiuridae > Amphiura > Amphiura filiformis. Next base: position 30,901,127 of record NC_092637.1, read on the forward strand.
AAACGTTTTCACGACTTTTATATAACCCGACATTTAAATATTAAATTAAAACGTTTTGGAAAAAAAAACATCTTAAGAAGATTTCTGTGTTTGCTGGGTGCAAATATTTTAACATAATGTTATTTAAGTGTTGACAAAATATTTGGCAAAAAATGTTTGCAAAATAGTTTACAATAACATTTTGAACACATTTTTATTTTTTTTAAATATTGTTGTAGTGTGTTTTCATACAAAACGTTTTAAAACGTTTTCATGACCATTAAATAACCCAACATGTTAATGTTATTAAAACGTTTTTACTTAAACCAAAAGCTAAAATATACCTTATTTTAAAGCGTTTTTGTGTTTGCTGGGTATACGCATGCAGCGCGTCTGTTTCAATATGATGTATTCCACTAGCTCATAAAACGTTTATTGGGTACTTAAAAATCGTATAAATAGCTTTGGTATTAACAAATTGCTTGTCTGGGTATTATTGCTTTAATGGATGATTATTATTGTACGCAAAGAACAGCCCGAAAAGGTTGACCCAATTTTTTTTGGGTGGTTTGAAAAAGTGAAGAGCAAAAAAAAAAGGGATTGTAGGCGCTAGCGCCCTAAAAGCAACACATTTTGATGTATAGTACCTCTTTTTCAAATTTTTTTATACTTTTTCAAATTTGTTTCCGCCCTTTTTTTCTTTTCTAAATCTTTTTGCCGCCCTTTTTCTTCCGCCGCCCATCTTTTTTCGCGCCCCTTCTTCTTCCGCCGCCCCTTCGTTTTGGCCGCCTCCTGCTTTTACCCGGGGGGGGGGGGGGCTCGCCCCCCCAAAGCCCACTCCTCCAAATGCGCGCGTGACTTTTAGAGAAGATTCCTAATAAACGTCAAATTGTGTAACTCATTTAATGTTGAAGCAACTCCATTATGTTTTTTGAGTCTGAAATTAGATCGCATTCTGGTTCTGATACCATAGTCCGGAGGCAAAACAATATTTATTTGAACACATACCACTCGGCTTCTTTATGGAAAGGTATTCGGGTTTCTCTAGCCTGTAAATTAAATTAAGGTTATTTTATTTTATTCTAGCAATAGTTTCAGAAACATGTTAGATTGGCCAGTAAAATGTTAAGGAAACGTGATAAGTTAAACAGTACTAGATATCCCGCTAGATATACCTAAATACCTATAACACATTTCTAAAGAGGTACAAACATACGTCGAAGACCAACATGCTTGATTGTAATACTTTTTATTATATTATTATTATTATTATTATTATTATTATTATTATTATTATTATTATTATTATTATTATTATTATTATTATTATTATTATTATTATTATTATTATTATTATTATTATTATTATTATTATTATTATTATTATTATTATTTATTATTATTATCAGTTATTAGCAGCATGTAGACTTATATTGGACTCTGTCATATTGACATATAAGCTTAAGGGCTGGGGTATGAACGTTTGGACAGTATTTATTTTGGGACATCAGAGCACATCAGACATATCGAATTGCATTCTGAATACGAAGAATGTCATTCTAATATCAAATAATTTTCATTTTTTGAAATTCGCAATTTAATTCACATTTTATGGCAAATCATTAAAAATTGATATTTTTGATATTTAAGAGTACTCGAAGTAAACTTTATAAATCTGATGATTTATACTTAAAGTGTATGTAGGTGGGATGAAAAGCCGACGATCAATTGAAAATTTTGACCTTTCGTATTGAAGATATGGATTTTTTTCCCAAAACACCAAAAAAAAATAGGTCTTTTGGGAAAAAAATCCATATCTTCAATATGAAAGGTCAAAATTTTCATTTCACCGTCGGCTTTTCCTCCTGCTACATACACTTTAAGAATATATCATTAGATTTATATAATTTACTTCGAGGACTGTTATATATCAAAATTTGAAAAATATCAAATTTTTATAATTTGTCATAAAATTTGTATTATATTGTGATTTTCAAAAATGAAAATTATTTGATATCAGAAAGACATGCTTCGTATTCAGAATGCAATTCGATAGGTCTGAGGTGCTCTCATGTCCTACAAAAAATACTGTCGAAACGCAATAAACGCTCATTTTAGATCCCTTAAAAAGTTACCTTTTCAGAGGCTGAATAGAGCAGCGACGTAGTGTCAGCAGATCGTCATAGATGGCGGGCAGGTCATATTGATCTCCAGGGCTTCTCTGATTTTCCTGTTCCAAAAGTTATCCTCCCTTCCGATCACTTCGACATTTATGTTGTGCTTGTGATTGGAAGTATGTTCACCGACCGCTGTCAGCGGGGCTGTGGCTCTAGTGTGACACAAAGACCTACTCTCAACAGGGATATTATGTCGGATATGACCTGCCCGCCGCGCCATCTATGACGATCTGCTGACACTTGACCACCCACCGGGTGATCAGGTGACCGGAGGAGAGTAATCACTACACTGAATGAAGACGCCGTGATGTCGTCGCAAGCTACGTCGCTGCTCTATTCAGACTCTGAAAAGGTAACTTTTTAAGCTTATTATTATTATTATTATTATTATTATTATTATTATTATTATTATTATTATTATTATTATTATTATTATTATTATTATTATTATCCAAAGTATGGATATCAACTTTGAGCCATTTTTCGGTACGATCATTAACAAGACTAGCATCTGCTTCAATTCCAATGACACCTCATGCATATGTTATCATTGGCGGAGCATGGAAACTAGCATTGCAGCCCTGTTACATTTATTTTTTCTAAATAAAATGCTATTATAGTACATTGAAAGGTCCACGTAAATTAATGATGTGTCACTAGTGCTGGAATAGATATTTAATGGTATCTTTTGTCCTGTTAATTTAGAAGCGCTTTGAATGTTTCTCAGAAATCCTGCTTATAACGGTTATACGTATGCAAAATAATAACTATCCATCTATCCGTCATGACTCTCACACTAACATTGATCGCCTGACTGCCTCTCCCATAGTCTACTTTAGTAGACCATTTTATCCAATCATGTTCTGATCCAACAGCTAGCTATTCATGAAAAACATGACCTTTTTCTCTGGGCAGAGCAGTACGGGGATGTATTGTGTTTTATGCATGGACTGGTATGAATAATCAAAAAGGGAATGGAAACCGGTCTACCTCTCCCACAACAACCACCACACACGAACATAATACACACCCCAATATGCACAGCTTTTTGGTTACAAATACGTTTTCAATAATACGCAATTCCTTGAAGCTCTATCTTCAAAAGGTGTCAAAAGATTCTCCATTATTTTGATAACTAACATCAACATGACGAACTAACATCAATTTACTTTATTAACCCCCTGAGACCATTTTATCCAATCATGTTCTGATCCAACAGCTAGCTATTCATGAAAAACATGACCTTTTTCTCTGGGCAGAGCAGTACGGGGATGTATTGTGTTTTATGCATGGACTGGTATGAATAATTGTTATGAATAATCAAAAAGGGAATGGAAACCGGTCTACCTCTCCCACAACAACCACCACACACGAACATAATACACACCCCAATATGCACAGCTTTTTGGTTACAAATACGTTTTCAATAATACGCAATTCCTTGAAGCTCTATATTCAAAAGGTGTCAAAAGATTCTCCATTATTTTGATAACTAACATCAACATGACGAACTAACATCAATTTACTTTATTAACCCCCTGAGCACTACCTGCCGATCTGACATTGCCTGTGATTAGTCAATTACCTGATATCGTCACTATAATCACCAATCAGAATGGAGATTCGCAAATAATTCACCCAAATTTTTTTGTGTGGTGAAATCCTTCTAACAATGTTGCTTATTGGTCCAATTGATAATGGAAACCTCTTTTTCGCCAATCGGCAGGTAGTTCTCATGGGGTTAAAACAGTTTTTCCAATATAATTTCTTGACACACAATGTAATAGTGTAAATGGAAACATGAAACTAAGGCACATTAACCATGTATGGCCTTGATTGAAAATCATTTGCGTACACTTTCCAAGAAAAAAGGCAGTATCATTAATAAATTACATAGCGAGTACAGCGTTTTGTGATGGGAAATAATTGTGTGTTTTAGTCAATATGGTACCAGTTATTTCAATAGCCTATTATACTGCTTTGCTATGACACCATTTTACTACGTATATAGATGGTGCGAACAATTGAACATTATTATCTTGAGCAAAATTCAATTCCTAAAGAAATTTGTTTTACATACCAAGATGTTAATTTAAAAAAAAAAAAAAAGTTTGATTTTGAGTGATTATATAAGCTCCAAATAAATTTCACACTATCCCTAATAAATGAATTATTATTACTTTTTTGGTAGGTAACTCAGTGAATTTCTTGATTTTGTATTGAGTCTTTTTACGACAAATGTGTTAACTTAAAGGGCAGGTCTACTGCAAAAACAAGTTTATCTCTATTCGAAGAGAATAATTATTACATTACAAGTTGACACTTGTTGCAATTTTTTATGCGTATTTCTCCTTTGAAGTTTTTTCTGTGAACAACAACAGTATACGTTCTGTCCATTGAGAGCGTTTATAGTCCCTTTTCTCAAAGCGGGCACATCTCATTTCAAGACGTCGCCTTTTTTCTAGGCCAAATCTGTCTCGTCCGAAGGAACTCACCGCTTAAGTTGGTTTTTGCGGAATATCAATTTTAAACGTCTTATTTTCTCAAAAAAGGAGTCATTTTCATTGTCCTCATAATATTAGCTTGCCAATGATATGATGTTGTTTTTGCAATAGACCTGCCCTTTAAGGTAATTAGTGTTTTGTGTTGGCGATGTATTTGGATATATGAATATTGTTATTATAAAGCATCATCATGGATGCAATTTCACAGATGTCATTTCTTTGAGATTTCGTAGAAAAAACACCACTGAAAACACACAAGGGACACATTATTAACCTATTTTTTTTATCCACAGCCCTAAGCTCCCACCCTCCCATCCTGGACATGCATTTCCCATAAAGCGTAGCGTTACAATGTCTGTGCTGCCTGACAGTCCTCTCGCAGCTGTACAATGAGTAACTTAACAATAGAACAAAGATTTATTATAGGAATTATCACGATATTATTCTGTCCTCTAGAGTACATAGTGCGTTTTCGATTTCCACGACGGATGGTTCTGCGGCGGTAAAACACCAAACGTTGTCGTCGTTAAGTTTGTAATGCTTTGCCCAAAATATTGACAATAACGTTTTTAAAATGTTTTCACGACCTTTATATAACCCGACATTTAAATTTTATTAAAAACATTTTTTTAAATAACATTTCTGTGTTTGCTGGGTGCAAATAAAGTGTTGACAAAATATTTGGCCAAAAATGTATGCAAAAATAGTTTACAATGACATTTCGAAAACATTTAAAAATATTCTTGTAGTGTGTTTTCATACAAAACGTTTGAAAACGATTTCATGACCTTTATATAACCCGACATTTGAATGTTATTGAAACGTTTTTACCTAAACCAAAACCCAAAATATAACTTATTTAAAACGTTTTGTGTTTGCTGGGACAACGCGATCCACAGCCTCGACTCTCCTCCCCTTTTGGCCCTTTCAACTTATTCCAAAAGGAGTTATACCATCAGAAACCGAATGAGTGCATTTCAAAAATGTTCGTTTGTTCAAAAATGTTCGACTCACTTCGATCACTTAATATATAGTTAAAGGAGTATTTCGTGATCCTAGCATCTTCTTTTTATGACATTTTGCAGCAGATATCCACGAAAAAAGCTTTTTTTTCAAAATTTCAGTTGATTCCGATTTTGTGTTTGGGAGTTATGCATGATTATGTGTATTACACTGTTCCATAGACAATGTGTTGTAATTTCGTTCTGGTATACCAGAACGAAATTCAAATTTCACGATATCTTTGCTAAACAAATTAATCTGCAAGAAATTGTTTGTACATAAACATTATGTAGCCAGAGGTTTCTAGTGATATAAAAATCTTTTGAGAAAAGTGGGGGGAGGGGGTGATGCTGTGGATCACGAAATGCCCTTTTAATACCGCCAATTTCCCCCCGATTTCCCCCGACTAACTAACAAAAGAGGGAGGGGTTCATGACCACTGTGTTCTTGCCATATTCGGTCAAAAACATCGTTCAATTTGTATTTTCTATTACAACACAGTGGCACATGGGGCACTGTGTAATAAATTCCATTATGCGCAACTTATTATGTCCGAATCAACTGATATTTAAAAAAAAAACGTTTTCGTAGATGCCTATTGAAACGTACCCTAAAAGAGGATACAAAAATCAAAGCAGTACATACATGGAAGGCAAGGGTTTATAATTTAGATTCAAGCGAGTCTACAATCAAATAACATTACAGTACTGTGTTTTTACGGATGCAGATATTTGTGAATGTAGTTGACTCAACCTGCTTCCGAATTAAAACGAAATTTCTGCTTTTCATTGACAATAGCAGATACTGTATTTTAACTAAAAAGGATAAAAATAAAGAAATGATATAAAATCATTTCCAAATTTCAAACTGTAAGTTCATGCCTACCTCGGTATCCTTATCAATATGTACCAACTCATAGTCAGTCAACAAGTCCCTATCTTCATTTATGTGCTTGAATGCAAGCTGTGTAGCCGGGAGAATCCCTTGACCGCCAGGCCATCCGCCACTCATAGGGTATAAACCCAAAATATAGATTGGAATTGAACCCATAACCTCCAGCTGGGATAGCGTATCAACTAAGCAGATTGACATCAGTAGGATTGTTAAAGTAGCCATTGCGAGACACAGTGTTACAGTACAGAGTGTATCCGATTATTTGATTAACATCGGCTTGTGTGAAGCCCTATGTCAATGTTTGGCACATTAAGTGCCGTATCCATGAAAGCGAATTATGCATTGTAACATAAACACGACTGTAGAGTTGCTCTTTGTAAGCATCTAATTCAATTTTTGCTGAATAATCGTCAGCATTCAGTGCGCGTCCCTTTCTCGCGTCTATGTGGTACTAGTAACCTTGAGTTGGTACGAATGCGTGCTAAATCGTTGCACCAATAGAACATTTGTTTGGCAAGGTAACCAAATCTAATAATATCCTAACAGTCCATCCACACGGTCTTGGTACAATTGATGAGGCTGCTTTTGAAGATGACCTCAAAGAATGGATGCCATTTACATTGTAGTCCTTATCTCATCTTGTCGTTTCCTCATTAGTGTTGTATTTTCCTTTGCTTTCAAAAGTAATATAACAGTACATCCGTTATAGCCACGTATTTCAAAATCAACTACAATCGTAAACGACAATACCTTATATATGGTATCAAAACGTAAAAAAAGAAGTAGCAGTACGTCATTTAATAGATGAGTTAGTCCATTACATCTGATCTTTATCTAATAGCTTTGGTATTAACAAATTGCTTGTCCTCTTTACAAAGCAGCTTCCTAATAGCATCCAATTCAATGTAATGGTATAACCCATTTACCCGTGCTAAGTAGATGGCGCCTCCGTTATCAATATATAGCCTTGATTTCGAAATCATCCACAATCGTGACGGGAATGTTATAAATGTAATAAAGAAGCAAGCAGCAGCACAGCATTATGATTACCTCTGATTGGATGTCCTTTGTCTATTGAAGCAATTTCCTCTAATAGCTTTGGTATCAACAAATATCCTTTTCTGCGCATATTGCTCTAATTGTTGATATTGCACGTAGCTTTTAAAGACACTGATAGCATTCAATTGAGTGTAATGATGCAACTCATTTAAATGTTGAAGCAAATCGATTACATTTCCAAATTCCCTTAAGAATCACTTAATTGTCCCCATATAATGTGCATATTAAGTGAGTTTGAAATTTGATCACATTCAGAAGCTCTCAGAGGGTGGTGGTCATGTTTACATTGCGATCAGTTTATTTATTACGCAATTCCAAATTTGTAACATTACCAATCAATATTTTACTGCGCTTGGGTTAGATCAATGGAGTAACTAGACTTTCGTAATCAAGGGCAGCGTGGAATAAATCTACCACATGAGGGCCACATGTGTGTCAAAATACACGCGAAGGATGGTTATGTCTCCATAACGATTTTATCCGGCATATTAAGGGAGGTCTAATGAGCGTGAACCTGGTTTGGATGCAGAGGGAGTGTGCCTGTAACAGACACAGCCACCAGAAAAGGACCAGCTCAGATCGCGCGCCAAATAAGTTTGCAGTCCAGAAATTTCATTTTTTTTCTCAGCCTTGCAAAAAATAGGCAGAGGTGGGAATCGAACCCGGGACCTCGGTGTTGTAAAACCTACTGCGTTACCACTGAGCCAACTGGCAATCAGCTATGAGAAGTTTGATAGTAATCCTTGATATTGCTGAATAGAATAAATCAATACTGATAGGTCTATTTATCTAATGTACGATGTTATTCAAATTGGCCTATAAACTAGGAATATAATGTGAAATGACTATCAATCGATCAATCAATCAAGTTGTCAAGTTATCAACAATCAATAATAAACCGACGTAGGCCTATCATGGAATATTACTAACTAGGCCTACTAACTAATATACCAAAGAAATAAAATAAATAAATAAGTCAGTAAATAAATAAATAGGCATAGGCCTAAATAAATAAATAAATACATAATGCAGAATGCAGTTAGTATTTTAGTTGCAAAATTCCAAACATTCTATTCACACATTCTATTATAATTTTCTGCTATACACGCAAAGGACCTGTGCCTTTAATATGTCCGCGCATAATCAATAATGAGTCTTTCACCATGCTCACACACCATGTTAAACTATTGTATCCCTGCAAGTATTATACTGACCAAGTCCTAACACCTCAATGAAATGGATGCTATAACGTACCCAATCAAGCGAACATATCAAGGTCATATCAGGGCGTTATACAAAGAATGGTCAAAGGTCAACGTTTCCAAAGAAGTATAGTAATAGATGTAGACACAAGCTTTCGTGCGGGAAACATAAACACATAGTCGTCAGTCGTGTGGTTTTTATGAGATTTGATACGGCGCTGAAGTCTATTGGCTGTCCCAAAATCAGTACCAGACCCGGTTTCCAGACGGCAATGTGTGTGTTGTTACAAGGAATGCAAACTCATTTTATCAATGAGTGAACCACATAGAGGAATACGACATCTATCGTGAGCCAATCTGCATTCTGTTGCCTACAAAAGCCGACGATCAGGTAAAAATTCTAAAAGCAGCGTGACTAGATATTTGCGTTAATTTCATGATACGTGTAAAACGCATTGAAAACGCCAAATTGCAGTCATAAAATATATAATATTAGTAAATCACCCAATCGAATGTTAACGTAGGTATGTGGAAAAGAACTGCAATAACAATAACAAACTATGTGCCCAAAGAGTTGTCTTTGGCATGTCGCTTTTTTGAAATATGACCAAAAATATCAAATTTTGGAAAAACGCCCCAAAATTTAAAACAAACACGAACCTTCAAAAATAAATATATATTAGCACTCGGCGGCCCAGTCACTACTTGCCGCTGTGATTTGGGGTAACTCATTGCTTCCCCTCTCCAGATACCGGAACTTGAAGGTCGCTCATACCCCAGCCCTTAAGGCGCTTAAAAAATACAAAATTCCTGGAGGCTCAATCTTTAATAGGTTTCAAAAGATTGTGATAACATCAACATGACGAATTTATTGACACACTGTGTAATAAAATACTAATAATGATGCAAAAGGAAACATGAAAAGGCACATTCATCATGAATGGCCTTGATTGAAAGTCATTCGTCTTTGCAAGAAACAGGTAGCATCTGTAGATAAATTACATACCGTGTACCGGGCTTTGTAATGGGATATTTTTAATCAATGTGATTTTTTAATCAATAAGCTACCGGTTATTGCAATATCCTATTTATAACGCAGTTGATAGTGCTACTTAACTTGGATGTAGAGCGAAGTATCTGGCAAGTAGCGATGCAGATATTGCATTTGTACTGCCTTGGTAAGACACCAATTTATATCGATGGCGTGAACATTATTGAACATAATTACAGTCTAAACGCAGGACAACCGTTCTTTTGTTCTGCTTAGTCGCGCTAAAAGTCGATCGATACATGTTAAAATCAGCACAATTCCGAGATACACCTTTTTGCTATGAAATTTATTTTCTCGGTCAAATATAAAGCAAAATTTTTTTTTTCTTCAGTAATGTCAAATAAAAACATAGTGCTTGGATGAACATTTTTTTTTAAATCCTGGTGTTAAAATTAAGCATCAAATTGTGTCTTTTAGTGTGATATTTTTGATTTTTATAGGCCTTTAGTTCGCCCGTGAGCTTTTTGCAGAATTCATTTTTTAGCGTCTCAAACTAATATAGTTTGCTAAAGAAAGATATTTCCCACCTCTGTAAAGCACATCGTGTGGGTCTACATATTATAGTTTTGTCAGAATTTCCGTTTTTATTTTACCCTTTTCCCCTCCATGCTCCGAAAATGTCAAACTTAGTACTTTACCTCGAGAGCAACCAGCACAAATAATCGATATTTCAATTGTTGTCAACCCAGGTCCCTTTTCCATTGAAAACCAGGATTGCCTGACCAGCGATTTGGTAGCCCAAATCCCCAATTCTGGTAAATGAGGTGGATTTTGGAAATTTGCTCCCGTGATAGCCTGCAATTTCAATTTATAGGGCTATGGATTCCATGATTATGAAAACCATTTTGTCTGTTTGTTTGTTTGTTTGTTTATTTATTTACCTAGGATGAGGTCCATGGGAAAATCCACTGTCCAAACCTAGAAAAATTCGCGTGTTATTAGAGGGGATTTTAATTTTCTGTCCCTCCTATCTCCAGGTGAATTTTGAATGACCCCCCCATCGCGGGTTGGCATTTTCATTACACCCTTCAGACTTGCGTTCGGGTTTGTGTAGGCCTATTTGTCATAATTTAGCGCTCTAGGACCTACTTTCTAAATGTATAGCTATAGCCGTGCTATATAAATATTATAAGGTACCGGTAGGCCTATGGGGGTGGGGTGGGTACTCAACACATTTGAACCATGACTTACAATGCAAGGCTCATTGTTACCATAAACGATTTTTCCTTTAGCTAGGTCATTATAATAGGTTGTTATAAACTTCCGTGTTTAACCTTGTATTGTTTTGGCTGCTTCATTATGACTTTCGGTGGGTTTAAGCAATTTCAAACAAACACAAACAAAAGGCACTATACCGAAACACTAGGTAATTTCTTTGCTATATTGAAGTTCTGGCAAAACTGTATCCAGGCCGGCCACCCAGAGATATCGATCCACAATGCTAGTATTTCACGCGTGGATTTGAAATTTTTTCAGCTGGTATTCAAAAATTATGGAATCAAAACGGAAATGCTGACAAAACTATAATATATAGACCCACACGATGTGCTTTACAGAGGTGGGAAATATCTTTCTTTAGCAAACTATATTAGTTTGAGACGCTAAAAAATGAATTCTGTAAAAAGCTCACGGGCGAACTAAAGGCCTATAAAAATCAAAAATATCACACTAAAAGACACAATTTGATGCTTAATTTTAACACCAGGATTTATAAAAAAAATGTTCATCCAAGCACTATGTTTTTATTTGACATTACTGAAGAAAAAAAAAATTTTGCTTTATATTTGACGGAGAAAATAAATTTCATAGCAAAAAGGTGTATCTCGGAATTGTGCTGATTTTAACATGTATCGATCGACTTATAGCGCGACTAAGCAGAACAAAAGAACGGTTGTCCTGCGTTTAGACTGATTATATCTTGAGCAAAATCCAATTGAGTTATCTTCCTTAATGAGTTTGTTTAACATACTGCAGTTACTGTCCGTTTTCCTATACACAATACACAGTGCTCTCACCATTGACGCGTGACCTCTACAAACAGTGTATGTTATAGGTATATGGGCATTGCCTAGTTAACATCACTGTGTGAAAAATAACCGGCCAATATTTTAACTATTCTACAAACTTCTAGCAAATATATTTCTCTAACATGACCTAAAATTACAGCTAGGTTAGATGTTCAGAAGGGGTCGCACTTTCGTAGAATATGAGTGAGGGCAAAGCATAGCTAGCTCATAGCTAGCCAACTCCCCGTGTTAATTGAATGGAGATTTGACCGAAAATATTGAGCTATATTGGTAACGGACCGCTCCGTTCTGAAGGATGCCACAAAAAACGGTACAAGCTACATTTAAACTATTCTAAATAGGTTCTAGAAAATATAGTTTTGTAACATGTCCTAAATGTTTAGCTAATTTAGATGTTTGGAGAGGGTCGCACTTTTGTGTTTTAGGAAGGATATGTAAACGACAGATAACACCAAAAATATGAAGAAATTATTTCCAAACCGTGTTAAGTCAACAATCATTATGTTGCTCATTTTGAAGAATGCTGGTTAACAAAAAGCAGGGCATTGTCTCATTTCGTGAACAAAGGTACACATACCATTGTTTCCTTTCGTTTCCTTTATAATCGATTACCCAACTGAAGCTATAATACCAGCTTTATTGCGATGTCGCACATGTAAAACAGACACTTGTGCACAACCAGAGAAGATCTGATTTAATCAGTTGAGCTGCTTCAATGAGTGTTATCTTGGTTTAATAGCTTTTAATGGGGTTTAAGTCCTGCAAAGGTCGAGATGAATTCTACTGTAGACATGACTGCATCATGAGATACTAGTTTAGCCGAAACGAAAAAGAAAACGACTTAGAGTTTTTCCCTGTTTTTAATCTTTTAGCTGCAACTCAAGCTACAACTTCATTCTGCACGTGATAAATAATAAATATCCGATTCGAAAAAGTATGATGAGAACAATTAACATATCTGTCGTCAAGATGGTTTTAAGTCATGTTAGTTGCTTTTGTAATGTAAAAGGCATGTATATTTACAACCAATTCTTAGTCAGTGGGAGTGGTCTAGTTCGTAGACACATTTCTGATTGGACAATCGCATGATTTCGGGTGCCGTCTATCAGGCCGTAGACGACCCCACGTCATCATGCGTCTTGATAATGCGTAATACGCGTGTAGAGGTGCGCGTATGTATCGCGCGGGATGCGTAGACTAGAGCGGAATACGCGAACGCGTTAGCAATACGCGCAACAGAATACGTGAAGTTGTAAACAAGTTTCGTTCATTTTATAATGAGGGGAGTTTTTATGACGGTAACTTAGTTTTTGCTTAAAAAATTTGTTTACAGTTATTAAAATAATATTTAACTGTCGTCTATCACACGGTAGAGGATAGGCAAAATAAAAATTCCTATCGTTTATTCTCTAATTCGTTCTCAAAATATTTATTAGTCCATATCACTACTATGTATCAAAAGTCAAATCTGCGTGTTGTTATGCTAAAGTCGCAGATTTTTACTAAAAAGGCTAACAATAAGGTACGGATAAGTTTATTCCAAAATTTCACAAACTGTAACTTCATGCCTACCTCGGTATCCTTATCAATATGTACCAGCTAATAGTCAGTCAACAAGTCCCTATCTTCATTAATGTGTTTGAATGCAAGCTGTGTAGCCGGGAGGATCCCTTGACCGCCAGGTCGTCCGCCACTCATGGGGTATAAACCCAAAATGTAGATCGGAATCGAACCCATGACCTCCAGCTGGGTTTAATAGCATGTAGCCATAGCAATAGCAATTCAAGTAGCCATAGCGAGACAGTGTAACAGTACAGATTTTCTGCGATTATTTAATAAACACCGGCTTTGTGTGAATGTCTTTGTGAATGTTCGTCATATTATGTGCGTTATTCATTAAAGATAATTATGCACTGTAACATAAAGTTTTTTTTATTATTTGCTCTTTCAATTTTGAGCTGAAAATTTATCAGCATCTTTGCACGTCTCTTTCTCTGTGTTTATATGATAACCTTGACTTCAAGAGAATAGGTTTAATAAATTATTCGTTCCACCAAAAGTAAAATAAGTGAAATTTGGCAGTTTTAAAAAGGGTGAAAAGTCACACAGGCAAGGATTTTTAAACTTTGGCCCCGTTTTAACGTTTTTTTTGGTAGGTATTATATACGCCAAAATATTTTTGATTTAAATTAAAATTAACACTGAAAGAAGGTTGAATATCTATAGAAAAATTCTGAAGGTCCCCACAAAAGATCAGTTCCGTTTTTATGGTAATCTATTCTTTTAATTTCTAAAATTAACTTTGTAAAACTTTGTAACTTAGTAAAAAATAGACACTAGTGACGATACTTGTATATCATGTAGGCCTAGGGATATTGCTCCTTTGTATTGATTGATCGATAAAGTTCAGGAATTCTAGTCCATCAAAAAGATCCCATGAGTGCGTTAGCATGCGTAGTTGTGCCATGGGTTCTTTCTAAATGGACTAGGGAAATCGGGCTAGAGAAGAGTGCTTTCCGGGGGGCACTCCCACTTTGGAGGTAACGCGTATTTAGGGCTGTTAAGACCCCCATTTCAGCGTCGCTGTCACCCAAAGACCCCATATTTTTCCATTTGATCTGTCACCCAAAGACCCTTATTTTTCAATTTGAACAGCAACTTTCATATATCACTGATTTTGTTACTTATTTTGAAAAACAACGAAATTTGAAGCCATTTATTGTTCGAGGTTTCTGTGGAACCAATGGCACCATTTTTTTAACATTTTGCTCCCACCGAATGCCAAAAATCTTGCTCTCACCCAATGGCCCCATATTTTTTACATTTTACTCGCACCGAATGTTCCTTACTGCGAAAGTGCCAGCTCTGCACCTATATCCATTTCATATTGAAGTGCCCCTCACCCCGAGTGCTTTGCTTTCAAATGTAATATTTTTCAGGTAACCAGATAGTAGATGATGCCTCCGTTATATAGGCACACGTATTTTGAAATCATCCACAATCGTGACTGACGACATACAATGCCTTCTAAACGACAATGTTCTTAACGTAATTAAGAAGCAACAGCGCGTCATTTTCAATAATATATGATTTAGTCAATTAGCAAAACTCTGATTGGATGTCCTTTGCCCCTCGAAGCAACTTCCAATAGCTTTACCATTATCAAATTACTTTTCTAACATGTCTGATCATATTAATCATGTTATTGCTTTAATTGATAATATTGTACGCAGCTTTTAAAAAAGCGTCCTAATAAAATCCAATTCAATGTAGTGGTGTAGATCATTAATGATATTGAAACAACTCCAGTACGTTATGTATCCTTAACTCAATGAGTCAGAAATTTGATTACATTCAGTTCATTAAACCGTAGTCCCCAGACGGGGTGTTCATGATATCCTACAGTTTGGCATTGCCATTGGTTTATAACGTAAATACAAAAAGAAGCTGTCAAATCATTTCTAAATGTGTCACATAATAATCGAAATTTTCTAATCCTTACAGTTTCAACGCGTAATTATACTTTACATATTAAAAACACATACGATTTAATTTTTAAATCCAAGGCGGACTGTAATTAGTGACAAAAGCTTTTGATTAAAAAAAAGACTCTCCTTAGACTTGAAATTTCAAATCCTTGACAGATTAAAAATGCAAGTCCATTGCATTTAATATTCAAGTCCTTTAAGATTTACTTTTAAGCATATCTGGGATTTATTTCAAAATAATATAAATCTTTATGGGGATTTAAATATCGATATTAAATACAAGTCTGTGTGACTTCTTATCAAGCAATACGTCTATTCACGGCAGTAAGTCAGGACTACTTCTTGCATAAAGTTCAAGCAATAGTCTGCAGTGCCAGTGATAATTCCAGTGTCACTGCAGTGGCCGAGTGTGATCCTTCATGGAAATAAGCTTACCCATTTATAAATTATATTATGTGTATAGGTAAGCTTATACAGCAGAAGCACAGACTACTACATCGGCGATTGAAGATAATGTTCACATTGACCCTTCGTGCACAACAATGTAAGCTTTTTCATGGAAGTTATAGTCACTGACATTGGCAATTACAGTATCTGGGATGCCATTCTGATCTGCAAAACAAATTCGTCCATAACACTTGTGATGTGCCCTGAGTAATTTAATTTGATGATTTATCTTTGTTTACAAAGTTACATGAGTGATGACATTTTAGGGGAATTCCCCTCTCAAATTGAGCAAAACAAGTTGAATCATATCTAATTTGGAATATTTGGAAACCCCTTCAGATTGTAAAGAGATGACATCATATATGGGATTCCCTCAGGAAGTGATGTAATGGGATTTCCCCTCAGGAAGTGATGTCATGTGAAAGGTTTATGTTATAATTAGGACTTTGGAATTTCCCAGATTGAGCATAATGTGAAGGTAGTAAATGGCCCATAATAGAATGGGGTTTTTCCCATGCTTGATATATAAGAAATGTAAACACAATTATTGTCACAGTTGATAGTGTTGATCTGGGCTATGCTTACAGTCCAATTCCTTGAAAGAAAGGAAATTACAAACCAGAAATATTTTATGTAGTCAAAGTGCTACTATTTACCAGTGTTGTCGGAGAAGATCTAGAATACGTCAAAGAACGTTATTCTTCCAAGAAAGGAAATATATTCTTCTGTCGACTTGCTGAAGTCTGGTATTTTGATTCAACGCAACTGTCAAAATAAGTGGGGACAACTGCATCGCAGTCCTGCTTCCTGAAGATATTGTGTGAAAGGTGGAAATAGCACCAAGTTTGGAGAAAGCAGCGCAAGGAGTTAAATTTGGAGAACTGCGCAAGGAGTTTAGCATAGGAGAACGGCGCAAGGAGTTTAACATAGGAGGACGACGCAAGGAGTTTAGTATAGGAGAATTGCGCAAGGAGTTGTAAACGTGTTTGGAGAACACCATTTTCGTGTAAGGATTTTATACGCAAGGAGTTATCAATGCAAGTGTACAAAGGACTTCGCTGATTGTCGCAGGACAAGTGAATAGGGATATATTACATCAGTCGTCCAGAACATTACAAGAACTTTATGATCACCAAGAAGAAGAATGCTGGCTAAGTACAAAATAGATAAAGAGTGATTATATTTGATTAATGTATGTGCATTTGTAGTCATTATATTGTACCAAACGAAACTTGCTTTCAATTAAAGACTTAGATTTTGTTAGCTTAAACGAACAGTGTATTTGTGTTGTGCATTCGTGTGAGTTCGGGTAAAAGGTGATTTTGGCCTTGAGTCAAGTACGGCTCGTAACAAAATTGGGGGCTTGTCGTCCGGGAAATACACTGTAAAAAAAGTTAACATTAATATACTGAGTCTTGAAAGTGAAAGTACAGTATGGCAGAGTTCAAAGCAGAAGAGTTTCTTGAAACTATAGATTGGGAGAAGTTTGATAAGTTGAAGAAACCTGATTTATTAGCATTTGCAAAATACTATGAATTGGATGTAAAGCAAGCCAACAGAAAACAAATAATCAAAAATGCCTTGATTGAAGTTTTGGTTGATGAAGAGTATTTTGAGGAATCCATTTTGGACAAGAGAAAAGAGGTCAAAACTGAAATCGGGGATGCAGTTAAGTTGAAAGAACTAGAAGTTCAGGTGGAAATGGAAAAAATGAAAATGCAATTGCAGTTGGACATGCAAAAGCTACAATGCTGGCCATAAGTGTTGGGACGGTTTGATAGGGTAATGTAAATAAGCCCCCCACTCCCCCGATCAATGTTGAATTCGACTTTTTGGTCACACGAGCCTTGTGGCACCCAACATTGATTGGTGGCAAAGGGGGAGGGTTGGGGTGTTAGGAAAGGGTTTAGGCTTGACACCATAGAAACCTCCACTTTATCACGTTAATAATAACGGAAATAAGGTCATACTATAGTGTACGTTTTCCATAAGTGTCCCAACACATTTTGGCCATGGTTGTATTTGAAAAGTTGAAAAAAATCATCTAATTTCAGTTTTTGCTTATAACTCAAAAAGTAAATATGATATTGACACCAAATTTGGAGCAGTTAGAGATCTTATCATGTGGCTTTACCAAACATTTTTTGGATGGCTACATTTGAAATTTAGGACTGGTCACTTAAAATGTCTTAAAACGATATTTTGGCCCTGTCTAAGTTCACTATTCGTCACTTTAACTGTCAAAAACTTGGGTTTTAAAATGGAAAATTATTGTTTCCACCAATTAAAATGTTACATTACAGCTATAGAAGAAAATAAAAGTTATCACAACATCTCGTGATCAAAAAAACAAATAAAGGAATCGAACCCATGCACACTTGTTTTCCCAATTTACCGCAGTCTACCACAAATGAAGCAACAAAATACAGAAAAAAAAAGAAGGACGGACATTGGCAAAAATTAATAGAACGACGAATATGATATGATGAAGGATATTGTAAAATAATAACAAAAAAAAAAGAAAAAGATATATAAATAAATTCAGGGGCTCGAACCCGTGTCCACTGTGTCTGTGGCAGATGCCGTATCCATTGCACCACAGAGCTGTATTACTTTAACAGGCTTAAACTGTAATATAATGCTATTCAAGATGCATGTATATAAATATACGCTCTACGGACGATAAACATTTTCAAACAAAACGATTTACGGCATTTGTTTGTAACTGAAATTTAAAAGAAGGTAATATTATATTAAACATTTTACTCTTTAAAGACGTGTATATTTCAGATTTTGGCCGTAGTCATTTATCCCGGGACAAAACTGAACTAAATATGGAGCACAATGACAGCCAACACCAGCTATATGATAAATATTCAGTTAATGAAACAAATGCCGTAAAAATGTATTTTTTGGACTGTATATCGTGTGTAGAGCGTATATTTATATACATGCATGTTGAATAGCATTATATTATGTTTAAGCCTGTTGAAGTTCACATCCGGCGCAATGGATACGGCATCTGCCACAGGCGCAGTGGACACGGGTTGGAGCCCCTAAATTTATTTAGATTTATTTTTCTTTTCTTTTTGTTATATTTTACAATATCCTTCATCATATTATATCTGTCGTTCTATTAATTTTGCCAATGTCCGTCCTTCTTTTTTCTGTATGTCTACCTATATTTTACTTTCTATACTTACTATAAGTTTCTTTGAAAGCGCTTTAATAAATTTCAGTCATAAAATGTAATCTAAGCCTACTCCTGCCGACTATGATTATATTTACACGATATACTCGTTGCAAATACCACATACGTTTTTGATGCAAACGATGAAAATGATTAAAGTTTTGTTTTTTTTCTTCTAAAATTAGCTTTTTTTTAATTTTAAGTATTTTTTCCCAAAATCACTCTTTTAAAAGACTTCAATCAATTCCTGTCAACAAATATCATGTATTTCTGGTGATTAAATCACTACTCTTTCAAAATAAAACGTCATTTTACGCAAAATACGTAGTTGGCATAGGCTAATAATGTTCAGAACGCACTGTAAAATACATGATATTGCGTATAAAACGTGACCGTATCCCTAAATCACATGAGGAAAATGCAATAATTTTTATATAAGTGAAAAGATAAATAGTTTCTCCGTTTTCATGTAAAATTTGATGAAAATCCAAGCTATGGTTGAGGAGATATGGGCCAAAACACACATTTTAAAATTAGATTTTTTGTACCTTAGAGACAATGCTGGCCATAAGTGTTGGGACGGTTTGATAGGGTAATGTAAATAAGCCCCCACTCCCCCGATCAATGTTGAATTCGACTTTTTTGGTCACACGAGCCTTGTGGCACCCAACATTGATTGGTGGCAAAGGGGGAGGGTTGGGGTGTTAGGAAAGGGTTTAGGCTTGACACCAAAGAAACCTCCACTTTATCACGTTAATAATAACGGAAATAAGGTCATACTATAGTGTACGTTTTCCATAAGTGTCCCAACACATTTTGGCCATGGTTGTAGATATGCAAAATAAAGAAAAGCAAGAAAGATTAGATATGGAGAAACAGAAAATGGCAATGGAAGACAAAGCGCGCCATGAAAAGATGGCGCTTGAAGCACATTTGAAAGAAAAAGAAATTGAGTTTGAACAAGAGAAGTTGGCTAAGCTAGGTGACAAATACTCATCAAGTTTCTCCTCAAAGTCAAAGTCAGGCTTTGATGTTACAAAGTATGTAAAGCTTGTGCCTAAATTCAAAGAGAAAGAAGTTGACGAGTATTTTCAACATTTTGAAAAAGGTAGCTACAAATTTGAAATGGCCTCCAGAGCATTGGACCCTACTGTTACAAAGTAGTTTTGTGGGGAAGGCCAGGGAGACTTACTCAGCTCTACCAATAGAGAAATGTAATAATTATGAAGAAGTCAAACAAGCAGTCCTTAAGGCCTATGAACTGGTGCCTGAAGCATACAGACAAAAGTTCAGAGATTCAAGAAAGCAAGCAGATCAAACGCATGTAGAATTTGCTAGAGTAAAAGAACAAATGTTTGACAGGTGGCTTGGGTCAAAAGAAGTCAAAGATGATTTTGGCCAACTTAAGCAATTAGTTCTTATAGAAGAGTTCAAGAAATGTGTCCACGTTGACATTAAAACCCATTTGGATGAAAGCGCTAGCAAAATTAAGACGCTAAATGAGGCGGCGACAATGGCGGACGACTATGGCTTAACTCACAAATTGAATGCGAGTAGATTTAGTCATAACAGAAGTTATTCAAACAGGTTCAGCCATAACCAACCTAGAGCAAATCAGGGTGGTACACAAGAAGGAGATCTCAGTCTAATCACAGATCCTGGTCTAATTCACAGCATAGTGCTGGTGGTAGAGGGACCCCATGGAGTTCAGGTACCAGACCAACAGGTGGGACTGAATTTAAATCCCAATTAGTTTGCAATTTCTGTAAGAAACCAGGACATACAGTGACCACGTGTCGGAGCTTAAAAGCCAAACAAGATGCACAAAAACAGCAGCAAACTGCTAGTAATACTGTAGGATGTGCAGTGTCACTTGAGTCAAAGAAACAAGTCAGTCAAATCAAAAACAAGAATTCCCACAAAAGGGAGGTGAGACAGACAAGGTGTGTGAAGAATTTGAACCATTTGTGTTAGAGGGAGTAGTATCACTTGGTGATAATGGTAGTCCAAAGCCCATTAAGATTGTGCGAGATACGTGTTGTGCACGGTCTATGATTCTGGAAGGAACTTTGCCCTTTAATGAGGATAGTTCAGCTGGTAATGCTTTGATCCAGGCTATTGGGATGGAAATACTTAATGTACCTCTCCACAAAATTAACTTGACATCTGACTTGGTTTCTGGTCCTGTAACCATATGAGTTAGACACGAATTGCCAGTCAAAGGAGTGTCCATGTTGCTAGGAAATGATTTGGCAGGGGGAAGGTTTTTCCTGACCCAATAGTTACAGATAAGCCCTGTTTGCAGGATGATAGTAGTGAGGAAAAGGAGATATTTCCTGCATGTGCAGTTACACGGGCAATGAGTAAGAGGGCCTCATTAGAAACAATTGAGGACAACCAAATTGATGACTTAGGCTACAATTTGGAAGACACATTTGTGTCAAAGTTGAATGAGAAAGAAGATAAACTTCCTTCTTCTGGGGATAAAAATACCCCTCAAAATGACACAGCCTCTGAGCATGAACAAATTGGGGAAACATTGAGAGACCCATTAAGTCATGACAAGCTAATTCTGGAGCAACAAAATGACCCAGAACTCAAAGAGATCAATCAAAGGGCATTGACCCTAGAAGAAGCAGAACAAAATTCTGTCTGTTTTTACAAACAAGATGGTGTGCTAATGAGAAAATGGCGGCCCCCTGATGCACCTGCCGATGAAGAGTGGAAGGTAGTGCACCAAATTGTGGTACCAAAAGTCTACCACACTGAAGTTATTAACATAGCACATGATAGTCCCATGGCAGGGCATTTGGGTGTTAAGAAAACTCATGAAAGAATTCTGAGACATTTCTGGTGGCCCACTCTCAGAAAAGATGTTTCTGAATATTGCAAAACATGTCACATATGCCAAGTAGTAGGGAAGCCAAATCAGAAAATACCTCCTGCTCCATTAAAGCCAATTCCAGCCTTTGATGAACCATTTAGTAGGGTTATTATTGATTGTGTAGGCCCTTACCAAAGACTAAGTCAGGTAATCAGTACCTTCTGACAATTATGTGTGCGTCAACACGCTTTCCTGAAGCCATACCATTGAGAAATATTAAAGCAGTGACCATAGTGAAAGCTTTAACCAAGTTCTTCACATTTGTGGGGCTCCCCAAGTCCATACAGTCAGACCAGGGATCAAACTTTACTTCTGGAGTATTTCAGCAGGTCATGTATCAATTAGGTATAGAACAGTATACCTCAAGTGCTTACCATCCAGAATCACAAGGTGCACTAGAAAGGTTCCACCAAACACTGAAAAACATGATCAGGACATACTGTTTGGAATTTCAGAGGGAATGGGATGAGGGAGTACACTTGTTGTTGTTTGCTGCTAGGGAAGCTGTTCAGGAAACTTTAGGATTTAGTCCTTTTGAGTTAGTGTTTGGACACACAGTACGCGGACCCTTAAAGTTGTTGAAAGAAAAGTGGCTCAATGAGAAATCAGATATCAATTTATTGGATTATGTCTCCAATTTTAAGCATAGGCTTAACAGAACAACTGATATCGCCAAGGAAAACTTGAAACAGGGTCAGGCCAAAATGAAACAATGGTATGATAAGCATGCCAGAGAAAGAGTGTTCAAACCAGGTGACAAAGTTCTAGTATTGTTTCCAATTCCAGGACACCCATTACAAGCCAGATATCATGGCCCATGTGAGGTAGAGTCAAAAGTGGGTGAAGTGGATTATATTATCAAGACTCCTGGTAGACGCAAGAGCAGGCAGTTATGCCACATAAATATGCTCAAAGAGTATGTTGAAAGAAGTGACAGTGGCATTCCAAAACCTGTGTGTACAGTAAAACATGCTAATGTAGACAAACATGCCGATGTAGACAAAATCGCCAATGTAGACAAGAGTAAAGATGACAATTCTGATGTCACATTTGACCAGGATAAAGAGCTGGAGCACAAAGAGTATAATGTAAAATTGAACAATTCTGATGTGCTCACTAATTTGGACTCAAAGTTAGGTCATCTTTCTCAAGATCAACAAAGTCAAATTGCAAATTTGATTCACAAATGTGACAATATATTTCCTGATACGCCAAGTAGAACAAATGCTGCATTTCATGATGTAGATGTTGGTGAAACTAAACCAATTAAGCAGCATCCTTACAGAGTCAATCCATTGAAAATGGAACATCTCAAAAATGAGATCAATTACATGCTAGACAATGATATCATAGAACCAAGTAGTAGTGAGTGGAGTTCACCATGCATTCTTGTTCCTAAGCCTGATGGTTCATACCGATTGGTCGCAGACATGAGAGCTGCAAATGTTCATTCAAAGACA
Organism: Amphiura filiformis; assembly: GCF_039555335.1. Taxonomy (NCBI): domain Eukaryota; kingdom Metazoa; phylum Echinodermata; class Ophiuroidea; order Amphilepidida; family Amphiuridae; genus Amphiura; species Amphiura filiformis. The sequence continues at coordinate 30,924,491 of NC_092637.1, forward strand.
GACTCATACCCAATTCCAAGAATTGATGATTGCATTGACAAAATTGGGAATGCAAAATTTGTTAGCAAATTTGATCTTTTGAAAGGGTACTGGCAGGTTCCACTCACAGACCGTGCCAAAGAGATTTCTGCCTTTTGTACACCATTTGGTCTTTACCAATACAAAGTTATGCCATTTGGGTTGAAAAACGCACCTGCAACATTTCAGAGAATGGTAAATCAAATTGTGGCAGACATAGAGGGATGTGAAGCGTATGTAGATGATTTGATTGTTTACAGTCAAACTTGGGAACAACACATGGAACAACTCCATCAATTGTTTAAGAAGCTGTCTGAAGTACAGTTAACAGTCAATCTGGTAAAAGTGAGTTTTGCCATGCCACAGTCACATACTTGGGATATGTTGTAGGTCAAGGTCAGGTGAAACCTATCAAAGCCAAAGTTGAAGCAATTGAGCAATACCCCACACCTGTAAACAAGAAGGCACTCATGAGATTTCTAGGAATGGTTGGCTATTATAGAAAGTTCTGTCCAAACTTTTCAGAGATAGCAAGTCCTTTGACTGATTTGTTGAAGAAAGATGCAAATTTCATTTGGTCAGAACAGTGTGAAAATGCTTTTCACAAAGTCAAATCTATACTCATGAGTTCACCAGTACTTACTGCACCTGATTTTCAGAAGCTGTTTAAGTTGACTGTTGATGCCAGTGACATAGGCTGTGGAGGTGTTGTGATGCAAGAGGGTGAAGATCAAATAGATCACCCCATTTGTTACTTTTCAAGGAAATTCAACAAGCACCAGAGAAATTACTCCACAATTGAGAAGGAGTGTCTAGCATTGCTATTAGCACTGCTACATTTTGATGTGTATTTGGGTACCACAGTATACCCTGTGCTTGTTTTCACAGATCACAATCCCCTCACCTTCATCAACAGGATGAAGAACAAAACCAAAGACTGGTGAGGTGGAGTTTGACCTTGCAAGAGTACAATCTGGACATCAAACATATTAAGGGAAAAGACAATGTAATGGCTGATGCCTTGTCCAGAATTGCATAAAAACTGACAAACAAAAATTCCTTTAAGAAGGAACTTGTGTGACAAGTAGTCACTGTGTATGTTGAGTTAAGCACTCGAAGTTTATATTATGTTGAAGTTGATGTAACAGAAGAAAACATTTAAGAAAGTTTTCATTACATTCAAACTTTCTTCCTTTAAGGGGGAGGGTGGGCGGCTGAGCAGTCCAGGAAACCCTTTCGATTTGATCACGTGCACACACCATCGCGTTGTGATTGGTTTAATGTTTAAGTCTTTCGAAAGATTTAAAATAGATTTTCTTTTTCTAGATCCCAAAGAAAATTTAAATCAAACCTCGCGTAAAATAAATCTTAAAGACTTAAAAATTTACAAGTCTCAACTAAGATTTAAATTTGAAGTCTTTCTAATTTAGAGTGTATCCCCAATGTCTGAAATGCTGGGGATAACATAAACCATATTTTGTTGTCAATGGAAGTTAAAAGACTATCTCTCAGTGACAATGATGGCGCTAGTGACTCACTGAATCGCTGTTAGCGACGAAAAAAGAAACCCCAAACAGGGAAGTGCGGAAGTACACAAAGTCAATTGCTCCATGGTTTAGAGCTTTAGCCCCGGGGGCAATGGAGGTCCTGTTGTTGGAAAAAAATGAGGTCCTCGGTTGCATGTCGTTATAACTTCAGGGGTGGAGTATGGGCTATGGGATGGTTGTGTTTGTGTCACGAGTATAAAGACTACCTATATTTTTCATGAAATATCCCTAATTTTGATTATTGTAAAATATATAAAATATTGTTGTTGAAAAACCATGGTGAATGCTGTAGCCCATAGGGGTCACCCCCAATGAACCTCCGACCCCTCAAATGCAGCTCCACCCCACCAAGCCCCACCTCCACCATTTTCCCTTGGTTTTTCTTGTTTTCAAATTTGTAATTGCCATTTTATGATTTACCACCTATGAAATTTAATAAGGACCACACTCTAATAAAATTATAATAACACAATGTATAATTCTATACAATATATACATGTACAAAAGCCTATTCTACTTTAATTATTTGTCAACATGTCATTGTTAATTTCCAGTTGAATCAAATTGGTAAATTAAAGTAGAAACTGCTTCCTTTTAGACAGTGTAAACACCGGGCACGCAGTTGCATTTTGCATAGTCAGATATCAATATTTATTGGTAAATATGAGTCTATATTAGAGTGGCAAGTTTTCCGTGATTTAAAACACCGAATTCCGCGATTTTCCGTGCGTGGTTTTAAATATTAAATTCCGTGATTTAATTTAAATTCCGTGTTCACATTCGGGGTAAAAATAAGTTACTTGCATTATCTTTTTAGTTGTTTTAAGCCTGATATCTTTGAAGACGGACTTCATTTTCATTATTCAAACTCACATCTCATTATTTTTTCTTCATTTTTATTTTTCTCAGGAAAAAAACTCGTTTTCCGCGAATTTCCGTGTTTTCCGTTGTTTTTCTTAAATTCCGTGAATTTGTCCGTTTTTCCGTGACACGGAAAACTTGCCACTCTAGTCTATATATATATACGTCGTATATTATTATGTTGGACGCCTTGTATCATATTCTTATGATGCAATGTCTGCAATGTGTTTTTCCACGTTGTTTGAGGCACATGTTTAATATTTTTAAACGTGAGGTTAGTCAATATTAGGGACAATTCAATGTTTACGCCAAGGGGAGTGGGAGTCTTTATTTCACGTTCTCCCTTCGTGTCCGCTCAAAATATAAATGTGAACACTGATTGCGCTTGATAACGAGATTTGAAAATAGGAGTCTGCTAGACTCCGAAACGTCCACAGTGAGTACTGTTTCATTGGGCTAGAACTATGAAATCTCGTTATAATTTTCAATAACAGTCCTAATGAACATGTTTAGTACTGATTGCGCTATTTATCTTAAATCTTGTTTTTATTGCATATTATTTACAAGGAAAAGATACTTGTATGCTGCATCAAAACATTTAAAATAGTAACACATAGCAAGGAAAGTTTCTAAAAGCTTTCTATCATGATCTGAAAAGGATAACTCATATTATTTTGCCTAATTAATACTATTACTTAGATAAAAAAAAAAACTATATTATGTGTATCTTTGTGTGAAAGATGCTGATATGATTGTCCAAGTCAAGAAAAGAAATCGCTAATTATTATAGGATGATTGCCAAAAGGCAATTTCTCAGTAAATTCTGACATGTTTCTAAACAATTTATTTATTTTTAGCATTTGTCATTGAAAAGGGAACGTAATAGGTGGTACTTATTGAATAACTGTTGACCTTGCAAGGTACCTATTATAAGCATGTATTATGATGTTATTATTAAAGCAATCAAACAAGTCAGATAATTGCAGTTGGTAAATTTGAATCCTCTCATTTGGACAATGATTTGCCCCCAAAATCGAAAAAGAAGTAGAAGAGAAGTTTGATGATGATGAGGAGGAGGAAAAGACGAAAAAGAGGGCGAGGAAGAAGAAGATGAAGAAGAAGACGAAGAAGAAGAAGAAGAAAATGATGATGATGATGATGATGATGATCATCATCATCATCATTATCATCATCATGAATAACAATACGCTCATGTGACAGTGCTTTTAATTCTAATTCTAACTTTGGATCAAAAAATGGGGGCCCAAAAATAAAGCAATAAGTGTCCTGTACATTTGCCTTTTTAGTACAAAAAACACCGAGGTTTGAGCCACAAAATAGCAAAACATACCTCATTTGAGGCTAAAACCTTTCTTGAATTTTTTTTCGCGCAAAAAGTCCCAGTAAAATCGAATCAAAAATATGCTCGTCCCTCGACCCCTCATTTTTAACGATCCGCCGTTACTGGTCAAATGACTTACCTTTGTGTCTCTTTCGATCAAAACCAATTCATAATCCTTTAGCAATTCACTGTCGCTGTTGATTTGTTGAAAGGCAAGTTTTGATGCCGGTAATAGACCTTCACCGCCCGGCCATGCGCCACTCATAGGGTATAAACCGAGAACGTAAACCGGCGTTTTACTTTCCACAACTAGGGTCAGAATAGACCAGATGAGGTCAGCTAGAATCAGAAATGTCCAGATGAGATCACTCGGTAGTAAAATAGTGGCTTTCATATTGCCCGATACAAACGGCACTAGTAGTGTGGCATAAACACATACTACGGAATACTTGAAGTGGCGTTAGTTAAGTACCTCAATACTGTTGATGTTAACAAGCATTAATAATAATTCACTTACGTAACGTAATTAGTATATCTACTACTGATGAAGTAGAATCTACTTCTGATAGCAGTGTTGATGAAATAGCTATCTACTGTTGATAGTAGTTTGGATGAAGTAGTAATATACTGCTGATATCAGTGTTGAAGAAACTACGATCTACTATTGATAGCAGTGTTAATGAAGTAGCTACGTTCGTATGTCCAGCTGCTGACAGCATGAAGTAGCTATCTACTGCTGATAGAAGTGTTGATGAAGTAGTTATATAGGCCCCTACTGCTGATAGCAGTGTTGAAGCAGTAACGATCCACTATTGATAGCAGGGTTAATGAAGTAGCTACGCTCGTATGTACTCAGTGTTGATGAAGTAGCTATCTACTGTTGATAGCAGTATTCATGTAGTAGCAATATACTGCTGATAGTAGTGTGCAAAGTAACGATCTACTACAAATTACAATGTTAATGACTCAGCTTTGCTCGTATCTACTGTTGACCGCAGTGTTGTTGAAGTAGCTCTATACAGTTGATAGCAGTGTTGATAAAGTAGTGATCTACTGCTGATAGCAGTGTTGATGAAGTAGCTATCTACAGCTGATATCAGTGTTGATGAAGTAGCTATCTACTGCTGATAGAAGAGTTGATGAAGTAGTAATATACTGCTGATAGCAGTGTTGATTAAGTAGCTATCTCCTGCTGATAGAAGTGTTGATGAAGTAGTGATCTACTGCTGATAGCAGTGTTGATAAAGTAGCTATCTACTACTGAAAGCAGTGTTGATGAAGTATCTATCTGCTGTTATAAGAGAGGAAATCTATACTGCTGAAGTTGATCCTGGAATCTATTCTTAATATCGATTTGATGAAGTATTTCACCGTAGTAACTTGTAGTATTGAAGCATTGATGAAATGACATCAGATCACTGTAGATCTGTAACCGTCCTGTCAGTACTGCTCAGATTCAATAATTTAACAACACTAATAAATCCTTTGTAAACGCCAAACTGTGTGTGCACAAATTAAATTGATCAACAATTCCCCTTTAGTCAACACGCTAACCACTGCAGTAGAAACATTTATTGAACAACTCTTATCTCACAAATTTAAAATGGCTTCAAGATTAATTCAATGCAGCACTTAAATTATTGTAAACCTAATAACCATTAATTACCGCAGCTAGCTGGACGTCCAAATTGTTCATCTAATATCTTCTGTTTGGTTTTAATTAGGCAAGCCTTGACAATTATAATACCATCATGTGACGTCACATCCGGTCAATCACGTGTCCCAAACAAGAAAGTGTTGAATGATGAAGCCTTACAAAGTAAATTTTGGTTTATTTCTGATTCATATCGCCACGTACACAATATCCTATTCCGCAAACATGTCGGTACTTTCACTTTCATTATTTCATGAAACACTGAACTCTTTGTCATAAAATCTAATATTGCAAATCTTGTGTGATATTAAGGTGATATAATTTCATTAGCTTATTAATCAATTATTTGGTTTTAATGAATGAATTAATGAATTAATATGTACTTTCTCTTTCATTATTTCATGAAAAACTGAACTCTTTGTCATAAAATCCAACATTGCAATTATGGTGTGATATTAAGGAGATATTAATGAAAGAATTAATTAATTTATGAACTCATTCATTCATTCATTCATTCATTCATTCATTCATTCATTCATTCATTCACTCATTCATTCATTCATTCATTCATTCATTCACTCATTCATTCATTCATTCATTCATTCATTCATGCATTCATATACTTTGGAGGTACTGAAGAAAACGTCTAGTAACATGACCATTTTAGAAGTTTAACCCTGATCATGTGTTGATGTGACAACTTCAAGGATGGTGAATGGTAGATCGATGCAAACTTGGAAAATATTTTGATTAAAATCTGCTAAAAGCTTACTCCCGATTCCAGAAAAAATACAGCACTAAATTTTAGGATTTAAAAAATAATACCATTTGCCAAATAAAAAATAGCTAATTCCTTATCATTTATATTATTTTACAATTTCGCATGTTTTCTTACAACTGCAGTAACAAAATTGAAAGACTTAGCGCAAGTCTAAGCATTCAAAGATTTTGAGTATAATGCTATGAATTTGCTCATAATTTACATATTTGATGTCAATTTTGATAATGGTTATAAAGGATATTAGACAATGTGTTTTTCAAAAATTAGAATACATAATTTGAAATGTTACAGCATTCGTATAACGCCCTAAAACCCACTGTTTTGGGCCTTTCTTTCTAAAATTGGCAAAATATTAAAATCTTACTCTTACTTTTATTTAAGGATTAGGACCGATCTAGGTATTTTTCATTTTGAAAAACAGGATAATTTTTAATCCGAAAAAAATTAGTGCTGTATTTTTCTAGAATCGGGAGTAGCCTGGTTCAACAACCAAGATGTACTTGTGGTTTAGTATCATCTTCAAGGGCATTATTTACGTTGCAAACTCATTAACGTGTCAACACTCGTGCTACCCGTGCAATGTGATACTAATGAAAATCAAACACATTCGTTTGTTTAGCATTTTAAAAGCATATTATTATTCTGTTACTATAGGCTACATGTATCCACAGAGTACTCATTGTATTGAGCAAACAAACCACGTTTATTAAGGGTTGACTATGTATTGTTGGTCGAGGCTTCCAAAAAGATAGCTTTTCATTATCTAAATCAATATATTATTGTAATATAACAAAGGTGATGTTGTTTCAACCCTCTTTACAACATAACTCAAGAACCACAGGACTTACAAAAGTATCTTTGAATTCTTCTGCACATTCAATGCAATTTTTGCCAAAGTTCACTACCATTTCGCAAGATGTTGTGAACGACCAAATCGCAATAGTTTAAAAATATTTACTAACCTTAATGTCCGGTGAGCTATATAACCCGTTCTCACAAAACAGGGAACATTTCAAAATATAACTTTCTAAGATTCTGTTATAGCAAATATCTGAGAAAGAGAAAAATATTTTTGATCTATTTATAGAAGTTACTTAGCAATGGTTTTAAACTGTTGCGATTTGATAGTTCACAACATCTTGCGAATGGTTGTGAGCCTCACGCTATTTAGGTTTAACAATAAATGCAAAAATTGCATTGACCATTCATACCGAGCGTGTAGAACAATTCAAATATCACAGATATACTTTTGTAAGTCCCGAGTTATGTCGTAAATAGGGCTAAAACAACAACACTTTTGTAAAACGTACATAACTCATTAACAACAATAAATCAAGCAAGTTTTAAAAGTATACGATTGTAGAATGAACCTTTGCAAAAATAAAAGTGTTATTTTTTTAATGATATATTAATTTAGATAATGAAAATCGATTTTTTTTTAGAGGGGGACTGCTTCCACCAACAATACCTAGTCTGCCTCAAAATGTCCTTTTCCTTTCGAAATTTACACATCACTTGTGGAAGATTCCAATGCCGTCTCAATTCCAGTTATACCTTATGTTCAATGCAGCTTTATATTATGATCACACACTGCTTAAAAATACTAATACAATTTCCAGACAGGTGCTGTTGTCCATTGCATGTGTATTACCCGTATCTAAATCAATTACTATCTAAATTCAACTCTTATTTAATAAAACAGCTTCCTGGAAATTTAGTTTTCTTCTCTTAGGGTAGGTGTGGTATGTTGTTCGAAGCAGCCAAAAAATATCGATTTTCATTATCCAAATCAATATATTACTGAAAAATAACACTTTGATATTTTGCAAAGGTTTATTCTACAAATCATATACTTTTAAAACTTGCTTGATTTATTGTTGCTAATGAGTTATGTACGTTTTACAAACGTGTTGATGTTTCAGTCTTCTTAACAACATAACTCAAGAACCACAGGACCTAAAAAAGTATATGATATTTGAATTCTTCTACACACTCGCTATGAAATGATCAATGCAATTTTTGCCAAAGCTCACTGCCATTCACAAGATGCTGTGAACTACAAAATCGCAACAGGTTGGTTGCTAACCTTAACTTGGTAAAGGATTTTGGAGGTTGTTTCAAAATGCACTGCACGTCTTTCATCTAATCAAGTCGGCACATATTTTCACAGACAAAGTACAAATGGGATGATGTCAATCGACCAAATCGGCACACTAATATTATCATAGTCCTAGGTTTCCTATGGTATAAAATGCTCAACTTTAGATGTAAGTTCTGGATGAGGCTGTGGATCAGAAAGTGCCTCTTTAATAAAAGAATTAAACGTACAATGCTTAAATTGATCTGTTTAAGTCATTGACCACCAGTTTAGTGTTAAAAGTATGTATATTTACTTAGTTAACAAACGTATTAGATACACTCTACCGAGGCCATCTGTTTTTGTTAACATTTCCAGCTTTTATACAAATATTGTTATATATCAAATCATACAAGTATATTACGTCACAAGGCAGGTTTTGTAAGGTTGGTCTTTTGTTTTAAAATCATTTGGGCAAACTTAGTTATATTTGCCTAGCTATTTGATTTATTTCCTTCAATAAAGTTCTAAAAGTAACGTTTGGAGAAAACGATCGAAAGCGTGTGTCACACAAAATGGACTATTCCATTTAAAATCCACACTACCCCTGTGGAAAATTTTTGGAAATATCTTCCACTGGAGGAGTATGAATTTCAATGGAATGAACACTTTCGGCAGCTCTATTCAAACAAAACGCTGCTATAATGAAAGACAGAAATAAAAAGACTTTATCGATGGCATTATTTATGATGGCAAATTAGAAAGAACGTCTCTGGATATTGTAAACGCAAACAAATTGCGTAATGAGCACGGGTTCTTTCTAATTATATGCATATATAGACACCAAGTTAATGGGCTAATTAACTCACTGTTCTTAAAATTTACACTCTCTTGCTGCATTACAAAGCCTCGTAATTATTATAATTATTTTGAGTATTACCGGTATAATAAATAATTGGATACAGTGATAGGCCTACGTACACATTTCCTCATATCGCTTAAGGTTAAATACAATTGATTTTCAAGGCTTGATTCCAGAGGGGCGTAAGTTAATAATGGAAACAGCCATGCAGAAAAGAATGAACTCACGCGTACAATAGTACTGTATCAATCTGAACTGGGCCACGGACAAACCGCGGCTCGTGAGTCATCCCTATGTTGCAGGGATAGGGAGGGGGCGACCATGATATGACCATATGGGCTGATGGGGGGGGGGGGGGATTGTGGGCAACCGTTTTCGGCAATTTTCCTTAGGATTTTCTAAATTTTCAATTTTTAAAATTATCCTGGATGATCTGTCGTGAAATAATCAATGCTTCTATAGGCTATAATAGGCCTAGTAGGCCTATTTATACCCTGATTATGCAATATATATGCCTACAACAATAACTACAACAACAATAACAAAACCAACAACCAGTATTTTGTTAAGGGATCCAAAATGAGCGTTTATTGCGTTTCGACAGTATTTTTTGTGGGACATGAGAGCACCTCAGACCTATCGAATTGCATTCTGAATACGAAGCATGTCTTTCTGATATCAAATAATTTTCATTTTTAGAAATCACAATATAATACAAATTTTATGACAAATTATAAAAATTTGATATTTTTCACATTTTGATATATAACAGTCCTCGAAGTAAATTATATAAATCTAATGATATATTCTTAAAGTGTATGTAGCAGGAAGGAAAAGCCGACGGTCAATTGAAAATTTTGACCTTTCATATTGAAGATATGGATTTTTTCCCAAAAAGACCTTTTTTTTTTTTTGGTGTTTTGGGAAAAAAAATCCATATCTTCAATACGAAAGGTCAAAATTTTCAATTGATCGTCGGCTTTTCATCCCACCTACATACACTTTAAGTATAAATCATCAGATTTATAAAGTTTACTTCAAGTACTGTTAAATATCAAAAATATCAATTTTCAATGATTTGCCATAAAATGTGTATTAAATTGCGAATTTCAAAAAATCAAAATTATTTGATATCAGAATGACATTCTTCATATTCAGAATGCAATTCGATATGTCTGATGTGCTCTAATGTCCCAAAATAAATACTGTCCAAACGTTCATACCCCAGCCCTTAATCTAATTTGTAAAAATATATTCATAGGCCGGCGCCTGTAGCCTAAAAATTCCTGAATTATATAATGAAAAAACGGGCAAAAACAATCAATCGCAGCAGTCAGAAAGAAAGAAACGAACAGAAAAAAAAAAAAAAAGTGAGAGAAAAATAAAATAAAATAAATGGAATGGACAACACGGGGACTCGAACACGTACCAACGTTTTCCAGCTCAAAAGTATAGTATCATATAGTCTAATGTGATTCCGGCGCGCTAACCGATTGAGCCACTTGGGGACACATGAAATTGATTGATCTCAAATTGACTATTATGGAATAGTGCATAACAGGCTCTTATGATAAACAAGCTCATTACCGCTGTAAATGTCGGGGTGTCGATGGCGAAAAACCTCGTTTTTGCAAAAGTAGCTTAAATTTGGAGTGAAATTCAAATGGTAAAGTAAGCGACAGACATTTGAGAAATAATGTAGGCAGTTAGATATCAAGATTAACGTTCCATAATCCAGATATCAATAATGTAACATAACAGTGTTTTGTGGTACAAGATTCTCGAAAATTGTTCCCAAAAACGGGCTAATAAAATTTAATCGGTATTGTATTTGGTTCTTCCCCATAGCAACATTATTTCTTTGGTCGATTTGTAAAAAAAAAAAAAAAGGAGAAAACAATCACGCGGCGTGGTTTTATACGGAGCGAACATTTGAAAAAAACTGCATGGAACGCGTTTTTGATCTTGTGAACATGGTGCGTAAAAATGATTTAAACGAAGGATTTTCAAACGGATTCTAAACATTTGTATAAACAGACAAATATAATGTAAAGATACATCCATGCACCAACATTTGACGATCTGCGATATTTGATTGCTGAGAAAACGCGGTTTTAGAGAACAACTTTATACGTCTTTTATACGTTTTTTATACGTTTCTTCGTGTAACCTTAAGGGAAGGGGTATGAACGTTTGGACAGTATTTATTGTGGGACATAAGAGCACATCAGACATGTCGAATTGCATTCTGAATACGAAGAATGGCCTTCTGATATCAAATAATTTTGATTTTTGAAATTCGCAATGTAATACACATTTTATGGCAAATCATTAAAAATTGATATTTTTGATATTTAACAGTACTCGAAGTAAACTTTATAAATCTGATGATTTCTACCTAAAGTGTATGTAGGTGGGATGAAAAGCCGAAGATCAATTGAAAATTGATATCAGAAAGACATTCTTCGTATTCAGAATGCAATTCGATATGTCTGATGTGCTCTCATGCCCCTCAACAAATGCTGTCGAAACGCTCAAAACGCTCATTCCAGTTCCCTTAATTGACTAAAACTTTGAACTTCAAGAACAAAATAAAATATAAATTAAATTCTGTGGTTTTAATAACCTATAAATTAATTCATTATATTGAAGGAGTGTCTTAGGGGTATATATGTTACATTTATTATCTACGTCAAATAAAAAGTAGATGACCTTACATGTAAGGTGGATGTCATTTTCTTTGGCATGGGGGGTCATGAATATGTCGGTGACCGGAGTAAATTTTTATGACCCCCTATCGTGGACAAAAAATTTTTACGACCCCCCCTATCTTGGGTCGAAAATTTTTATGACCCCACCACCTTCCGCCTACACAGACTCAAGACAAATTATTCATTGCCGGAACAAAGGCGAGGATCCGGAGCGCACCAAACTTTAGAGCGAAGAAATTGTGCGGAGTGTGTTAAAATTTGATTGTGTGTGTAAGAAAGGCGCGCGGGAGTGCGCAAAAATTTTGCATTATAACAAAAGATTGTGCGCATATTTTAATTGTTAAATTAAAAAATTTTGAGTCACCGGCCCTTAATATTTCTATAACCCCCTATTTTGGGTGTTAAAAATTATAACCCCCTATATTTGGTCATAAAATTCTATGATCCCCCCCAGTATATTCATGCGGTGGATCACGAAGCGACCCTTTACGAAAAGAAATAAGATCAAGTAAAAATAAAACATGTTTCTCATCCGGGTTTTCAACAAAAAAAAAAGAGGATGATGGGGTTTTATTTTGAATTTTTTTATTGAAAACTAGGTTTAAATACCTTTATTTGGTCCTGTCATCGTATACTAATTATAATACTAGAAAAAAGGAAGAGGATTTTTTAATTTGCTTGTTCTGGTAGGTAGCCCTCCTCTATGACCACATTATACTGCGCCAATAAAGTATCCTTACACTTGGAAAAATAATCACAATTTCCAAACTGAACAATATTGGGGTAAATTTCTAATCCTGCACATTATAACAATGTGACTTCAAGAAGCAAAGTTACATGCATTTGATTAGACGAAGGTCCAGTTTTAAATTTGACAAACTGGCCTATTCAAAACTCCACAGACTATAGACATCTGGTTTGAGAGTGGTGAATTGTGCGTTTGGCTTTAATTTAAAACAAAAGGAACAAAAGAAAAATGAAACAAAAACCTGACAAATAAAATGAAAGTTATGAAAAGTACAAAGAAGCAAAAACTAAAATAAAAACTGCTTTAAATAACGCTTCATTGAAGAAACTGTGTTGTCTCTTTGTTTCGCTTGTTGGAATCTTTTTGCGCCTTGTATACGCCGCGCCAGTTTGTCACTTTTAAAACTGGACCTTCATCTATTCAATTGCTTGTAACTTTACTTTTTGAGGTCACATTGCATTCAATGTGGTGTCATAATGTGCAGGGTTAGATAGTGCCCCAATATTGCTCAGTTGTGAAATTGTGATTATTTTTCCTGTTGGTGAAGCAGCTTTTACCGCAGATATAGGCGATGATATGTGTTACTAACACATAGTGGCGTTAATGCAGTTATTTCAGCGCTCTTAGTTCTCATGGTTAATTTTATGCGTGTGCCGCCGCTTTCCTTGCTCAGCCAAATTAAACTTTTTGCCTAAGCCATGTTTATATTAGCATGTGCACCTGCTGTAATAATACCATTGACATTGACCAACCATAAAGAAGATTTTGGGGTGAGGTACGCAATTTTCAAAAGGTGACAAATGGTGAGTTAGGTATTTTAACACCAGAAAATATGCCTTACTCAGCTGTTTGTCTGAAGATTATCCTCCGATTTTTGCTTAATCCATAGCCAAAGTCACTAAATTAAATAACAAGAATAATAAGATATTGCACATAGATTGGACCAGCCAAATTGTAAAACAGACGATGGTGGACGACAGTCATTTAATGCGGCAACAGCCGATCTAGCGTAAACAAAACAGACAATATGACGGCAACACTGCCTGGACGTTGGACGCCCCGAGCAGAGGTGCGTTTTTAGCTCTATTGGCCAGGTTACAGAAATTTCCCAGTGCAATGTATACATTTTCACATGTAAATAAATAATTTTGGATTCAAAATGAATGTGAAGATAAAAAAATCTTAGCCGTGAGTGGGAATCGATCTCGGGACCCTTGGCGTCGCAGGCGTACATGTTAACCACGACACCACGAAGGCATTGATACAAAAAAAAAAAAAAAACAGTACTTACAATGAGGTTCACTGTCGAACCTCAACGGATTTAGACTGACAAAATAGTGCTTGATAACATGCATACACTTTTGGAATTATTTAAGACATTTTCGTGTTTACGTGTAAAACCAATGACGACGTCAAAATTCAGTCAATCTTGGCCGCCCCCCTGTTGTAAAAATCAAATATGATATACATGAACATAAAACGTTTTGTATGAAAACACACAACTGCAATATTTTTAAAATGTTTTTAAAATGTTATCATAACATATTGGTTGCAAACATGTTTGCCAAAATATTTTATCAACACTTTTATTTAAAAATAACATTATATTAGAATATTTGCAGTAGGTTATCAACAAATGTTTTGACAAGGTTATTTTATGAAAACCTTTTATGCCTTTTATATGCCCTTTTTCGAAACCTTTTACGAATTATTATGTCATCCACAATCGCAGCTATTATAGTGCAACGTACGAGATAGATTAATGTACCCATTTGAAACATCTGACGACGCGAAAATATATGAATATCAGTATTGAAATTATGGTTGTCTTTATCATAGTACGTCACCAACACCGCTGGCACGCAAGCAAGTTGAAGCGATCCGTACGGTGAGTCTGAAGTGAGCACTGATTGTTTGTTTTCTACTGATTGTTTGTTTTCTATCAATCATATAAGGTAAGTTATGCTTTTTAGAACCGAGTTTTACTAAAAGACAATAGAAAGTCACTTTCCAGGGAAAGTGAAATCGATTATCAATGTTGATGAATTGCTCAAAGAAATGTTGTTACATTAGCATAAAAATTAACTTTTACCACAAAATGTTTAAAATGCTTTACGTGCTAACACTGCTAATACGGAATTGAAACTTAGCAGACAATTACAAGCGGGATGCATAAATAATATCTGATAAAGTGACATTTTGTTGTACCATCGCAAAATGCGCTTTGTACATGTAACCTTTTTATGAGACATATTAGGATGGCGGGTAAGGATCTTAATAATTGATCTCTAAAACAAATTTAATTGTTGCCGGCACAGAGGAAAACATGATTTAAGAAAAGTACAAAACAATCGAGTAAAAATCAGAATTCTGATCAAGAAATGAGGGTGTTAAAAATGTTACAATAATGCTTAAGGTTACCTTATTTTATGATAAGAAAAGAGGTACCACTAGAATGTACCTCATTTCTTAACATTATAATGAACTACTTGTCTTGAATCACTGAAGTCCTTGCCCCTATTATACACATAACCTTTGTTACCAGTCATCTACAATCATATTTTAGCTATTATAGTGCCACGTTCGAGATTAATGTACCCATTTGAAACATCTGTTCTATTAGGAAACGAATTTGAAGAAAACATTCTGTTAATAAAATACTATGCTGAGCCACCAGCCTGGGTGGCTCACGCTCCAGTAATTTCAGATGATTGAGCTCAGTAATACATCAAAGAATGTCTTCCAACTCATGAAAACAAATAGATAATAACCTTTTTAGAACAAAATCGTAGCGAGTGTTTGTAATTATCAGAAGGTTTTCTCCAAATTCATTCTCTAATGAACGACGCGAAAATATATGAATATCAGTATTGACATTAAGGTTGTCTTAATCATAGTACGCCACCAACACCACTGGCACGCAAGCAAGTTGAAGCGATCCGTACGGTGAGTCTGAAGTGATCACTGATTGTTTGCTTTCTACTGATTGTTTGTTTTCTATCAATCATATAAGGTAAGTTATGCTTTTTAGAACCGAGTTTTACTAAAAGACAATAGAAAGTCACTTTCCAGGGAAAGTGAAACCGGTTATCAATGTTGATGAATTGCTCAAAGAAATTTTGTTACATTTCCATAAAAATTAATTTTCCCACAAAATGTTTAGAACATTTCATATGCCTTTTAACTTGGATACGGAGTTGAAACTTAGCAGACAATTTTCGCGTTTCACAATACGATGCGCCTCCAGCGGTCGCTGGGTCGAGGCCAAAATACGCAGTTCATCATGGGAAAAGGTCGACATCCATAGCCCGCGTAATACGAATACAATACAGGAACATGCATCATTGTGGGTTTAAATATCATTATAATGATGTTACATACGAATGCACACTAAAACAACAATTAATAATCATAGTAGATCCATTTTCTATCTATTGATCACAGGGAATCCTTCGTGGACCTGTTTTCAACATATTTATTATCACACTCGTGTGAAAATTCAATAGCAGCTAGAACGGCGATGTCGACTCTGGAGTCAAAAATTTGACTGCCAAGAGTAACCGCTGGCGGCGCATCGTATTGTGAAACGCGAGAATTACAAGCGGGATGCATAAATAATATCTGATAAAATGAAATTTTGTTGTACCATCGTAAAATGCGCTTTGTACATATAACCTTTTTATGGGACACTTTAATATATTAGGATGGGTAAGGATCATTGTAATTGATCTCGTACACTGATGTGTTGTGTCTGGGGTTCAAATCCCCGTACAGTCAGGTGTTCTGTGTTTTTCTGGTTTTAATATCAGGCTATGCATGTATGTTAAGTTTCCATTGTAATTTCATGTTAAAATGTGCTAGTGTGCGATGCGTGGGTCTTCTTCCAACTGTATTAGTTTATTAATGTAATAATAATAATAATAATAATAATAATAATAATAATAATAATAATAATAATAATAATAATAATAATAATAATAACAGATTTAAAATAGCGCCTAAAGCAAATGCAATCTAATGCAAATGCCTCTAGGCGCTTTACACAGACATATTCGCAGCGTTTACCTACCTTCACGATTCAAATAAAATGTGTGCCTGTACTTTACTTCAACAGTATATTGGATAGAGCTAGAAAAACACTATTATTATGACGTAATGTTGTAAACGGGTACTGCATCACGAGAAATCGAGAATAACAATAACTTTAAGGTGATACTACACCCCTTGATAAATGTGTGACTATTTTTGCATTTTCTCAAAAAATAATAACACACTGGTAACAAAAGCTATGTATATTATAGGGGCAAGGAATCCAGTTACTACACTGGAATTTCCGTGACTCAAGACAAGCGGTACGTTATTTATGATAAGAAAAGATGTACCACTAGAATGTACGTCATTTCTTAACATAATGAACCACTTGTCTTGATCACTGAAATTTCAGTGAAGTAATTGGATTCCTTGTCCCTATAATATACAGAACTCTTTGTACCAACGTGTAGTTATTTTTTGAGAAAATGCAAAATTAGTTACAACATTTATCAGGGGGTGTAGTACCACCTTAAGCTAATGTACCCTAATATATTAACAAATTAATCCTACTCACTCCAAAATGAAGCAGGGCCTATTTATTATAATTTACAGAACCATGCTTTTACAAATTCTGAAATTTTGCCCCCCAAAATAATAATTCTCAAATTTGCTTTTAAAAATCCGTCATTTTAGATGTAATCTCATGGAAATCACGTCATTTACAACAAAATATTAACCTATATATAAGCAATAATTTCCACCTGACATACTGTATTAAAGTAGCATTAAATCATCGTCGCAATCGCTTTAATGATAGCAATCATACCATAAAAATGTTAATAAGGTCTAAGAAACTTGAACAGTACGGTAACGTTTAAATATGATTCCCAAAAGTTTGGCATGTGCAAGGGGGTACGGAGTTAGGGGTAAGCCCGGGGGTATTTTGGCAGGTCGGGGGGTAGACTATGCCATAGTCGAATTTTGATAAATAAAAATATGTTATCATTAATTATATGAACTCATTCCGTTGAACTCAAAATTATACTGATGTTTATTAGAATTAAAGTGTTCAACAGCAATATGTTCATAAAGAGATTATATAATTAGAGACAGAAAAAGTAAAGTATACGTAGGCCTATGTTATTTAATGCAATATATCTTGCATAATTACAATGGCTCACTTAAATACTGAACAATTCTGATTTTGGAATCTACCAGTTTATTGATCGCGAAAGCCCGAGTAAAAAAAAACTTGGAAAGCTAACAAACAGAGGGAGTACGGTGACTGAAAAGATCAGATGTGAAAATCTATCAATTGCACACAAATGGAATACAAATAGAGTTTAATGCTTAAATGTAATAGCCAGAGTATGCAAATGGGCAAGTGGACTACGGAGAAGTCTAGGGGGAGCAATGTTTGTCACGCCTTTATGAAATTTTACCCTCCAAGGGGTCTCATAATTATATATCAGCAGAGATGTATCGTTCGAGTCCGGACTCGGACTCGAGTCCAGACTCGAGTCCACTTTTGTTGGACTCGGACTTGGCTCGGACTCGGACACAAAAGACTCGGCTCGGCTCGGACTCGGACACAAAGGACTCGGACTCGAAGGCGAGTCCGGTCCGAGTCCAGTCCAAAGTCCAAATCTATGTAAAATGTGAAATGATTATCTAAAAATGTAAAAATAGATCTCAAATTAATTGACTTTACTTATTTGGCCATTTTCCAAATTAATTGGGGCTGTCAAATCTGTGACCTGTTATTATCCTACATATCCACCAAATTATTTAGATTTATCTGTCACTTAGCAGAATCATATTTTTGTTATCATTTAAAATGAAATAATTGATAATTAATCAAATGCATAATTTAAAAAATATTTGTACTATATAAAAATTTCTACAATGAAAGACTTCTTTCATGGAACTTTCCAATCCATTAAGCTCTTGAAAGAGAAACATGCACACTGGAGCTCCCACTCAGTAGGGCTATAGTTTGCATGTGCTCAGTAAGTAAGTGCACATGACATTTGTGTGGGCCAATTTTGAAAATATGTCTAGAATTATAAAGGTGAATTTCTGTTAGTATTATTATTATTATTATAATGATGATGTTAATTTTCTATAATGTATTTGAATATATTGCAATTCATTTACATGTAATACTGCACACAGCCTACAGGTATGCCAGGCAAACCTATCTGCTAGTCGATCAGCCAAATTCGCCAAGAACACAATACATATTTACATAGAAATTTATTGGCTAGGCAGGTCAAGGAAACTTACATAAATATGTTGTCTATACTTCACTTGACCCAAATATATGATTTTGTTATGGTGATGAGCATTCGCACATGGAATTAGAGGGATTTTGACCCGGATTTTGATAGCACTTCCACATAGAAAAGCTGCTATCATCATGAGACTAAGATCTAGAAACACCACCGAAATGCTGTTTTGTTAGCTGAATCTTTTTGATGAAAGTCAATCTTTGACAAGATGTAACTTTGCTACGGAAAGTGCTATGACAAAACGGTTTTCAGTTTTGACTTTCTTTACTCAAGGGCTTTAATTTGATATATAAAACAGCTTAAAACGATGCAGTTTGATGGCAAATTTGAATTCACCTGGCATACCTACAGCCTTGTCCCTGGTGCAATTAAGTTAACTGTGAGTGTACATGTAGTGTGCTACACACACACACACACAAATACCCCCACATGCCTACTGTCTGATACAGGTACTAGGTGGTCTGATACATGTAGTTTTTACCTTCAGGAGTAACCTGTTCATGGACATGGCTTTTGAAGAAAGTGTGTACCATGTGTATGGTTGGTTGGTTGAGTCAACAGTGTTGGGTGGGGTTTGGTAGAGTGGTGTGTGGTGTGGTGCAGTGAGTGACCTTCTCATCACATTTCTACAATTTTATCATCAAAATGCCATAAAATTATGCGGAAACTTTAAAATTGACCTTTTTCAGCAAATTTGTATTGTAAATTTTTCAAATAAGAAATAAAATATAAAATTTTGCTCCATTTTTTGGAAATAATGACCCATTTTTTCAAAAATGTACCAAATGACCCCTTCTTTCAAATTTTATACCCAATTACCCCTTTTTCATTTTGTTATACCCAAACTAAGCAATGCCAATAGGTAGATACCTGTCACATTAAAGTTGAATGAACCCTCCCCCACCACCACCACGGGCATGGCCTCTCACCCGAGTCGGACTCGAGCGGACTCGAGTCCGGACTCGGGTCTTATTTTTGTTGGACTAGGACTTGGCTCGGACTCGGCACCCCTGGACTTGGACTCGAGTCCGGACTCGGACACAAAAGGACTCGGACTTGGCTCGGACTCGGATACAAATGGACTCGGCTCGGCTCGGACTCGGACAAGCTGGACTCGGGTACAAGTCTGTATATCAGTCCCTGTTTTGAGTGTCAAACGAGACGTTACTAGTTTTAATCAAATATTGTAAAATGTTGAATTCAAGTTCAAGTTCAATTTTATTAAATACATTCAAAACTTTGGCCATAGTATTACAAAATATTTTGCATTATAAAGCATCACAAATACAACAACACGAGTTATTTTAAAATATAATGGGATAAACAATATTTCGATAAATTCATTAATTTCTCAAAAAGTAAAAATCTAAGTTTAACAAATAACGGTTAAAATGAAAGCCATTATTGGGGGCCTAATTATCGTATCATTATAATAGGTCTGGCACCAATGCAAGTATTTGTTTCGGTGTCCCAAGTTCATAGTCAAATACTCTCACGCTGTTTTTACCAATCGCCTGGAATTGCATATTTAGGTTTCAGCGATTGCTGAAAAAAGAGTGGTATGTTTCTGAAAAGCGTTTCCACTTGGAATGTAGATGCCTATTGTGGAGCTTAATGTCCGTGATTTTAATTTATAAGCTCTTTCATCGACAATTTGCAACGTCTTTTGCACACCATACGGGTCGCCTGCTTGAATCCCGATATTTTAAAAATTATCGGTTTTTTTTTTAACTAAACAACCAGCCACATTATTTCTCTAAACTGTACTGCAACCGCAGATAGCATTAGATCGGCTGTGCTATCGGTAGAATTTAAACGAGAACCAAAAGTGTTCGCCAAAGTCATGTAAATATGGACTATCGCAGAATATAGCGTTCTTGTAAGAAGTTGCATATTTGCCAATGTTTTCTGTGTTCTTGCTATGAAGAACATTACGAACTTACCTCAAACGTCTTATGTAGTTTGCCTATCTATTCCGGTTCGGCTATGTGTATATATGGTCGAATCCAACGAAAAGTGTACACGGCATGTTTAGGCCCATAACTTAAAAGTATTAATCAATTGGCATTCGTTTTTGTATTGTGTTTATTCGTTTTGATCATACGCTTCGCGCCATATATAATAAGACCCCTTCTGTGAAAAACTTAGACACAGAGACCCCAAAACATGCTATTTTTACCCATTTTTTCAAAATATTTCTTAAAGTATTTTTAAAAACATCTAAATCAGTTATGAAAAGAAGTCATTGGATTGAATCTAAATTGATTTCCTGAAAGGTGTGTATTCAAAGATTACCTGTTCAATTTTTCACATATTTGTACATAATTATGAATTTTTTGTGATAATTTTTGAGTGGTATTTTTTTACATTACCTACGAATACAATTTTTCATAGCACTAGATATATCTTTAAAAATGGAAATCACTAATAAATGCGCAATTGATACAAGCTTTGATATGTCCAATACTGAAATGCATTGCATTCGGACATCTTTATGATTGTGTTTAGCTGCCAGAAATTCTAAATGGCACAAAGGTAGGTTTGGTAAAAAATATGCATTACCTCCGAATACATGTTAAAAGCTGTGCCATTTTCACAAAGTGAGAGAATAGTAAACAATAGTTAAGCAATAGGTGCAGGGTAATACACTCTTTATTTCTACCAAGTTTCAATAACCTGCGTTTAAATATTTCTGAGATGTCAACAATAAAAGCAAGTATTCGCAGGTAATTATCGGTAACCGAATGTTACCTACGAATACACTTTGACATCATGACAGTATTGTGAAACACCGCCATTCATGCCAATGCCCATATTGGTACATAACGAAGGCCTGTATGTTTGCTATCAAATCATATGTCAATGAAAGTTGCGAATTCACATACATGCCCACCATGCAAAACTGAATACGGCTTAATTGGTGAAAAATATGTACTGAAATAGACGACGGTCTGCTCATTTGAAAGAAAAATCAGATTCAAAGAAGATTAGAAGGGGATAAATACTTGGATTTGTCAGCTGTCATGTGTGCTTCATTTTAAATGTTTACCGACCTTCTGGTTTCTGAGTAATTTGTGTCCAAATTGATTTATTCGAAGGTAACTTTTGACGTTTTCGCTAAGGTTATCTACGAATACCATGGAAAAAACGACTGTTCTCATTGTCTAATGATCTAGACAACACATTGATGGACCCTGGTATAAAGCTAAGTGTAGTTGTCCTCAAACGAAAGGCCACAAGACGTAACTGACTCCAAGATGGACTTCACAAGTCTGCAATAACGGTTTTAAGCGATTTGTGTGCAATTAAGCAAATTAAAGTCACTTTAGTGCCTTTGTTTCTTACTTCAATCCTCTTTCAACCGCTGTGAACCGACATTATTAATACATGATAGGGTCTAAAGTATCAATAAACGCACATAAAGAAAATAATACATTCAAAGTGCTTTATAAAATGAAGTTTTGATTGCGATATCCACCAAAAGTCTAATTCTTACCTACAAATACTGAAATGTTACTTACGAATACAGCATAATATATGACATGTGTAATGAAGTGTCCCTACCAATGGAAATTAATTGTCAAAAACTTTAAGCGGTACCCCAGGACACTATTATTACCCATATACGGATTCATTCAACAATTATTTATTATGTAAAATTGCTGATTAACTACTTGTATATCAAAATGAAGTGGTCAAAATCTTGCTAAAAGCATCAAAATTTAATAATAGCATTTTTTCATTTGGACGTACCATCTGAAACAGATCTAAAAACTACCATTTTATTAATTCATTACCATAATAGCAAAATTTAAACCTACAACTCAATATAGATATTGTTAAATCGCTCATGTTACCTACGAATACCCGGGTTTCTTCACCTTTTCATTGTATAAAGCGTTAGGTGTATGCGTATAATTCCTAATATTCTTGAAAACATATATCATACTCGTTCTTATACAGTGTGTAAATTGATTCATACTCATTTGATAAATAAAATACAGAAACTGACCTGAACGGCATTTTCAAAAAATAAACTAGCATAAATTGAGTAAGATCATATTGATCGCGTTATAAAAATAAAAACAAATATTTTCTGGTTGAGCTAGCATTTTCCTGACACCCTGTGGTCTACATTACACGAAAAAAGCGTTAATGGGAATATTCCATTTGTTTTAGGTTGATTAGTATTGCGATAGTGAAAGCATCCTAGTGGTATTCGTAGGTAACATTGGGTTTTGATATCACATTTACTATCACACGTCCTGGATTTATTTTTCAAGATTAGTAATGGCACTTTTGGTTCCTATAAGGCCAATATGTCATCAATCAATGGGCAAAAGGAAAAAATTGTGGAGACATTTTTATTTCGGACTTTTATTTTTGGCCCGTGAACACTTTTGGTTG
The DNA here is from genome assembly GCF_039555335.1 of Amphiura filiformis. Classification (NCBI taxonomy): domain Eukaryota; kingdom Metazoa; phylum Echinodermata; class Ophiuroidea; order Amphilepidida; family Amphiuridae; genus Amphiura; species Amphiura filiformis. The sequence goes on from NC_092637.1 coordinate 30,947,822, forward strand.
GATTCGACCATATATATAAATCCTTGATCTTCGTTATTGGCAAATATTTCAGCATATTTCTCCTCTATGAAATAACGAAAATATTCCAAAACAGAACACCACCCCAAGTCACTTTAAAATACCACAGCGCATTGGAATCCCAATTTCTTTCTCATATTGATTGATTTCAAACAATTGATTCGAACCAACGCCCTTGATCCTAAATGTACTGTGTTCAGAAGTTTTGAATCTTACCTAGTAGGGTGCAAGCTTTGTTGTGTATGGAATAAACTAATGTTGAAGTCGGGTATATCGTTACTGAATAGAGTTGAGCAATTTTCCAACAGGTGAACTCAGTCTTGCGTATAATAAGCGTATCATTGTTATACATTAGATAAATGGATGGGAAAGATTCTAATCAATAGAGTAACAGGACTACCCGGGGGAGCACTTTAATGAGATCTACGGCTGTGTAGGCCTACTCATTCAAAATACTATTTGGTAAATGAAAAAAATAAAAGCATCTAACTCAGGATAATGATAGATCGAATGGGGGTGTGTGTGTGAGGTGTTCTGGGTGATAGCGATGCTGAAAGGGGGTCTTAATGAAATGTTTATTCAGTGATCTCAGCGAAAGTGTAAAAAGTGAAAAACAAATTTTTAAATTTAAAAATTGTGTATAAATTGCTTAAAAGTGAAGGATAAGTCATTAGTCTTAGGTATCTAATTTAAAACCGGCGTTTTGGCAAGAATCGAGGAAAGCAGCAGTATTGACAAGGTAGAAGCCCCATTCAAATGCACTGATGTAGCTTAATTCTCTACTAAGTAGAGAAATTGCAGATTCATGTAAAAAACGTATTTGTCTTTAATACACGGCTTTTAGTTTTACCACTTGTTTGCACCCGGGGGGGCCTCTCCCTAAGAAATGGTGTACGGGGATGCTCAAAGGTTATGAGGTGCATTTTCATCGTTTTTGGTATACCAATGGAGTGGTTTTGAAGTTGTTTCGGGTATATTATTGACCCCTTATTTCTGTGATGGTATTGAGATGGGCTGTTGTAAGTTTTTTGGTATATTGATGATATAATGATGGGTCACCATTTCAGTAAAAATGGTATAGAGATGGGTTGGTTAGTGATACAAGCGAGGTATAGTAATCAGGTGCTTTTTGCACTACGCAGGTATAGAGATACTTTTAGCACCCCCGTACAAATATTTTCTAAGAGGCCCCCGGGTGTTTGCACATCAACAGTAACAAAGGTGCCCGGGAAAGATGCTTAAATCTGAATTTTGCTGATTTGTACCTAATTCTCCAGATGAAATCACTAAATAGGCTTCTAACGCATGGTATAACGCATCAGTCACCTCCAGCTCCACCATCATGAAAAGGCCTCCACTGAGCTATTATGGAAGTGACCCCGGGACAAGACAATTTTCCATACCACACCACATTTCGCCATAATGCATTCTAGAAACGCTTGCTGTTAGAATAAGAAAAATTGTAATGCTAATTTATTGCACATTCTAGGGAAGCGTGGTTACCTTTTTAAAATAACCGAGTGAGAGGGTTTTCAAGAAAATATTTTTCCTGTCAAAACTGAAGCATCCTCTGTATAAAAGAAAATATGAATATTAACTGCACATCATATATAACGATTCGTGATACCCAATTGTGGCACATTTGATGTCGTTTGAGAGGCAGAGAATTTTATTTCAATTTTATATACGCCAAAATATTTTTCTAATTGAGCGAGAACGGCGATAGAAAAAACGTTGAAAATTCCATGTATAAATGACATTAGACCCAACAAATGATTACTGTTTCGTTTTTATGGTAATCTAATCTTTTATTTCCTGAAATAAAATTATGGGTCTAATGTGGGTTAATTGTATAATTGATGAAAACATCGACGTGTATAAAAGAAGCTACAAGAAAAATGGTAGGCAACGCCACATTGATAATCAATGTATACGGCGAGTTCGTAGCGCACGTGTGAATCAAAATCGATATACTATTGTCCCGACTATTGTGCGTGTATAGCCTCATTTATAACACGTAGTTATCAACAATTGAGCGCTATTAATACACATTAATGTTTTTAAACAAATAAAATTCCAAAATATGGTACGTTTTCTGTCTTTGCTTGTCACTTGGTATGTTGAAGTAATGAAGTTGCGATTATATTTTAAAATTTTCATCATGACACCATCAAGCCTGATAGCCGAGCGGTCTAAGGCGCTGGTGTTATGTTAATATCGTATAGGAGTACATTATAGAGGCTGAGTGCAGCGTGGGTTCGAATCCGCCGGCGCCTCTGACAAAATAAATTTCATTTAATTTTTTTAAATTTCATATTATGTTAGGGAAATGTGGCTGGGAGAATGTATGTATGGCGAAGAGTGGTGTGTTTCCATACCATTTAAAGTTAGAGTTACTTGCCCACTGAAGCATGATTAATAGCTGCTAGTATTGCATAACATGATTTCTACATTGTAAAGCGTTTTCTATAGTGTGCACAGAAAAAACAGAAAAAAAGTAACCTCCTTCGACGAATAAATATTACTATAGTCTGGTCAGTACAAACATCGCAGAACCACTAGGCCACTTTTTTGGTAAGTTACACAGCTGAAGTTGTTATAGTATTGAGATACAACAAGTTCATGTTATAAACAGGAATATGTTCCTTTGGTAAAAAATTCTAATTAGAATAATAAGATAATTATATGAAATACCATAAAGACATCATGAAATTGGAACAGATTGAGGAAAGATTTATACTGTTGAACTAAATTAAGGTATTTGAAAAGAGAAAAGAAAAAAAGAATAACGTGCACGAGTTTCACAAATGCCTAAATCTGTGGTATACAATGCTATACCTTTATGTTCCGGGGTAGATCGTTGATTCGGTAATTCTATTTCTGACTTTTGCAGCTATCAGCCTGAAATTGAAGTACCTTTAATATTCGTTAACGAACCCTTTGAGGAAGCAAGAAACTAATTGAAATTCATACACTCCTAGATAGTGAGAACCAATCAGAGCAAGCGTTAGTAAATTACCAACCGTGCATAAATATTGTATAATTGCACGGGTGCGCACTCCGCGTAGTACGCGCAGTCCTTTCTTATGGGTGGATGCATTTATATTTGTTTGCATTTTCCAACATTTTTAGTGCCAATTTTAGTCGCGTACGAAATACGTTAATAAATGCGTATCACTTGTTGCTCGAGAAATTGTACAAAATAATACACTTGTACTGAGATGTTGATGCGTCTAATGCACGTGTGGGATACACATACACACACACCCCGCGGATCGCACCATATTACAACCGCGGGAGTAACATGCATGGGCGCTAGTAGTAAAGTCCATTTTTCTATGCTTTGCCTCACTTGTTCGGCTCAAAATTAAAAGGGGACATATTTGACAGTAAAAGCAAACATTTTATGGAAAATAAATACTAATCTATTTTTACAGAAATGTTATAATGTGGCTTTAAATAAGGGCATGATACCATCTAATGAAAAGTACCTATAATCCATTATATGCGCATGTTTAGCGAGCAGGGACACATTATACGGAAAGCACCTTGGCTGGCGACATGGAGGAAAACAATGGATATGCATAATCAGCTTTATTGTTTTATACTTTCTAGGCATGTTACAACCTCTAGCCCCACACATTTTAGAAAGCAACTCATAAGTAAAAGTATATATACTCTTACAGGGTCTGATCCATCCAACATCAATTGTCTTCCTTCCTGAGAAGAAAATCATGAGGGTTATTGTGAAAAAGCGGCTCAAGAAGATTTGCTTCATCCTATTTGTCATCATGTTTGTGGGATGTTACTTTGGTTACGGGAAGAGACCAGTTGCACCAGAACTAATCAAGTTGAGGGAGATGAGATTGAATTTGACTCACCATAGTTACGCGGAGAGACCAATAGCACCAGAACCGATCAAGAATTATCCCAGTGGTCGTTTTTATAAATTGAGATTGAATTTAAGTTCAGTTGTACCAGTAAGTCAGTAGTATCTATACACACAAATAAATACCTGCAAACAAAAAATTCGCGGACACATCATTTTTACATGTGAAGTGTGGTTTTTAATTCAGCCCTAACAGAACCAAACATCAAAAATAATCGGAATAACTACCATAGCAATAGGTTCAAATATTTTTTGAATATATCGCGCTGCACTACAAGCAGGTTGCATTCATCACATGTGTTTGTCAATCTTACAGGTGCGACCGTGCGAGTGATCAGCATGATATGAATATTATCTAGAATTACGATCCAGGTCTTTATCACTCCTCTTTGACATCTATTGTTTAATGAAGAGGTAGTGCGTGGACGTACTAGTTCAGTACGATTAAAAAAATGGTAAATGGTTTAACCTATTGCTATGGTAGTTAATCATATTATAACGTCACTTCGACCGCAAATTCACAAAATATCTTCAAGCACGGGTATCCCACGTGAAGCGATTAGGTCATCATGTGAACAGTCATATGGCCAAGGAAAGCTTGGCCAGCCAAGATAGATCCCTGTGGCAAGGCATGGGTGTGTGCATGTCTGGCACCCGAGGGGTACCTGGTTCAAAACCGCGTCCAAGAAGGGGTTCGTAGGGACGCCAACATTGGTGTTTAAACATACCTCATTATTTTATTAAAAGGGCATTTCGTGATCCACAACATCCCCCCCACACACCCCCACCCCCTCCCACACACACCCCTTACTCCTTTAATCTAGAAAAGCTTAAAAACCCATTCAGTGATCCCAGTGCAAATGTAAAAAAATTAAAATTGCTTATAAATAGCTTAAAAGTGAAGGGTAAATCATTCAAATTGTCATTTGGTATTTTTGAAATGACAAATTTGGCAAAAACGAAGAAAACAGCAGTACTGACGAAGTTGAAGCCCCATTCAAATACACGTAACTAATCTAGATACTGTCAGTGTCTAAATTACAGATTCGTGTAAAATGTCTTATTTTGTCTTAAATACACAGCTTTCGGCTGAACCACTCGCAGGCTATGTTAGCACATCTATGACAATGACAAAGGTACCAAAATCTGAATTTTGATGATTTTTACGATCGTCCGTATGAGCATATCACTGAATGGGCATTTAAGGAATATTATTAGATTATTGTAATGTTTTCTAAGAAAATACAACACAATCTTTCGAATTTGTCATTTCTTATCCTTTATAGAGCGTTTCGACTGACCAACATGACCAAGAATGCAATTTGCTACGTTTTGACCCATCAACAAAGCCAGACAAACATGTAACATGCAAACGCGTGAAGCCATTGAAGGATTCTTGCAATATTGCAGCCGATTTATTTTTGTCACAACCAGCAGAAACCTGTTCTTACCAAAAAACGTATAACATTTGTGAGGTTATTAAGGTGAGCAGTGCATATGGCTCTTTATCATTACAATTTAAAGGTGGGTAGCCTGATTGACAGTCTCATCCCCAACATCAAAATGCAGATTTTGGTATCAGGTGAAAGCTCATATTTTTCTCATTAACATATTGAAATTCAAATCCAGTAATTTATAAAGTTTTATTGAGGAATGCTTGATATTCATGCATGTTACGTGTACTCCTTTTAAATCATTGAAGTGACCAAACCACCTCCGTGGTCAGAGTGAAGACCGGGCACATTTCTTTAAAAGAGCATATCTTCAAATGTCGTGAGTCGATTGAAATATTTCTTTCGGTTTATTAAAGCTAACGAATATAGGTTTCTTTACATACCAAATATACTTTTTTTTGGACACCCTGTATAATTCATGACAAATTCTGTTAAAAGTTGATGATTTTGATTTGTGGTATCATTGTACTAAAAGCTTTCAAAACAATATTTACTCTCAATGTACACAATCAAATCAAAGTTATGTTCTATTTATTCCAAATTGGCAATTTGTCTCACATTTTGTAGAGTGTAACACTTTTTCGGACCAATATGATATTTATGTGCACAATAGACCATTTCATATCAAGATCGGATAACCGCGCTATTTATCCAGTAAGCTAGGGGGTCAAATTGTACCCAAACTGGCGGACAAGAAATGTTATGAATTACTGTACCCTTTTGCGCCAAAATTCAGCTTATTTAGCCAATGTAAACATAGGGTCATCGGTTTAAATATATATTTTCCTAGCATATTGAGTTAACACCTTAGCTACTTGGATTTTCACAATAAGATACTAATGGAAAGAAATGATAAAAGATTCGTCATTTTTCGTTAATTATTTTTTTACAGAACGTTTTGTTTATGCATCTTCCACAGGTCAGTTTCTTACACAAGACATACCCCATATGCTTGATTGCACATTGAGTATCCTTGGCAAATAATTGACCGTCGAAAATTCATTTTAGTTTATGATGCCTGTTACACATTGGAGTCCGTACTGTATATGATGCTGAAGAGATACTTTTATGCGCGCGCGACATAGGAAATAATTTCATGATTCGGATTTTATTGGAATTACTCAGTATGAAAGGGTCTTTTAAAATGACTCTTATGACTCGTCTTTTGGAAGTTGCATATTTGCAGGACATTTAGTACATGTTTGCCATAATTCCAGCATTTTATATTAAGAGATAATAATAATTGGTATTTGCTACAACAGCAAGATCTTTGTTTATTTTCTTCCAATTTTAGGATGCAAAAGACACGCCATCAGCAAGATGTTCTCATTCGATGTGTAAGAATAGTTCCATTGTCTTAGGTATTGCCGATTGGAACCAAGGGATTGTAGAATGGAGTAAGATTCAAAATGCCGCTAAATTGGAGGCCCAAATCCAGAGCCTTGTGGAACAGCCACCAGAAAAACCAAACTTTGGGTTTTGTTTCATCAAGTGCATTGTCGTGGAACAGAAAAAAGTGGTGATTGACAACAAGGTGAAGAAGGAGTACGTTCACAGTAACGCGTCGCAGCTGTTACTACTCCCACCACAAATAGCTACGTCGAACTTGTCAGGCGCAAAAACATATAATGCGGTGAATATCAATCTGATTTGGTTGGATTCACTTTCTCATAGCCATTTTATGCGTTCAATGCCAGCTACGATTAAATCGTTAAAAACTATCCAGAGGCAAGAGACTGGTTATGTGTTTAGCTACAACTTATTCCAAGCGTTGAAGTACTTTACTCTTCCAAATTCGAGAGCACTATTCTCAGGTGAAGTAAGTAATCGAAACGGAAACATCCAAAGTCAACTGTTACTGGGAAGATATAAAAGAGGGGGTTATGCGACTTCTTGGTCAGACGATTTATGTTGGAAACACAAGTGGGGCCTTGCAAAAAAGCTTGGGACTGATGCTTCGAATTGGACAAAGATTAAAGACGCTATCCCACAAGCTGGTATTGATAGAATTGATATGACATTATCTGCTTGTGAAGCTCTTAATGGTCGTTCCTATTTTAATGTTCACAAGGAAATATGTTACAACGGAAAATCCCAGCAATTTTACATCTTTTCGTATTTAGCTGAATTGCAAAAACAGTTACAGAAACACGGTAAGCCATATTTTCACTATACGGAGACGAACGTCGCGCACGAAGATACCGGTCGGAGGATACAGACCTTTGATGAAGACCTTGCCAATTACTTGCGCTCATTATCAACCCAGAAAAATACGTTAACGGTATTACTTGCGGATCATGGCAATAATTATGGACGATTATTCTCGAAAACATTTGAAGCTGAAGTTGAAATGTACCATCCTATGTTAGTGATACATGCCTCAAAGGACTTGCCTCAAATAATTGGAGAAGATAAAATGACGGCATTGGCACTTAACCAGGATCGGCTTGTCAGCATACTTGATCTTCATTACGCTCTCCATACACTAGCTCCAGAGGGCAGCATTGAAGTGGCAACGGAGCATGCTAAGTATAATGTTGAACCGATGGGATTGTTCGCACCAATTGATGTCAATAGAACATGTGATTCAACCCCAATACTTGATCCTAATGGATGTATATGTGAAAGAAATAATACTAAATATGTTGCTAATGACACAAGACATATGATGTTAGCAGAATTTGCTTTAGGAGAGATAAACAATATGATACGAAGTCAGTTCCGAGCTAAACATCCTGATGCGGCGACTGGGTTTGGTTCATGCCAGAGACTGTCAGCAACGTGGTTTGGCAATGTGCGAGATACTTCTCTGACGGTAAGATAACCCATGTGAATTTTACAACTCAAAAATATAAAAGTATCAGACTTTTTAATTGCCAAATTGAAAACGTTAACCCTGTGTTAACCTTAATGGCCTTCATGATTGTGTATTTCATACTTTAGTTAAGCATCAAAATATGAAATGTACAATTACTTATTCATGCGTTTCAGAGTCTTAGTAGTTGGACTCTTGAAAGATACGGGGTGTCCGATAATTATACAAAGCTTATTATCAAGTTTTACCAAATGAGCTTTGGTTTTCTGCAAATTATAGCTCTCACATTGTAAACACTGAATGATGATTAAAAACACTCTTTCAAATATCACGACATTTGTTGGAACGTACTTTTATGAGACACCCTGTATTCACCAAGAGGCCACTTGCAGAATCATCAGACTCATTGGTAAAGGTGACAAGAGTCTAGTATCTGAGCTGCCAATCCACATATGCGTTAAATCTGGCTATACTACTGTATGTGTTTCAGTCAGAGCAGCACCACATCTGTTCTTCTGGTGCCCAGTACTACGAAGTCTTGTGCGCTGGGCACCGACCTGTAAGCTTGTGGCATTGCGGAACCAGTTTCTGAGTCTCCAGTAACGGCCTTGTCAGGGTATGTGACCCTTGGACGACCATGCCCAGCTCTCATATAATACTCCCCAGTCTCCCTGTACTTATGCACAACCCTCATCCCATCCCATCCTCAACCATTTGAAACGCCCTAGCAACTGCAACTTCCGTCATCTGTCTTCGAACAGCATCACAAGTCTCTAGCACCAATAATAATGCACAAAGACACTGGGTAGACATGAGGTGTTTTTCATATCCCTTCAGTCTTGTAGTTCAGAGTCCAGCTGACTGTTACTCTGAAACGCATGAATTGTAACAACTTACATTGTTTGGCGCCCTGCAGTTTGTAATACTCATTGTATGCATGTTGTCGCTGGGCGGGAAAACCTCATAATGTAATTCCAAAGGTCAAATGCAAAACCTCATAAGTTAAAAGTGGGCCCCAATTACAAAACCTCATATGTAACGATTTGGCCATATTGTGCGAGACCCAAAAAACGGTTGAAAATTAACAGGATTTACATAGAACATGGTGTTGCTCTTTTGAATGATTGCAGACATTTATGCACTTTACAGTTAAAAAGGAAGCACCAGAAAGTGTGTTGGGGCATTCTCTTCAAGTTGGCACACAACAATTGAACTTGAGTAAAATTGCACATCAAGAGGTTTTGTAATTGGGGCCCACTTTTTACATGTGAGGTTTTGTATTTGACCTTAGTAATTACATAATATTATGAGTTTTTTCCTGCCCAGCGACGATGTATCATTAAAATGGAAGATGATACTTCACAGTATACGCCAGAGCAAAGGGGGGCTTCCTTGTTGCAGACTACCATTACACACCGACATCGCCTGGCTAATAATTACATTGTACAGCAGAGACACTAAAATGAATACACGGGATTGATACACGTGAATGTGCTACGCACGATTTGATATTCAGACAATAAATCTTTGGATACCGGGGTAGAAAATGATGAATATCTCCCGTATTTTGTTTATTCTAAAGAAGCCATATTTTTTTCCTTGCACTTGAACATATGTGTTGAAAGGATATGATAGTCGTTAGCTTGCGTATTGAGAAAGAAGCGTGCGTATTGAGCTCAAAAACTGACAAATATTCTGATTTTATATGTGCCGAACTATAGCGCAGCGTAGGCTAGCTGCACTCACTCGTGGAGGCAGTCTAAATGCAGATGACCTCATGGCGTATACATACTCACTCACACACAGAGAGGTCAGCTACCAGGCTATTGTCAGTAGCCTTAGTCGGATGTCCCTTGGCTCATTATGCGTTTCAAAACTATTAAACAGGTCGGAAAAAATGGTCATGCGTGGCTGTGGATTCAACCTACCATGGCGATTTCTGACATGAAGATATCGGGGCGATGACACTGTGCATCGCACCCAAAGTCCAGCAGAAGTGCTTCGGAGATTCCGTCAGCAATACCCAAATGCACGTCCCCCTTCACGTGGCGCTATTTACAAAAATGTTGCGAAGTATCAGAGAACTGGAACGAGTCGCAATCTGAACAGAGAACATATCTTCCCGAACTGGAAGATATGCTGCTAATATCCAAGCAGTCCGTAACACTCTGCAGGCAGGGCAAGCAGGAGATCAAAATATTTGCCGTCGAAATGGACTTGGAATACCATCTGCAACTTATACTAACAATGAATGGTTCTTTTAAGGCGCAAAATCTTCCGTAGAACTCAGAGCGCGCAAAAACATGAAAAAGACAAACAAACAAAGAAGCTATTAATTCTGTGAATCTGGAAAAGCTTGACGAAAGAGATGGGATTTAAGCTGACGTTTAAATTGAGAAAGTGTGGGGATGTTACGAAGGTTGTTTGGAAGCGAGTTCCAAACAGTTAGAGCAGCAAAATGAAACGAGCGTTCACCGGCTGATTTAAAGCCTTAATGTACGATCTTTTTACAGAATATACCTTAATTTTTTTCAAAATTGATTTTTTGGCATAATTGTAATACTTACACATGTTCCAACTTAAATCTATGAGCAAACTGTCAAATTCGCCCTATTTGTAGTAAAAGGGGATGATTATGATAATATGTCGGAACGACTCGCAAATCGTAGTCTCCTACGAAACCAGTTTGGTTACGCTCCCTCCACGTATGGCTGCGTAGGAGACTAACTCTGAGGCCGTACTCGCCGTTCTTATCCAAAACGTGCGAGATATTTCGAGTGAAATTTATGATGTTGTTTCTATGCAAATTTCAAATGTTTTTCGTGTCCAAATGTATTGGGAACTTTCATGATGATTGCATATTAATTCTTTTATCATATTGGAAGAAAAAAATAAAAATTTAAAAATTTAAAAATATCGTACATTAAAGCCATATTATAACATTTCTGTAAAAATAGATTAGTATTTATTTTCCATAAATCGTAATAATAAAACACCGGTTCCATCATTTTATTCAAAATCTCGATTTTGACAAAACTACAGCACCTAATGACTTGATTTTTGCAGAGTATCTTTATTGACTAAAGTTCATTACAATCGTGTAAAAACCAGAATTTAAAAAAATGTTGAGGGCGTTCTCCTCAGCAAATGTTATAATATGGCTTTAAAGCTTAACCCGAGTAATTTTTTCAGAGGATGATGGAAGGCAGCGGGAAGTACAAAACGCAGATGACAGGTATGGTGGTAAAGTGCCATCGAAGTGACGGAAAGCCAGAACAGCAAGTTTAAATTGGATGCCCAATTCGATGGGCAGCCAGTGAAGCTCGATGAGGATTGGTGTAATATGCTCATGCTTTCTTTTTTGACAATAAGACGGGCCGCACAATTTTGAATTCGTTGGAGACGGTTTAGTTGATCAGCAGTGACACCTGTCAAGATTGAATTTCAGACATCGAGCCGCGACAGAATTATTGAATTAACCAGACATGATGTTGGTTTATCAGACAAGTAAGGTCGAATGCAGCCAATACGTCTCAAAGATAGAAATGAGGAACGGCATATATCACTGATATGTTCAGACATAGACAAAGTTTGATCTAATCGAACACCGAGGTACTTAACAGATTTTTGAAAGATGATATCAGAGTCCAAAATTTGTATATTATTATCTTCAATCTGGCTAAAACACGAGAAGCCGTACCAACGGTGAAAACCTCCGTCTTATCTGTGTTGAGTGCATTACTATCCATCCAACACAAAACAGCTTTAATACACTATTGAATGGACAGCTTAGTTGACACAAAGTCCTGAGGCATTGTGATATTTCGATGTCATCAGCGTACTTATGAAAATAACAATTGTACTGGATGATGACGTCGGAAAGTGGTTGTGAATATAATGTAAATAAAACTGAACCAAGTACGGAGCCTTGAGGGAACCCGTACAAAAGAGGGTGGGGATTGGAAATCGATCCATTGCCTCATTTCAAATATTTAGTTTTAGTTTTGGTTTTGGTTTTGGTCACGTGGTTTCCTATTGTCCTGCCTAACCACTTGAATCATGAGATATCGAACTCATTGTTTCTACCTTTTGTTTAAAACCGAACATTTGTGTCAGTCAGTTTCGGTTTTGGTTTCAGTTTCTTATAAGTGGTGTGAATCGTACAATTATTTGATTTGAAGTTACCTACTCTATGTATACAAAAGAAATGTTTAAATTTCGCAGTGCAATATTCACGAGGAGAGAAATCGAGCATGGTAATCTAAATTGAAAGACGTGGTTTACAAAACCGAATAAGCCTAGGCTAATTCACCTGTGAAAAAATATAGACCATCGAAATATTTGCATTCGACATCACAAAAGGGGCCACTATTAAATTGTATAGGTGCTATAAACAAAATCGATTCATGTCCTTAATCCCATGTACCAGAATCGATGGAAGGCCATTATATGACCTCTAATAACCTAATGACTTTTACTGAAGCAATTTTTACTGCAAAAGGTAGAAGATAGAGGGGAGAAGAGATTGTGGTGTGTGTGTGTGTGTGTGTGTGGGGTGGTTGGAGGACAAGGGGGCCCGGGATATGGGCCGGGAGAGAGAGAAACAGATGAGAGAGAGCATTGGAAGTGAAAGAGAAGGGGGAGAAGAGTTCGAGATGAAGATATCGAAAGTAGGGGAGGAGGAGGGGGAAGGGGTAATTTAGGGAAGAGGTGGTTATATAGGGAGGGGAGCCCCCTCTTAAAGAGGTATGGGTTGTGCTTCCCGGGGATAATAAACTAATTAATAATCAAATCATCTCCATGCATCGTTTATGTTTCATACAAACAAAACAAATCCCCCACCCCGCCCCATACGCGCATGTATATGATTTCAAGGCCTAGAACTCGTGAGTGTAAATATATGCCACCTACCTTCGACAGAGAGCATCAACTGTCGTCCGCGGGATAGATTTCCGATATCAATCATGATAATAATTATGTTAGCACAATAGGCTATTGTATACTTCTGGTTATATACCCTATACTGTGTCCTCCCAGCATAATAGTGTTATGATTGCAGACCAGATCAGCTCTACTTTTTAATCCCTTGATTTCTGGTTTCTGAACACAAGAGAAACCAAAACTAAATATTTGAAATGAGGGATTGACAATCACAGATTGGAAACGTTGAGAAACATAGGATGTAAACCAATTAAGTACGCCTTTGAGTTAGGGGTTGGTAATCATTTACTGACCGCAACCATGCCGACCATTGCCAATGTTGGGCCAATGTCTTGTTATCTTGGTTAACTATCATAAAGCAGAATCCATGGTAGACCTATATGATAACTCATAATATGGAATATTTTTTTCGCAAAATTCCACGACTGGTATGGACGGAGTCTGCATAAACCGCACAGGCTAAATATTAATCGTGGTGTGTCGGGACATGGTGTAAAATAATTGTTTTATAGAAAACATGTTTTCCATAAGTTCAAATTGTGGTGCTCATAATGTAGCGAATTTACCTAAAACGGCGGATTTGGGAAGGCTTTGTGGGGTACACAATTTCGGACTTTATGCAACATTGTTCTGTTATTATCAAATTTATAGGGGTCTGAGGTGATAATCCGCCATTTTAGGCTAATTCGCTACATTATGAGCGCCATAATGTAAACTAATGGAAAATACATTTTCTGTCAAACAATTATTATACACAATCTCCCGACACACCCCAATTAATATTTAGCCCGTGCGGATCACGCCTTCCAGACCAGTCTTGGAGTTTTTCGAAAAAAAATATTCCAATACTATTAAATAACGGAAAAATGCTTTATGTGAATACAGACAAAATTAAAGTCAAATCGAACAAGTGTTATGTCCCTGCAAACATATCCGTTGCAATTGTTTCATCCTCATTGAATTATAATCACTTTTATTTTGTACAAACCACAGGGCGCGGTAAGCACACAGCTAGCTATTTACGTACCTGCTGGCAATAATGCGAGTCAAGACGAAGATGTGTTCTGGGTTACCGTACTTAAGTCCGACAAGTACAAAATGAATCTGACCGACTACAAGCGCATATCCAGATACGGTCCATACAAAGAATGCGCAGATGACGGTGTTGACATCAAACTTTGCATATGTTCATTGATTCGACCAATCAGCAGGCCAGATTACATGACCATCCCATCGTGGCATTCATGGTTGCCAGATGTGTTTCAGCAAAACACTACCACTAAAGCGTTGGGTAACAGCAACTGCCTATTCATATTTCAACGAATAACAAAATCGGGTATGACCGTGGAGGCCTCATCGGAGTGCTCAAAGAAATCATATTTCGTGGAAGTTAAAGCAGATATTCTTAATAATGTTTTCACTACGTTGCCATTGCCGTATCGTGTAATGCTGAACCCGGGTGATATGGTATTCCTTTTAGTGTTTATTCCAAAAAATCAAAACGCCAAATGGACATTCAGATGTAAAGCGAATATATTGAGGGAGGAGGCATTTGGGGCGGGCAACTCCCACTGGTAAGAAACAACATAGGCAAAAAAGGAAGAAGCGGCAGAAGATTAAGGTGCGGCAATATATTTTTATACTGATCCGTGTGGGTCGGTTTCCTGTAGATTTATATTTTCAGCGTGCCGTCCCCTTGGACATGTTGGGCGACTGTGTGAGTGTCAAGAAACGACAAGACAACAAGTGACCTATAACTTTCCTCGCCTTCTATCGTAAACTTGTTTTTTGAAATAAGAACACTTTTGATGTATGAAATAAGAAAATCTTGTTTGCATATATATATCGTATATTAAGGGGTAGACATTTATATTCCCTGGACCTTTGGAAAGGTATTGCTTCTGTGAAATTTTGGCCCGAAATTATGCTCCAGGAGCATTCTCCTGCTCGTGGAGCATGAATAATCTGGAGTAATATTCTAAGTCCAACATGCTCCAGGAGCATGTTTTGAATGTACACTGCTCAAGCATATTTGTTATAAGCTCCTGGAGCATTGTGCATTCAAAACATGCTCCTGGAGCATGTTGGACTGGATATTACTTCAAATTATTCATGCTCCAGGAGCATATACTGCCAGAGCAGCTGCTCCTGGAGCATAATTTAGGGCCAAAATCTCACAGAAGCACAGGTGTTACCATTTACGGTATATCTGTGTGAAAATTGAGGGCGCTATTGTTTTTAATTAATTTATATTCCTCTTGTTTTTTAAAAAGCTTTAGAAAATTGTATATTTTAAGGCCAGCATACAGGCGAAGAAATGTTTTCAGATATTTGTAAATTAAAAGAAAAACAATTAAAAACCGTATATAGAATAATAATTACAAACAAAAACTGAAAGGAAATTGATGTTTAAACTAGCTCAAAATTATTATGTGTATTTTTATATGTATATGCCGTGATTCGATGATAAGCATATGCCTATTAACGAGTTGCTCGGATAAAGCTGAATTTATACTCGCTCGCTATTGCAGAAAATCGATTCTCACGCATGCTTAGTGTTTACTTACATTTCCAGAGCGTCAAGCCGATCAATCGATTCAAATCTGAGGCAAAAACGACGTCGCTTTTGCAAGTTGAAGAAATCTCAACTTCCCAGCGATATCGCTTGACACGTGAATGCGTCAACCAATCATATACAACCAACTGGATATATTATTTTGCTATTTTATTTACCTTCTCGATTATTAATTTTTGGTGATGAAATATTTTCAAGCAATAATTATTGACAGCAATTGGTGTTTTAAAAATGTATTTTGTGGCATTTAGAATAATTTTAATTGTTGTCTGCAATCGCTATCGCCGTGATAAGTATTAATGCAAAAGCGACAAGCGATGCATCGCAAAAATTTTTAAATTCCAAAAGCGTTTAATCTGCGTCTTAATCTTAAGACGATTTTTTACGGTAGTTTGTTAAATTTTTTTATTGTTTTTCTTTTAAGATATTTGTAAATTTAAAAAAGTAAAGGTTTAAACATAATAATAACAGCCATCGTATAATTTACTTTTACTGTTTCTACTATAATTATATAAACTTTTTATAACCATTTATTAGTATTTTGATGTAATAAATATCAGTAAAATTAATATATATATATAAGTGATAGTGAAATGATTATAAATGGAGATTTGATCCATAAAATATAGTAGGATAAATTTAAGATGATTAAAAGATGCATTGAGGTGGTTCCGAGTTGATAGATAATACACTGTAAAGTAGTATAAAATTGTACAGTCAAAAGAGGTCTTGTAGAAAGGTCAGAGCTAGTGTACTTACACTGCAAACACAAAACGTTTCTAAAACATTTTAAACATGATATACGAGGGGTGGTCAAAAAGTTCGTAGAACTCGGTATGCTACTTTGTCGCACGGTATTAAGTTTTGTCTCATTTGATAGCTTGTTCCTTCAAAACATTACTGCAAAGATATTTGCATCACTGTATATGGGCAGGACACTCTTTAGAGGAAGCCTATCTCCATGAATTCACAGGTACTACCAGAAGTGAATACAGTGTCATGATGGAAATTCCTCCGGACGGTGGTGAAAACTGAAATGTGCAGTTGCTGAAAATGGTTATAAAGTCCTTGATATTAAACAGCAACGAAATGCTTCTTAGAGTTCAAAAATGGAATGAGCGTCCTTGAAGATCATCCAAGGTCCAAAAGACTTGCTTACGTCACCATTAATGATATACGGGCTGATACAGTGACATTGGTAATAAATAAAGAACCAAACAAGGAAGATGAGATGCCACAAAGTATAACAACTCTGATGAAAGTGTTTAAAATAAATTCCAGTGTGTCTTCTAGATGGAGGTCCGTGAATCTTCATGTAAAAAAATGATGCTAGTTGACTTAATCGGGTCCACACCTGCTATACACCTAGAATGAGGACCGACACAAGTTTCATAATATGTATTTAGCTAAAGGTGATAAGACATACATTAATCACTGGAATTATGAGTCCATTCAGTGGAAGCACCTGGATCTCCCACCCCTAAGAAGATAATCACTCGATCACATAGGTCAAGGTCTTCATAGCTGCTTTCTGAGATTCAGGGAAAGTCTTGATGACACATCATTTGCCAAATGAAAGTATAATAATAGGCACATATCATACAATTTTGATAGCAAAATTGAGGCAAGCCATCAGGTGAAGAAGGTTGATGGTAGGAATGGGTCTGTTCTCGGATTGTGTCCTGCACATTATTCTCAGTTTGTCAAGCTGCCATTCGCGACAGAGAGGTCAGATAATTAAAACAACAATATTGTGGTCTAGGCATGGCCCCCAGTCAGCAAAATATATTTTAGAACTTTAAGTCCCACCTTCATAATATCAGGTTTGATGGTGATCAATGCTGGTATGCCTTCACTGAAGAATGGCTCATGGAGACTTCCATTTAGATGACATAGAATGTATCAAGGAACATTGAGATGGGTGCATTAAGGTATGCAATGACCATGTTCAAAAGTGAGATAGAAATAATTTGGCTAGTACTCTTTGAAGTACCTTGTTCTACGAACTTATTGACCGCTCCTCGTATCTTTGGTTTTGGTTTAGATAAAAACGTTTTAATAACATAAAATGTCGGGTTATATAAAGGTCATGAAAACGTTTTAAATCTTTCTATGAAAACACACTAGAACAATATTTTTAAAATGTTTTCAAAATAATATAGTAAAACATTTTTGCGAACATTGTTTGCCAAATATTTTGATAAACATTTAAATGTTATAATTTTTTGCGATAAGTTATCAATAAATGTTTTGAATGTTATGAAATGGTTTTATACCCTCTATTTATCCTTTATTTATACCTGACTATTAAACGTTTTCTGGCAACCTTTTCAAACCTTTTGCGAATAATGCGAAAACATTTTGTGTTTGCTGGGTATATAGCTGATAAAAGTGGGAATGTATATGGGATAGGTGGAGAGTGAGAATAAAATCAAGTTATGTGAATAAAAGACAATTCTGGTAACAGGGATGCAAAGAAACGATGCAAAGTACAGTGTATTTGTGTTATAGGGCTGGGTCGTACTAAAGGATGGTACCAAATTACCAATTACCAAAAACCAAATTACGGAAACTATAGGTAAACATAATCACAAGGTTGCAAACAGTCCATAAAACAAAGCATCATAATTCTCTTTTTAGAAGGGTGGCTCTAAAAAGAGCCGTTGAAATATATCTCAAAAGATGGGTTTACATGTTCAATCGCATGCCATCTCCCCAGGATTGTAGGTGATACTCTCTTTTAAGATGATCTTGTCTTCCATACAGTCTATGACGTTTGGAAGGTGTTTGATAACTTTTTTGTGCAGTTTCAGTTTTCATACTTGTTGGTAGTAGATTTTCATTCCACAGGCAGAACATGAGGGAATGGTGTGGTACCTGGAAGAAGTGTAAGACTGTGTGCCGGGACTGGGTATAGCTGGCATCCATTTTGGACGGATTTGCTGATGATGAAGACGGAGATTGCAGTCTAGAAAAGACTTGGTCTTGTCCCGGTTGAATTTGATCAGATCTGGTATCGCACCAGACGGACGTTTTCAAGTGTCAAACGTTACACTGGTTGAGCTGATGGTATATAGACAATTTACCATGAGAAGAAGAAGAAGAATATTGACCGCTTTTAAGATCACCTTTGTCATCTAAAAGAAAATAATAACCTACGACGAAATGCGTGGAGAGGTGGCAATGATCAAATTATCTGTTGAGCAAAATAATAATTCATGATGTAGGCCTATTTGTACTAATATTCATAAATTGAATACATCCTCCATGTACACCCATTAATTTCATTTTGTAGGAAAGTAACCTCAGACATGTTGGTAACAAGTCATTTTTGTCAAGTCCAAGTCATTTTGTCTAAGTCACAAGTAAGTCAAGTCATTTTGCAAGTTGCAAGCCAAGTCACAAGTCGCTCGAGTGCAAGTCACACGTCTCGAGTCTACAACTGCGAAATTTACTTTCGTGTAGTTCCTACGGTACGAGCGTACGGCAAGTATGCACCAAGACAGAAATTACCGCGCTAGTTTTTCCAGGGATATGAGACCATGCCAAGAAACCATGTTTATCGATGAAAATCCTTCTTCCTTGATCGACAAAACAGCTTTTTGGATCAAGAAATCAGGTGGGTTTTTTTAATTAAGACACCAGGATCTTCACCGAGGAAACCAGTCTTCTCTTTTATTGCACAAAAAACTTGCCATGCGAGTGAGCGGTTTTGCCGTCTCTGTTAGTTCCATTAAGCCATGCCCGCACACCACTTGGTAAAACCTAATTTTGAGTCCAAAGGACGCCCCCTGGTCAAAAGTGTTAAAGAGCTGGTAAAATTTACACATTGCTTTAGATCAGCCAATATGCTGGCGAAGTTATGTAATAATCGGATTAACTACCATAGCAATAGGTGAAACACTTTTTGAATATAGACGAATCTAAATTCACGCATTCCTACACCTGACTAGCAGCCTTTAGTTGGGTAGCCGTCGGCTACAATGCACTCAAAATGTGAAATGATTCGGCCTTGGCGGAAATTTTAAACTGCATTCCATCACCCGTTTTACACCTTTCATAATAATCGGATTAACTACACGCGGTATCTATGCTTTGATGTACTTCTCGTCCTTGCATCTTCTCTAGGTGTTAGGCGGCTTTTGTTTGCACAATTACAGAGACAGCAACATGGCGGACAGTGCAACAAGCTAGCTCAGTCGTACCGGCGTACAATCCGAGCCGTTTTATCACCATTCAACGATTTAATGAAGCACTAAATTGACATTTATAACTCAACGGAAGTGACTTGGATTATTTATATGTCATCGGTATGTTGGTTTATGCTATAATTTTCCTGTAATATTCTGTTATAGACTGCTTGTGTTGCCCGCCACATTCAATTCTTCAGTTACCGCTCGTGTACATAATTCGTCTCCATTGCTTTTGTTTGCGTGCTCTTCGGTTGATTAAGGACTGTTATTACTTGCACGTCCGTCACGTCGCCGCTGCACACGATACGCCCAGTTGAACGTAGAACGCTCTTCGGCTGATTTGAGACTAACATTTAGGTGTACGTGTTCAATATGGATGAAATGGCTAAGACTTTGATTTTAATTAGGGCAGATATGAAGCAAAACCATCTAAGCTTGTCCCAGCAAATTAATGATGTGAAGTCCGAACTGTCCGAGATCAGAACCGAAGTTGCTGATCTAAAACTTAGCCTGGAGCACGTCGATAACGAGGTCGTAACAATACGGGATGAAACCATTCCTACCCTTCGCAAAGATCTTATGAAAGAAATTAAGACATTGAAAGATCAGCGCGTGGAGGCTGAACTCTACAGCAAAAAAGCAAATTTGCTGTTTTATGGCATTGAAGAAACACATGGAGAGGATTGTGAGAGCACAGTACGCAACTTCTTGAAGAAGGAGCTTCGCCATGAGCAAGCTGATACCATGCTTTTTGCAAACACTCATCGCCTCCCAACACGAGCTACAAATGGGAAACCGAAGCCGATTATTGTAAAATTTGTACAAATGAAAGACCGCGACTCCATTCTGGGCCTAGCGTTTAACCTAAGTAACTCAAAGACTTCCAAGAAGTTTGGCATTTCACCTCATCTGCCGAAAGAAATGCAGCTCCAACGTCAAAACCTCCTTCCCGTCAAGAGACAAGCCATTGCAGCAGGAAAGAAGGCTGTCATCAAGACAAAGGGAACATTAGTTCAACTCTTCATAAATGGCAGGATCTATGATCCTATATTTGCACCATTTGATTCCACTAAATGACTTTTGCGTTACTATACTATCAAGCTTACTATTAAGTGTACTCCTTGATTCATACAGCCACTACAAATATAATCGTGGTGAAGTAATTTTGTTTAATGTTAACTTGCCTTCAAAACGTTTCTACCCCGAACTTTGAACTATTTACAGATTGTGAAGGCAGAAATGGTTAACTCAACCTTTTGGTTGAAATTTCATGTATTATCAACTTTTATGGATCTTGAACTATTATGGATGATATAATATTTGTGCATCTTTGAACTCTATTATGATGCTATAACTTGCTGCACTGTCATTATTACTGTTTATTGTTTTAAAGATTATGATCAATCTGTTTTTAATCTATGTTATTTACCAAATGTAGCTAAATAGTTATTCTTTGCTGCTCGATTGATGGACCGTTATGATGCTTTTTTTTTTTTTATAAATTTTTATATTGATTCGATCGTCTTCTGTAGCATGTGTTTGCTTCTGTTGGTGGTACGTATTTGCTCCCCATTCACGACGACATACCATGGGCTGCTCAGGTCCATGCGAAGCACGAGGAACGGTCCGTCCATCGAGTTTGATATATTCTTTTCTATTTCAACCCGTGTTTTGTTTTGTAAAATTGCTCTTACCCGATTCGTTGAACATCTACAAATTTTAAGCCATGTTTTCATTTCCAACTTCCAATTTCAAATTTGCTTCAATTCATTCGAGTTTATTAACCGGCCCGGTCCGACCTAGTCCATGCATTTGTCTCGCCATCAGTGGTGCGCCAAATTGGCCCACATCCATTTTTGTTTAAATGTTATAGTTTTCTGTGTTATTTCATGTTGTATGTTGGCAAATGGATTTACTTTATTGCTTGCTATGATGATGATGTATGTATATAATGATATATATTGTTTATGTAATGATACACTCCTGCTCCTCTATTGTATACACTGTATGTTTATTACAATGAATAATGTGTTGTTTCAGGTTGAATTTCATTATGTTAAATAACTGCAACTCCTGTCACAAAAACATCCTACCCCATCAGTCTAATATTTTCTGTTGCCTATGTAATTCATTTTACCATACTAGATGCGTTTACACAGAAATAAGGGATAATGATGATTGGTTATGTTTCAATTCAGGTGTACAGGTGATTTATTTCCATTTAACCATTATGTAGACGATGATGAATTTAGGTTCTCATTATATTATCATGGTAATTCCATCGATTATAATCGTTTGATGGGTATGAGATTGAATCCATTTTTGTTCGAAGAAAATCTCCATTCAACTCATGATTCTAGACATCTAAATGATTATAATGTCACAACTTCATGTAGATATGTACTTGATAACAATGATATGACTGGATTATGTAATGATGACTTTTCTGTTCTACATCTTAACACTCGCAGCTTTAACAAAAATTTTGATAGTATACATAATTTTATCGCTAGTTTCAATCATACATTCAGTGTAATAACTTTATCTGAAACTTGGTTTTATGAAGATAACTCTAATGTAATTGATATTGAACATTATATTCTTTTAAGTGCCCCAAGAAAGGAAAAGTGGTGGAGCGGCTATTTATGTCCACAGCTCACTTTCTTACCGTATCAGAGATGATTTGAAACTTTGTACAACTGATATTGATTTGCCACATTCAGAATCGGTTTTTGTCGAAATCCTGAGTCCCACCACCAAGAATACAATTATTGGTTCAATTTATCGTGCACACAGAACTGATGTTAATTTATTTATTACCGATCTTGATCATAGCCTCAACACTATTTCTGCTGAAAACAAAAATTGTTATATTTCCGGTGATTTCAATTTAGATCTTTTACAACACAGTGAAAATGATATTATTAATAATTTTCTGGAAACATTTCATAATAATAGTATGTATCCATTAATTGATAGACCCACCAGAGTGACACCTACTACTGCAACTTTGATTGATAATATTTTTACGAATGTTCTTACCCATCAAATCAAATCTGGTGTGTGTGTAGTGGGTCTAACTGACCATTTTCCAATCTTCCAATGTACAAAATCAATGCCACTTCGTTTTATTCAACCACACATCGGCACTACTCGCACTTATAACCAAAGTTCAATTGAACATTTTTATAATCATTTGAAATTGATTGATTGGAAGTTTGTCACTGATATGACATCTGCTGATGGGTCGTACGAAGCATTTGTTAGTAAATTCCTTCGTATTTATAACACTCATTTTCCCGTTAAGGCACGTGGTACTAGAAATTCACGTAACCGGCATATTCCACGTAAACCATGGATCACTTCTTTAATTCTCAAATCAATTCATAGGAAAGAAAAGCTGTATAGAAAATATATTGGTCATCCTTCACCAAGCAATAAAAATGCTTATATTTCTTACCGCAACAAACTTACTACCCTTATACGAACCGCAAAAAGAATCATTATGCGAACAAACTCGAAAATTGCAAACATAACACTAAACTTATTTGGAATACCCTAAATGATATTCTCGGTCGCAATAATAAACACCCCCTACCGTCATTTTTCTATGATGATAATGCTCACCAGGAGCAAATAATAGATCAAAACATAATAGCAAATAAATTCAATTCTTATTTTGCTAATGTTGGTCCTAAACCTAGCTCGCAAAATCCAGACTCCTGGTGCAAATTTTCATACTTTTCTGCACAATATTAATTCCCCAAATAATTCTCTGTTTTTACTCCAACTGACCCTGAGGAAATAATAGATATCTGCCGTTCATTCAAATCGGGTAAAAGTAGTGGCTTTGATGAAATACAACCCGATATTGTTAAATACGTACGCACAATCATAGCTTCTCCTCTTTCTCATATAATTAATTTGTCATTAACCACCGGCATTGTCCCAAATCAGTTAAAAATGGCCAAAGTCATTCCTATTTTCAAGAACGATGACCGGCACAAATTTTGCAATTATAGGCCAATATCCGTCCTCCCTGTTTTTTCGAAAATTCTTGAGCGAGTTGTGCACAATAGATTATATGGTTTTATTTCAAGTTTAAATATTTTGCATCAATCCCAATTTGGTTTTCGCCCAAAACATTCTTCTTTTATGGCTATTATGGATGCATACAACAAAATTGTCACTGACTTAGATAACAATCAGCACAGTGTTGGTATCTTCCTGGACCTCTCGAAGGCATTTGACACGCTAAACCATGACATTCTTCTATCCAAACTAACTCATTACGGTGTACGCGGCGTTGCCTTCGAGTGGTTCAGGAACTACCTCATGAATAGGCCACAATATGTTTCATTTAATAACGTTAAATCATCATTAATTCATTCAACTTGCGGCGTTCCTCAAGGCTCAATTTTAGGTCCTTTACTTTTTATCCTATATTTGAACGATATTGTTTACGCCTCAAAGTTTTTCAAATTTATAATTTTCGCAGATGACACTAATCTCTTGGCTTCCCATAAAGACTTTACCTATCTTATCAACACAATAAATCAAGAATTATGTAACATTTCCAACTGGCTTAAGGCAAATAAATTATCACTCAACATAAATAAAACAAAATACCTTATTTTTAAAAACAGATTTAGCAATCGAAGATATCACAACTCAGCCATATATGTTGACAATGTATCAATTTCGAAGGTTTCTTCTATTAAATTCCTTGGAATCACACTGGATGAGTCCCTTACTTGGAACCACCACACAACATATATAGCTAATATTGTGTCCAAATATTCTGGTATTTTATTTCGGCTCAGACATGTCCTACCTTTAAAAACATTGTTTACATTATATATAAGTTTGGTTTTGCCACACATTAATTATTGTAATATTATTTGGGCTGATCAAAATAACTGTAACTTAAACAAAATTCACATTAAGCAAAAGCGAATAATTCGATTGTGTTCAAATTCTCACTTTCTTGCCCACACTCCGCCCCTTTTTGCTTCATTCAATAGTCTCACAGTCTATGATATCCACAAACTGCAGAAAGCAATTTTCATGTATAAATTTTATAATGATCTTTTACCAGATATTTTTTCAAATTATTTTATTAAAGCTAGTACGATTCATGCATATAATACTAGATCATCGGAAATGTATAGAGCTCATCATTTTAAAAATGATTTAGCCCGTAACACTGTTAGACGACAAGGGCCTATACTATGGAACATTATTAGTTTAAATACCAAAAATTCACTTACTCTGACAAGCTTCAAAAATAAGTACAAATCTGAGTTATTATCTCGTTATAAATAATCTCGTTAGTTTGTGTAATGTTTCATCATGTAATTTCAAAATTATTATTACTATTATGTATAATAGGTAATCTTAAACCATAGCCAACATTGTCTGTCTCACGTGTCCTGTCCGGTCTTTGTCTACACATAATTATGTCCTCATACGTCTTTGATTGTGTTTCGTCCTGAATGTTTAACTTAATATTGTAAAGGGTGGCCAAAAATTGTCGAGCTCTGCTCTGTTTGGTTTCCTACCATATGATTTTGCTTTACTCTGTAATAATTATTTAAAGGTGAAATAAACTGAAACTGAAACTGAAACAATTGGACGCTCAAACCACTAGGTTGGTGCTAGCGGCTACCCAAAGATGTCCGACCAAATCCTGACCATGACTTGGCTACTTGGATTCGTCTATACAGCGCTGCACTGGTATGTTTACGCGGTACCTCTGCATTGAATCACTCGCACCTGTATGATTAGTATCTTTGAAAAGACTGGTATTGTATTCAATCTATATATGATTGCAGACATACACAGGTGTTATGTGCCCTAAGTAATTTAAATCAATTATTTCTCTTTGTAAACAAATTAAATCTATTTCATGAGAGATAAGAGAAAGCGGGAAACCAAGAGTTTGTGTGTTATGACATGTTTTACATAAAACCCCTTTGGTTACTGTAAACAAACTCAATCAGAGTTATTAAAAATCTGGGGAAATCCCTACTATTCCTGAACATTCCTTTATTGCCTTATCTAAGTGTTAACTAGGGAATCCTCAAGAATATAAAGTAGATGACATCACGGGCAAATCACCCACAGGAAGTGTTGTAATGACAGAATGGTCTATTAATAGATCATGGGTTTTTAGAAGTATAAACAGGTGGACGCTTGAGTTTGTTCTTTGCAGAATAGCATGAGAGATTGTAAAT
The DNA here is from genome assembly GCF_039555335.1 of Amphiura filiformis. Taxonomy (NCBI): domain Eukaryota; kingdom Metazoa; phylum Echinodermata; class Ophiuroidea; order Amphilepidida; family Amphiuridae; genus Amphiura; species Amphiura filiformis. The sequence continues at coordinate 30,973,943 of NC_092637.1, forward strand.
TCTTTGTGTTTATCAAAGTTGTGCTTCAAAAGGAGGTACATTTGAACCAGTTTACATAGCCAATAATGTGCTATTTTAATACAGCAACGAAGGAGATTTTGAGAGACTTGCTGGAGTCTGGTTTATAAAACAACACATCTTTCAAATAAAGTGAAATAGTGCAGAAAGAAACCTGTTTCCTGGAGAACTGCGCAAGGAGATAAGTGTTTGGAGAAAGCAGCGCAAGGAGATAAGCGTTTGGAGAATGCAGCGCAAGGACATAAGCGTTTAGAGAAAGCAGCGAGAGGAGATAAGCGTGTGGAGAAAGCAGCTCAATGAGATAAGCGTTTTGAGAAAGTAGCGCAAATAGATAAGCGTTTGGAGGAAGCAGCGCAAGGAGATAAGTATTGGGAGAAAGCAGCACCATTTTTGTGTGAAGAATTTATGCGCAAGGATATTTATAAATGCAAGTTTACAATGGACAGCTGATTTTCGCAGGACAAGTGAATAAGGATATATACATCAGCCGTCCAGAACCTTGCAAGAACTCTTTACCATCAAGACGAAGAATGCTGGCTAAGTACTGAGTTGTTAAATTTGATTATTTTTTACGTGTTTTTGTTGTCATTTTTTTATATTGCACCAATCATATTTTACTTAGATTTTGTTAGCTTAATCAAACGGTGTATTTATGTTGTGCATTCGTGTGAATTTGGGTAAAAGGTGATTTTGGCCTTGAGTCAGTACGACTCGTAACACATGTGATTAATGTAACCTGCTTGTAGTGCAGCGCGGTATATTCAATGTTGTTTTCACATATTGCTATGGTAGTTAATCCAATTTATTACGTAACTTCGCCAGCGTATCATGGTTATCCTTTTGGGCTAAGTGTGGACCGCTTTGATTAGAGTATACAGCATGATGGGGTGTTTTTTTTAAAGAATTCTTGTTTGAATCCCATAGTTTTACGTGTGAATATATTTTTAATTGCTGCATGAGAGCATGCATGGAAATAGTTGGGACCTTGATGAGACAAATAACATTTACAATCACATTTTACCTATAGTGCCACGTAGGAGACAACATTAGTGTATCCATTTAAAACATCTGTCCAACGACGCGAAAATATATGGATTGTTATTGAAATGTTGTCTTAATCATAGTACGTCACCAACACCGCTTAACACACACCAGCACGTTCAAGCGATCCGTATGAAGAGTCTGAAGTGATCACGTCAATCATATAAGGTAAGTTGTGCTTTTTAGAACATAGTTTTACTATAATGAAAGACAGAGATAAAAAAAAGACTAGTTTGCGTCTGAAATTCTGACAACTAGAAAATGCCGTATTGCACAGGTCGGCAACCAATCCCGGAGCGCCTTTGCCCTGACGTCAGACGCGTTTTAGTCTTTTTTTAATCTTCGTCTTGCATTGTAAAAGACGATAGAAAATCAGTTTCAGTGAAATCGATTTTCTTAGTTGATGAATATCCTCAAAGAAATGTTATGATATTTCCAGAAAAAACTGACTTTATCCCCAAAATGTTCAGGATGGTTCACTATCAGATATGTGCCTTTTAATTTGGTGGTAATTCTAAGTTATTCTGGCGGGCAAGTTGTAAAACACCGCAACTGGTCCAAGCTGAAAGAGCGGGCCAGTTGATAAAAATAGTTAAGCGCAAGCCGTGTGAACGTGCCGTATGATAACGAAAACAACGTGGCATATCAACCAAACGCCAGTTTAACGAATATTTCGATCAAATAATGAAAAAGGAGGCGGCCCCTATGCTTCACCCCTGAATATTCGTCTCAGCTTCACCCTAGCAGGGCGTAAGACAATGCGAGACACAAATTAATATATGCGAGGATCGCAAATAAATCATGCAAGCCCGAGAATGTTTGATATTCATGCATGGTATGTGTGCTCCTTTTCAATCTTTGAAGTAGCCAAACCTTCTCCGTGGACAGAGTGAAAAACGGGTACATTTCTTTAAAAGAGCATATCTTCAAAAGTTGTGAACCGATTAATAAAATTGTTTTGGTTTATTAAAGCTAACGACGGAAGGTTTCTTCACATACCAAAATATATTCGATTCAGTTTTCAGAAATAGGAGAATAAGAGGGCGCAATGAGGGACCTCTGTTTTGGGACACCCTGTATAATTGGCCGCTGTGACACAATGAGAGAGTCATTATGGGGCCTTATGTTGAGATTGCCCGAGTACTGACTGTGAACTCAGGTAGTACAGTGATAAGACTTTGGACCGGTAATCCGGCGACCGGGTTTCAATCCCCGCTGAGTCCTGATTTTTGCTCTCTCAAAATATACAAAGTATATACAATATAAACAAAAGGAACGATCATAATCCACGCCGCTCCCATCTTAAGTATAACAAAATGAGGAGACACAACAAAACAAGGCACACATGAAGCAATGAGAAGAATGAGTCATTATTTCAAAAAACATGACTCAAGAAAATATCAATAAGCACGTAAACAATTTTAATTAAATATACTCAGATTTAAAATATAGAATTGCACTGCAAACTAAGTACAGCATATCAAGCACAACACCGCATTAAAACAAATTTAACTGTGACCGGCACAGAGGAAAACATGGTCAAAAAAAGTACATTACAATCGCGTAAAAATTAGAATTCTGAACAAATTAAGAAATGAGGGCGTTTAAAATATTACAATATTGCTTAAGGTTACTTAATATTATACATGTAAGAGGCGTGCATCTCCTACAAATCACTTCTTTTATAAAAAATATTAACCTATATATAAGGTTTTCCAACCATGTAAAACTACACTTTAATGATAAAAACGTGTTATTTCAATAATCATTCAGAAGAAGCTTTAACTAATACTTTAAATATAAACACCATAATGTAATGAGGAAAATTAGCAAATAAATGTTCTACGAATTCGCCGTAGAAGTAGTGATATAACAGGATTAATTACCATAACGATAGGTGAAAGCAATGTATTGCCCTGCACTAGACGTACGCTGTAATTCTGCATCGCATCGTTGATTATAGGCATAAAGACCTGGATTGCAACTCCATGTCACATAATTATGTAAGATCCATCGCACCTGTACCTGTACGATAAGTGATTGCACACCGTACACAGACATGACTGGTGATGAGTGCGGTATACTTATAGTGCAGAGAAAAAAATGTTTTCACCTATCGCTATGGTAATTAATCTTGTTACATACGGCGAATTATTATTGAAGCATCATTTTCTGTCTGAAAACAAAACCGTTGCAAGGGGTAGGCCTATTTAACAATACCGGTGTTGCTCGTTTATAGGGAAATATCTTAAAGCAGTATTTCGTGAGCATCCTCTTTTTATTACATTTTTCAGTAGATACCCACGAGAAAAGATTATTAACAAAATTTCAGTTAATTTCAATTTTGCGTTAGCGAGTTATGCATAATTATGTATATTACACTGCACTGCTCCATAGATATTAATGTGTTGTAATAAATTTGACGATGTTTTTGCAAAACGAATTACTCTGCAAGAAATTTTTCGTACATAAACATTATGTAGCCAGAGGTTTCCAGTGGTATCAAAATCTCAACCTTTTTTGAGAAAAGTGGAGGGGGGGGGGCTGTGGATTACGAATTGCCCTTTTAACTTAAATATGGTCATGATTCCGACACAGTACAATTATATTGTCATATTACTTGCATCATATTCGCAGCATTTACCTACCTTCGTGATTCGATTAAAACATGTGCCTGTAATTCAAGAGTATATTGAATAGAGTTAAAAAAACATTATTATTATTATGACGTGGATGTAGCAAATGGGTACTGCATCAAGAAAATAATTACAAATTTAAGCTAATATTCCCTTAAATTATTGACGAATTTATCCTACTCACTTCAAAATGAGGTAGGTCTATTCTTATAATTACAGAATAAATGCTTTTACCAATTCCGAAATGTTGTCACCCCTCCTAAAAAATCTCAAATTCAGCCTGCCTAAATCCGTTATTTTTGGGAAATTCATAATATAAACTCATGGAAATTACTTCTTTTACAAAAAATATTAACCTATATAAAAGTAATAAATTGCACCTGTAACATGTATTAAATTAACATGTAATCATTATCATTAAATTCAATCGCTTTAATGATAAAAACCTGTTATTTCTGTTATCATCACCATCTTGCCATTTAGATTTTTTTATCATATATATATTTTTATCAAAATAATACCAAGTACAAGTTTAAATATCAGACCAAAAAGGTAAAATTCAGAAAATAAATTTTGTCCTTGCTCAAAAGTGTGAAATAAGATAAACTTTGTGATTTTTGCTTTTTCTAAATTAAAACAGTATAGAAATTTGGCTTTTATTTGCTTTTTATTTGAATCAAATCGGACATTTGGTTCTGAAGTTGAGGGTAACCAAAGGGAACAAATTGACTCGGATTGCATTTTGTCCTATACTAATACACATAATGTATTTCTTATGAATTATGTCGTTTTCAAGGGGCGAGTATTAATATAAATATATTACTGAGTAGTTTAAAAAGTTCATTGCATATAATAGTGCTAATAACTAGTATAAATGTTATTGTTGAAAGAAACATGTTTTTTGAATGTTCAAAATACATAATTGCTACCTAATTAACATATTCAGTGTTTCTACACGCAAAATGTCATTTTCTGCCATGCCAGATGTCGTTTCGCGCAGCTTTTTTCAGCAACCATGCATGTTATTGCTACCGAATTCTGCATGTATGTTATTGTTGTTGTTATGAAGAGATGTTTTAAGGGATGGGGTAATTTATTTTTAAATTGAGGAGAAATGGGAGGATTTTGGCATGTTTGCTGTGATTGTTTGCCTAGCAATATTGATCACAAGTACACAATTGATGGTGCATATCAAGGACCAAACTCTATAGTTTTATATTAAGCATGATCACTTCTGTAAGGTCATGGGAAATTATGTAAATCGGCTTTTATATTTGATGTTGCAAATCGGCTCACGCACTTTTTTTTTGTACCCAGTATTTCACAAAGTCTCTGTACACTGATGACCCTATGACTTTTTGCTGGTATGTTGACCACTTTAAACAAATAATTATAGTACTTACCTCCTACTTTAGGAACGTGCATATTATGCCTTAATGTATGTCGACCATGTCAACAACCCAGTGTAGTTTTACATGGTTGGAAAAGTCTATTTCCTTTCGCTATTTTGCCAATCAAAATTCATAAATTGTCCAACTTTTTTGACAAAAAAGAGTTCTGCAACCATTCCGGCAGCAAGGAAACACAAATTTATGTGTATTCAGTGCGTCCTTTGCGTTTAAATAGTTCAGTTTATTGTCAAGTTGTGCTTCTATACGCCATATCTACGGAATTGATGATACGAGCTGATTTTTGAACCCAAATTCTTTGAAATATACATTACCTTTTCAACTTCTCGCCACGAAATTGGATTCATAAGAAGGTCAAATACAAGCCTTCCACTATTGCTGCATTCATCATCTCGATTGGTGTCTTGTGTTAGTATTATTCCATATTTTGCTGGTAGAAGTTCAATGAAACACTCCATAATTCACGACTCCTTTCACTTGTGTTATAAACTCGATGTGTTTACTATATTGTCGCTCCGGGTCCGCGACTAATCGCAGGGACCGGTATATTAGCTATTCTATACACTTTTCAATAGCCTTATTGTGATGTGCGGGAGTTTTAAAAGCCGAGCCATGAACCAAATATAATGCGAGCACCCGGGAGGCATCAACTTTAGAAGTGACGGTATGTGCCTGTCAATATATGCCCCTCTTTTGAAGTCGACTATACCCGATGACCATGCACCTTCAGTTTTCAAAATGATATTATACCCAATGACCCCTTTTTCATTTTGATTGTACATAATGACCCCTTTTTTTATTTAAAAAAAACCCCAACGTTTTGTACTGATATGCCCCTACTTCGCGACGCTTGTAGGCACATACTCTTCAATTCTAAAGTTGAGTGCCCCGGGGCGAGCGCATACTGCGGGCCAGTGAACAATGAGATTTTTTATGATATCGCTTTGAGGAACTGTTGAAGTATAAACCAGCCAACGAGTAGGAGGAGCACAAAACAACAGCTAAAAATCATATTCCAGCAGCATGTAATTTTTTTTTGAGTTTTTTAATGACGAGTTATTATATGGTAGAATAGGAGTAAGAGCAGAGTGAGGTATTTGGGATATGGGGATATGAAGTCGACATGGTCAATGGCGTGTGGATTTGTGGATGTGGGTGTTACGCGGTGTGTGAGGAGTGGGGTGTGGGGGTTTGTGTGTATTAAGGGTTGCGGGGTGAGGAGTTAGAAGTGAGAGTTAGGATTCAGAGAGTCATGGGTTAAGGTTTGGGGTTATAGGGCTAGGTTTAGGTTTAGGATTAAAGCTTAGGTTATAAGTTAGTGAAGTTTAGGGTATAGCACAAAATTACTGGGTTTTGGACTAATGACCTCAAGAATATCGGCGTGTAACCCATAACTTACTGACACTGTCTTGAATATTAATTAAGTTTTATCCTAATTGTGAACAAAAAGAAAGACCTTCATATTGCATGAATGTTTAATTTACTGAAACATTTAACCTCAATGACTTTATGAAAATAATGCCACCAGTTAAGGGCAAAAATCAGGAATATGTACATTATTTGGAAGGCATAAAGTGACGACGTTTTCACGTGAAATTTTAACGTTGATATTTCCCAAACCTATTTTTTTTACATATTTTACACATGCCCCATGGCACCTTATTGGACTCAAATAAATTTGCTGTTTTTATAGAGGATAACGGATGATTTTTTATTTATTTATTTATTTATTTATTTATTTATTTATTTATTATTTATTAATATTAATATTAATATTAATATTAATTAATTAATTAATTAATTAATTCTGCTATACCTGTCTGTCTATTTGAAAATTAATAATAAATGAAATGTAAGTCCTCAACTTCGCACAGGTGCTATCACACAAAGCACACATCACACCGAACATTTTAAGCCGAAATGATGAGGTAACCACATCCTAACACAAGCCCCCACCCACACACGCATCATCATGTTACGTCTATATAAACTCTGCCAAACTCTGCAAACTAACTCACAACTCCCCAATAAATGATGTCCCAAAAATGCAGATTAATGCTGTCCGGTCACTCATGTGTGTCCAAATTGCACATCTTGAATTGAGACCAAGACATGCTGTTATTTCAATTGTTATACTGTTCCGGTTGGTTTATTACCTACCATTGCATACGAGATGCAGTTCTAAGGTGACAGAAGGACATGTCTGCAATTCGATTCCACAACCATTCATACCTTTCATCTGTTTTATTGTATTATCGTGCGAATTGCTCCGTGGTACCTTACGGGTACCTGAATTTTATTTGAATGAAGATGACTCTGTCGTGCTCGACGTCATATTGCATAATTTCTATACACTATATGCAATAAACCAACCAGAACAGTATAACAATTGAAATAATAGGCACGTTGGAGGGTAGTTCTAAGATAGGTTAAGACGAATATAACGTCACAATTCTGTATTATTATTCAAGGTTGTAACGTGTGTCTATGCTGTCATGTACCTGGCAACAGACACGCCCCCGGTACAAACATATGAAATTTGTAGAAAAGCGTGATTATGACAAAAAACATACTTTAAGGTATTTTTTTAATTTTTGTATGGCAGATCATACATACACATGTGCTGAGGTCAAAAAGTAACAATTTTGTTTTTGACCCCTGACTCACCTGTCATTCCAAACAACCCCTTATGTTTTGTTTTTAGAAAATTAAATATGATGTCTTTTTTTACCAAATTTTACCCCAAATTCTAATTGAAATGTAATCATTTGGCTTCATAACTTTTTAGAGTGTGTATCTAGCTTTGTGCATGCCAAATTTCAGGGAAAACAAAGTTTGAGAACAACAAATGCCTTAAAAATCTAACATGGCCGCCGTTATCCTGGCTACCGGTGAAAACATATTGTCACCTAACGAAGGGCAAGGCCCGAACATTTTTGTAATAAAAATTCCTTAACGACATTATAATAATTCTTCTACGATATTCATATTTTCCCTCTTATACAGGGTCTGATCCAACAACCTAATTGTCTTCCTGAGAAGATAATCATGAGGGTTATGGTGAAAAGGCTGGTCCGGAACGGCATTTGCTTCATCCTATTTGTCCTGTCTGTGGGCTTATACCATGAATACGGGAAGATAGCACCAGGAGCGCCAGCACCGATCAAGAATTACCACAGTGGTCGTATTGATAAGGTGAGGGAGTTGAAATTGAATTCGACTTACCATAGTTACGTGGAGAGCCCAATAGCACCAGAACCTATCGAGAATGATCACAGTGGTCGTTTTGATAAATTGAGATCGAATTTAAATTCAGATGTACCAGTAAGTCAATAGTATCTACACACGCAAATAAACAAAGCATCTACAAAAAAAATGTCGCGGACACATCGTTTTTACATGGGAAGTGGGTTTTTTAAATTTATATAGCTCTAAAAGAACCAAATATCAAAAAGCCTTAATTCGCTGTCGAAGTGATGTAATAATCGGAATAACTACCATAGCAATTAGGTTCAAACAATTTTTGAATATATCGCGCTTCAACACAAGAGGTTGCCCTCATCGCCTGTGTAAGTCTGCAATCATATTTTTAAAGATACTAATCTTACAGGTGCGAGTGATCAGCATGATATGATTATTCTATAGAATTACGATCCAGGTCTTTATCCCTGCTCTCTGACAGTGCATGAACGTACTAGTGCAGCGCGATTTATTCAATAATGGTTTAACACATTGCTATGGTAGTTAATCATATTATTACGTCACTTCGACGGCGAATTCACAAAGTCATCGTATGAACGGTCATATGACCAAGGAAATCTTGGCCGGCCAAGATAGATCCCCGCGGCAAGGCATGGCTGTACTGTGCGCGTGTCTGGCACCCGAGGGGTCCCTGGTTCAAAATCTCTGTTTCTTCTTCTTCTTTCTTTCTTGCTTCACCCTCGCCAAAATAAGGCTGTGGCGTTAGGGTTAATCATAACGATACATGTATATTGCAGTACAAATAACATAACTAACTGTTACCATGGTAGGTATACGAACGTATCTACAATGTCTACTGGTAATTAAATTAAGCAGTTGGTAGTTAGGAGTGAAGATAATGTTGTTGTTTTTTCAGTCATCTGTGAAGTTTAAATTAGGAACTTTATTAGGAATTTAATGCCTGGGCAAATTAAATACCTAAAATCCGAATGTAAGAATATTGGCATCTGTAAATTAATTTATCGTGAAAAAATATTGCAGTAATGGGATTCTTTCAAGTCATTATATGACGTCCTCAAGATTTTTCCACATTCTGGTTTTACATAGTAATACCCTGGCTTTAGGTGCTGTATTTGTGACAAAATCCAATATTTTTTTTATTAAACAACGTGTCCCGTCGTTTTATTCACACATTATTAGTTGAATGTATACGCTATGTTCATAACACTGTACGTACATGGCGTGTGGGATGGTCATAACACATCAAAAGGACCAACCGCTGTTACGACAAACGGTGTGACACGGCTCCATATAATGAAAGACAGAGATAAAAAGACTAAATCGCGTCTGGCGTCAGGGCAAAGGCGCGTCGTGGTTGGTTGCCGACCTGCGCAGTACGGCATTTTCTGTCTAGTTGTCAGAATTTCAGACGCAAACTAGTCTTTTTATCTCTGTCATTTAGGCGCTGAAATTAAATTGCCATTTTCTTTCCTTGACCTCAGTTGTTCGGGTCAAAATTAAAAGGGGACATACCTGAGTAATCTGACAGTAAAACTACCATTGTGTGGAAAAGAAATACAAATCTGTTTTTATGGAAATGTTAACATAAATACATCCTACTTTTAATATATTACTGCTTTACTCACATAGCCGGTCTGGTGTGGGGCCAACATTGATGTTTACACATAAATCATTATTTTATTAATCGGGAAAGACTAAAATAAAAAATAATACAACTTTCTAAAATTAAATTTTTTAAAGAAAATAAAACATAATCTTTCGAATTTGCCATTTCTTACCCTTTATAGAGCGTTTCAACTGACCAAGAATGCAATTTGCCACGTTTTGACCCATCTACCAAGCCAGACAAACATGTAACATGCAAACGCGTGAAGCCATTGAAGGATTCTTGCAAGATTGCAGCCGATTTATTTTGTCACAACCAGTAGAAAACTGTTCTTACCAAACAACCTATAACATATGTGAGGTTATTAAGGTGAGCAATGCCGATGGCTCAATATGGTGTTCTTTACTACACGATCTATTGTTGGTCAAAGCAGCCAAAATTCGATTTTATTTATCAAAATCAATATATTATTTAAAGGTTAATAACTGCGCATCGGTTATTTGGAGGGCATTGTGAAAAATCTAAACATTTTGCCTTTGGAACCGAGGAATATTCCGAGGGGCGTAGCCCCGAGGGATATTCCGAGGTCAAGAGCACAATGTTTAGATTTTTCACAATACCCGACATATTACCGATGCAAAGTTATTAACCTCATTCATAATCGTTACTTTAATCTCTTCACTTTACAAAATAACACAAAATGTTGCTCAAAAGTTTATAAAAATAGATGATTTTTACATCTTCCCTTTCCAAAAAGGTTTTGCACGTTTCCTCGTTCTTCGGTCTCACATTTAATATTAGTAAGCTTTGAATTGTCTTGTATATTTCTTTTGTCTTCTTATTATAATCAATTAACCTTTATCTTGTCTTTTCTTTCATTTGGTTTATCCAAACATACTGGGGTTTCGTGTTTATTCGTTGTTTTTTGGCTTTATCAAGCTACCTGTAATTTAATCTGTGGTTCCAGCAGGAGTCTCTTTTCATTTTTTCTCATTAAAAATCAAAATATTTTTTGATTCAATTTAAATTTAGTTGACAAATACTGATGATGTTAAAACAATGTGGCATAAACTGGTAATTATGTCATCTTTCAAATTGGGGCCTTTTCTGAGTCTACTGGAAGTAGAACAATTTCTAATATTCTGAAGCGGCTCCCTTAATTAACTGATTGTGGCAGAGGAGACATTCAGAGTGACTCGCCTTTTGGAAGTTGTATATATGCTGGACATTCGGTACATATTTGCCAAAATTCCAGCATTTTAAGTTAAGAGATAATAATAATTGGTATTTGCTATTTACTTCGACAACAGCAAGGTTTTTGCTTATTTTCTTCCAATTTTAGGATGCAAAAGGCACGCCATCAGCAAGATGTTCTCATTCGATGTGTAAGAATAGTTCCATTGTCTTAGGTATTGCCGATTGGAACCAAGGGATTGTAGAATGGAGTAAGATTCAAAATGCCTCTAAATTGGAGGCCCAAATCCAGAGCCTTGTGGAACAGCCACCAGAGAAACCAAACTTTGGGTTTTGTTTCATCAAGTGCATTGTCGTGGAACAGAAAAAAACGGTGATTGACAAAAAAGTGAAAAAGGAGTACGTTCACAATAGCGCGTCGCAGCTGCTGCTACTCCCACCACAAATAGATACGTCGAACTTGTCGGGCGCAAAAGCATATAATGCGGTGAATATCAATCTGATTTGGTTGGATTCTCTTTCTCATAGCCATTTTATGCGTTCTATGCCAGCTACGATTAAATCGTTAAAAACTATTCAGAGGCAAGAGACTGGATATGTGTTTAGCTACAACTTATTCCAAGCGTTGAAGTACTATACTCATCCAAATGCGAGAGCACTATTCTCAGGTGAAGTAAGTAATCGAAATGGAAACATCCAAACTGAAGTGTTACTGGGAAGATATAAAAAAGGGGGTTATGCGACTTCTTGGACAGACGATTTATGTTGGAAAAACAAGTGGGGCCTTGGACACATCCTTGGGGCTAAAGGTAAGAATTGGACAAAGATTAAAGACGCTATCCCACAAGCTGGTATTGATAGAATTGATATGACATTATCTAATTGTGAAGCTCTAAGTGGTCGTTCCTATTTTGGTGTTAACAAAGAAATATGTTACAACGGAAAATCCCAGCAATTTTACATCTTTTCGTATTTAGCTGAATTGCAAAAACAGTTACAGAAATACGGTAAGCCATATTTTCACTATACGGAGTCGAACGTCGCGCATGAAAACACCGGTAGGAGGATACAGACTCTTGATGAAGATCTGGCCAACTACTTGCGCTCATTATCAACCCAGGAAAATACGTTAACGGTATTACTTGCGGATCATGGCAATAATTATGGACGATTATTCTCGAAAACATTTGAAGCTGAAGTTGAAATATACCATCCTATGTTAGTGATACATGCCTCAAAGGACTTGCCTCAAGTTATTGGAGAAGATAAAATGAAGGCATTGACACTTAACCAGAACCGACTTGTCAGCATGCTTGATCTTCATTACGCTCTCCATACACTAGCTCCAGAGGGCAGCATTGAAGTGGCAACGGAGCATGCTCAGTATAATATTGAACCAATGGGATTGTTCGCACCAATTGATGTCAATAGAACATGTAATACAACCCCAATACTTGATCCTAATGGATGTATGTGAAAGAAATAATACTAAATATGTTGCTAATGACACAAGACATATGATGTTAGCAGAATTTGCTTTAGGAGAGATGAACAATATGATACGAAGTCAGTTCCGAGCTAAACATCCTGATGCGGCGACTGGGTTTGGTTCATGCCAGAGACTGTCAGCAACGTGGTTTGGAAATGTGCGTGATACTTTTCTGACGGTAAGATAACAACTCAATAAAAATTCCTTTAAAAAGGAACAGGGCGAACAAATTATTGTTTGAACTGTTTCTATAATTCGCGGGTCGCATCGATCATAATGAGTATGTTTTTACGTACCTCAAATGACAAGGACTACGGTACTTAGCCTATGATCTTGCAATGAGACTGTAGTCAGTGTATGGACAGTGTAGCCTATTTTGTCTAATCATTTTGGCTATTTAATTCTGACCATTGTGATTAAAACAGGCTTTCAGATTGGTGAGCTATTGTGTACCAAGTGATAAGACCGGGCAAGTATAATAAAAATACACTGGATAATTCATGACAGCCTATTTACTGGCAAAAGGCGGGCCAAATAAATCGTAACAAATTACAGAACTTTCATTTGTTGACATACTAGCAATATTGTTATCAATGTTGAAAATCATGTTCATAAGCGTAACATCCTCTATACATCTATTTATTATTGTTCATAAACGTATAACAATTTGTTACATCATGTCTTAATGCTCATAAACGTAACATGCTCGATACATCTATTTATTAATATTCATAAACGTCCTTGATACATCTATTTCTATTTCAATGCTATTTTATCTCCGTGTTCTGACAATAAATTTGACCCGAATAACATTTGTAAGAGGTAGAAACCTATCAGGCGGCGAGTGGCATGATAGAGCCCGGGGGGCACTCCAACTTTGGAGGTGACGCGTATGTAGGGCTGTTAAGACCCCCCCCTTTTCAGCATCGCTGTCACCCAAAGACCCCATATTTTTTACGAACACATGCTCTGTCACCCAAAGACCCTTATTTTTCCATTTGATCTGTCACCCAAAGACCCTTACAAGTTCAATTTGAACAGCAAGTTTCATTTATCACTGATTTTGTTACTTATTTTGAAAAAACAAAGAAATTTGAAGCCATTTAGAACTAGAAATTCGATTTTTGAGGTTTCTGTGGCGCTGTTTCGGTTCTCACCCAAAGATTCCGTTTAAAAAAAGGTCATGTTCTCACCCAATGACCCCATATTTTTTACATTTTGCTCTCACCGAATGCCAAAAATCATGCTCTCACCCAATGACCCCATATTTTTTACATTTTGCTCTCACCGAATGCCCCTGGGTGCGAAAGTGCCAGCCCTACACCTATATCCATTTCAAATTGAAGTGCCCCCCGGATGATAGAGCCGGCAACTTGTGACACCGCCCGGCCGTATGTCATTTTCCAATATACTCGGTTAATTTTGTGGGGTTCATTATCGATCGAACCCCAACGGTTTTAGCTTGTATTTATATTATTTATTAACATAGGCCTATTTGTTTGTGATATTTCAAGCGTTTTAAAATTTCAAAATAATCCCATTCAATTACACGGTTGACGGTGGAAATTTACTGAATTTAGAAAATGCACTGCGACCACCACCTGAGACTTATCAAAATAATATTATTAACAAATCCCATAACTGTTCAAATAACAGCCCTCACTTAACAGACATTAAGTCTCAATTGACAGGGTCCATAAGTGTTAAAGTAAATATATTTTCTCTTTATCGCCTGCCTAAGTTTCCCCATTTAAGGGATGGGGTATGAACGTTTGGACAGTATTTATTGTGGGACATTAGAGCACATCAGACATGTTGAATTGCATTCTGAATACGAAGAATGTCCTTTTGATATAAAATAATTTTGATTTTTTGAAATTCGCAAATGATGATTTTTACTTAAACTATATGTAGGTAGGATGAAAAAAGCCGACGATCAATTAGATATGGATCTTTTCCCAAGACACAAAAAAATTAGGTCATTTTGGGAAAAAAGTCCATATTTCAATATGAAAGGTCAACATTTTTCAATTGAACGGCTTTTCCTCCCAGCTACATACACTTTAAGAATATATGTCATTAGATTTATAAAATTTACTTCGAGGACTGTTATATATCAAAAATATGAAAAATATCAAATTTTAATAATTTGTCATAAAATTTGTAGGCCTATTAGATCATGATTTTCAAAAAATGAAATTTATTTGATATCAGAAAGACATTCTTCGTATTAGGAATGCAATTCCATATGTCTGATGTGCTCTCATGTCCCACAAAAAATACTATCGAAACGCCCATTCCAGATCCCTTAAGTACTCTCTTTAATTTACTCAAGGTTGTGTTTGTATAAATGAATTCAGTTATATAAACACAGCCTTGTGAAAAGGTCATGTTGACATAAATTAATTGACTTGTGGTTAAACAGTATCTTTAACGGATTCTATACGCTATAGCAGAACAACATGCACATACAGGCAAGTATTTTGCCAGTATCAATAAAACTATAATGAGGCTATTAATGTAGCCCAACTGTACGTACAATCTGGCAATACCGCTAAATCTTAAAGAAATGAAAAATATCTTTTGCAATTTTCGGATTTGCATAAAAGTAATTCTAGTTCATCCAAGTTGTAAAACAATTATTTCTTTTAATACAAACACATTCCTTGGTAAGACAACTTTATAGCACTGTTTGAATATCAACATGAAGTAGTAATGACAAATTTAAATGTACACTATCGCCTCTGTAGTTTCCTGATTACATAGACAGCACGATTATTTTATTTTTATTCTGCAACGCTGTGAGGAAATAAGTATGCCAAAACCCATCGCAATAAGGACGAAAAATGCTTCGCATTTTTCGCCCAAAAATATAAAAGTATCAGCGTTTTAATTGCCAAATTGAAAACGTTAACCCTGTGTTAACCTTCATGATTGTGTATTTCATTCTTTAGTTAAGCATCAAAATATGAAATGTGCAATTACTTATTCATCCGTTAGTTGGACTCTTGAAATATACAGGGTGTCCGATAATTATACAAAACTTATTATCAAGTTTTACCAAATGAGCTTTCTGCAAATTATAGCTCTCACATTGAATGATGATTGCTGAAACACTGAATGATGATTGCAAACGCTTTTTTTAAATATCACCACATTTCTTGGAACGTACTTTTACGAGACACCCTGTATTCACCAAGAGGCCACTTGCAGAATCATCAGACTCATTGGTAAAGATGACAGGACTGAGTCTAGTGTCTGAGGTACCAGTCCACATAAGCGTTGGCGTAACATTAAATCTGGCTTTGCGATGTGTTTCAGTCAGAGCAGCACCACACACCGACACCGCCTGGCTAATAATTATTTGGTGCAGAAGGGACACTAAAATAAATACACGGGATCGATACACGTGAATTGCTATGCACGATTTTGATATCAGACGAAAATCTTCTGATACCGGGTTAGAAAATGATGAATATCTCCCGTCATGATTTTTTTCTCAAGAAACCAGATTTGGTCTCATAAACTTGGAAATACGTGTTGAACAGATATGATAGTCGCTAGAATGCGCTTTGAAAATTGGCCGTGCGCTTTGAACTCAAAATTTGACCATTTTATATTGCGTTGGTCCTGTTATGGACTACAGCGTGCAGCGTGTAGTTCAGCTGCACTCACTGTAGGCAGTATAAAAGTCGATGACCATTGACCTCAATGGGTATACAAGCTTAATCACTCACAACCAAGATCGATTACCCGGCTATTGTGAGTAGCCTTAGTTATGTCCCTCGACTAATTATTAGTTTAAAAGAGCTTTAAAGGTTTGAACCAAATGGCTAATCGTGGCTGTGGATTTAACCTACCATGGCGATTCCTGCCATGAAGATATAGGGTCGAAGACACTGTGCACCACATCTGTTCTTCTGGTGCCCATTACTACGAAGTTTTGTGCGATTTAATTGTCTGGTCTCAAACTTGTACACTTGTGGCATTGTGGAACTAGCTTCTGAGTCTCAAGTTACGGTCCTGGGCTGGGTATGCGGCCCTTGGGCGACCTTGTCCAGATCTCCTATAATATTCTCCAGTCTCTCACAACCCTGCTAGTTTCCCCAGTCTCCCTGTACTTCTGCACAACCCTGCTAATGACAATTTGGGTAACTTCCATTACATCATCCACTTGCCGTCATCTGTCTTCGCACCAAGATTTATGCGCAAAGACACTGGATGGACACTTATGAGGTGGTTTTTTTCTCCCCTCACTCTTGTGCTTCCAAATCCCTGGTAGACCTATTATGACAGCGCATATATTTTATCAAATGTTCATGAGAATCCCGTGAACAACTACAGTATTATGATATTAAGTCCTACTTTAGGAGCTTGCAGACCTATTGTACTCTGTTGCCAGGGACTTATGAAGGCATTATAATTTCTATGGTAAATGACATAACTGGTCGGACCCCAACGGTCACGATTTGCTTCGGTGAGTTCACTGATTCTTACTAAACTGGGTTCAAAAAGAAACATATAATTTTACACAAGGTTATATCTTAAAATCATGTCCATAAAAATGAACCAAAATTGCAAACAGGATTACACGGTTGTTTGATGTATATAGAATTGGCTTCAGTATTAAGTAAATGCAAACAATAGGTGGGGCTATTTATCAAAAATCGTATCGTGGAATCATCAAAAAATAAAGGAATTATTTGTAGTAAAAGCTTGAAAGAGCAATTTCCAGTAACTAAATAGCGCCACCAATCTTGTCATAAATCGATTCATTTTATATCCGAAAAAGCATTAAAAATGATGTGAACGTGAATAATGTTATAAAATAAGGGGAAATTAATGTTGAAAATGACTCAAAAGCGTCTCTATACATTAGCATGATACCGCTTTCAGCTGTTTAAGCCTAAAATTGGGTTGTTCATGATGTTTTGTTTGAAAAACTAATAATGATCACATCAAACAACCGTGATTACTTCAATACTCTATTCTAACACTGGTCAGTAACCAAACAGTTGTCCAACTGATAAGACAGTAAAATGCACTGACATAGAACAGCTTCCTGGACCACATTCACAGCCCAGTAAATGGCACCCAACACCCAAGAAATCTGTGAGTAAGTGGAATAGTGTGGAAAAGGACCTGTTTCTTGAAGAAAGTGTGTGAAAAGCAGAATCAGCCCCTGTTCCACACTAAAATTCCACTACTCTTTGTAAATAATCACCTGTGTAAGGATCTTGAATGCATTCTCACATATTTGCCAATTATTCGCCTGTGCATGTGGTCTAGGAAGCTGTTCTGTGTCAGTGCATTTCGCTGTTGTGTCAGTTGGACAACTGCTTGGTTACTGACATGTGTTTGGAGTAGAATAAGTAATTCTGTGTGTAATTTTGTTTTATTTTTATGGACAGGATTTTAAGATATGACCTTGTGAAAAATTATAAGTTTCTTTTTGAGCACAGTTTATTTATGCAAGTTGACGGCCTTCAACTGTACAGGTGTTGTTAAATAAGAAAAGCCAGCTTCGTAGTAACCAAAATGATGTGACAGAAAAAGGCTATAACATACGGACTGATCAGGATTGTTGGTGCTCAGAATGTAATGTAAATAACGGATAAATGTGTTATGTGAATACAGACAAACACTTTGGGACATTATTTAAAATCAAATCGTTTAATGTTATTCATGATTGGTTGACAAGTTTGTGGCAACGAATTAAAATGCTTAAACTATAACAACTGCTATATTCCAACAAACATATCCGTTGCATTGTTTCATCCTCATTGAATTATATTCACTTTTATGTTGGTACAAAACACAGGGCGCGGTAAGCACACAGCTATCTATTTACGTACCTGCTGGCAAGAATGCGAGTCAAGACGAAGATGTGTTCTGGGTTACGTCAAGTACAAAATGAATCTGACAGACTACAAGCGCATATCCAGCTATGGTCCATACAGAGCATGCGCAGATGACGGCGTTGACATCAAACTTTGCATATGTTCATTGATTCGACCAATCAGCAGACCAGATTACATGGCCATCCCATCGTGGCATTCACGGTTGCCAGATGTGTTTCAGCAAAACACTACCACTAAAGCGTTGGGTGACAGCAACTGCCTATTCCTATTTGAACGGAGAACAGAATCGGGTATGACCGTGGAGGTCTCATCGGAGTGCTCAAAAAAATCATATTTCGTGGAAGTTAAAGCAGGTACTCTTGATAATATTTTCACTTCGTTGCGATTGCCGTATCTGGTAATGCTGAACCCGGGTGACATGGTATTCCTTTTAGTTTTTATTCCAAAAAATCAAAACGCCAAATGGTATTTACTATATCATGCGCAGTATATTGAGGAAGGAGACTTTGGGGGCGGGAGATAATAGCCATCGTATTATTTACTTTTACTGTTTCTAATATAATTATATTAACTTTTTTATAATTATTTACTAGTATTTTGTTGTAATAAATATCAGTATAATTGTATATAAAAGTGATAGTTAAGGGGGTACTACAACCCTGCCCAATTTTGTGCCTATTTTTGCATTTTTCTCAAAAATTATAGAGCATTGGTGACAAGTAGGGGCAAGGACTACAACTGCTACACTGGAAATTTTATTTCAGCACAGACAACAGTTGTGGAGTTACAGTCAAAAATGATGGAAAACCAATATTTGATCAATAAATCAATAACTACTTGCCTTGAGTTGCTGAATTTTCAGTGCAGTAGTTGTAGTCCTTGCCCCTATAATATACATATCTTACTTGTCACCAATGCGCTATAATTTTGAGAAAAACAAAAATAAGCAAAAAAAATTGGCTAGGGTGTAGTACCCCTTAAATAATTATAAATGGAGATTTGATCCATATAATAGAGTAGAATCAATTGTAGATGATTAAAAGATGCATTTAGGTTTTTCCAAGTTGATAGATAATACATTGTAAAGTAGTATATAAGTGTACAGTCAAAAGAAGTCTTGTAGAAAAGTCAGAGCTAGTGTACCTACACAGCAAACACAAAAACGTTTTTAAAACATTTTAAACATGATATATCTTGGGTTTTGGTTTAGATAAAAACGTTTTAATAACATTAAATGTCGGCTTATATAAAAGTCATGAAAACGTTTTAAATCTTTGTATGAAAACACTACAACAATATTTTTAAAATGTTTTCTATCTATTTATCCTTTATATAATAACCTGACATTTAAACGTTTTCTGGCAGCCTTTTTAAACCTTTTGCGAATGATGTTGAAAACATTTTGTGTTTGCTGAGTATCTAGTTGATAAAAGTGGGATAGGTGGAAACTGAGAATAAAATCAAGTTATGTGAATAAAAGACTATTCTGGTAACAGGGATGCAACGAAACGATGTAAAGTACAGATTATTTAAGTGTTATAGGGCTGGGTCGTACTAAAAGTAAAAGTATTTAATTGCATAACCAAATTACGGAAACTATAGGTAAAAATACTCACAAGGGTGCAAACAAAATTTGTCTATAAAACAAAGCATCATAATTCTCTTTTTAGAAGGGTGGCTCTAAAAAGAGCCGTTGAAATATATCTCAAAAGATGAGTTTACAGGTTCAATTGGTTGCCATCTCCCCAGGATTGTCGGTGATACTCTCTTTTAAGTTGATCTTTTCTTCCATACAGTCTATGACGTTTGGAAGGTGTTTGATAACTTTCTTGTGCAGTTTCAGTTATCATACTTGTTGGTAGTAGATTTTCATTCCACAAGCAGAACATGGGGGAATGGTGTGGTACCTGGAAGAAGTGTAAGACTGTGTGCCGGGACTGGGTACAGCTGGCATTCATTTTAGACGGATTTGCTGTTAATAAAGACGGAGATTGTAGTCGAGAAATGACTTGGTCTTGTCCCGGTTGAATTTGATCAGATTGGTATCACGTTTTTGACCAAAAATCAGATTCTTTGTGTATCATGCTCAATCCATCCAATTTTATATCAAAGGCGGGTGACCGAGCCCTTAAGGATCTAGGAGATCGAGACTGGCACATTCAGAAATATATTTATTAAAAGTGCTGTTATTTCTTATTTTCATTAACCCCTTCGTACATATTGTGTACAATTGTACACATGAACTATTGCACCCTGTGTGCCAGTGGAAGCCAATTACTGGAAACAGTCACCAAGCGGGGGATTTGCCATTTGGTCTAATACCATTTCGTCTAATATCCATTTCGTCTATATCCATTTAATCTAAACCCATTAAGTTTATATATACATTAATATGCTATCCTCCTGTGCAAAGCACCCTCGCCTAGCTGAATGTTACTTTACATAATCTAAGAGGACACCGCCCTCTACAGCACGTTGCCAGAAGGCAGATACTTTCCCTTTGTAATTTTATTTTGTCACAAGTAAGTCAAGTCATTTTGCAAAAGTTGCAAGCTAAGTCTGCATACGTCGCTCGAGTGCAAGTCACACGACTCGAGACTACAACTCAGGTCTGATGTGCTCTAAGGTACACAAACATACAGTACTTTGCATTATTATGCTTTGAGAATCTTCCATCCTATACTTTATACACGTTTTTAAAAACCAATTATTCTGGATATCTGGCACCCGCTGGAGTCTTAAACGCCCTCAAACTGAAATTGGCGACCAATTTCACCTGAACACGGAGGTCTCTGCATCAGCTTGCAGTCCACGGTCACCATACATGTAGCGTATAGATATCGTAACATCGTTTGACCAAAAATCAGATTCTCAAAGCATAATAATGATAAAATGGAATGTATCCTTTCACACGATACACAAAGATATTGGTCTCGCTGTGAGTTGAAAAGATATCTTTTAAAACTCACAGCTTGACCAATATCTTTGTGCATCATGCTCAATCCATCCAATTTTATATCAAAGGCGGGTGACCGAGCCCTTAAGGATCTAGGAGATCGAGACTGGCACTCTCAGAAATACATTTATTAAAAGTGCTGTTATTTCTTATTTTCATTAACCCTTCGTACATATTGTGTACAATTGTAAACATGAACTTCTATGGCACCCTATGTGCCAGTGGAAGCCTATTACTGCAAACAGTCACCAAGCGCACACCTACTCGGTCACCCATACAAAGCGAGATTTATTACACACTGCAAAGCGAGGCTAAAAAAGAAACATGCATTTACACCGAGGAAATGTGCATTTCGCATTAGAAGTGAGGAGCCTGCTTATACACCCCCTATACCCCCCTCACTACGTCAGAAGCATTATAAACGGCATCCTCGCTATGTTTTTGTTTTTTTCCTCGCTTTGCTCCTCGCTATTACAAAAACCTCGGTTTGATGGTATTTTGCTAAACACACGGCCTCACTTTGATAGTGCATTCGAACTTACAATTGTGTATTAACATGCTATCCTCCTGTGCAAAGCACCCTCGCCTAGCTGAATGTCACTTTACACACTCTAAGAGGACACCGCCCTCTACAGCACGTTGCCAGATACTTTTCCTTTGTAATTTTTTATGAAATAACATTGTGGAAAAGCTAAATTCTTGTCAGGGTTAGTGTAAGACCTGTAGAACACCTGAAACCCTATTTTTGATCAAATGCTTTAAACATGTGTGGTGTAGAATTTTTTAAATGGTGTGTACAATTGTACACACTGTGTCTCACCTTGTAAATATATTGTGTTCAATTGTACACAGGGTGATTAATCTTATCAATATATTTAGTGTATTTGTAAATCTTTATAAGTAATTTGTAACTCTATTGTTAATACTTCTATTCAGTTTATAATTTGCTCTGGATACATATTTTGGCAATACCACTCTGTCGGCATATTACAACAGAGATAGTCGGTGGTGAGCACTAAAGTGACTTTAATTTGCTTAATTGCACACAAATCGCTTGCAGACTTTATTAGTGATTTCCATTTTTTAAATATATATCTAGTGCTATGAAAAATTGTATTTGTAGGTAATGTAAAAAAATACCACTCAAAAAATTATCACACAAAAAATCATAATTATGTACAAATATGTGAAAAATTGAACAGGCAATCTTTGAATACACACCTTTCAGGAAATCAATTTAGATTCAATCCAATGACTTCTTTTCATAACTGATTTAGATGTTTTAAAAATACTTTAAGAAATATTTTGAAAAATGGATAAAAATAGCATGTTTTGGGGTCTCTGTGTCTAAGTTTTTCACAGAAGGGGGTCTTATTATATATGGCGCGAAGCGTATGATCAAGGCGAATAAACACAATACAAAAACAAATGCCAATTGATTAATACTTTTTAAGTTATGGCCCTGAACATGCCGTGTACACTTTTCGTTGGATTCGACCACCTATGTGCTTTATTTTGTATTATCTTACTAGTGGTAATCTCATTCCAACGTTGTTGTCTTCGTATATGATTCAAAAAACCACCCAAGTCCAAAATTTAAAATGAACCCTACAAAGTCCCTGAAATGCTAATCGTCATACCTAATACAGTTTAACCTACTCATTTGCACGTAAAACGTACCATATTGACCAAGTAAATCTAACTGAAGGAATTAAAATGATACACAGGTTTTTCTCTCAAAATCACTTCCCATGGACTTGGGTGGGCTTTGTATTCATGTATTCATATAATTTCAGTGTTCAATTTTGAAATCTATGTTTAGATAATTACCGTATACTTATACCATTGCAAAAACAAAAATTCAATTGGAGCTGCCTAATGTGAATTCCATTAACCCAATTCATTAAAACGGGCGATTTGGTTGAGAAGAGTCCTTAGAAATGGGATGCTAATTATTAATAACGCCGAGAAAATTACTGCACATTCGAGTTCTCATGAAATTTCTTGTGAAACTTTGACATTTTGTAAATTTTGTGTCTTCCAGGTATTAAGTTCAAACCTGGAAGAAGTTAGCAAAATATGCAATTTACACCGGAATTCATACCTGAGTGTATACCATTTTAAAAAACAGTGATATTTTTGTGTTGAAACATACAAAGAACATTTTGTGCTACAGCACATCAAAAGGGACTTTGCAGTTGAAGTAAATTTTGAGTCCGGTTTTTTTGCAAGCTTCAAAATGACACCTCATTTGCTAAAATTAATCAAGGAATTCATATTTTATAAGAGAAAAAGCATCCCAAATTCTTGTTATTTTCTGTCAATTTTAATATATATCTTGAAAATCACTTTGCCGCAAAGGTTCCCCATTTGATGTGCTGCACAGCGTCATCATCCCTATATCTTCGTGTCAAAAATTGCCGTGATAGTACGGCGAATCCTCTCGGTTTCCAACAGATACGCATGGCGAATTTGTTCGAGATAGGCCGAGCGACTCAGGCTAAGCATACCATTTACACGTTTTGAGATACCACAGAGCCTGCCGCAGAGTTTCTATTCTACGATTTGCGCATGATCAGTATCCCATATGGTGTTGCTATTACAAGAAAATTCGATTTGTTGTCAGGTAAAACCCAGGTTTTGTTTCCAATACACTAACTCGAAATGCAATACACTAATTAGCGGGGATTGCTGTTTGCTGTGGATATATTTTACTGCATTTTATGCGTAACGATTTTGAAATCGTTCATCAAAATTGTGATATATTCAACTGTTTGAGAATTACAATTTTATAAAAGAACACGTGTAAGATCCAGGTGCTGTATCTATAATACAATGTACATTATCGACACACTATGCAGCTTTCTTTATCTGCGTCAATAATAGAATATTGATTTCAATCGAATTGAATACATCTCTCCAGTTTGAGTTTGTACTCCACCACTGAGCGATCTAGCGATCGATTTCTAGCCAATCAGATAGGACTCCTTTTCTTGCGTTCGGTGAAATACCAATCGCCCATCGCTCACCAACGGAGTATTAAATTTATATTTATAATACTGGGTGTCGACACTGTGTGCTGTCACATTTGCCGTATAATAAAATTGCTTGGTATACCAAATAAATCTGTTCGTGTGTCATCTTTTTCCAGCAGCTAAACAAAAACAGTTTCTTTCCTCTAAGTGGCTGGCTGCACATTATTTATGGTCAAATCCATTGCAATTTATATATAAAAATGATAAGTTTGTGCACAATGCACCGAGGGTTGATTTTTACCAACTTTTTTTGTTAAGTATTTTTACCAACTTTTTTTGTATAATATTTAGTTTAATATTTTTCTTCATTAAAATTACAATTCAACCGAATTTTCAACAACAACAACAACAACAAACAAAACCCAAATGCGCTTCATTGGGTCAAACAAACAAAAGAAAAAACGTCCAGCTGAAAATGGGAAAATATTTGAAAACCAGTTGGATTTTACCAGTAGTTTGCGTATGACGTTCTGTCAACCAGACCAAACATGTCGTACTGCGCAGGTCAGCAACCAATCACGCCGCGCCTTTGCCCTGACGTCACGAGTTTTTTTAATTACAAAAAACAAAACAAAAATGCGGTCAAAATGAGCGCATTTAAACGCGGTAAAACCCAGGTGGTGTGCGGCACGAATTTACTGAATTCGGGAATTTCCTTTTCGGCCGTGTAATTAAATGGGATTATTTTGAAATTTTAAAGCACTTACAATATCATAAAAATTAAAAAAAATCAATACAAGCTAACCTGCAAATTAATTAAATACAGTACAAATTTAAAGAATACTGGGTGAGAGTCGCCGTTGATTAAATGCACTTTTTTGGCCCAGATCTATGCTGTTTCGTATATATATATCAGCGTGTCCAACCCTTTTGAAACCATCCTACAATGTCAAAATAGTGGCTACATCATAGATATCTCGGGCATCTCTGAGCATTACCAGGTCTGAGCATATGAAAGCAATTCAGGTGTTCCTTCAATGCTTTAGTCGTATGCTGACACCTAGCGGTGGTTCCGGGAACGTGGCGTCAAGAGAAAAAGCCAATAGGGCCTCTACCGCGCTAGTTTTTCAGGTATATGAGACCATCCCTGGTTTTTTAAACAAGAAACTATTTTTATCGATGAAAATCCTGGTTCCTTGAATCCTTGATCGACAAAGCAGCTTTTTGGATCACGAAATCGGGTTTAAAAAAAAATCAAGACACCGGGTTCTTCACCGATGAAACAAGACTTCTCTTTTTAGACAAAATACGTTCCATACGAGTGAGCGGTTTTGCCGTCTCTGTTTATTACAGTAAATCATGCCCGCACACCGCTTGGTAAAACCTAATTTTGAGTCCATAAGGACGTCCCCTGGTCATTAAAAGTGTTAAAGAGCTGGTAACATTTGCACATTGCTTTTTATGGTATTTTCATTCTAGATCAGCCAATACGCTGGCTAAGTTATGTAATAATCGGATTAACTACCATAGCAATAGGTGAACACATTTTTTTAATATAGACGAATCTAAATTCACGCATTCCTACACCTGACTAGCAGCATTTAGTTGGGTAGCCGTCGGCTACAATGCACTCAAAATGTGAAATGATTCGGCCTTGGCGGAAATTTTAAACTGCATTCCATCACCCGTTTTACACCTTCCGCGAAAACACAGGCAGACAAAAGAATAACACAATACAGTTCCCTTCGACAAAACACACAGCATGGTCTATTCGCTGTTGAAGTGACATAATAATCGGATTAACTACACGCGGAATTATCTCCATTATAATTATATATTATTAGCTATTATTCTATTAACCCTAGGCCTCCTCGTCCTTGCATCTGCTCTAGGTGTTAGGCGGCTTTTATTTGCACAATTGACGCTCAAAGCACCAGGTTGGTGCAAACGGCTACCCAAAGATGTCCGACCAAATCCTGACCATGACTTGGCTACTTGGATTCGTCTATACCGCGCTTCACTGGTACGTTTACTCGGTACCTCTGCATTGAACCACGTGCTGATCATTCGCACCTGTAAGATTAGTATCTTTTGAAAAGACTTATATTGTATTCAATCTATATATGATTGCAGACATACACAGGTGTAATGTGCCCTGAGTAATTTAATTTAATCATTTTTCTTTGTCTGCAATTAAAATCTATTTCATGAGAGATAAGAGAAAGAGGGAAACCAAGAGTTTGTGTGTTATGTTTTAGGGAAAACCCCTTTGGTTACTGTAAACAAACTCAATCAGAGTTATTAATAATCTGTGGAAATCCCTACTATTTCAGAATATTCCTGTATTGCTCAATCATACTGCATTGCTAAGTGTTAACTGGGGAACCCTCAAAAATATAAAGTAGATGACATCACGGGGGAATCACCCACAGGAAGTGTTGTAATGACAGAATGATCTATTAATAGATCGTGGGTTTTAGAAGTATAAAAAGGTGGAAACTGGAATTTGTTCTTTGCAGAATAGCATGAGAGATTGTAAACTCTCTATGTGTTGATCAAAGTTGTGCTTCAAAAGGAGAAACATTTTAATACAACAACGAAGAAGATTTTGAGATACTTGCTAGTCTGAGTCAGGCTTATAAAACAAATAAAGTGAAACAGTGCAAAATGAAACCTGTTTCCTGGAGGAATTTAAGGTATTTGGAGAACGTCGCAAGGAGTAAAGAGTTTGGAGAACTGCGCAAGGAGATGGAGAAAAGCGTTTGGAGCAAGCAGCGCAAAGAGATAAGCGTTTGGAGCAAGCAGCGCAAAGAGATAAGCGTTTGGAGCAAGCAGCGCAAAGAGATAAGCTTTTAGAGAAAGCAGCGCAAGGAGATAAGTGTTGAGAGACAGTAGCACCATTTTTGTGTGAGGAATTTATACGCAAGGATATTATACATGCAGGTGAATAATGGACTTCGCTTATTTTCGCAGGACAAGTGAATAAGGATAATTATATACATCAGCCGTCCAGAACATTGCAAAAACTCTATTACAATCAAGACGAAGAATGCTGGCTAAGTACTGATTAGTTAAAAGAGTGGTTATATTTGATAATATTTATGTGCATTTGTTGTCATATTATATTGACCAATCATATCTTACTTTCAATTAAAGACTTAAATTTTGTTAGCTTAATCAAACAGTGTATTTATGTTGTGCATCCGTGTGAATTTGGGTAAAAGGTGATTTTGGCCTAGAGTCAGTACCAGTAATTTTTGTATTTTACACTATTTTGGCCCTGAATTTTGCTAGAAAAGGGGCTCCTTGCCCTTTTTCTTTTCCTTTGCCCTCCTGATTTTTCTTTCATTTTTTTGTCAGAGGGCACTTTTTCTTTCATTTTTTGTCAGGGGGGGGGGGCACTCTGCCCCACCTGCCCCCCCGCTGGCTACGCTACTGGGGTAACCTGCTTGTAGTGGCAGTAGTGCAGCGCGGTATATTCAATATTGTGTTAACCTATTGCTGTGGTAGTTAATCCAATTTATTACGTAACTTCGCCAGCGTGTGGTTATCCTTTTTGGCTTTTAGCGCACTCTAACCCCAACGCCCTAAGTGTGGACCGGTTTGATTAGAGTATGCAGTATGATGAGTTTTTTTTTAAAGAATTTTTGTTTGAACCCATAGTTGTACGTGTGAATATATTTTAAATTGCTCCATATGAGAGCATGCATGGAAATAGCTGGGACCTTGATGAGAAAAATAACATCCACAATCACATTTTACCTATAGTGCCACGTAGGAGACAACATTAGTGTATCCATTTAAAACATCTGTCCAACGACGCGAAAATACATGGATTATTATTGACATATTGTCTTAATCATAGTATGTCACCAACACCGCTTAACACACACCAGCAAGTTCAAGCGATCCGTATGAAGAGTCTGAAGTGATCACGTCAATCATATAAGGTAAGTTGTGCTTTTAGAACCTAGTTTTACTAAGTTTATAATGAAAGACAGAAATAAAAAGACTAGTTCGCGTCTGAAATTCTGATAACTAGACAGAAAAATGCCGTATTGCACAGGTCGGCAACCAATCGCGGAGCGCCTTTGCCCTGACGTCAGAGGCGATTTAGTCTTTTTTTTATCTTCATCTTGCATTATAAAAGACGATAGATAATCAGTTTCAGTGAAATCAATTTTCATAGTTGATGATTATCCTCAAAGAAATGTTATAATATTTCCATTAAAAAACTGACTTTTCCCCAAAAATGTTTAGCATTGTTCACTATCAGATGTGTGCCTTTTAATTTGGTGGTAATCAAAAATTGACCAGTTATGCTGGCGGGCAAGTTGTAAAACACCGCAACAGGTCCAAGCTGAAAGAGCGGACCAGTTGATAAAAATAGTTCAGAGCAAGCCATGTATGAACATGCCGTATAATAACGAAAACAACGTGGCATATCAGCCAAACACCAGTTTAACGAATATTTCGATCAAATAATGAAGAAGGAGGCGGCCTATATGCTTCACCCCAGGGCGTAAAACAATGCGAGGATCGCAAATAAATAACGCAAGCCCGGGAAATTATTATTTAAATGCGTGTTTGGGACTCGAGCAAACTGACATGTGAAAATATTGAGAGAAAAAAATCAGGTCTCAGCAGGGATTGAACCCTGTCGCTGGATTACCGGTCCAGAGTCTTACCACTGTACTACAACATAATCAGTTCACAACATATAAGCCGCCTTCATCTTCATTATTTATTGTATAATTGGCCGCTGTGACACAATGAGAGAGTTATCATGGGGACTTATGTTGAGATTGCCCCAGTACCGACTGTGAACTCAGGTACCCAGCAAACACAAAAACGTTTTAAAACCATTTTAAATAAGTTATATTTTGGCTTTTGGTTTAGGTAAAAACATTTTAATAACATTAAAATGTCGGGTTATATAAAGGTCATGATAACGTTTTAAAACGTTTTGTATGAAAACACACTACAACAATATTTTTAAATGTTTTCAAAAAATGTTATTGTAAACGATTTTTGCAAACATTTTTGCCAAATATTGTGTCAATACTTAAAATAACATGTTAAAATATTTGAACCCAGCAAACACAGAAATGTTCTTTAAATGGTTTTTTTTTCAAAACCTTTTAATAACATTTAAATGTCGGGTTATATAAAGGTCATGAAAACGTTTTTAAAACGTTATTGAAAATATTTTGGGCAAACATTTTTTCAACCTCAAAATAAAATTCTGTTTAGAATGTTTTGTATCAAGTTTTCAAGAATGTTTTAGGAATGTTATTAAAACGTTTTTATACCCTTTATATAACCCATAATTTAAGCGTTTTCTGTAAAACATTTTTGTTTGCTGAGCAGTAGATTACCAAAAATGTTTTTAAGGTTATGAAAACGTTTTATACTCTTAATATACCCTTTATATAACCCGACATTTAAACGTTTTCTGACAACCTTTTATAACCTTTTGCGAATGATGTCGAAAACGTTTTGTGTTTGCTGGGTAGTACAGTGATAAGACTCTGGACCGGTAATCCGGCGACCGGGTTTCAATCCCCGCTGAGTCCTGATTTTTTCTCTCTCAATATTTTCATATTTTCAAAATACTTAACACATTTTTTTTTAAATATACAAAGTATATACAATATAAACAAAAGGAACGATTATAATCCACGCCGCTCCCATGTTAAGTATAACAAAATGAGGAGGCACAACAAAACAAGGCACACATGAAACAATGAGAAGAATGAGTAACTATTTCAAAAACCATGACTCGAGAAAATATCAATAAGCACGTAAACAATTTTAATTAAATATACACAGATTTAAAATATAGAATTGCACTGCAACTAAGTACAGC
Organism: Amphiura filiformis; assembly: GCF_039555335.1. Classification (NCBI taxonomy): domain Eukaryota; kingdom Metazoa; phylum Echinodermata; class Ophiuroidea; order Amphilepidida; family Amphiuridae; genus Amphiura; species Amphiura filiformis. Next base: position 31,004,219 of record NC_092637.1, read on the forward strand.
ATATCAAGCACAACACCGCATAAAAACAAATTTAACTGTTACCGGCATAGAGAAAAACATAGTTAAAAAGTACATTACAATCGCGTAAAAATTAGAATTCTGAACAAATTAAGAAATGAGGGCGTTTAAAAATATTACAATATTGCTTAAGGTTAATTAACATTATACATGTTAGAGGGTGCATCCCCTACAAATCACTTCTTTTATATAAAAAAATATTAGCCTATATATAAGTAATAAATTGCACCTGTCATTGTGTATTAAAATAGCATTAAGGTGGTACTACACCCCTGATACATTTTGTGACTGAATTTTTATGAAATGAGGTACATTCTAGCGGTACCTCTTTTCTTATCATAAATAACGTACCGTTTGTCTTGAGTCACTGATATTCCAGTGTAGTAACTGGATTCCTTGCCCCTATAATATACATAACTTTTGTTACCAGTGTGTTATTATTTTTGAGAAACATGCAAAAATAGTCACAAATTTATCATGGGGTGCAGTACCACCTTAAATCATCGTCGCAATCGCTTTAATGATAAAAACGTGTTATTTCAGTAATCATTCATAAGAAGCTTTAACTAATACTTTAAATATAAACACCATAATGTAATGAGGAAAATTAGAAAATAAATGTTCTAAGAATTCGGACAGTAACAGATGTAACAGGATTAATTACCATAACGACAGGTGAAAGCAATGTATTGCCCTGCACTAGACGTACGCTGTAATTCTGCATCGCATCGCATTCTATAGAAATGTCACATAATTATGTAAGATCCATGTACGTTTCACTCGCACCTGCACCTGTACGATTAGTGTCTTCGAAAAGAGCGGTATTGATTTCAATATATGAGGCCGGTCGACTGGATATCCGTCTTTACACGCTTTTCAATACGGAATAAATGCTAACCTCTCGTGACATCATCCAAGCAGCAAAGTTCATTTCCCATTGAAAAGCGTGTAAAGACGGATATGCAGTTTACCGTTCTGGTATGATTGCACACCGTACACAGACATGACTGGTGATCAGTGCGGTATACTTATAGTGCAGAAAAATACATTAAAAAACTGTTTTCACCTATTCGCTATGGTAATTAATCTTGTTACATACATCGAATTATTATTGAAGCATCATTTTCTGTCTAAAAACAAAACCATTGCAAGGGGTAAGTCTATTTAACAATACTGGTGTTGCTCGTTTGCTCGGGAAATATCTTAAAGCAGTATTTCGTGAGCATTCTCTTTTTATTACATTTTTCAGTAGCGTTAGCGAGTTATGCATGGTTATGTATATTACACTGCACTGCTCCATAGATAATGTGTTGTAATTTTGTTCTGGTGTACCAAAACGTAATTCAAATTTGACGATATTTTTGCTAAACGAATTACTCTGCAAGAAATTTTTCGTACATAAACATTATGTAGCCAGAGGTTTCCAGTGGTATCAAAATCTCAACCTTTTTTGAGAAAAGTGGAGGGGGGGGGGCTGTGGATTACGAATTACCCTTTTAACTTAAATATGGTCATGATTCCGACACAGTACAATTATATTGTCATATTACTTGCATCATATTCGCAGCATTTACCTACCTTCGTGATTCGATTAAAACATGTGCCTGTAATTCAAGAGTATATTGAATAGAGTTAAAAAAACATTATTATTATTATGACGTGGATGTAGCAAATGGGTACTGCATCAAGAAAATAACTACAAATTTAAGCTATTAAGTATTATCATTCAGTAGACATGAATAACGACATTTCATTTGTTAATAGCCAAATAATATAATTTCGTATTGTTCAGCGTTCATAAATTACCGTACAATATATAGCCGTATTATTCAGCTCTTAATCAATACCGGCAATTAACGGGCCTGCATTCTCGCGTTGTATAGACCTTTTACCCTCTTTCCCATCATGCACTATTCCAGGGGGGTATGAGTGTCGCAAACTACATCATCTCCCCGGGGAGTACAGAGTTAAGTTCATTACACTCTGAATACGGACATTTCGGCTGGTGCCTTCATCACAAAAAAAAGGAATCCCCGATAATCACGATAATGGCGCCGCGATCACTAATACCTTTCGGGGCAAAAACAACATTTTTATGCCTTATGGACATGGTGTCATCAGCCAAAAAAGTTTCCTGCTATTGAAACCTAACTTTGTATACATTTTATAGACCTAATGGTGATAAACTAATGACGGGACACGCCGTGATATTTTGTCGGCGTCCGTTTCACTTTTTTTTTCGGAGATGGAAATAAAAATGTAAACACAATCTCTTACACAGATTTTCTGCGTCGCTCCGTAACTGCATCACTCGTGTATTCAATAATTGCATAATTAGTAACATCGATGGCCTTTACGATAATCCGCATATATGGAATCAGTATGCCCATATTAAGACAAAATAATTGTAAAGGTATGAGGTTGATGAACTACGTCATACCCCCCTGGAATAGTGCATTGTGGGATAGAGGGAAAAAGGTCTATTGTACACTGTGCTGATCGCGTATGCGGTAGAAACGGTAATTACGCGCTACGTCGCGTCGCGTGCTAAGTGTGCGTCACGCGTTGGCAATGGCGCGCTGTATTACATGGCCTAGCGCGCCTGGCGGTAGTTGCATGACAGAAAACTTTAAAGCATGCATGGAAGAGTTTGGAGTAGGCCTATATCATGATGATTTTATGATTGTGGTATTATCTATTTATTTATTTATTTATTTATTTATTTATTTATTTATTTATATATTTATTTATTTATTTATGTTAAATTCATGTCTACTGAATGATAAATTCGTTACCCCCTGTCTGTTCATATGCCTCGTGTGATACGACCTCAAAACCAGTGATATTTTTCGTATTGCATGAACAAATAGGGATAACTAATAATATTCCTTACATTATTGAAGAATTAATCCTACTCACTTCAAAATGAGGTAGGCCTATTCTTATAATTCTTATAATTACAGAATAAATGCTTTTACCAATTCCAAAATGTTGTCACCACTCCTAAAAAATCTCAAATTCAGCCTGCCTTAATCCGTTATTTTTGGCAAATTTACTTCATAATGTAAACTCATGGAAATCACTTCTTTTACAAAAATTATTAACCTATATAAAAGTAATAAATTGCACCTGTAACATGTATTAAAATAACATGAAATCATTATCATTAAATTAATGATAAAAAACACGTTATTTCAGTTATCATCACTATCTTGCCATTTAGATTTTTTTATCATATATATATTTTTATCTAAATGATAACAAGTACAAGTTTAAATATCAGACCAAAAAGGTAAAATTCAGAAAATAAATTTTGTCCTTGCTCAAAAGTGTGAAATAAGGTAAATCAAATCGGACATTTGGTTCTGAAGTTGAGGGTAACCAAAGAGAACAAATTGACTCGGATTGCATTTTGTCCTATACTAATACACGTAATGTATTTCTTATGAATTATGTCGTTTTCAAGGGCGAGTATTAATATAAATATATTACTGAGTAGTTTAAAAAGTTCATTGCATATAATAGTGCTAATAACTAGTATAAATGTTATTGTTGAAAGAATCATGTTTTTTTAATTTTCAAAATACATAATTGCTACCTAGTTAACATATTTAGTGTTTCTACACGCAAAATGTCATTTTCTGCCAGATGTCGTTTCGCGCAGCTTTTTTCAGCAACCATGCATGTTATTGCTACCGAATTCTGCATGTATGTTATTGTTGTTGTTTTTAGAAAATTAAAATATGATGATTTTTTTTACAAAATTTTACCCCAAATTCTAATTGAAATGTAATCATTTGGCTTCATAACTTTTTAGAGTGTGTATCTAGCTTTGTGCATGCCAAATTTCAGGGAAAACAAAGTTTGAGAACAACAAATGCCTTAAAAATCTAACATGGCCGCCGTTATCCTGGCTACCGGTGAAAACATTGTCACCTGACGAAGGGCAAGGCCCGAAAATCTTTGTAATAAAAATTCCTTTACGACATTATAATAATTCTTCTACGACATATATATTTTTCCCTCTTATACAGGGTCTGATCCAACAACTAATTGTCTTCCTGAGAAGATAATCATGAGGTTTATGGTGAAAAGGCTGGTCCTGAACGGCATTTGCTTCATCCTATTTGTCATGTCTGTGGGCTTATACCATGAATACGGGAAGATAGCACCAGGAGCGCCAGCACCGATCAAGAATTATCACAGTGGTCGTATTGATAAGTTGAGACAGTTGAGATTGAATTCGACTTACCATAGTTACGTGGAGAGCCCAATAGCACCAGAACCTATCGAGAATTATCACAGTGGTCGTATTGATAAGTTGAGGGAGTTGAAATTGAATTCGACTTACCATAGTTACGCGGAGAGCCCAATAGCACCAGAACCTATCGAGAATTATCACAGTGGTCGTTTTGATAAGTTGAGGGAGTTGAAATTGAATTCGACTTACTATACTTATGCGGAGAGCCCAATAGCACCAGAACCGATCGAGAATTATCACAGTGGTCGTTTTGATAAGTTGAGATTGAATTCGACTTATCATAGTTACATGGAGAGACCAATGGCACCAGAACCTATCCAGAATGATCACAGTGGTCGTTTTGATAAATTGAGATCGAATTTAAGTTCAGTTGTACCAGTAAGTCAATAGTATCTACACACGCAAATAAACAAAGCATCTACAAAAATAATGTCGCAGACACATCGCTTTTACATGGGAAGTGGGGTTTTAATTTAGCTCTAACAGAACCAAACATAAAAAGCCTCAATTCGCTGTCGAAGTGATGTAATAATCGAAATAACTACCATAGCAATAGGTTCAAACAATTTTTGGATATATAGCGCTCCACTACAAGCAGGTTGCACTCATCACCTGTGTAAGTTTGCAATCATATATTTAAAGATACTAATCTTGCAGGTGCGAGTGATCAGCATGATATGAATATTCTATAGAATTACGATCCAGGCCTTTATCCCTGCTCTTTGACAGTGCGTGAACGTACTAGTGCAGCGTGATATATTATAAAATCGTTTAACCCATTGCTATGGTAGTTAATCATATTATTACGTCACTTCGACGGCGAATTCACAAAGTATCTTCACAGGTTACCCACGTGAAGCGAATACGTCATCATATGAACAGTCATATGGCCAAGGAAAGCTTGGCCGGCCAAGATAGATCCCCGCGGCAAGGCATGTCTGTGCGCGTGTCTGGCACCCGAGGGGTCCCTGGCTCAAAACCGCGCCTAAGAAAAAAAATATCTTCTTCTTCTTTCTTTCTTCCTTCTTTCCTTCACCCTCGCCAAAATAGAGCTGTGGTGTTAGGGTTAATGACGATACATGTATATGACAGTATAAATAACATAACTAACTGTTACCAATTTCCCGGGATGGTAGGTATACGAAAGTATCTCAATGTCTACTGGTAATTAAATAAAGCAGTTGGTAGTTGGAAGTGCAGATAATAATTGTTTGTTTTTTCAGTCATCTGTAGATTAGGAAGACTTAATCAATTCGATAATTGCAATATTGCGATTTTCAAAAATAAAAACTAATACAACTTTCTAAAATTCAAATTTTGAAGAAAATAAAACATAGTCTTTCGAATTTGCCATTTCTTACCCTTTATAGAGCGTTTCAACTGACCAACATGACCAAGAATGCAATGTGCCACGATTTGACCCATCTACCAAGCCAGACAAAGATGTAACATGCAAACGCGTGAAGCCATTGAAGGATTCTTGCAAAATTGTAGCCGATTTATTTTTGTCACAACCAGTAGAAAACTGTTCTCACCAAAAAACCTATAACATATGTGAGGTTATCAAGGTGAGCAATGCCTATGGCTTAATATGGTGTTCTTTACTACACGATCTATTGTTGATCGAAGCAGCCAAAATCTATTTTAATTATCAAAATCAATATATTATTGAAAAATAACACTTTGATTTTTTGCAAAGGTTCATTCTACAAATCATATACTTTGAAAAACTGTTGCCGGGGTGTTTGGGGGGGGGGTGTTGGTGAGAGGGCATGTCTCCTGTCAATCGATTTGAAATTTAGAAAATCCCAGAGGAAAATTGCAGAAAAAGTGCTTGGGTGCCCCTAGGCCCCGTTGATGCTCCCTCCTCCCCCCATAGTGGTCTGTGCCCCCACACCCCCATAGGATAAATCATGCTACACCACTGTACATGGTTAGTAACTTTAACATAAACCCTGTGAGTAGAGCCTGGGTTCAGTGATGCAAATTTGCTTGCCTAAAACTTGTTAAAGCTGACCAAAATTAGTCAGTGTAATTTTTAAGCTTACCAACAAGTGTGTCCAATGTAATAATAGGTTCGAAGCAGCCAATCACGGCCTTCTAAATGCATGCTCGAACCATGGTGGGAATGATTTTCTTAAACTTTTGAAGTTCTATGCCAGAGCATGCCAGCAGTGCCAAATTTGGAAGTCTTGCAATGCATTATCATGCATGTACAGTCATCTTGTAAAGCTATCAATGATCTGAGTATGCATTTAGGCCCTATTCGTACACAAATTTTACCGTTATACTCCTTCAATAGTCAAAAATCTGCAGGTAGTTTGCTAAACAGGCTAGCAACCTTTTAATTGATATGCAATACAGTCATTTCTAGCTTAGCTTTGAAGGATTTTATCGATAACAATTTTGAACTCGGCAAAAACATTACGACACAGGCCAAAAGGTCACAATCGTACAGTGCGCACACCAGTAAATAGCCCCCATTGACTTTGTGTACAAACAGGGTCCGGGAAACATGATTTTCTTGACTCCAGAGCGACTCAGTTCTTCAAATCATACCCTTTCTGCAAGTCGAAGGTTAGATGAAGACATCCATTGTAGAAATTTATATACGGAGTCCAGCATTTTTTCCTAGAAAAATGCCGACTAGATCACCCTGTAGCCCATACAGCGTAAGCCACCTCACGAATAGCTTGGTGTTTCTGAAATGTAACACATTTTGAAAGTTAAGCCAAATCGTCATAAAAAGTCGGACAATCTATTTCCCATGCCTAAATGAGGATTGAATATGAATCAGGGCCTAATAGTTGGGTTTTAAGCCTTTTCTAATGTATTTAATTAAGTCGTGTTGCACGTTTCCTCGTTTGAAACACTGATGTTGTCCTCAGAGGATGTCGGAGACTTGCATTTACTGATATGCACTCTAAAAAAAGCTTGGGAAAACGACAAAAGTAGCAGAGTTTGCTATTTTTAACTATTGTTTCTTCCTCGCAATTTTCAAAAAACTTTTTATCATAAATTGTAAGGTAAAATTCATAATATTTGGCTAATTTAAGATATATGAAAATAGCGCTCTCCATTCGCACACAAATGTACAGTTTATAGAATAAAAATTACCACAAAAAAGCAGAAAAATTTGAATAATTTAATAGAAAAACGAAAATCTCTGTTTAAAATTGCTACAAAATCTATGTGTATAATTATACAGTTTATTAGTGTGATAGCTGTTGGTATTATTCAGGTCTGAAATTGAACATTTAATAGTGTTTGATGGAAAAGTGAATGAATGATCACATCAGACAACCGTGAATATTCTCTGAACCCTTTTCTCCATCTCTATCCCCACCCCCCCCCCCCCTCTTTTTTACCTACTATTATTCAATCTCGCCTTGTCCTACAATTCCTAGTCTTCGGTTCTTAACACGTTCTTCAGTCTCATATTAGCAAGCTTTGAATTGTCTTGTAATTTACATGTTTCTTTTGTCTTCTTATTATGTGACACGATCCGGTCCATGGGGGCCAAAGGAGGCATTTCTGAAAATTGAGTTACTGTAATTATTACATTATACATACAATAGACTATCATTTACTGAAAACACTAAGAGTCCAGCTTAATTAGTTCTAAAGTTATAAAGTTTTTTTATGTATTTTTTCTTATATGTTTTATTGGGTTTTTTTTTACTCCATATTTTTACCTTTATCTAAGTTTCAAATTTGCCGTCTTTGGCCCCCATCAAGTAACCTTAATCTTGTCTTTTCTTTCATCTTGCTTCATCCAAATACACTGGGGTTTCGTGTTTATTCGTTGTTCTTTGGCTTTATCAAGCTACCTGTAATTCCAGCAGGAGTCTCTTTTCATTTCTTCTCATTAAAAATCAAAATATTTCTTGATTCAATTTAAATTTAGTTGACAAATACTGATGATGTTGAAACGATGTGGCATAAACTGGTAATTATGTCCTCTTTCAAATTGGGGCCCTTCTCTGAGTCGCCTGGAAAAAGAGCAAGTTCTATTATTCTGAAGCGGCTCCCTTAATTAATTGATTGTGGCAGAGGCGACATTCAGAGCGACTCGCCTTTGGGAAGTTGTATATAAGCAGGACATTCGATACATATTTGCCAAAATTCCAGCATTTTAAGTTAAGAGATAATAATAATTGGTATTTGCTATTTACTTCGACAACAGCAAGGTTTTTTGTTTATTTTCTTCCAATTTTAGGATGCAAAAAGCACGCCATCAGCAAGATGCTCTCATTCGATGTGTAAGAATAGTTCCATTGTCTTAGGTATTGCAGATTGGAACCAAGGGATTGTAGAATGGAGTAAGATTCAAAATGCCGCTAAATTGGAGGCCCAAATCCAGAGCCTTGTGGAACAGCCACCAGAGAAACCAAACTTTGGGTTTTGTTTCATCAAGTGCATTGTCGTGGAACAGAAAAAAACGGTGATTGACAAAAAAGTGAAAAAGGAGTACGTTCACAATAACGCGTCGCAGCTGTTACTACTCCCACCACAAATAGATACGTCGAACTTTTCGGACGCAAAAGCATATAATGCGGTGAATATCAATCTGATTTGGTTGGATTCACTTTCTCATAGCCATTTTATGCGTTCTATGCCAGCTACGATTGAATCGTTAAAAACTATTCAGAGGCAAGAGACTGGATATGTGTTTAGCTACAACTTATTCCAAGCGTTGAAGTACTATACTCTTCCAGTTGCGAGAGCGCTATTCTCAGGTGAAGTAAGTAATCGAAACGGAAACATCCAAAGTGAACTGTTACTGGGAAGATATAAAAGAGGGGGTTATGCCACTTCTTGGACAGACGATTTATGTTGGAAAAACAAGTGGGGCCTTGCAAACAAGCTTGGGGCTAAAGGTAAGAATTGGACAAAGATTAAAGACGCTATCCCACAAGCTGGTATTGATAGAATTGATATGACATTATCTAATTGTGAAACTCTAAATGGTCGTTCCTATTTTAATGTTAACAAGGAAATATGTTACAACGGAAAATCCCAGCAATTTTATATCTTTATGTATTTAGCTGAATTGCAAAAACAGTTACAGAAATACGGTAAGCCATATTTTCACTATACGGAGTCGAACGTCGCGCATGAAACTACTGGTCGGAGGATACAGACTTTTGATGAAGACCTTGCCAACTACTTGCGCACATTATCAACCCAGGAAAATACGTTAACGGTATTACTTGCGGATCATGGCAATAATTATGGACGATTATTCTCGAAAACATTTGAAGCTGAAGTTGAAATGTACCATCCTTTGTTAGTGATACATGCCTCAAAGGACTTGCCTCAAGTTATTGGAGAAGATAAAATGAAGGCATTGACACTTAACCAGGATCGGCTCGTCAGCGTACTTGATCTTCATTACGCTCTCCATACACTAGCTCCAGAAGGCAGCATTGAAGTGGCAACGGAGCATGCTCAGTATAATATTGAACCAATGGGATTGTTCGCACCAATTGATGTCAATAGAACATGTAATACAACCCCAATACTTGATCATAATGGATGTATATGTGAAAGAAATAATACTAAATATGTTGCTAATGACACAAGACATATGATGTTAGCAGAATTTGCTTTAGGAGAGATAAACAATATGATACGAAGTCAGTTCCGAGCTAAACATCCTGATGCGGCGACTGGGTTTGGTTCATGCCAGAGACTGTCAGCAACGTGGTTTGGAAATGTGCGTGATACTTCTCTGACGGTAAGATAACAACTTAAAAATATAAAAGTATCAGCGTTTTAATTGCCAAATTGAAAACGTTAACCCTGTGTTAACCTTAATGGCCTTCATGATTGTGTATTTCATACTTTAGTTAAGCATCAAAATATGACATGTACAATTACTTATTCATGCGTTAGTTGGACTCTTGAAATATACAGGGTGTCCGATAATTATACAAAGCTTTTATACCAAATGAGCTTTCTGCAAATTATAGCTCTCACATTGTAAACACTGAATGATGATTGCAAACACTTTTTCAAATATCAACACATTTCATGGAACGTGCTTTTATATGGGATACCCTGTATTCACTAAGAGGCCAGTTGCAGAATCATCAGACTCATTGGTAAAGATGACAGGACTGAGTCTAGTGTCTGAGGTGCCAGTCCACATAAGCGTTGGCGTAACATTAAATCTGGCTTTGCGATGTGTTTCAGTCAGAACAGCACCACATCTGTTATTCTGGTGCCCAGTACTACGAAGTTTTGTGCGATTTAATTGTCTGGTCTCAAACTTGTACACTTGTTGCATTACTAGCTTCTGAGTCTCAAGTTACGGTCCTGGGCTGGGTATATGAACCGTGGGCGACCTTGTCCAGATCTCTAATAATATTCTCCAGTCTCTCTGTACTTCTACACAACCCTGCTAGTCTCTCCAGTCTCCCTGTACTTCTGCACAACCCTGCTAATAACAGTTTGGGTAACTTCCACTTGCCTCTGAGTCATCCCATCCTCAACCATTTGAAACGCCATAGCAACTTCATATACCGTCATCTGTCATTCTTCTCCCTCCACTCTTGTGTTTCAAAATCCCTGGTAGACCTATTATGACAACACATATATTTTATCACATGTTCATGAGACACCCGTGAACAACTAGAGTATTATGATATTTAGTCCTACTTTATGAGCTTGCAGACCTATTGTACTCTGTTGCCAGGGACTTATAAAGGCATTAGAATATCTATGGTAAATGACATAACTGGTTTAATATTTAAATATATGGGCGGACCCCAACGGTCACGATTTGCTTCGGTGAGCTCACTGATTCTTACTAAACTGGGCTCAAAAAGAAACTTATAATTTTACACAAGGTTATATCTTAAAATCATGTCCATAAAAATGAACCAAAATTGCACACAGGATTACACGGTTGTTTGATGTAGATATAATTGGCTTCATTATTAAGGGTATTACACCCCTCGATAAATTTGTGTCTATTTTTGCATTTTTCTCAAAACTAATAACACAGTGGTAACAAAAGTTATGTATATTATAGGGGCAAGGAATCCAATTACTACACTGGAATTTCAGTGACCCAAGACAAGCGGTTCGTTATTTATGATAAGAAATAAGGTACCGCTAGGATGTACCTCATTTCCGATCATATACACTGAGTCAATGAAATTTCAGTGTAGTAATAATAATATACATAACTTTTGTTACCAGTGTGTTATTATTTTGGAGCAAAATGCAAAAATAGTCACAAATTTACCACAGGGGTGTAGTACCCCCTTAAGTAAATGCAAACAATAGGTGGCGCTATTTATCAAAAATCGTATTTCTTAATTTGCAAAGGGTAGGTAATCAATAGTGGCATTAAAAAAGATGGAATAGATGAAACAAGCAACAAAGAAATTTTTTTTAAACTTGCATCAAAAAATAAAAGGAATTATTTGTAGTAAGAGCAATTTCCAGTAACTAAATAGTGCCACCAATCTTGTCAAAAATCGATTCATTTTATATCCGAAAAAGCATTACAAATGCTGTGAACGTGAATAATGTTGAAAAATAAGGGGAAATTAAAGTTGAAAATGACTCAAAAGCATCTCTATACATTAGCATGATACCGCTTTCAGCTGTTTAAGCCTAAAATTGGGTTGTTCATGATGTTTTGTTTGAAAAACTAATAAATGATCACATCAAACAACCGTGATTACTTCAATACTCTATTCTAATACTGATCAGTAACCAAACATTAGTTTGTAAATTAAATCTAATACTGAAACTAATTTGCAACTCACTAATTTGCAACAGTTGTCCAACTGACAAGATAGCAAAATGCACTGACATAGAACAGCTTCCTGGACCACATTCACAGCCCAGTAAATGGCATCCAACACCCAAGAAATCTGTGAGTAAGTGGAATAGTGTGGAAAAGGACCTGTTTCTTGATGTACTGTGTGAAAAGCAGAATCAACCCCTGTTCCACACTAAAATTCCACTACTCTTTGTAAATAATCACCTGTGTAAGGATCTTGAATGCATTCTCACATATTTCTTTTGCTGGGTGCCTGTGTATGTGGTCTAGGAAGCTGTTCCGTGTCAGTGCATTTCGCTGTTGTGTCAGTTGGACAAGCTTGGTTACTGACATGTGTTTAGAGTAGAATAAGTAATTATGTGTGTATTTTCTTTTTAATTTTTATGGACAGGATTTTAAGATATGACCTTGTGAAAAAATTTCCTTTTTGAGCACAGTTTATTTATGCAAGTAGATGACCTTCAACTGTACAGGTGTTGTTGAATAAGAAAAGCCAGCTTCGTAGTAATCAAAATGATGTGGCAGGAAAAGGCCTTGGCTCTCGCATAACTATAACGTGCGGACATTTGATCAGGATTGTTGGTGCTCAGAGTGTAATATCAATAACGGATAAATGTGTTATGTGAATACAGACAAACACTTTGGGACATTATTTAAAGTGAAATCGTTTAATGTTATTCGTGATTGGTTGACAAGTTTGTGGCAACGAATTAAAATGCTTGAACTATAACAACTGCTATATTCCAACAAACATATCCGTTGCATTGTTTCATCCTCATTGAATTATATTCACTTTTATGTTGGTACAAAACACAGGGCGCGGTAAGCACACAGCTATCTATTTACGTACCTGCTGGCAAGAATGCGAGTCAAGACGAAGATGTGTTCTGGGTTACCGTACTTATGTCCGACAAGTACAAAATGAATCTGACAGACTACAAGCGCATATCCAGCTATGGTCCATACAGAGCATGCGCAGATGACGGCGTTGACATCAAACTTTGCATATGTTCATTGATTCGACCAATCAGCAGACCAGATTACATGGCCATCCCATCGTGGCATTCAGGGTTGCCAGGTGTGTTTCAGCAAAACACTACCACTAAAGCGTTGGGTGACAGCAACTGCCTATTCCTATTTGAACGAAGAACAGAATCGGGTATGACCGTGGAGGCCTCATCGGAGTGCTCAAAGAAATCATATTTCGTGGAAGTTAAAGCAGGTACTCTTGATAATATTTTCACTTCGTTGCCATTGCCGAATCTGATAATGCTGAAACCGGGTGACATGGTATTCATTTCAGTTTTTATTCCAAAAAATCAAAACGCCAAATGGTATTTAAAATATCATGCGCGGTATATTGAGGAAGGGGGCTTTGGGGGCGGGAGATAATAGCCATCGTATATTTACTTTTACTGTTTCTACTATAATTATATTAACTTTTTTTTATAATCATTTACTAGTATTTTGTTGTAATAAATATCAGTATAATTGTATATATATATAAAAGTGATAGTTAAATGATTATAAATGGAGATTTGATCCATATAATAGAGTAGAATCAATTGTAGATGATTAAAAGATGCATTTAGGTGGTTCCAAGTTGATAGATAATATATTGTAAAGTAGTGTAAAATTGTACAGTCTTGTAGAAAATTCAGAGCTAGTGTACCTACACAGCAAACACAAAAACGTTTGTAAAACATTTTAAACATGATATATCTTGGGGTTTTGTTTAGATAAAAACGTTTTAATAACATTAAATGTCGGGTTATATAAAAGTCATGAAAACGTTTTAAATCGTTGTATGAAAACACACTACAACAATATTTTAAAAATGTTTTCTATCTATTTATCCTTTGTATAATAACCTGACATTTAAACGTTTTCTGGCAGCCTTTTTAAACCTTTTGCGAATGATGTTGAAAACATTTTGTGTTTGCTGAGTATCTAGTTGATAAAAAAAAGTGGGATAGGTGGAAAGTGAGAATAAAATCAAGTTATGTGAATAAATGACTATGGATCCTTTTCCCTTTATCCCACAATGCACTATTCCAGGGGGGTATGACGATGATCTTTGTAATTATTTTGTCTTAATATGGGCATACTGATTCCATATATGCGGATTATCGTAAAGGCCATCGATATTACTAATTATGCAGTTATTGAATACACGAGTGATGCAGTTACGGAGCGATGCAGAACATCTGTGTAAGAGATTATTGTTTACAATCCAACTAAAGGCAGCGTAAGAGTGAATGACGTCACTCTCCAAATATGGTCAACACACTTCAGCGGGGTCTTCAACTTTGTTTACAAATATTGAACAGCGTACTTTGGCGATGCCGTGTTGTGTGCCTGGTTGTGTGGTGAGTATAGCAATAACTTTCCACGTAATTTGTGTGTTAATTTATGACCAAAGTCGCCAGATTGCTACGGATTTGTGTTGTAAGTTCTGGTAAGATCAAGAAGATCGTAGTACTTTTGTTTACCAATGTTTACGATTACGAACTGAACTTATTTAGACAGCGTGTGAGTGAGTATTAAAGCACGGTAAGCTTAAGCTTACTCAACTCAATACAATTTGTGTATACACATTAACATTGTACACGTGAAAATTCGATGGTTTGGTGCCCACAGTCATGCAGTAATTCCGAAAGTACTGCTTTTTAATCAATTCTATGACTTTTATCAAATCTAGAGTGGTAAAATCCTAAAGTACATGCATATATGCATATAACTGGAACCCATGTCCCAAGTTTTTGGCACATTCTCAATCTTTTATTATCATAAAAAAACAAAAACAAAAAAAACAAAAAAACGCATCGAATGCGTAACTATCGTGTGCAAATTTGAAGCTAGAATTCTCGAGTACATTAAGGCGTAGCTCATGGCCGTTGGTTTATCTGGCTGTCGGTAAACAAAGGGCGTTGGTGAAAAAAAAATTTGTCAACAATAGACAAGTTTTGTGTGTACTGCTTATGCAGAGTGATGAAATAAAGAGTACCGTATTCATTCTAATAAGCACCCAGGACGCTTAACAAAGTCATTATGGGTGGGCGCTTATTTTTTACATGGTTTACCCAATTTTTTCCTAACAGGCGTTTATTAGAGACAAATTTACATGTTATAAAAGGGTCCTGAGACGTTCCAGTAGCAGGGGGTAATTTTTTTAAACAGTGAATGCCGCCACGGCCGCTACAAACAAATATTGGACCTTTCTTTCATCTAAGTTTTTGAAATCACCCAGAAGTAAAGCGCTATATCAATGAAACTATGGCACATTCTCAATCTTTTATTATCGTAAAAAAACAAAAACAAAAAAAACAAAAAAACGCATGGTCCTTTATGTATATTATGGTACCATGATCAAACTGTCATCTTTTTTGGAATTGCTATCTTCAGTAGACATGTCTTACTACCTACATTGTACAGTAGAATTGCTATCATGCTAAGCCATCTACAGTAGACAGCAAGTTATATGCTGTGCTACATACATATCTTCAGTAGGCAACACATGATATGCTTTCTTTCTTCAGTAGACAGGAAGCTGGTATGCCTTTCTATCTACAATAGATAGCAAGTTGTACACCTTGCTATCTTCAATAGACAGCAACTTGTATACCTTACTATCTTCACTCTTCAGTAGACAGCAAGTTGTACAGTGTATGTCTTGCTTCTTACAGTAGAGTTAGGGATTCAATCATGTTTCATCGTTGTTCATCACCGATTAACAACGATGTGTCCGCTGTCGTCTGCGTGGTTTACTCATGAGTTGTTAATCGGTCATAAACAACGGTGAAACAACGGCGAAAAACAAGCTAAATATCGCCTAATTCACATGATTCTTCCCATTCGAATATCCGTTTGTCATTGCCACTCAACCTTACAAGATGATCAGTGATTTCTCTGTTGATATTGATATCAGCAATAAAACTAAAAGTGGTAAAGTTAGCTGCTACTTTCATAACAATGAACATTACGAAAGTGTTTACATAAGTTCCAAAATGATGAATTTTATGCACTCACACGTAACACGTCGCGCGCAACCTGGTGTATACGGTACTGGAAAAGTGTGGATTCATCACGGATTAATAACGCTTGGCTTCTGTACAAAGGTACAGGCAGTCTAAACGCAGGACAACCGTTCTTTTGTTCTGCTTAGTCGCGCTTAAAAGTCGATCGATACATGTTAAAATCAGCACAATTCGAGATACACCTTTTGCTATGAAATTTATTTTCTCGGTCAAATATAAAGCAAATTTTTTTTTTCTTCAGTAATGTCAAATAAAAACATAGTGCTTGGATGAACATTTTTTTTTAATATCCTGGTGTTAAAATTAAGCATCAAATTCTGTCTTTTAGTGTGATATTTTTGATTTTTATAGGCCTTTAGTTCGCCCGTGAACTTTTTGCAGAATTCATTTTTAGCGCCTCAAACTAATATAGTTTGCTAAAGAAAGATATTTCCCACCTCTGTAAAGCACATCGTGTGGGTCTATATATTATAGTTTTGTCAGAATTTCCGCTTTTGATTCCATAATTTTTGAATACCAGCTGAAAAATTTGAATCCACGCGTGAAATACTAGCATTGTGGATCGATATCTCTGGGTGCCCGGCCTGGATACAGTTTTGCCAGAACTTCAATATAGCAAAGAAATTACCTAGTGTTTCGGTATAGTGCATTTTGTTTGTGTTTGTTTGAAATTGCTTAAGGGGGTACTACATCCCTAGCCAATTTTTTTTGCTTATTTTTTTGCGCTTTTTCTCAAAAATTATAGCATTGGTGACAAGTAAGATATGTATATTATAGGGGCAAGGACTACAACTACTGCACTGAAAATTCAGCAACTCAAGGCAAGTAGTTATTGATTTATTGATCAAATATTGGTTTTCCTCATTTTTGACTGTAACTCCACAACTGTTGTCTGTGTTGAAATAAAATTTCCAGTGTAGCAGTTGTAGTCCTTGCCCCTATAATATACATATCTTACTTGTCACCAATGCTCTATAAGTTTTGAGAAAAATGCAAAAATAGGCACAAAATTGGGCAGGGGTGTAGTACCCCCTTAAACCCACCGAAAGTCATAATGAAGCAGCCAAAACAATACAAGGTTAAACACGGAAGTTTATAACAACCTATTACTAAAGGAAAAATCATTTATGGTAACAATGAGCCTTGCATTGTAAGTCATGGTTCAAATGTGTTGAGTACCCACCCCACCCCCATAGGCCTACATAATATTACATACCGGTACCTTATAATATTTATATAGCACGGCTATAGCTATACATTTAGAAAGTAGGTCCTATAGCGCTAAATCATGACAAATAGGCCTACACAAACCCGAACGCAAGTCTGAAGGGTGTAATGAAAATGCCAACCAGCGATGGGGGGTCATTCAAAATTCACCTGGAGATAGGAGGGACAGAAAATTAAAATCCCCTCTAATAACACGCAAATTTTTCTAGGTTTGGACAGTGGATTTTCCCATGGACCTCATCCTAGGTAAATAAATAAACAAACAAACAAACAGACAAAATGGTTTTCATAATCATGGAATCCATAGCCCCTATAAATTGAAATTGCAGGCTATCACAGGAGCAAATTTCCAAAATCCACCTCATTTACCAGAATTGGGGATTTGGGCTACCAAATCGCTGGTCAGGCAATCCTGGTTTTCAATGGAAAAGGGACCTGGGTTGACAACAATTGAAATATCGATTATTTGTGCTGGTTGCTCTCGAGGTAAAGTACTAAGTTTGACATTTTCGAGCATGGAGGGAAAAGGGTAAAATAAAACGGAAATTCTGACAAAACTATAATATATAGACCCACACGATGTGCTTTACAGAGGTGGGAAATATCTTTCTTTAGCAAACTATATTAGTTTGAGACGCTAAAAATGAATTCTGCAAAAAGCTCACGGGCGAACTAAAGGCCTATAAAAATCAAAAATATCACACTAAAAGACACAATTTGATGCTTAATTTTAACACCAGGATTTTAAAAAAAAATGTTCATCCGAGCACTATGTTTTTATTTGACATTACTGAAGAAAAAAAAAATTTGCTTTATATTTGACCGAGAAAATAAATTTCATAGCAAAAAGGTGTATCTTGGAATTGTGCTGATTTTAACATGTATCGATCGACTTTTAGCGCGACTAAGCAGAACAAAAGAACGGTTGTCCTGCGTTTAGACTGCAGGAAGAGTTGTTGAAAACAAGAGGTATGCTTTGTTATTATGAGTAGATACCATGCCAAGTTGTATGCCTACTCTTGCTATCTACAGTATGTATACAACAAGATGTATGCATTGCTATTATCAGTAGATGGCAAGTTGTATGCCTGCCCTTGCTATCTACAGTATACAACAAGTTTTTTATTTTTTTTTAATTAAGTTTTTATTTTAGTAGCTAACATGTTATATGTTTGTAAATAGTCAGAAGACAGCAAGCTGGTAAGCAATTAAGTTGTACACCTTACTATCTTCAGCAAACAGCAATGTGTATGCTTTGCTATCTTCAGTTTGTATGCCTTGCTATCTTCAGTAGACAGTAAGTTGTATACCTTGCTGTCTTTGCAGTTGATTGCAAGTTGTATGCAACAAAATCTGTGCTTGCTTGCTTCAGTAGACAAGTTGCCTGTAGATTGCCGATACATGTAGCAAGGCATCTAGAACTTCCTGTGTACGAAAAATCAAGTATAGAATATGAGCTAATATGTTGTCTACCAAAGATACATGTAGCAAAATAACAAACAACTTGCTGTCAGGGAGGTAAATAACATAGTTAACTGGGTGGGCAAATGCCCACCCAGTAAATTATTTTGCCCACCCAGTAAATTCAACTTGCCCATTGCCCAAAAGTGCCCACCCAGTAAATTATTTTGCCCACAACAAATTGGACACCATAATAATAATCAAAAAACTAGTACCAACGTTCATTTTGAAAGTGATGACAGTAAATGTATCTTTTCTTAACATTTGCCAATTTATTCATTTACCATGTTTACATCTTGAGTACTAATGATCACACAGTACAAAATGGTATATAAGAAGCCAAAATTAATATAATTTTGAGCAATTTCCACACAAAACCTGAAAAGATTCTTATCATGCTTATGAGCCCATAAATTTGAATATTCTTGAATAAGGTGTGTTTTTAATAGACTTGGAACATTATAATTATTTGAAACTTTGAATCTAACTTTACTGCTTTTTTTTGTTTTTTTGTAATGGTGAGTGAAAATTTAGTGTAAGATTTTTAAATGTCCAAAGTGAAATATAATATGATATACAATTTGTCTTGAATGTTGCAACATATGCTAATAAGATGCATTTAGGCCAAAAAAAAAAAAAATATGCTTGCTTGCCCTCAACAACCGACCGATCCTAATTTTGGAAATCAGAAAAAAAAGGGTTTGTTTTTCTATTTACTGTACAAAAGAAAATTTTTGCATTCTGAAGATGAAAAAAATGTATTTTAGAGCTTGTGTTCAACATTTTAGTTCTTTGTAATGTTAGTTGATTCATTTTGAAACCAAAATTGTCTGATTTTTCATATTTTGAGCCTTGATTAATACAAACAGTAGAGTTTGCTAGTAATTAAAAAAAGAAGATATCCCGACCGACCGACCCAATTGTTAAAATTCATTTGAGGGCAAGGAAACAATTTCTTTCTTGGCCTTATGGAGAGGGTAAAGTCCACTTTTTTACATCAAAGCCAACTTCCACATAAAACCAGGTCTACATTTCCGAAAATCCAAAGGCCTTTATGAAATTAATTATCGCTGCCCACCCAGTAAATTATTTTCCCTAATTTGAGGGCAAAAATAAATTAAATTGCCCACCCAGTAAATTATCCTTATTTACCTCCCTGCTTGCTGTCTACTTTACATAGCAAGACATACAAATTGGACAAACTCCAAAAGTCTGCATGAGATATACTTTTTAATGTAAAACTTACCATTTCTGTTCTTGAGATCAAATATCATGGATTTAAAGAATTTTGTTGCTGTGCAACATGTCATATTTTAAAAACTGCAATATGTTTGATATATAACTTATGTACCTTGATTCTTAATTTACAGAGACAGAATTGTCACCACAGTGTTATGTTGAAGGGGATGTTAGTGCCTACATCATTGTACATAGGAACAATTGATGTGGTCCTCATGATGAAGGAAAGTGTTATGGTCCATTTTCCAAAATTTAATGGCGCAGATGTTATCATTATGGAGGTGAAACAGGAGGTAAGTGAAGATTCTATGGAATATCTATAGCATTTTTCAGTATTCAGCCTAAAACTACTACCCCCCATAAAAATGATGATGCGTATTGGATGAATAGGGGAAGTGGCATATCTGGTTGCATACCAGATATTCATGAGAAATAAATATTTACATCGAATAACCAGGGGCGTAGCAAGTGCTTCAGGGCTCATGCATGGACAAGGAGCAGTGCGGGTCCCTTTTAACATCTGCTTTATCAGCCCTAACCCTCTTTATTTTTGCTATTACTTGGGGCCCCTGAACCCTCAGGGCCCATGGACTTTGTCCACCCTATCCACCCGCTTACTACGCCCCTGCAAATAACTCAATTGAGAATGAACACATACATGTATGAATGGCATAAGGACCTTCTTGGAAAAAACTGCATTAAGGGGTACTACACCCCTGGCCAATTTTGTGCCTATTTTTGCATTTTTCTCAAAAATTATATCGCATTGGTGACAAGTAAGATATGTATTTTATATGGGCAAAGACTACAACTAGTGCACTGAAAATTCAGCAACTCAAGGCAAGTAGTTATTGATTTATTGATCAAATATTGGTTTTCCCTCATTTTTGACTGTAACCCCACAAATGTTGTCTGTACTGAAATAAAATTTCCAGTGCAGTAGTTGTAGTCCTTGCCCCTATAATATACATATCTTACTTGTCACCAATGCACTATAATTTATGAGAAAAATGCAAAAATAGGCACAAAATTGTGCAGGGATGTAGTACCCTCTTAACATAATCATAAATCCATTTCTTTCTATTAACCACTAAACCAAATTCAAACAAATTTCGGAACAAATTGTGCTACATATTTTTTTTTTAATTGTGTGATTTTAATATTGACTTTTAGAGTACAAAATAAAGCATCATTTTATTTTTTAGTGGGACACATTGTGTATTTGTGTGGCAATGTTTGTACTTTGTTGAGGTTAAGAAATTCTATGATATATTGCATTTGTATTTTTCTTATTTTGACAAAATGAAATGGTGTTTTGTTTTTATCTGCCCTAGGAAGTTGACTCTTTCCAATTAGAGATGTTATTTCTCTTAACCTGGACATGGATAAGAATAGCTTCATGGTGCTGATATGAGTGGATGACTGTGTGTGGAAGTTGTTCACAAGATGAAAAATTAATATATAGGCCTACATGTGGAGGTTGAAAATACTAATGTTCTTCCAGGCAGAGTGAAAGGAGGTAGGCTATCTTTGTTTGACTTATTTTGGTTTTACCTCATTTGGTAGTGATATCAGAGAGCTTGAGAGTGCTTACATGGCAAGTGCGGTGGCCCTTTGACCTATGCGCTGTAAGAGTGTAGGTAGCACACACAATTTAGTACTGTGACAGCACACCTAAGAGTGAAAACCATTATTAAGAGGAATCTATGATACCCTTGTATGATAAATCATTGTGTTTCAAAAGAGGGAAAATGCCATGGAACTTAAAGTACGGCAATGCATTAGAAAAGGCTGAAAACCCAACTATTAGGCCCTGAATCATATTTAATCCTCATTTAGGCCTAGGAATTAGATTGTCTATGAAAAATGAGCATGATCTGACTTTTTATGAAGATTTGGCTAAGCTTTCAAAATGTGTGACATTTCAGAAATGAGAAACACCATGCTATTTTCAATCTTATGTAAGCTGTATGGCATATATGATGATCTAGTCGGCAATATCCTGCAAAAAGTCACTGGACTCTCTGTTTCCTCTGCACAAGCTGTCTTTATCTGACCTTCAGCTTGCAGAAAGTGTAAGTTTTAAAGAGCTGAGTCACTCTCATGTCAAGAAAATTATTTTTTCCCGGACCCTGTTTGTACAGAATGCCAATGGAGACTATTTACCAATGTGCACCCCTCTTGTAGTAGGCAGGAATTATTTGTTTTTTGTAATGTTGTGTGTTTAGCGCATGCAATACATAGTGCACTTTGAGTTGGTGCTGTATGTACATCATGCTATTCTATATCAATCCACAATGTTATAAGTCTTGACTATTACCAGCTGAACAAAAGTATACCAAATTGTAAGGTGAAACAAATCAAATGATATTGAGATCTTTGTGGTTGTGAAATCAGTAGCTTCAGTAAATTATACATATATAATAGTTATATTTCCCCTGACGAAAGCCAGTAGGGTATGATGAAGGCATGTGTTAAGGTATGAGGAAGACATGATTCAAGCAGAATAGATAGCTGTACTTGTCACATATGCATATGTATGGAGGAATCCTGTGGTTGCCTGCTCTTCAGCCTAAGGATGTCAACTTGTAAAATAGGCTGAAAAATAAAATAATATTCAAATCCAATTGTAATCATTATCAAGTGTGTGAAAATATTGTATCAAACACAAAATAATGATAAAATTGGATGCTTTATGCCCTTAATATTTATTGATCTCGTTATGAGTTTTAATTTTAAAATATTAGATTCGACTACGTCTCGTCCAATATTCTAAAACTCGGCTCGACCAATAAATATGGGCTCAAATGATCCAATTTTATATCAAACCTGGGCATAGCTGCACTATATAATATAGGGTGCTCACTATTTATATCTTTGGATGACCTATTTTGGATATGCTGTCCCAATTTTTTTAAATCGTCAACAACGAGTGTTCCTTTTTCTTCTTGCAGCTGTGACTGCCTACTTGGATTGAATGAGGAATTGTAGCCAGTTGGTAAAGACAAAGGAGAGGGCAAATAATGAAGAGCCAAATTTCCAATGGAAAAAAGCTTTAAAAACAAGAAATACAACCTACTTCCAGTTCGCATCCAAGAATGGTGTCTACAACAAGAGTTGACAAGCAGCAAGTCATCGGTAAATACTACATCATTTATGCAAGAATGTGATTCTACTATAATTTGGCAATGGACTGGATGGAAATTGAAGTTTTGTCCATGTAATTTAGCATTATCAAATACATTGTATGCGGCAAATGCCAGTTTTAAGCTTGTTCTCATGACATGGCATGTAAATATTTGCATTTCGGTCACTTTTTCAGGGAAAAAATTATGGGGGGTATTTTAGAGCTGATGGGGTATTTATTAGGAACAAGACAGTATTTATAAGAAACAAGACTTAATTGGATGGAGGTTACTGTATGGGATAAGGAAACATAAGGAATCATCAATTTTGTCTTTTAAAGCAAAATATCTAAAGAAAAATAGGTAACAATTGATGAACAAAATAAGATTGAATAAATTCTTTTTATTACAGTAAGCCTTTTGAGAGCATTGATCATGAATCTGGATCTGGATTGGTATATCCCAGCACTGATGATAATAGTGGTTCTACAACATCTGCTACTGATCCCAATGAAGTTCAAATGGGAAATGGAGAGAGGTAAATTGAAAGATGTTTGTCAACCCAGTTTAACATGAAAAAGTGGTCATATTTGTAAATTTGGACCTTGTAGGATATTGTTATCATTGGGGAGAGGGTGCATTTTAGTCTAGTCATGCTTTCTGTAACACTCATGTTAGATACTGTTTTCTGCCCACCAACGTTTTTTATAGTATTTTACGGTTATTAACGCTTCAGAGACACACATTCACAAAACAATATTTAAAATCCATATAAAAAATTTGACTGCTTAACTAAGAGATATTACAAGCATGCAATTAAATAATGCATACATTTGATGTGTATTCCAATTAGACCATTGGCATTTGTTCAGTTACATTCACTCAGTTTCGTCTTTGATTCTCTACAGTGGAGAAAAATCAGTAACACAAATGGAAGGACAGGAATGCTGAGGCATTCATTATGTGGTTGGATGTGTTGCTGTGAAAAAGGTCCTAACTGTGAAACATGGACTTGCATGCTAAAAAGAAAAAAAAAAACCTGCCGTAAATCACAAAATTTGACGCATATATGGGGATCGCCATTGGGGTGCCGAGAACCACCAGCAAAGCAACATTTGCTGCTTAACTAAAAGATATTACATCGCATCACAAGCACCCTGACTTTGTGTCGGCAACAGGTACAGTACACGTTCATGGAGTCACGGTCATGATGACGATGCCTGAATAGACATTTCCAAGTCTTATATACTAGAATCAGCAGGACATAATTGAGAGCAGTAAACAGTATTTTCTTTGTATTCTTGGAACTTCAGGTTATGCATATATACATGCATACAAAGCATACAACTTACTGCCTACTGAAGAGAGCAAATCATACAACCTGTACTATTGATAGCAATGCATTACTTTTAACGCGGCTGTGTACTCTAGCCATTGTTTCTTTCTCAAAATTGAGTTTTTATGATATGTTTGTACCTTGTTATGTTTTTTATAAATACAAGGAATGAAAATCCAGATTTGTAAACTCCAACTGCAATATTTTAAGGATTTTATTTCACTATTCCACTCGTGTTTGAAATTGAAAAGGAAAGAAAATCTTTGTTGTACCAGCAAGGTACACGCTGGCACAAGAACAACTCATCGCGTATGCGATCGCGCAATTTGTTAACGCACAAATACGCTGACGATACGCTGACGCTTATCTACATGCGCGGGCGCATCTGATGGAAACACCACGGAAGCACTGATTTCACAAAAACCTAGTGGTCAAATGGCTCCGTTTTAGCTGATAAAATGTGGGTTTTTTCAAGTTCTTTCCCCCGATTTAGATATCAAGTTATGAATGGATTTCGCTCAAACTTCTCAAGGGGCTGTGGATTTACCCGATGTTCACGTAATATAAGTTTCAAAAACGAAAACTGTCGCATTCTCCTGTGAGATTCGATGAAAGTGCAAAATGTGACCACTTTAAACTTCAACGGCCATTATTTCAATGTTCATTTTCTCGGTAAAATGACGATTTAGGTATACGATAACTCAATAAATACAGCATCTATAGGTAAGCAAATATGATCATCGTAAAAAGCATGATCGACTCAAGAAACGGTTTTCTCATTTTTTTTTTATATTTTGGTCTATTTCCGATTTTGGGCATCATTTTGTGCAAATAGGCGTTTTTGAATTTTAAAAATTTCATTTTGATGCCTTATATGGTCAATATCTCAAAAAATAAGGCCAATATCAAAAAACTAAAAAAACCGTTTTTGGAATGGAGCCTCAAGATTAAGCTAAAAACAAAATAAAATATTTTGGAAAGAGTGTTTTTTTTGTTATGATGTACCTAACAAATATTGCCAAAAACTCACTTTTTGTGATTTTCTTCAAAATTGTTGTTTTTACCCCAAATCTGTATTTGTATTAAGATTTATTGATGTCTTACCTTCATAAAAATGTATACTTTTATATGTTTTGCGCGAATAATTACAAAATTATTGCACTTTTACTACATGCATGTCTGAGAGTACACAGCCACCTTAATACTGTCTACTGTAGATAGCAATGCATACAACTTACTGTCTACTGTAGATAGCAATGCATGCAACTTACTGTCTACTATAGATAGCAATGCATACAACATGTGCTGTAGATAGCAATAAATAAATAAAATAAATTCTGGTGTTTTATATAGCCTCTTTTCCCAGATCTCAGAGGGATCAAAGCGCTGTAAGTTCGCTGCCATGGTTAATCATCACAATCAGATCGCATCAATTAGGCTGGTTGCAGCTGAACTTGGCGCAAACCTATCCGCACTTGAACTGTAACATCCACCAATTATCTATGCAGCTCCCCAAATTCCATTGGGTGAAGGAAGTTTTTGATAACCAAGCAACTAATCACCGATTTTGAAAGCAGGAGGAAACCAGAGATCCTGGTGAAAACCTACGAGAGCAAGCATGGAATCGGGATAAACCAAGTGCACATGAGTCCTTGGGCTGCGAGGAGCTTGAACCAGGACCTTAGTGGTGCAAGGTGAGGGAATAACCGCTGCTCCAACTTGCAATGCATACAACTTGAACTTACTGTCTACTGTAGATACCAATGCATACAACTTGCTGTCTACTGAAGATAGCAATGCATACAACTTGCTGTCTGCTTTATTCAACTTACTGTCTACTGTGGATAGCAATGCATAGAACCTGCAGTCTACTGTAGATAACAAACAATGCATACAACTTTCTGTGTACTGAAGACAGCAATGCATACTTCTTGCTGTCTACTGTATACAACTTACTCTCTACTGTAGATAGCAGTACAGACAACTTGCTGTCTACTGTAGATAGCAATGCATACAAATTGATGTCTACTGTATACAACTTATTGTGCAACGTATACAACTGTCTACTGAAGATAGCAATGTATACAACCTACTGTCTACTGTAGATACCAATGCATACAACTTGCTGTCTACTGTAGATAGCAATGCATACAACTTACTGTCTACTGAAGATAACAATGTATACAACTTGCTGTGTACTGTAGATAGCAATGTATACAATCTACTGTCTACTGAAGATAGCAATGTATACAACTTGCTGTGTACTGTAGATAGCAATGTATACAATCTACTGTCTACTGAAGATAGCAATGTATACAACTTGCTGTCTACTGTATAGCATTGTATATATCCTACTGTCTACTGAAGATAGCAATGTATGCAACCCTACTGTCTACTGAAGATAGCAATGTACATAACCTACTGTCTACTGTAGATAGCAATACATACAATTTACTGTCTACTGAAGATAACAATGTATACAACTTGCTGGGTACTGTAGATAGCGATGTATACAATCTACTGTCTACTGAAGATAGCAATGTATGCAACCTACTGTCTACTATAGATAGCAATACATACAATTTACTGTCTACTGTAGATCTAGTGTTGGTCTACTGTATATAGCATTGTATACAACCTACTGTCTACTGTAGATAGCAATGTATACAACCTTCTGTCTACAGAAGATAGCAATGTATGCAACCTACTGTCAACTGAAGATAGCAATGTACATAACCTACTGTCTACTATAGATAGCAATATATACAATTTACTGTCTACTGTAGATAGTAATGCATACAACCCACTGTCTACTGTTGATAGCAATGTATACAACTTGTTGGCTGCTGTAGATAGCAATGTATACAACCTACTGGCTACTGAAGATAACAATGTATACAACCTACTGTCTACTGTAAATAGCAATACATACAATTTACAGTCTACTGTAGATAGCAATGCATACAACCTACTGTCTACTGAAGATAGTAGTGTATACAACTTGCTGTCTACTGGAGATATCAATGTACACAACCTGCTGTCTACTATAGATAGCAATACATACAATTTATTGTCTACTGTAGATAGCAATGCATACAAATTGATGTCTACTGTATACAACTTACTGTCTACTAAAGATAGCAATGTATACAACCTACTGTCTACTGAAGATAGCAATGTACATAACCTATTGTCTACTATAGATAGCAATACATACAACTTGTTGTCTACTGTAGATAGCAATGCATACAAATTGATGTATACTGTATACAACTTACTGTCTACTGTAGATAGCAATGTATACAACTTACTGTCAACTGTAGATAGCAATACAGACAACTTACTGTCTACTGTAGATAGCAATGCATACAACTTACTGCCTACTGTAGATATGAATGCATACGACTTGCTGTCTCCTGTATATAGCAATACATACAACTTGCTGTCTACTGCATACAACTTACTGCCTACTATAGATAGCAATGCATAGAAACTGCTGTCTACTGTAGATAGCAATGCATACAACTTACTGTCTACTGAAGATAGCAATGCATACAACTTACTGTCTACTGAAGATAGCAATGTATACAACTTGCTGTGTACTGAAGATAGCAATGTATGCAACCTACTGTCTACTATAGATAGCAATACATACAATTTACTGTCTACTGTAGATCTAGTGTTGGTCTACTGTATATAGCATTGTATACAACCTACTGTCTACTGTAGATAGTATACAAATATATACTGCCATGAAGTTCTGGTTAAAACTATGGGGCCGAGGTGAAATCAATAGTACTATTTTCCTGAGGGGCGCAGCCGCGAAGGAAAATAGTATTAATTGATCTCAACGAGGGACCATAGTTTTAACCAGAACTTCGAATAAAGGCAGTATATATTTGTTTTATATACTTCATTAATATGTTCTTTGTTCATTGATTTGTTAAAAGAAAATCATTTGACGTTTTGACTCTCCCGCTTCTATCTTGAGTGAACAGCACGACCAATTTAAGCACAACCTACCCTTCAAAAAATCGAATAGCCTAAAATCGGGCTAACCAATTACAGCAGCGCGAAATGACGCTATGGCAGTTTAGCGTATGCGTGAACTGTTCCGTCGCGATCGAATGCGCATGCCGCACGCGAAGGCATGGTCAAAAGTACTATTTACGGCTTGGAGGTACTATTTACGGCTCATCCGGGACATTAAAAATACTATTTATGGCTTAGAGGTACTATTTACGGATAGCAGTACTGATGGTAGAACTATTTTTGGTCATGTGATCCGCTTTTAACCAATCAATGAACAAGAATATATTAATGAAGTATATAACAATGTATACAACCTTCTGTCTACAGAAGATAGCAATGTATACAACCTACTGTCTACTGAAGATAGCAATGTACATAACCTACTGTCTACTATAGATAGCAATATATACAATTTACTGTCTACTGTAGATAGTAATGCATACAACCCACTGTCTACTGTTGATATCAATGTATACAACTTGCTGTCTACTGTAGATAGCAATGTACACAACTTACTGTCTACTGTAGATATCAATACAACTTGTTGTCTACTGTAGATAGCAATGTATACAACCTACTAGCTACTGAAGATAGCAATGTATACAACCTACTGTCTACTGTAAATAGCAATACATACAATTTACAGTCTACTGTAGATAGCAATGCATACAACCTACTGTCTACTCAAAGATAGTAGTGTATACAACTTGCTGTCTACTGGAGATATCAATGTAGACAACCTGCCCTCTAAGCGTGTCTACTATAGATAGCAATATATACAATTTACTGTCTACTGTTGATATTATTAATGCATGCAACCTACTGTCTGCTGTAGATAGCAATGCATACAACCTACTGTCTTCTGTAGATAGCAATGTATACAACTTGTTGTCTACTGTAGATAGCAATGTATACAACCTACTGTCTACTGAAGATAACAATGTACACAACCTACTGTAGATAGCAATACATTCCAACCTCTTTTATTCCAAGCACTGTCCGGATAAGTGAAAATCTGGATAAGTGAATTGCATGTAATTCTGCATTGACTGTCCCAAGTACTGAAATTGTGACAACAAAAGATTGTTTTAACATGGAGGAAACTAATAAACACTAAAAGATGGCTTTAGAGTGCTCTATGCAACATAGATGTCATTCAAAAATCATCAAAACATGTTTTCCTGTGAAGATTTCACAGCCAGATAACAGATAGATCCATATAAAAGAGATCCGGATAAGAGAGGTTGGACTATACATACAAACTACTGTCTACTGAAGATAGCAACGTATACAACCAACTGTTTACTGGAGATAGCAATGCATAGAATTGGCTGTTTACTGTAGATAGCAATGTATATAACTTGCTGTCTACTGTATACAACTTGCTGTCTGCTGTAGATAGCAATACATACAGCTTGCTGTCTACTGTAGATACAAAATGCATGCAACTTGCTGTCTAGTGTACTACCATATATGTCAACACTTTTATAGGTCATTTGCAAGTTCATTTGAAGTCATATAACATATACCATTTTTTAAATTCTTTTTTTATTGAGCAAAGGGTTTGTGGGTGATGCAAGGTAATACGTAATAATGATCACAGTGGATCGGGTGAAGTGGGATACTGGGTATGGGTGACCATTTATTGTGTGATACTGGAATTCACTTAAATTGAGGCAAGTTAGTGTATGCGATCCAAATCTGACCCCGGGTGGGGAAAGTCATTAATGTAACCACACAAAAGATAATCTCCCGGCCCCTTCCTCACATATCTGAGGGTAGGGGTCATAATTGAGCTCCCTTATAGTGCAACATAATGCATAAATGAATACTCTATGTTCTGTACCATTTAATGATCACAATTAATACCCCTACCCTCAGAGAAATGAGGAGGGGGCTGGGTGGTCATCTTTTGTACGGTTACATTAATGACTTTCTCCACCCCCAATGTGTGACTTGACCTTGACGTTGAAAAAAAAAAAAAATGGCTTCAAAATAGAAATTTTGCCTCCATTTTCCTCCCTCCCTTCACGATGTGGGTGATGGCAGAAATTTGTAATCAGTGAATTTTGTATGCAGCTTAGGGAACAAGTGATGTAATGAAAGATCAAGCACAATTATCAATAATAATATCATCATATCCAATGTTTTCAAAAATGCGCTGATATGCATCTGATGCTTTAATTCTTTTGAGGAGTATATTTCACGATCAGAGGGAAGGGGCAGTCACAGGACTAATTCCCCATTTTTCTTATTCAGATGGTATTAGAAGAAAGATCATACTTTTCTCATTACCCCAGTAAAATTGAACATCTGAGATATGTTTTGTTTAGATGATGTGAACAAAAATATGGTGGATTGTGGTTGAAGTATGTATGGTGCATTGGTATACATATTTTTGCTTGTTTGGAAACATCGTTTTAATGGTAGGCATCATATCATGTATGATAGAAAACATAACATAAAAAATCAAACCTTGCCCCTTTAAAGTCATAAGGGGTGAAATATTGGATTCTCATGAAACTAGGATGTATATGTGCTCCCAAGTTTTTGAAGTCGGATATCTGAGGTCAAATAAGGCTATTTTTTTAAATGGAACTATATAGCATGGGGGAGTTAGCGCAGCGGTAGTTCCCTCGCTTTGCACCACTTAGGTCCCGGGTTCAAGCTCCGGCGTGGCCCAAGGACTCATGTGCACTTGGTTTATTCCGATTCCATGCTCGCTCTCGCAGGTTTTCTCCGGGATCCCGGTTTCCTCCTGCTTTCAAAAAATTGGTGATATTTGTTTGGTTATCAAAAACTTCCTTCACCCAATGGAATTTGTGCAGCCGGAATAGCGCAAACCTATCCGCACTTAGATTGTAACATCCACCATTGTGCAGCCGAATAGCGCAAACCTATCCGCACTTAGATTGTAACATCCACCATTTATCTGTGCAGCTCCCCAATGCCTAGTTGATGCAATCTGATTGTGATGATTTACAGTGGCAGCGAAATTACAGCGCTTTGCACACTCCGTGATCTGTGGTAAGGCGCTATATAAATACCGAAATTAATTTTATTTATTTATAGCAGAAATTATTGTAGAAATTTTGTTGGGGTATGTTTTTTATAGAAATCTTGCTAGGGGTATGTTTTTATAGAAATGTGGTCCCGCTAGACAGTAGGGGTTACCTCCAGGAACCCCAAATCTAGCATGGCTCTCCAGAAAATCTTTGTAGACTAGAAGAGGTGAATTTGATATCCAAGGGAATGCTAAATTTGTGTTTACCAGTTTTTGTAATTTTATAGGAATGTGTTGACTACCCTGAGTGACCCAACACATAAAAATTTGTTTTCTTGTTAAAGCCATTTTGTAACAATTCCATGAAAATATATTAGTATTTCTTTTCTATAAAATGTTAGCTTTTACTGTCAGATATATGTCCTTTTAATTTTGAGCCAAACAACTGAGGTGATCAAAGCAAAGAATCTTCCATTTTGACAAAACTGCAACACCTAAAGTCTTGAACATTGCATGGTAGGTTAGGTTACAAAAGTACATTACAATCGTATAAAAACAGAATTAAAAAAATATTGAGGGCATCCTCAGCAACTGTTACAATATGGCTGCAATTATGTGGGCTGCCAATACTACTTGGCTAAACCAAAAAGATGGGATTTACTTGGTTGTCAATTGCTTAATTTTGCAGGAGAAAATATTGAAAAAGCTAGGCCAGTAAATTTTTTACTGGGCCAGCCCAGTAGCTTTATAATCTCACTGGCCCAGAGGGATAGTATAATACAGAAATCAAAGTCATTTTGTAAATATTTAATTTAAGATATTACTCTTGCCTGTATTTCTTGTTTTCTGAAATTCTGACCAATTGTCGGTACCAAGGTGTAGAACATTGCGTTGTCAGAAAAGCCCTCTGGTGTACATGGCCAATATGTGGAATAAAAAGACTCCTAGTTTTTAGCTTTTTAATTATTTTACAAGGCTATTGGCATTTTCACTCCCATCTCCACCAAATTTTATAAACATTATTATGTGCAATATATTTTCTGTTTCTCTCATTTAATATGATCTTAATATGCTAAGTAATTCATTTATGAAAGTATGTGTGTGCCGAGAAGGAGTTTGAGTATGTAGTCACTAGTGCATGAGTAGAAAAAGAGTTTGAATAAGTGGTGTGTAAGGTCAGTGGGTGTGATCTTGTGGTAGTGATAGTTTATGAGTGGATGGGATGCAGAGGTGTGTGTGGGGGTGTACATGTGGATGAATGGGTGAAAATGAATGTGTGGATGTTTTACTATGTAATTTGCCTTTTTCTTCATGTTTTTGCTGTATTTATATGTACATTGTATTTTAGCATTTATACTTATGTATTTTAATATTTTATATGTGTGTACTTTTGTAAAATTGTTGCATTTCAGTTTTTATACTGCTATGACAATAGACTGGCCCCCAGTCTCGGTTCGGTTCCATCTCTGGATAATGTAACAATAAATAATTACGTAATGCCCTATGAAAAAAATGCCAACTCCCCCCCCTTATTTTCTTCAATGCCAAAACCCATTCCTCTTCATCCACAAATCGACGCCACTAATTACACCCACCACAGTCAACCATGCAGCAATATAGAAATATACTCGTATTATAAGTGAACGCGAAAGTCCATTGAGCGCTGATTCCGAGACTGGTCCAATCTGTTAGAGATCTCACTTCCAAATATTCGTTCAACGAAGCACGGTGATTCCGATGTCAATTACGAAAGCCCGCCCAGTTTCAATTCAAATATGGTAGCACAAAGCTATGCCGCGGGATGTGACGCAAGATCGGATGGGACACTTGTCAACAACTGAGAGGTATTGAACTCAAGTGGCACGCGCGTCTGATAGACCCATGGTACGCAGCGCAATAATAAAAGGCAACCACTCGACTCGGACTTTGGCCTATTGTCCATATTGCGTATATTATCGCGTGCGGTTTGCAAATGTTTGCACATTATTTAGCTAGGGAAGCCTTTTCAAATATCCCCGCGCTGCCAAGCTGCGTTGATTGGTCGGATACAATATCGTTGTTTAGTAAACACACAAACGTTAATGTAGTGAAAACATGGACGTGGTATATAGAAAGATTGCGTGACTCCAAATCCGTAAAAGTGAACTCCCAGCATTTTGTGGGAACTGGAAGTCAAATTGCTTACAGACTGGGAGGGTCCATGTATTGGGTTGATTTTTAATGCTATGTAATCTACATTACCAGTCGTTCTCCATGGACCCGAGGGAGGGTCTACTATGACAATTGTGTAATTTTTTCAATTCGCTGTAAGCATGTTATATAAATTCTCTGTTTGTTGGACAAAAGTGGAAACTAAAATTACTGTATAAATGTAAAATTAGCTGTTTTGGTCAAAATGTAGATTTGTCTAAAAATGAAAAATGTGTGAAGTAAATTACCAATGAATTGCACTTTATTTAATGATTTTTGTGATTTTCAGAGAAAGGAAATAAATCCGCCTGACTGACCCTCCATACTTGAAGGGTTTGTTTGTTTGCCTGTAGAACAGGTTTTTTCCATCACCTGATGGTATCGTTATTTATTTATTTTTTTTTGGATTTGTTTGCAATGAAATAAAAGCTCGGTTTGGGCATGAAATGCAAAAAACAGACCCTGGTTTTCAGTTTATTATACTTTTAAAATGGACAATAAGTGTGTTTTTTCATCAATTAATCGTGAAACAGGCTAATTACTTGTAGTTCACAAATTTCATTCAGTATTTTAGCCAACCTTATGGCATGGGGAAGTGCTTTTATCTGGGAAGATTAACTTGCATTGAATTTTATTTGTTTAATTATGTGTGTAATATGGGGTACGTGGTTCTAATCAACATGATGATATAAACTGAAAATGTTCAAACAGTAAAGATGCACATATCATTTGCAATGAACAAGAAATTTTGTTTGGGGAAAAAAAGTATAACAAACTTTCAATCGGCTGAAAACAAGAAAATCGAAATTGAGTGGAAATTGATGTAGCATCATACAATATAAAGCAATAAGAGTTCAGAAGCAAGCACAGCGGATTGTGGCAGGTTAAATGTAATCATTCCTCTCTCTTTCCCCCACATTAGAGGGGACCCTCCCGCCCCCTCCCCTGCCATCATTTATCATCTGTCGTTATAGACGAATCCAATTTCACGCATTCCTGCTCCTCAATGGCAGCCATTAGCCGCAACGGGTGCCCAACTATCCCACCTAGAATGTGGGATGATGCGGCCTTGAAGGGTATTATAAACCGCATTCTATCACCGTGTTACTCGTAGACAAAAGAATGATGACAGTTTACAACACAAAAGAATCCAACATTGAATTTTAAGCGGGTTTAATCCACCCAATTGGGTACTCACAACGCCTGTTTGGTGCATGCGGGTATATGGCTGACCAAATCCTGACCATGACTTGGGTTGTTGGATTCGTCTATTTGATAACAATGTCAGCAACAGTAAACCTAGGCCTCATGCTAAACAAGCCTGACTATATATGATTGACAAAATTGTCAGATTTTATTTTATATCTGTCACAAATCAGGCAAAACAGGTGTGTCATTTATCGGTATGACATTTTCATTTATATTGATACTACCATATTTTAAAGCCATAATGTGTGATTTGCATACAGAATAGGATTCCTATTTAAATGTTAGTTTTCACTGATCACATTGTCCCCTTTTAATTTTGAGCCAAACAAATGAGGTAAAACGAAGAAAATTGCTATTTTCCAGCGCCTTCAATGCGTGTATTAGCTCGCTGATTGAATTATTATCATGAATATTGGCATAGCTTCACACAGCTAGGACGAACAAGCAAATAGTGATATGCACACAGTTTATCGTCAAGATGTAAGGCGAATAGCGATATGCAAACAGTTTATAAGATTCAATACACATGCAAGCGATATGTTTAGCCACCACTCGATTGGTGAACTCTAAATAAATCTCCGGTTTTATATTATAAAAACTTATTCATAACCTCATTAATATATTGCCAACCTTATACAACGCCCTCATTAGACCAAAAGTTGCCAATGATCAACAAAAGGGCAAGTCCATCACAACATCTTAGGACTTCTTCTGATGAAGATGTGTGTCACACATCGAAAATTCAAGGTTAGTGAATTTTTGTGCTGAAAGTCAGTTTAAACTTTTGGAAACTCATTAATATACGCAGCAAAGTGCGATCCAATCACAGAGAATAACTTTTAAATACGCGGACGCAAATGCAGGTCATTGAAAAAGTATAATGACCGCGTCTCGTGACGTAGCTAAAAATACGCTCTACAATGACCGCGTTACGTGATGTGTTACGCGTTCGAACAATTTACACTGGCTGCCGTATTTGGACTAGACTAATTCCAATCAGCCGTCTACACTTCGCATGTACTGTCATGCTTCGTAGTGACGACTGATTATCTTACAGCCCAAATCATGACGGACTTCTGAAAACTATTCAATGCGACTTTGGTTATGCACCGTAGCGCGACTGACTAGCGGCGCCCGTGTACTGCGTCGCTGTACCGCGCCGCTGTGACAAGATCGCGCTCTGTACTTCTAAAAACAACAAACTCGGTCAAAAGGTCAATTTGGACACAACTGCGCACGCTCTATGCCACAGGAATCCTGTTGCAAAATCCGTCACTTTTTTTCCACATAGTTTTCTCAGTCGTCAATCCAGACGGTTGACGACTGAGGGCAGCAGTCTATATTTGGACATCGCATGATTAATCATGATTTCCAATTATTACACCTCAATACAGCCCAAGGCAGTGCAAGCAATAAAAGAGCACAGTAATCCATAGCACCAAATGTGTGCAGAAAGGCATGAAATGGCAACCCTTTCTAAATTGCCAACATCAGGCCCGACGCAGGATTTTTTGGGGGTGCTGATTTTGAAAAAGTGGACTTTTTTCCAAAGGGGGGGCAATTTTGTAAAAAGTGGACTTTTCCCCCAAAATTTGGACCTTTTTTGACCAAAAAACCGTAAAAAACCTGATTTTTTTTTTCGCTACGCTCGCAAATTCTTAAATTTTGGGACTTTTTGTATACTTTTGCAAATTTGGGAGGTGCGGTCGCACCCCCGCACCCCCCCCTGCGTACGGGCCTGGCCAACATGTTAACTCCTCATTGGTTAATGCTTGCATGCTTGAGTGGAGGGTATTTCAAGACATAGCATGCCATGCATGTGCAATGATGTGTGCAATATTGCATCATTATCTGGAACATGTGTGCATATTATCATCATTATTGAGGCATAGTTCTTATTCTCTGCACTAGATGGTATTGAAGAATAGGTCAGCCAGTGCAAGGAATGAGATGGAAAAAACATCCTATCCTGCATTTGGGAAGAAGGCATCTCCCAATGATGAGTGTGGTTGGGAGTTGACATGGCAATTGGGAGGCTTGGTCAAGCACATTGTCATAGAGGTCAGAGCATGCTATGATAACATCTCTGATCAATTCATGAAAGTTGGAGATTTAGGAAGCTGCTGGTGGGAATATTGACATGGAATTATCATTTTGAAGGAACATAAATGTTGAAAATGGGTTCTATCAATTTTTCACCATGTGGTGGTCAAGTTTGGACAAAACAAGAAATGGTAAGTGAAACATATTTGGGAGAAAATTACAGCTGTACATTGAAGGTGGCATGTTGTGGTAGTCCATTGGGAATGTTAGTTAGTATGATGTTCCGTGTATAGTATGAATATATGGTCGGATAGTTCAAACAGGTTTTCATATTCATGTAAACTAATATTTAACAGTTTGCATTGGAGACACCCTATGGCTCTTTCTACAACTTGAGAACAAGTGCTTAAACATTCGAAATTTAGCTAAATTTGTAGTTTACTACAATGCAACTGGCAAGGTATTCCCGGTACGCGGTAGGTGGTATGGTGCAATTCATTACTTGGGGACTGTGTCACGAACCCGTGCCATTTCTCGTAGAGTGATGAGATTTGTAGGATTGCAACTGTTTACAATAATTGATTAGAAATATAAGTTCCACGTTATATCAATTTTGACAATACTTTTATGTGCTCAGCACTGCATTATTCACTGAAATGTTCCTTGTTTACAAACAACTGTATCTCCCGGCAAATGACAAGTGACGGACAGCCCGTATGCTGCATGCTACATTTGCAGCTCGTATCAACTCTGACCATATTTGGAAATGACGTCATTCACTCTTACGCTGCCTTTAGTTGGATTTATTTTATTTTCATCTCCGAAAAAAAGTGAAACGGACGCCGACAAAATATTATTGCGTGTCCCGTCATTAGTGTTTCACCTCTGGGTCTATAAAATGTATACAAAGTTAGGTTTCAATGACAGGAAACTTTTTGTCGCGACGACACCATGTCAATAAGGCATAGAAATGTTGTTTGCCCCGAAAGGTATACGTGATCGTGCGCCATTATCATGATTATCGGTGATTCCTTTTTTGTGATGAAGGCACCAGCCGAAATGTCCGTATTCCAGAATGTAATGAACATAACTCCCCCGGGGAGATGATGTATTTTGCGACACTCATACCCCCCTGGAATAGTGCATGATGGGAAAGAGGGGAAAATGTCTATTCTGGTAACAGGGATGCAAAGAAACGATGCACAGTACAGATTATTTAAGTGTTATAGGGCTGAGTCGTACTCAAAGTAAAAGTATTTAATTGCATAACCAAATTACGGAAACTATAGATAAAAATACTCACAAGGGTGCAAACAGTCTTTAAAACAAAGCATCATAATTTTCTTTTTAGAAGGGTGGTTCTGAAAAGAGCCGTTGAAATATACGGTATCTCAAAAGATGAGTTTACAGGTTCAATCGGTTGCCATCTCCCCAGGATTGTCGGTGATACTCTCTTTTATGTTGATCTTTTTTTCCATACAGTCTATGAAGTTGGAAGGTGTTAACTTTCTTGTGCAGTTTCAGTTTTCATACTAGTTGGTAGTAGATTTTCATTCCACAGGCAGAACATGAGGGAATGGTGTGGTACCTGGAAGAAGTGGAAGAGTGGGTGCCGGGACGCTTAATTTCTTTCTGCAACCATAATGGGCCGCAATATATCACTAACCGCATAGTCCGAGGCAAGGTTCATTATTGTCAGGGTTAGGGTCTTATGGTTAGGGTTAGGGTACGGGTTAGGGGTTAGGGGTTAGGGGTTAGGGTTATGGTTTAGGGTTAGGGTTTAGGGTTAGGGTTAGGGTTAGGGTTTAGGGTTTAGGGTTTAGGGTTAGGGTTTAGGGTTAGGGTTAGGGTGTAGGGTTAGGGTTAGGGTTAGGGATTAGGGTTAGGGTTAGGATTATATACGTATTTATTAGTACTAATATACTAGTAATAGAATATTGTGTGTATGCACTTTATTCCGTAATCAATAAGTATCATAAACAAACACCTTTCTGGCACAACGAATCATAGCACAGTCGTGTAGGCATTAGACTATGGATACATAGATTGTAGGTTCGAACCCCCAGGTAAACCGTTGTAGAATTTTAATTCTATCGATTGCTTTTTATTTTATTAAGTAAGAGGAAATAATAATGGTATTAAACTCGTGTTATATCTAGCCTCATAGGCCTATAATTACATGTATGTACTATGTGTTATCGCATTGCGGCCCATTATGGTTGCAGAAAGAAATAACGCTGCCGGGACTGGGTACAGCTGGCGGCAGAGGATGATTTAAGGTTATTAATTATTTTAAACTGTTGTGATTTGGTAGTTCACAGCATCTTACGAATGGTAGTGAGCTTTGGCAAAAACTGCATTGCTCAATTCATAGCGAGCGTGTAGAAGAATTAAAATATCACAGATATACTTTTATAGGTGCTGCG
This sequence comes from Amphiura filiformis, assembly GCF_039555335.1. Taxonomy (NCBI): domain Eukaryota; kingdom Metazoa; phylum Echinodermata; class Ophiuroidea; order Amphilepidida; family Amphiuridae; genus Amphiura; species Amphiura filiformis. Next base: position 31,043,628 of record NC_092637.1, read on the forward strand.
GTTCTTGAGTTACGTTGTAAAGAGGGCTGAAACAACAACACTTTTGTAAAACGTACATAACTTATTAACAACAATAAATTAAGCAAGTTTGCAAAGTATACGATTTGTAGAATGAACTTTTGCAAAACATGAAGGTGTTAATTTTTAATAATATATTGATCTAGATAATGCCAATCGATTTTTTAGGTTGTTTCGACCAACAATACCTCGTCTACCCTTAAGCACTTCCCAGCAAGTCTTGCGGTTAGCACAGCTGTGTGAGTGAACATGACACCACTGCCCGCCCACTGCATAAACACGTGCATGGTGAAATTTGAATTTTGACAGATATATTTACAATAAAAACACCTTCTAAAGGTTGGTCGATTTCACATTTTATGTTATCTATAGAAGGTGTGAATTATCCTTCATGCATACATCACTTTAGATCTGAAATTGACCAAGTAATAATGACACACGGGCAATTCTAAAACAACATCTTTTGCACAGAGTTCAATGGGATTTGAAAAGTAAAGTGGCAGTTGAAACTCTAGTGATAACACTTTTACAGTGCATGATGGGGCTTCCTTAAATCAGCCTCTGAGCTGGCGGATTTGCTGTTGATAAAGACGGAGATTGTAGTCAAGAAAAGACTTGGTCTTGTCCCGGGTGAATTTGATCAGATTGGTATCGCACCAGACGGACGATTTCACGTGTCAAACGTTACACTGGTTGAGCTAAAGGTCTATAGACACTTTACCACGAGAAGAAGAAAAAGAATATTGACCGCTTTTAAGATCACCTTTGTCATCTAGAAGTATGTCATTATCAAACAAGTCTAGTTTTTGCCATCTTGGATATATATATTTTTAACCAAAAATCACGTTTTTGACCAAAAATCACATTTTTTGAGCAAAAATCACATTTAGACCAAAAATCAGATTCTCAAAGCATAATAATGATAAAATGGAATGGATCCTTTCACACGATTGACCAATATCTTTGTGTATCATGCTCAATCCATCCAATTTTATATCAAAGGCGGGTGGCACCTTCAGAAATATATTTATTAAAAGTGCTGTTATTTCTTATTTTCGTACATATTGTGTACAATTGTACACATGAACTTCTATTGCACCCTGTGTGCCAGTGGAAGCCTATTACTGCAAACAGTCACCAAGCGGGGGATTTGCCATTTGGTCTAATACCATTTGGTCTAATATCCATTTCGTCTATACCCATTTAATCTAAACCCATTAGGTCTATATCCAGTACGTCCAATAACCATTTGGTCCTATAACCATTTCGTCCGATTACCATTTGGTCCGATAACCAAACGTACAATTGTGTATTAATATGCTATCCTCCTGTGGAAAGCACTCTCGCCTAGCTGAATTTTACTTTACACAATCTAAGAGGACACCGCCCTCTACAGCACGTTGCCAGAAGGCAGATACTTTCCCTTTGTAATTTTATATGAAATAACATTGTGGAAAAGCTAAATTCTTGTCAGGGATAGTGTAAGACCTGTAGAACACCTGAAACCCTATTTTTGATCAAATGCAATTGTACACACTGTGTCTCATCTTGTAAATATATTGTGTTCAGTTGTACACAGTGTGATTAATCTTATCAATTTGTAACTCTATTGTTAATACTTCCATTCAGTTTATAATTTGCTCTGGATACATTTTTTGGCAATACCACTCTGTCGGCCTATTACAACAGAGATAGTCAGGAGTAACTGGTCGGTGGTGGGCCCGAAAATGGATCGTGTAGGGTAGAGTTACAAAATTGTTCTCAGAAATCAAGTGTATCAAGTGTGATGTCTTTTTCTGTCTCTCCAAAGACAAGAACTGTTTCTAAGCATTTCATACCAAATTAATGACAATTAAAAGCCTATAGATACAGACGTATGAAGACAACAGAATAAATAAACAAAACATTAAAAATGTCGCCACCAAGTCACAATGTGTACAATTGTACACAGGCCCTAATTTGCATTATTGATAAGGTAATTATTTTTTTTTTTTTAGTTTTTCGCAAATCACTATCCAAAATAGTCTTTTTGATTGAGCCATCTTCCTTCGTGTCTGAAGGAATGTGACGTGTCATGTCAAAAGCAGACACTTTTGGGCAGGATCGTAAATGGAGAAATAGCCAAAAATCTGAGGGCGGGTGATTTTTTCACAATTTGGGTTTGTTGCTAATTTGTGATGTTATTAATGTTAAAAATATTGTCTGATAGTTTCAGATCGGAATATAACTGGCATCTTGTATTTTTTGTGACATTTTTCAAGTTAATTCCTACTCTCAACATTGTCAATAATATCTTTAAAGGCCGATATCTCAATTTCCAATTTTATAATACCATAACTTACGAACTCAATATCTTCGCTTATATGCCTGTATATTTCTAACATATTTAAATTAGGCATTTCAAATCGGTATATTTCCAAAGAAATCGTCAAAAAACTGTTGGTCTTAATTGTGGTAACTTTTTGCACAAGATTTGCAATTTAAAGAGAATTGGCCGTTGCTCATTCTAATGTAGCTAGTATATGGCTAATGTAAGTGTGCTCTTTCATTTAAGGGAGCTGGAATGAGCGTTTTCAACGTTTCGACAGCATTTTTGTGGGACATGAGAGCACATCAGACCTATCGAATTGCATTCTGAATACGAAGAATGTTTTTCTGATATCAAATAATAGTCATTTTATGAAATTCACAATATAATACAAATTTTATGACAAATTATTAAAATTTGATATTTTTCACATTTTGGAGATATAACAGTCCTCGAAGTAAATTTTATAAATTTAATGATATAGTCTTAAAGTGAATGTAGCTCGGAGGAAAAGCCGACGATCAATTGAAAATTTTGACCTTTCATATTGAAGATATGGATTTTTTTCCCAAAAAGACCTATTTTTTTTTTTTTTTGGTGTTTTGGGAAAAAAATCCATATCTTCAATACGAAAGGTCAAAATTTTCAATTGATCGTCGACTTTTATCCCACCTACATACACTTTAGGTATAAATCATATGATTTATAAAGTTTACTTCGAGTACTTAGTTAGGTGAAAAGGTTCAATTTGGTGACCACTCTCTGGCTAGTAAGGTTTGACGATTGATTCGACTTCTATGGACCATTTAGAAAAAAATAGCCACCATGTCCCTCGCGAAAATCCCGGCATTTTTCGCTAGAGGCCAAAATCCAAAATGGCCGCCGCCACCATTTTGAAAATTTAAGTTTTGAACCAGAGCACCTATAATCATGCACAAAGACACTTTTTCGGATATGTCGAGTACAAGGATTCCGATTCTGACATTAGTTTGACATTACGGCATCATTTTCACCCAGAAATCCAAGATGGTGGCCGGCACCATCTTGAAAAATTTAGTTTTGAACAAGAGGACCTAAAATCGTGTACAAAGACACTTTTTGGATAAGTCGACCACAAGGATTTCAAATTTGACATTACGTTGACATTACGAACTCATATTTACCCAGAAATCCAAGATGGTGGCTGCCGGCGCCATCTTGAAAAAAATAAGTTTTGAACCAGATTACCTAAAATCGTGTACAAAGACGCTTTTTCCGGTAAGTCGACCTCAAGAAATCCGAATCTGACATTAATTTGACGTTACAAAATAATTGTTGCCCAGAAATCCAAGATGGCCCCCATTTGGTAGAGCGTAAATGTGATTTTTGAATGAGAGCAGAAGCATAAGTGTGTCATTTCCGCCTTATCTGGGGTTCATGTCCCTTATATGGGGTTTAAACTGCCTTATCTTGGGATAAGGCGCCTTACCTGTGGTTTAGACGGCCTTATCCTGGGTTTACGTTCCTTACCTGTGGCTAAGATGCCTTAACCTTAGCATATCGCAGTCTAAACCCAGATAAGGCATCTAAACCCCAGATAATGCGTCGTAACCCCAGATAAAGGACGTAGACCGCCGATAAAGCAGTCCAAACCCCAAATAAGGTGCTTTAACCCTAAATGAGGAACATAACCCTAAGATAAGGCATCTAAACCCCACATAAGGTGCCTTAACTCTAGATAAGGGTCGTTAACTCCAGATAAGGGTCGTAAACTCAGATATGGCAGTCTAAAGCCCCGATAAGGCGCCGTAACCCCAGATAAGGGACGTACACCTCAGATAAGGGTCGTAACCCCAGATAAGGGACGTAGACCGCCGATAAAGCAGTCCAAACCCCAAATAAGGCGCTTTAACCCTAAATGAGCAACATAAAGCTAAGATAAGGCATCTAAACCCCACATAAGGTGCCTTAACTCTAGATAAGGGTCGTTAACTCCAGATAAGGGTCGTAAACCTCAGATAAGACATCTAAACCCAAGATAAGGCGCCTTAACCCCAGATAAGAGACGTAAACTCAGATATGGCAGTCTAAAGCCCCGATAAGGCGCCGTAACCCCCAGATAAGGGACGTACACCTCAGATAAGGGTCGTAACCCCAGATAAGGGACGTAGACCGCCGATAAAGCAGTCCAAACCCCAAATAAGGCGCTTTAACCCTAAATGAGCAACATAAAGCTAAGATAAGGCATCTAAACCCCACATAAGGTGCCTTAACTCTAGATAAGGGTCGTTAACTCCAGATAAGGGTCGTAAACCTCAGATAAGACATCTAAACCCAAGATAAGGCGCCTTAACCCCAGATAAGAGACGTAAACTCAGATATGGCAGTCTAAAGCCCCGATAAGGCGCCGTAACCCCAGATAAGGGACGTACACCTTAGATAAACCAGTCCCAACCCCAAATAAGGCGCCTTAACCCTAAATAAGGAACATAAACCTAAGATAAGAGAAGTAAACCCCAGACGGCGCCTTATCTGGGGTTTAGACTGCCATATCTGAGTTTACGTCTCTTATCTGGGGTTAAGGCGCCTTATCTTGGGTTTAGATGCCTTATCTGAGGTTTACGACCCTTATCTGGGGTTAACAACCCTTATCTAGAGTTAAGGCACCTTATGTGGGGTTTAGATGCCTTTTCTGGGGTTTATGTTCCTTATTTAGGGTTAAGGCGCCTTATTTGTGGTTTAGACTGCTTTATCTGGGGTCTACGTCGCTTATCTGGGGTTACGGCGCATTATCGCATTATCTGGGGTTTATACAGGGTGTCCCAAAAAAAAAGAGGCCCCACATTGCGCCCTCTTTTTCTCATATTTCTGAAAAGTTGATCAAATATATTTTGGTATGGAAAGAAACCTTCAATCATTAGCTTTAATAAACCAAAACAATTATTTCAATCGGCTCATAACTTTTGAAGATATGTTCTTTTAAAGAAATGTATCCGTTTTTCACTCTGTCCACGGCGGAGGTTTGGCTACTTTAAAGATTGGAAAGTGCATATACCATGCATGAATATAAAACATTCCTCGATGATAACTTTATAAAATAAAAAGATATTTAAGGGAATGGGCTTTACCGGTGGGCTTATGGGTTATGGATTTTGTTAAGTATCATTAATTTGGGCGTAATTGATGTGGTATGGGACTTCTTTTGCTATACTTGCAATTACTTATGTTTTTCTCGTTTCTTGCTTTCTTTTTATTGACAAAATAAGTCATTTCTCTTTTTGGAATAAAAGGTAGCCCTGAAAGGGCTGTTTAGTTTGTCTTTGGTTCTTTTGAAGTGAGTTTACTGTGCTGCTCTGCCCTCTACCTGGTTGCCTCCGTGACGAATACAGGTTTCAGCCCTAGTTCTCATTGCATTAATTGCGTTGCGTACCATCCTTAAGGATACTTGCGAAGGCAGCAGTAATACGGGGTTGCGAAGATGTTTGAAGCTAGCTAGTGATCCTCGCTTATAGTGAATGCTTTCCCAAGACTAATGCTATTATCTATCCATGTCATTAACCGTGTGTTTCGTTTAAATCTTTGATGTAGCCAAACCTCATCCGTGGACAGCGTGAAAAACGGGTACATTTCTTAAAGAGGGCATATCTTCAAAAATTGTGAGCCGATTGAAAGAATTGTTTTGGTTTATTAAAGCTAACGATTTAGAGTTTCTTTACATACCAAAATATATTTGATCAATGTTTCAGAAATAGGAGAAAAAGAGGGCGCAATGTGGGGCCTCTTTTTTTTGGGACACCCTGTATGCCTTATCTGGGTTTACACACGCGTGATGTGCCCTGAGTAATCTAATTTAATTATTTTTCTTTGTCTACAATTAAAACCTATTTCATGAGAGATAAGAGAAAGGGGAAACCCCGGGAGGGAAACCAAGAGTTTGTGTGTTATGACATGTTTAGGTAAAACCTCTTTGGTTACTGTAAACAAACTCAATCAGAGTTATTAATAATCTGGAAAAATCCCTACTATTCCAGAACATTCCTGTATTGCCTTATCAAAGTGCATTGCTAAGTGTTAACTGGAAATCTATAAAGTAGATGACATCACGGGCAAATCACCCATAGGAAGTGTTGTAATGACAGAATGGTCTATTAATAGATCATGGGTTTTTAGAAGTATAAACAGGTGGAAGCTTGAGTTTGTTCTTTGCAGAATAGCATGAGAGATTGTAAACTCTCTATATGTTGATCAAAGTTGTGCTTCAAAAAGAGGTACATTTGAACCAGTTTGCATAGCTAATAATGTGCTATTTTAATACAGCAACGAAGGAGATTTTGAGAGACTTGCTGGAGTCTGGTTTATAAAACAACACACCTGTCAAATAAAGTGAAACAGTGCAGAAAGAAACCTGTTTCCTGGAGGAGTTTAAGGTATTTGGAGAACGGCGCAAGGAGTAAAGAGTTTGGAGAACTGCGCAAGGAGATAAGCGTTTGGAGAAAGCAGCGTAGGGAGATAAGCGTTTGGAGAAAGCAGCGCAAGGAGATAAGCGTTTGGAGAAAGCAGCACAAGGAGATAAGCGTTTGGAGAAAGCAGCACAAGGAGATAAGCGTTTGGAGCAAGCAGCGCAAGGAGATAAGCGTTTGGCGCAAGCAGCGCAAAGAGATAAGCTTTTGGAGAAAGTAGCGCAAGGAGATAAGTGTTGAGAGACAGTAGCACCATTTCTGTGCGAGGAATTTATACGCATTTATAAATGCAAGTGTACGATGGGCTGCTGATTTTCGCAGGACAAGTGAATAAGGATACATACATCAGCCGTCCAGAACATTGCAAGAACTCAATTACCATCAAGACGAAGAATGCTGGCTAAGTGCTGATTAGTTAAAAGAGTGGTTATATTTGATTATTTGTATGTGTTTTTGTTGTCATACATTGTGCCAATCATATCTTACTTTCAATTTAAGATTTATATTTTGTTAGCTTAATCAAACGGTGTATTTATGTTGTGCATGCGTGTGAATTTGGGTAAAAGGTGATTTTGGTTTTGAGTCAGTACGACTCGTAACACAGGTGATGAATGTAACCTGCTTGTAGTGCAGCGCGGTATATTCAATATTGTTTTCACCTATTATTTTATAATAATTTATTACGTAACTTCGCCAGCGTATGGTTATCCTTTTGGGCTTTTAGCGCTCTCTAACCCTAACGCCCTAAGTGTGGACCGCTTTGATTAGAGTATGCAGCATGATGGGTTTTTTTAAGAATTCTTGTTTGAGTCCCATAGTTTTACGTGTGAATATATTATAAATATTGCTGCATATGAGAGCATTCATGGAATTAGCTGGGACATTGATGAGAAAAATAACATCCGCAATCACATTTTACCTATAGTGCCACGTTGAAGACATTAATGTATCAATTTGAAACATCTGTCCAACGACGCGAAAATATACGGATTATTATTGACATGTTGTCTTAATCATAGTACGTCACCAACACCGCTTAACACACACCAGCAAGTTCAAGCGATCCGTATGGAGAGGCTGAAGTGATCACGTCAATTTAACTGATTGTTTGTTTTCTATCAATCATATAGGGTAAGTTGTGCTTTTTAGAACAATTTAGAATAATTTTGATATAAAAATAGCAACAATCGCGGGATTTTTTTCTCGTGTGTGAAATAGGATAATAAATGCGTAATACTTGTTGCTCGAGAAATTGTACAAAATAATGCACTTGTACTGAGATGTTGATGCATCAACATCTCAGTACGCGTGCATTAAGGTTACTTAACATTATACATGTTAAATGGGTGCATCCCTTACAAATCACTTATTTTACAATAAAAATTATATAAGTAATAAATTGCACCTGTAATATTGTATTAAAATAGCATTAAGGTGATACTACACCCTGATAAATTTTGTGACTGAATTTTTAAGAAATGAGGTACATTCTAGCGGTACCTCATTTTGTATCATAAATAACGTACCACTTGCTTTGAGTCACTGAAATTCCAGTGTAGTAACTGGATTCCTTGCCCTATAATATAAACACAGCCAAAATAAAAAGTCTCCACTAGTTCCACCCCCATTTAATCAGAGTCTGATGAGTTTATGGCAAAATAATTCATATAATAATTTTCTATACACTTTCCTTCGAAGGTTGATACCAAATTTGATATCAAAAGTTTAATCATCGTGAGCTAAGGAACCGTTGTTTGGAAATTCGTGCAATTTTAAAAATGACATATGAAATTGTATCACGTAACGGAGCTAGCGTGAGTGCCAAGAATTACGTCGCCTGAATAGGCCGGCAGGTTAAAGGTTTATCCATGCATGTCAAAATGCAAATCAAATACCCCACTCTTTCAATTGTGCGCAGGCAAGTGTACAATGATTCCTGTACGGGTTGCTTCAGG